>NC_139963.1:19797083-20505083 GCF_963993115.1 Abramis brama | reverse complement strand
CCAAGAGTTGTTTGTTGCAAGAGTGATGGTAAGGTTACAGTTTTCTTCTGGGTTGGATGGAAGAAAAGACAGTCTGACTCCTTTGGAAGAGTGAAAAGATAGCAGGCGGTGGTCATGGCTTGCTGGGGCCCTTGGGCCCCCGTGGGGTGGAGTCCCCACAGGATCAACCTGAAGAAGCAGCAGTTGAGGCCAGAAGAGAAGAGAGAGCGTCACTGTGGATTTGTCTCTAATAAAGCCTGAGAAAGGCCCCACCTCTCCGGGTTTGCTTGACCAATGAGAAGGGTGGAATTTCCAAGCGGGAAGATTCCTCTGTGGTTGATTTATGAATCTTTGTTCTAAGCGTGCTCATTTGCATGTGCAGCTGGATTGGTTTCTGATGACGAAATTAATAAAGATTCTTGTAATACTAATATGTTGCACAGCTATCGGCATATCATGTACACAATCATTTCGATCTTCAAAGTACCAAATTATAGAGACCAAACATGGTATCGGTGAGGTTACATTTACCGTTGGTTCTATAATAAAATGCATAGTATCAAAGAGATAATAGTATCAAAAGATAATAGTATTAAAAGACACAACACAAGACAGTAAATCATTCACAAAAAGTTCTGGGATGCATGTTAATTTCATGTTAATCAGTTCATCGATAAATTAATGCAGGAGAGTCTGTTCTAATATCTGTAGGTCTTGTGGCAGAGGCCCCTGTTCACATTGCTAAGAGTCATAAAACCAACTTATCTGATCGTGGTCATGGTAACTAAGACCTTCTTGCCCTGTTTGGGGGGATGGGGCCACAGATCCCTGAGTGAGTTCTAAATATCATTTGTTAAACTATAACAAATACTTGTGTCTGACTTGTCTCATGTCTTATTGATCAAAAGTTCAGTATGGTGTAACACAAGGCTCAGTATTAGGACCGTTGCTGTTCACTCTGTACATGCTACCCTTAGGAGATATGATTAGGAATCATGGCATTAGTTTTCACTGTTATGCCGATGATACGCAGCTCTATATTTCTTCACGCCCTGATGAAATTTACCAATACACAAAATTAACAGAATGCATAGCTGATATAAAAAATTGGATGACTAGTAATTTCCTACTTCTAAATTCTGAAAAGAGTTTCTAATTATTGGACAAAAAACTTCCTCACGTATTAACCTAGAATACTGTCTAACACTTGATGGCTGCTCTGTCAAGTCCTCGTTGTCGGTTAGGAACCTGGGTGTGCTCTTTGATACCAATCTTTCATTTGAAAGTCACATGTCTAGTATTTGTAAAACTGCATTTTTCCATCTTAAAGCTGCCGTCGGCAAAAAATTTTTGATCATATTCAGTGAAATCGACACTATAATCCGACAGAACAACAGAAATAAGGTGGTTTTAGAAAAAAAACAGAGCTTCTAACTCCACCTGGAGCGTGTTATTTGTTTTGCAAAAATCCACCGCTCCCGGATCATCGGGTCCAATCAGCGCTGGGGGGTGTGAGATCTGACTGTCAATCACAGGTCGTGCACACGCCACACTGACGAGCACGACCTCGATGGGAGGGTGGTCGCTGGTAGTGGGGGAGGGGCATGAGAGTTGTAAACATTCAAAATTTTGGCTAAGTCGACCCAATATGCCAGACTTGCCGACTGCAGCTTTAAAAATATATCTAAATTACGTCATATGCTCTCATTGGCAAATGCGGAAAAAATAGTCCATGCGTTCATGACCTCAAGGCTAGATTATTGTAATGCTCTACTGGGTGGTTGCCCTGCACACTTAATAAACAAACTACAGCTGGTCCAAAACGCAGCAGCTCGAGTTCTTACCAGAACCAGGAAGTATGACCATATTAGCCCGGTTCTGTCAACACTGCACTGGCTCCCTATTAAACATAGTATACATTTGAAAATATTGCTGATTACTTACAAAGCACTAAATGGTTTAGCTCCGCAGTACTTGAGCAAGCTCTTAACGCATTATAGTCCTTCACGTCTATTGCGATCTCAAAATTCCGGCCAGTTGATAATACCTACAATATCAAAATCGACTGCTGGTGGTAGATCCTTTTCCTATTTAGCACCAAAACTTTGGAACAGGCTTCCTAATATTGTCCAGGAAGCAGACACACTCTGTCAGTTCAAAGCTAGACTAAAAACACATCTCTTTGACCTAGCATAAACATAATACATTATAGACTTCTATAATTCAATGTTAGGCTGCGTAGATTAGGTCAGCCGGAACCGGGAACACTTCCCATAAATCCTGATGTACTCGTTACATCATAAGAAGAATGGTGTCTACGCTAATATTAGTCTCTCTGTTTATCCCGAGGTTTACCGCAGTCCGGCTGTCAACTAGTCTCTCCCATGTGAAGGCCTCCCTCCCTTCCCTTTACCTCTGTACAGATAAAACGTTGTCGGGATAGTTCTGCTTCACGTGGCTATGCGGAAGTGATACAAATTCTGTTTATGTTTGTATTATAAATTTAGTTTGTTGAAGGTTGGTTTTTAAAGGAGGACGACACGCCTGCGCACATATAGTCAAACACGCATACCTATAGACTAAACACTTAATACACATGTGCACACCATCAGCGTTCTCACAGGTTCACGCTTTTAAAGTTTGCACAGAGAGAACTTAAGGGTTTTCTGTTAGAACGGTGTCGTGTTAGCGGCCCCTAAGTTTAAAACTAATGATTGTTGCGACGGAAGTGAATCAATCAAAACTAACTTTAGCTGGACAATAACTTTATTCTAGAGCTGCTGTAAAGCCAAAACAATCTCTGTTACTTTCATTTCTTATTATCACTGTAAAGCTGCTTTGAAACAATCTATGTTGTTAAAAGCATTATATACAGTAAATGAAAGTGACTTGACTTGACCTGACAAAAGCGTGTGGTCTTTATTTTGTGCTTGCAGACATGAAGAACCCTCAATGACATGTGGAAATTATCTGAGCTGTGAACCCCACCATGGAAGAAACATGTACTAAAACACTCTTTCCTAACACTTGCTTTTCTGTTATAGACTCACTTTCATTTTATACATTACGTTAGTTTTATTATTGCACGGAAACATCTGAAGGCTTGATTTTATTTCAGTTGTATTTTGTAGTCTAAATTTACTGTTTCAATTTCAATTATTTTACCATAGTACAATATTTATTTAGTTATGTGTATGCAATGGGAGTATATAGTACTACCATATATTACTTTAGTACTTTACTACAATGGATTATTCAAGTTTGCTTTTATTTCAAATAAATGCTATTCTTTAGAACTTTCTATTCATCAAAAGAATCCTTACAAAATGTATCACGGTTTCCAAATATGAAGCAGCACAACTGTTTTCAACATTGATAATAATAAGAAATGTTTCTTGCGCATCAAATCATCATATTAGAATGATTTCTGAAGGATCATGTGACACTGAAGACTGAAGAAATGATGCTGCAAATTCAGCTTTGCATCACAGAAATAAATGAAATTTTAAAATATAGTAAAATAGAAAACCGCTTATTTTAAATTGAAATAGTATCTCACAATTTACTGTTAAATATTTACTGTTTTTACTATATTTTTTATTGAATAAATGCATCCTTGGTGAGCATAAGAGACTTCTTTCAAAAACATTCAAAAATCTTACCAACCACAAACTTTTGAAGGGTAGTGTACTGTATATATTTACACGTTTCATTTCTTATTAGTCTAAATCTGCTTATTGAAGACAGAAATATTCAAACATCTGTATTGTTGATGTTTCATGAGGTTGTGTGAACTGTTTTGCAGTCGGTGGCGTCTCCTCAGTCGTGGAGTCTAGTCTCTACCACAATGTCCATTCCATCCTCAGAGAACTGGACTGTGAACCTCAAGCTGGATCAGCCTGCAATAAAGGTACCGACGCTGTTCCAACAATCTAAACTAATAATGCATGTTATATCTCCAAAATGTGCCTTGAGATATCATGCGTTTCACCCTGAATGATCCATCCATTTATTCCATCAAAATAGTGTATTCTGGGTTTGGGTTTCCTTTTGGTTATTTCTTTGGGAACCGAATCATAACATTTGTTGAAACTTTTTTTAACATAGTATTTTTATAACCAAAAATATACAATGTATATATACAATTCACAATCAATTATAAACAAGACAGACACATAGAATTATGGGAAAGGGTCAAATGCCTATGATGACTTTTCGCAGTGGACATCATCATGCTTCAGAGGGTTAATGGAACAGTTCACCCAAAAATGCTCAACTGTTCCAAACCTAAGCATGTTTGAAGACTTTTCTTGCAGCCCAATATTATAGTTTATGCTAATCACATCTGAAAAGGCCAAAAAAGTATACGATTTAAGTTTATATGTTATGTCGTTTTGTTTAGGCATGTTGAGATGGACTCTGCATAACAGGGTGGACAGAAACCCATCTATCAGTGTCCCTCTGGTGAGGGTTCTGATAAAAGAGCTCGAAAAGGTTTGTTTCTTTAACGTTAAATATGTCAAAGCTCTGTGCGGAACATCCAGAGATTTTAGAGTTGCAGTCGTGCAATTTTCTCTGTGAATGACGACCTGATTATTTCTCTCCTTTTTATATGATTTATTCCAGGCGGAGAGAATCGATTCCAAGATTCGCATCATTCCTTTACTTCACACACTTGCCTACGCAGTCCTGCAGGTCAGATTTCTGTGAATCCTTTTGTTTGTTATATTATTGTTTCCAGTCAGTGATGTGGAATACATCTGCAAGCAGGTTCCCAGCATATTTGTTATTGTAGGAACAGTTCCTTATTGCTTATCTGGAAATCGACAATATTGGTTTGTTTTTTAGCCATGTGTGATGCATGTTGCTCATCAGGTTCTCTGCTTTATTTCAGTCTGTATTTATTCCAGAAGACCTCTATCGAAGGATGTACATTTGCCTGAAAAGTTTAGTTACATTACCTGTACCTTACTGTGCAATTGCACTCAACTATGCAAGACAGATGAAAATGGAACAAATTGCACCAGGTAATACAGTTACATTAAAGCAATAAAAGCATTTCTGGTGTTCATCTTTATGTGTTGTGCATTTGATCAGAATGAAACGGGGATGCCTTCTATGTATCGAACTAATTGTTAAACTGGAGTTTTGGAGTGTTTTTCAGTTTCATTTCTGGTAACATTGTTACTAGCATACACTCATTTAACCCAGTTTGATTTGCATGGGTATTTCTTACTAACCACCATTGATGGTAACTCATGCGAGGAGATGGCAAGTTTGGATGTGGTTAATCTAAATCTTAGTTACGGCATTCAAAAGATGCACCAAAGAAAATTTGGACTCAGATATTTGTGTGTATTATATGTGTATATAATATTATATGTGTATTTCATTCTGTGGAAATCCCATCCTGCAGCAGTTTTTAAGGTGCTGTTTTCAATCTGTTCCAGGAATACTGTTTCAGAGGAGAGTCATTGCTGAACACAGCCTACGTAATGATCTTTATCCACTTCATGAGAAGTAAGATGTTGCCAGTCTATTAAGATTCCCTGTACTATTTTTATACACTAGGCTACCGTTCAAAAGTTTGGGGTCGGTATGATTTTTTCTTTAAATTAATTAATACTTTTATTCAGAAAGGATGCATTTAATTGGTCAAAAGTGACACCCACGTTGGTTAGTAAGTCAAACTGTATTGACTCATTTACGATTTTGTCACATTTATTTTTAACATTCTAAGAAATGTCATCTCATTTGTAGCATGTATTCCTCTTTTTATTTTAGGCATATGAAATTAAAGTGTTTCCGTGCCTTTTTACAAGAGGGAAGTTTTAGTGACTAATTGTTTTTATTTGTAAATGTGCTTTATGGTCTTTGTATTCACTGTGTGCAACTCTCTGTGTTTCTTTGATCAGGGTGTTTGTGTTCATAGATCCCGCTGTGTTTCCTCTGTCTCTGCTGAATGCGCTCAAGGCGGACGTGGAGTCTGCGGACGCTGGTGGTGGAGACCCGCTGATCTGCAAACGCAGGGTTTTACTGCACACAGTGATAGCTGGATTAGGAAAGCAGTGCCATGTTGACAAGCTCGCACATGCTATAGAGGTTTGTGTGCGATTAAAAACACCTGTAGAGCATCACTATATTCACAACACATCCCATGGGATTTCAAATGATTACATTTATATATACCGTACTGTTCAAAACTCTTATGAACTCTTAGAAACTCAGAGTCTCTTATGATCAGCAAGGCTGCATTTATTTGATCAATAATACAGTAAAAACCATAGACTGTAAAAAAATATGGACGACGTCCCTTCGCTCTCTTCCATTGGTGAGAAGTGAAGCCGCCAGTGTCCCGATATGGCGCTGACATCTTGGGGCTTGAGTCTGCGCAGTAGCGATTTCGGGACCAGACCTGCGCAGTAGTGAGCAGGAAGTAAAGGCGCGAAATCAAGGCCCCGTCCTCACTGGGTGTGAAATAATTAATTATAAAATTTAAAGCTCCAATCTCCTCAGTCCTCCGAAGATCCCGAAAAAAAGTCTGTTGGTGCTTCAGTGACTACTTCGCTTAGAGAACCTGTCAATCACAGCTGTCAATCATGACGTCACACCACCATTTTTATAGCATCAAATAACTAACTAAAAACAAACTTATTTTAAAAACAAACACTTGAATTTACATCAGTGTGATAAAAACTATAGTAAATGACAGAAACCACCTTCGGAAAAAAGATATCTGAAGTGTAATTAAATTGTTTAGTTGGTCTCAAGTCCCGTTGAACAACACGGGGAGGCGGGGCTTATGACCTATACTAGGACCAGTCACCGGGGGGCGATCGAGACGTTTTGGCTTCACTTTTCAGGGCTTGTGCGGCACGCTTGGTAAAAACTATTTTCAGCATCATTCCTCCAGTCTTCAGTGTCACATGATCCTTCAGAAATCATTATAATATGCTGATTTGGTGCTCAAGAAACATTTCTAATAATTATCAATGTTGAAAAAAGTTGTAGAAACCATGATACGTTTTTTTGGATTCTTTGATGAATATAAAGTTCAAAATAACAGCATTTATTTTTAATAGATTTTTTGTAACAATGTAAAAGTCTTTACTGTCACTTTTGATCAATTAAATGCTTGCAAATGAAAAGTTTCTTTTAAATTTTTTATTTATTTATTTTAGTTTATTTAAAAAAACTCACTGGTTCCAAACTTTTGACAAATGGGATAATAACAACAATATCAATTGGGAAGGGATTTATATATATATATATATATATATATATATATATATATATATATATATATATATATATATATATATACACTCACCTAAAGGATTATTAGGAACACCTGTTCAATTTCTCATTAATGCAATTATCTAATCAACCAATCACATGGCAGTTGCTTCAATGCATTTAGGGGTGTGGTCCTGGTCAAGACAATCTCCTGAACTCCAAACTGAATGTCAGAATGGGAAAGAAAGGTGATTTAAGCAATTTTGAGCGTGGCATGGTTGTTGGTGCCAGACGGGCCGGTCTGAGTATTTCACAATCTGCTCAGTTACTGGGATTTTCACGCACAACCATTTCTAGGGTTTACAATGAATGGTGTGAAAAGGGAAAAACATCCAGTATGCGGCAGTCCTGTGGGCGAAAATGCCTTGTTGATGCTAGAGGTCAGAGGAGAATGGGCCGACTGATTCAAGCTGATAGAAGAGCAACTTTGACTGAAATAACCACTCGTTACAACCGAGGTATGCAGCAAAGCATTTTTGAAGCCACAACACGCACAACCTTGAGGCGGATGGGCTACAACAGCAGAAGACCCCACCGGGTACCACTCATCTCCACTACAAATAGGAAAAAGAGGCTACAATTTTGCAATTTTGCAATTTTTACAACTTTTGAGTAGAGGCTACTCACCAAAATTGGACAGTTGAAGACTGGAAAAATGTTGCCTGGTCTGATGAGTCTCGATTTCTGTTGAGACATTCAGATGGTAGAGTCAGAATTTGGCGTAAACAGAATGAGAACATGGATCCATCATGCCTTGTTACCACTGTGCAGGCTGGTGGTGGTGTAATGGTGTGGGGGATGTTTTCTTGGCACACTTTAGGCCCCTTAGTGCCAATTGGGCATCGTTTAAATGCCACGGCCTACCTGAGCATTGTTTCTGACCATGTCCATCCCTTTATGACCACCATGTACCCATCCTCTGATGGCTACTTCCAGCAGGATAATGCACCATGTCACAAAGCTCGAATCATTTCAAATTGGTTTCTTGAATATGACAATGAGTTCACTGTACTAAAATGGCCCCCACAGTCACCAGATCTCAACCCAATAGAGCATCTTTGGGATGTGGTGGAACGGGAGCTTCGTGCCCTGGATGTGCATCCCACAAATCTCCATCAACTGCAAGATGCTATCCTATCAATATGGGCCAACATTTCTAAAGAATGCTTTCAGCACCTTGTTGAATCAATGCCACGTAGAATTAAGGCAGTTCTGAAGGCGAAAGGGGGTCAAACGCAGTATTAGTATGGTGTTCCTAATAATCCTTTAGGTGAGTGTGTGTGTATATATATATATAATTTTTATTTTATTTTTATACTGTAATCAGGTTTAAACCTTTTAATCCTCTAAGACGTACTAGTATGTAATAAAAAAGACTATACCCTAAAGCAGGGGTTATTCATCTATTAAATTATAAATAAATTAAATTAAAATAAACAAATAAAATGTTTGAATAATACAAATAAATACAAATTTGATCAAAGTTTCACATTTAACAGTATATTTCTAGTGAGTATACAAAATATACAATAATGTAGCTTAATAGAAACTAATTTTAGATTTATAATATTAATTTTTCAGTGTTTTTAAAAGATAGACGCCTTTCGGGATGGGGGTCCCTCACACGAGGATGCACGTATTTGAGGGCCCTTGGCATCTAATATATTGAAATCTCCTGCTCTAAAGAACACTATGGCCCAGATTTACAAACAGCTTACGCCAGCGCAAACCCTGTTTTGGTGTTAAAAACAATATTTTACTCAAGATATACTCAAGACATGCAGTGAAAAGTAAGCGCTGAAAAGGCATGGTCAGGGTTATTTTTGCGGCTGAAATTATTGCATAAGCATTTGTAGTATTTTGAGCTTCACTTTCAGATGCTAAATTTATGGGAGGAGAGTATTTAAAGGTGACATATTATGCCCCTTTCCACAAGATGTAATATATTTAACTTTTGCCATTGCGTTAGAACTGGTTACAATGTTGTCGCTTGCGTAAACCAAATGGTGGCACCGTGGGTGGAAAGTGCAGATTAAGGGGCAGTAATATTATAATAAGATCCCCTTCCTACATCAAAAGGGAAGCGAAATCTGATCAGCTTATTTTTAACATGCTTGCAGAGAAAGCCTTATCAAAGCAAAGTTACTGGGTTGTCACTTTTCATGTTTTCTGGGTTGGTAGATCCCCCGGGGACCCAATTATAGCACTTAAACACGGAAAAAGTCAGATTTTCATGATATGTCCGCAAGTTGATTTCCAAAGGTTTGCGCTCGTCAGTTTACTGGTATTTGCAGCATTATTTGCCTCCCAAAAAAAGCACGTCTTAAACCAGATGCTAATTTGCGCAGAACTTTCCACTTCCATTGACGCTTTTATGGGATTGCGCTCTCACACTAATTTGCCCTGTTTAGTAAATCTGGCCCTAAGTCTTTTGTTTCTTTCAGCATTTAGGTGAAGACCTGGAGCTGCACTTCCAGAATGTTGTCACCATCCTAGAGCAGAGAACGGAAGATGGAGCTTCTGATGATAACCAGTACAAAACAAGATTACAAAAGATCTACCAAGACATCCTGACTGCTGCAAAAGGTAGAAATGTCCTCACCACAATCCAATAAGACACTATTTATAGACACAAATAGACAGACTCAAACATATAGGCCCGGTTTCACAGACAGGGCTTAAATTAAGCCAGGATTAGGCCTTAGGGGGATAGTCTTTTAATATTCACACTTCTGTTCTGTTCAGATCCATCATGTCCAGCCTCGAAAGTGGAAACTCAGCTGCCCTGTCCTGAGGTCAGCTTCCATGTCTGGACCAAAGAGGATGAGATATGTGAGCTCAACTGCTGTTATTTCAACTAATGCCTGTACAAATCTGACATTGGACGTAGTTTGATTGTTTTATGTTTTCTTTAAAACAGGGAATGAGCTGGTTAACTTTGCACTAATGGTTCCTGCCGACAGAAACTCCGCTTATATGGACGAGGATGACCTGAAACGTGACTCTGTCATGTCCACCGTGTCCACAGACAGTGGCATCGAGGGAGACATGCCCATCAGTGAGTTCTCCTCTATAATGATAGAGTCTCAGGGCGGCCCAGAGGAACTGAGCAGCTCCCAGTCCTTCTACAGGAGGCCGTGTGTGCGATGTCCTAAAGCTGGGAACAGAACGGCGCTCATGATGGAGGCCATTAAGGGAAATGGAGGATACGTCCTCAATAAAGAGGAAAGGAACCTCACGGCTCGTATTGTTATTATGGGTGACGACAGAACGCTAGGACGGCTAGCCAAGACTATTCACACTATACGGTGAGATGTCTGCATGTATTCTTTTGTACGTTTCATTTGCATTTGAAAAAGTAAAAGTCTAGTTTAATGATTTCGTCTTGCTGTGTTTGTGCTCAGGAAAAGGGAGGCACGACATCTGCTGCTGACAAAGAGAGTGAATCTGGAGATGTATTACATTCCAGTCACTGACCAGTCGCCGCCTTCCATTCAGGTAATAGATTTTGTGTTTTTAGAGGCTTTGGTGTTCCTTTAAAAATGCACTAGCAATCTCAACAGTGTTTCATTGTAATGCATGTCTTTACCAGGGGGGTCTTCCTGAAGACATGCTGACACTGGCAGGGTACTTGGGAAGCGTGGATCTGTGGTATGACTGTAACATCACCGGTTTGGGGCCCATGATTCTTAAACTGGCCCAAATGGTAATTAATTAAAAGTGTATTCCGGTTCCAATTCCTCTTATCTATTCCGGTTTCTTAGTGGTTCCATTAACAATCTTTGATTTTATGGGATAAATATATGGAAAAATACATGTAATTCCACTGGTAAATGATGATATAATTTCAATAATAAATAAATTTAAAACAATCATTGCAAAAGGTATGTTTACATATTGAATGTTAAAACCCTAGACAGGTTTTTAGATACAACAAAAGTGTATCTAATTATTGGAATTAACTATATATTCAACTACAGTACTAAGATAAAAAAATATATATATTCTTTTATTTTCTTTCATTTATACTGGCAAAGTGCATAATACATATCTTTTTGTTATATAAACAACGGGTCAGAAACAACACTGAATGTTTCGTGGTTAGTTGTACATGTGATTCACTTAAAAGAATCGGCTCACAAAAGTAATTCGTTCAGGAGTTGGACTACACTGGGAGCACCGTATGAGTTTGATTCACTAAAAACAACAATCTCATAAGAGTCATTCATTCTGAAGTTAAAGGATTAGTTCACCCCAAAATGAAAATGTCCTAATAATTTACTCACCCCAATGCCATCCAAGATATCCATGTCTTTCTTTCCTCAGTGGGAGAGAAATTATGTTTTTTGAGGAAAACATTTCTGGATTTTTCTTCTAACAATGGACGGACTTCATTGGTTACCATAGTTTTTAAGTCCAAATCAATGCAGTTTCAAAAGTCTTTGAAGTGTTTAAAGGGGCTGTACGCGATCACAGCTGAAGAAGAGGTTGTTATCTAGCGAAACAATAGGTCATTTAAAAAAAAAAAAGATAATTTATAGACTTTTTACCTTCAATAGTTCAGATTGACCTGATCAGCAAACGGACAGGGAACTACATCATCACGTTGAAAGGTCACGCCGGCGCCGGCAGAAGTACTTTCAACGTGTCAACGTCAGCCCCTTTAAACACTTCAAAGACTTTTGAAACTGCATTGATTTGGACTTAAAAACTATGGTAACCAAGTCCGTCCATTGTTAGAAGAAAAATCCAGAAATGTTTTCCTCAAAAAACATAATTTCTCTCCCACTGAGGAAAGAAAGACATGGATATCTTGGATGGCATTGGGGTGAGTAAATTACTAGGACATTTTCATTTTGGGGTGAACTAATCCTTTAAAGGAATCGTTCACTTCAAATTTAAAATTCTGTCATCATTGATCAAGTTGTTTTAAACCTGTATGAATTTCTTTCTTCTGTTGAACACAAAAGAAGATATTTTGAAGAATGTTGGTAACCAAACAGTTGATGGACCCATAGTATTTTTTCCTACTATGGAAGTCATTGGGGTCCATCAACTGTCTGGTTACCAACATTCTTCAAAATATCTTCTTTTGTGTTCAACAGAAGAAAGAAATTCATACAGGTTTAAAACAACTTGATCAATGATGACAGAATTTTAATTTTGAAGTGAACTAATCCTTTAAACTTCACTAGTTGTGCTGTATTTTTGATTCACTAAAAAGAATCGGCTCATAAGAGTCATTTTTTTCTGAAATCAAACCGGTTCTCGATTCCAACTTCCAACCCTCCAACCCACAGTCATATATCATCCTCTGTTTTTCTGTACTGTTACTTTAATAACGGTACATTTGCATAAATATTGAACTTAAAGTGAGAGCATAACTGTGTTTTTAAGTGCAAGAAAAAGATTGACAGCTCAAAAGCATCTGTGCAGCAATAAAGAGAAAGGAGGCTTACTGTACTGTCTAGGTGCTTGAAGAATGGAGTAAAAATGTACGTTTTTCCATTTTTAACTCCAGCTTTTTGAGTTTCAATATGTTGACATTCATTATCTGTGAACTGCATTACATTGACAACATTTGGGATAAAAATACATATGTAAATGTGCTGGCCCTGAGAGTTGATTACTGTATTAATGTATTGAGTTGAAACTCAGAACACACTTTTTCACTTGCTTGCCTGAAATTGTTTTGATGCATGTAGAAATATAACATATTCAAGAGCAGTTTGAATACGGGTGTTTTTATTTTATTTTTAACCTTCCTCTTAACTGGTTTCATTGTATAGCAGAGCATCAGTCAAAGCGAATCTTCAGACCCCAACACCTTCCTGCTAGATATCATCTCGTACTACACGCGTGTCAGCCAGCATCCGGTGCACCTTCCCGTGTACTCTGTCAAGGTAACATTCAATCATGCAAACCAGTCAATGAATACATTGCCCTAAGTTTGCCAAAAGTTTATCAGTATTGTATAAATTGTGGGTTGTTATCAATGACAAAAGCTGTATATCTGTATGCTGTCACATTTAGATCTGCTTCTCTGGTCTCAGCACCCGCATGGTGGAGGAAGTGTTTGTGGCTCAGCTCACGATGGACTTCCCCGAGGTCAAACGCTACAGAGCTACATTTAAAGACACAATTAAAGGTGCTAATGCCATTGAAATGTTTTAAAGTCCCCCTGTAGTCAATCATTTTATCCCTTAACTCATCTTTGATCAGCAAAATTACATATTTCAACTTTTTTAAATTACAAATTTAAAAAAAAATGCTTCATGCCTTAAAATAGCTTTAATGTAACTCTACACCCTTGCCTCATTTAGTTTATACGCGGTTCTATGAATATGCAAATTATCCCTCCATTCACTCACTAAGAGATCTACTCGTGGACGATCACGTTTACCTGATTACAGGGTAGTTTGTGACGTCAGAAACACCAGCGATTTTGAGACTGTCTTTGGTTCACTGCAATTTTAAAGAGAAAATACTCAGCAATGGTGTTGACTTATGAATTTTCACATAGCTTGTCTTAAAACATATTAAAAACATCACATAGACATATGAAACCATTAAAAACCTTTTTTTACTACACAATATATCTACTGTAGGTGCTGTTTCATCTGCTTGTACTAAATGTTTGTTATTAAATTTTGCCTTGAAGGTTCAGTGCGTTACAAAAAATACAACTTACAAGAATTTCATGGTGCAGTTGTGTCAGTAAATTATAGAAAGGTGAGTTTCCTCTCAAACTATTGACTCTTAATAAGGGAAGCTAACTAGCTGACATTATTTTGGAAAACATATAAAAGAATGTAAAGATTTGATCCAATGTTTTAGCATTATAAACAGTTTGGGGTCAATATGATTTTTTTTTTTTAAAGCAACGTTTAGTAAGGATTCATTAAATTAATCAAAAGTGAGAGCAAATACTTTTTTATTATATTTCAAATAAATTCTGTTCTTTTTCATTTTCTGTTCCTCTTTTTTACATTTTTGATTCAATAAATGTAACGCTGGTGAGCGTTTAAGAGACTTCTTTCAAAAACATTAAATCATCTTACTGACCCTAAACTTTTGAATAGAAATCTATGTAATAAAAGATTTGTTGTTAACATTTCTCTTAGGCCTCAATAAGTGACCGAGAAGTTGAGAAAGGAATGTCTTTGTCAACAACTGGCATGTTGATGAGGGTCACACCCTCCTGCAGAGTCAGAAGTACGTCACATATTTAGAATACTACATTCTTCTTTTCGGTTTATTTATGGGCAAACTCTTAGAATTAACATGATGTCAGTTAGATTTTATTTTATTAATAATATTAATATTTTTTATGTTTTCTGTTTCATTCTGTTGTGTTTTTGTTGTTTTTTATTTTTATTTCAGTTTTAGTTCTTGTTACTTTGGTACTTCATTTCAAAATTTAAATTTAATTTCTTAGAATTTATATATATATATAGTTTTAGTTTTAGTTAACGATAACAACACTGGGTCATGGCTGACAGTATTTATTAAAGACTTATCAAATGTACTTTCATCAACAATAAGGTACTGATACATATTTTAGATGAGGAAAATAAATAATGATGTTAGTTTCCTTGTTTGTAATGTGGCGCTTTGGTTCTACAGGTCTACATAGTGTCAGCATGAGTTTCAAAGATATGAATCCCACAAGGCCTAGCATGGTGAGTGAACATTTGGACAGCGCTTATAAAATAGTGTTACATTACTAGATGTTGTATTTAGTAATCTTGAATGAAATAATAAAGTAAAAACTGTATTTTCTCTCTAGCCTTCACTCAGAGCTGTCAGTGCCAATATCAGGGTTCTGGAGGAAAGAACATTCACAGTGTGTTTGGATAAAGACCCACATAAAACATTCAAGAATGTCCAGAGGTGAACAGTCAGATTATGCCTTTCTATACATAAACTATTAACATTTTGGAGGTTAGGTAAACCATATATAATCCAGAGCCATTATGTGTGATCTTTTGCCCACAGCATTGAAGTTTCTCCATGCTTGGACCCGGGATACTGCCATCAGCCGACTGCCAAGTCCAAGTACAGTCTTGGAGAGGAAGGCGAATCACTGAACAAATATCTGAATAAAACCCTCACGCTACCAATCAACACCTTCTGTGGAAATGAGCAATGACATAATGACTCATGATATGAGCCCTTGAATAACGAGACGAACTGAAACCTTATACCTCTCTGAGGCTTTTAGTGTTTGTACGTGTGCATTTCCTCTTTTTGCCTCTTCTCTGTTGTCTAAAATACATGTAACCTCAAGAGGCCATGACTTCCTGCTGAACTGTTAACACATTCTGTTTATATAGACTGTGAATGTGTAGTGAGTTATGTTAAAATACTGTCTGAGGATTCATTTTGATCTAAAATGCATGATATTTGTAAAACGCCCTGCAGTCTGCACATTTTTATATGCCATGTTTACACTACTTTTATACTTTCATGCATGACAATAATGTGTTTGTATATTACTTTGGACATTTAACACTTTGGAAGCACTTAGACTTTCATGTTACACTTGTAAACGCTTGGATTATTTTGTTGTGGGAATTTTGGATCAGAATAGCATGCTATCCTAGTTTTTCTGCCGTATAGGCCTAAACACTTTGTGCAGTATGCAAGTTTGGAAACCTGTTACGTTTGCCAAAATGTGCAGTATCATATGTGAGATGTTGAATTTCACAACAATGTTTTCGTTAAATTCTTGTTAAATTTTGTTTAACATTTTCTTCTTGACTCATGATTTGATCGGATTTTAAAGAACTAAAGAAAACATTAGATTATATAAAATAGGCACCATACAAATGTATAACATTTTTACAATAGATGTGCTGTTTACATTTTTCACTGACTGAAGTGACTTGACAGAAAGTTCGTTTCAGAAATCCTAATACAAAGACGGGGGATTTTGACATTCGGCATTTATGAATAAAGAACTTGTTCAGATCTTGCTCGAAATACAGCTTCTTTTTTTTTATCTTTAAATGAGATTAAAAAGCGTTCATGTGACCGTGCCATTCCTTAATTTTAAACTGTGAGT
This sequence comes from Abramis brama, assembly GCF_963993115.1. Lineage (NCBI taxonomy): Eukaryota > Metazoa > Chordata > Actinopteri > Cypriniformes > Leuciscidae > Abramis > Abramis brama. The sequence continues at coordinate 20,488,741 of NC_139963.1, read as the reverse complement.
TCATCCTCTCACCAACAGATGCCGCTGCAATCTCAAAAGTTTGAATTTGCTCAGTTTGCTGCAGATCGGACTCGGAGGTCGGCCATTGGTTGTTTGTCAAAGAGAAGGAAAAAATTTTCCACCTCAACTGGATACGGTATGGACATGAAAAGTCAAAGAAAACTTTAATTGACGATATTTTGTCAAGCAAACCATGCTTTTACGGATGCGACAGATCTCAGGTAAATAGTAGCTAAACGCACAGCAACATCATGACGTGTTACAACAGGTGCACGATTACGATTAACCTGTTACTGAGAGTGTGTCGTGTACTTGTAGATACTGAAAAGTGAAGTTTTTTTCTTTAAACCATCACACGCGATTTAAAATGAAGTTTTACAGACTTATTAGAAAACATCGGCTTAAACTCTGTTATAATTCTTATAGGTTTCATTTAGTGAAATTGCGATACTGACTGCACGTTCTCTTCCGTATTTTTTTTAATAGATAGCCTACTTTTTATTTGTTTTGCTCTCATTTGAATTGACATGATATGTTACGTTTTCTATAAATGTCCTTTTTAAAGAAAGCAGGATGATAGGATGTGTACATGTGACTAAAAGGCAGTTTACTGGACTACCGTTAAAGAATTCATTCTTGTCCCATATGGAATTTATTAACCCATTATGTTACGTGACGATATCATATCATGGAATTCTATGAAGCGCCTCGAAGTACCATTTAAATGCTATAGAAGCCTACATTTGTTGTCTTTTGTGACAATTCATGTGACCCATTAGAAAGAGAAAATATAAAATGTAGTATAATAATTTCAACTTAAGAAAAAGTAGCTACCATTTTGATATTACTGTAAAACTTTTATAGCACCACGTTTTTGGAACATAATAAATAATATCATCAAATTAAAAATATGCAGTTACATCATATATGTAACAAAAATTCTAAACATTCCACAAGAAGTTGGCTATCAATCTATCACCATAATAACATACTGTGTTATTTTTTTTTAAATACCTGCGGTATGTGAGTTCAGTGAATGTGTCAATCATTCAGTAAGCCTGTGCCAAGTTGCCAATGTTTTTTAATTTCAGGTTATTTTTCTTTTCTTTAAACCACACAGAACGCTAACTCAAGTCGACAAACATGAAGAAGGGAGCAATGCAGAAGAGCAAGCAGTGGAACGTGAAGGGAGCCTTGTGGATGGCTGGCATCTTTCACTTCCTCCATTCCTGCGGCTCCGGTTGCCTCCTTCCCTTCCTGACGCTCTACTTCCGGCACCTGGGTCTCAACGCCGCCATGATCGGAATCATCATGGCGTCCAAGCACCTGCTCGCCCTGGTGTGGCGGCCGTTCTCCAGTGTCCTCGCCAGGCAGTACGACAAACGGCGGACGGTCATAGTGGGCTCATTGCTCAGCTCGGCACTGGTGGTTTTGACTCTTCTGCTCTTCCCGTCCGGAGGAATCCAAGCTGAAAGCGGACGGTGTAACGCTAGTCAACCCGATGCTGATCCTGATCCTACCGCGCTTCTAGCCACGCTAGAGCAGATGACGGTCTCATCGCAATCAAACGCTACTGTTTATTCAGTGAACCAAACTTCTTTAAGTACCGAACAACCTGTCGAAGTTAACACATTTGTAAGTCCGAACCGGTCAGCAAGAGGATTGAGATCTTTGAAAAAGGAAGAAGGTCTTCATACTGAGTTCCTGGGGAGCCTGAAAGCTATGGATGCCCAACACCAGATGTTCTTTCTGGTTCTCATAGTGATGGTTTTGTGGGAGTGCATGGCCGCCCCGTTGGAATGGACGGCAGATGACGGACTGTATGAATACTTGGATTTCGTAGATGCCACCGACCGCTATAGTGGCGTGAAGGTCTGGAAGCAACTTGGGGCCGCTTTTGGCAACTGTGCAGTTGGTGTTCTAGTAACCAGCCTGTTTTGTCTTACAGGAACTTCAGTGGAGTTTTATTCCTACACCGTACTCATGATCCTAACCATACCTACTGCCGCCCTACTACCAATCTACCTCCGAAAGCGTGAGCGCCTCACTAGTGGCGGCTTTAAGGCACTGCAATTGGTGCATGGGAACTCACAGGCGATACTTTGTGCCATCACTGTGGTTTTGATGGGCATGGTGAGCTCAGCTGTGTCGGATTTCCTCCTCTGGCAGATGCAGGACTGCGGTGCAACGGAAATCCACATGGGAATCTGTTTAGCCCTGGTGCACCTAAGCCAGACTGCCTTTGCGCCACTTTCTGGGATTCTCTCCCGGTTTCTTAAGTACCATGGTTGGTTACTAGTACTAGCCGTCGTAATTTTAGCCCTGCAATGCCTTTATTATTCCTTCTTGTGGACCCCGTGGGCCGTAATACCCGCTCAACTGATGGCGGGATTCAGCACTGGCGCCCTCTGGTGGTCTGTAACTTCTCAAAGCGAAGACATCGCCACTCCTGGCACCGAAAAGACCATTTTAAGGCTGTTTCAGGCACTTTCTCTGGAGCTGGGAGCTGCATTTGGCAGTCTGATGGCTGGGTTCGTTGTGCAAAGGTTTGGGGTCATCTTGCTTTTCCAAGGTGCGGGGGTGGTTTTGGCTTTGTGGAGTAGCGCTCTTGCTGTACTCAAGTGGAAGATTCCTCGGCAGCGGCGGATAAACTACTCACGGCTGCTGGCCGCCGACACCGAGATCAGTGAGTCCGAGTCGGACCAGGAGAAAGATTGGCTGGAGACGGCAATGGAAGATGACAGAGGGAAAACAAGTGGACAATGGAAAGTAAAGTAAAGAGTGACTTGTAAACATCTACAGAGAGCAATTTAAAAGAACTGAGAGTAAAACGGCACTAAAATTGTTCATTAAACTGTAAAAAAAATAATAATAATCTTACTCTGTATTTTTTGTCTTGTTTTCCATATATCAAATATCAAAATATTCTTAAATCAAGATACGTTTACTTGAGAAGGAAAATGATTTAAGATATTAAGACTTGTTTCTGGAAAACTGATCAATTTTAAGTACGTTTTTGCTTAAAACAAGACAAAAATATGTAAATGGGGCAAGAAATCTAAACTTAATTGAAAGGGAAGACAAGATTATTTTTCTTACCGCACTGACACCCCATTTAATTTTCAGAAAACAAGACTTAGAGTAATATCTTAAGTCATTTTCCTTCTCAAGGAAATGTATCTTGATTTAAGAATGTCTTGATATTTGTAATGGAAAACAAGACAAAAATACCAAGTAAAGTGCATTGCAAGACTTTGAGAGTGCTATGAAGATGAATCATCATAAAGTCCATCAGCGATGAAGACATCAGTACTCTTTCAAGCCGGCTAAATCTCTTTCTGGGATCATTTAAGGCTTTATGAGAGAAGCATTACAGCTCCAACACCAGTATAACACTTGAACATCCTAAAATGTACATCATTCTTTTGTCAAGATGTATGATTTTATATACGGCAGCTCTTTGATAAACTGATGGACTAAGACTCTAGACGAGCTGATCTGGTTTGTTTGCTTACAGTAAGTGTGTCATCTCTGCCGAACGGCAATAATCACGTGAGCAAATAGTGCCTATTGTTTAACATCTTCACACCCTTTCTTTCCCACTCATTCTCATGTTTTGAAAAGATTTGTGAGCTGAAGGTAAGCTTCAGTTACCTGTTATGCAGAGACTTTTTTGTATTTATTGTGCATGAGGCACTCATGTTTTGCACTATTAGGTGTCACTAAAAAAGGGGGAGAGGTTTATTGAAGATAATCATAATAAAAGTATCATATTTACAGATTAAGGGATTGAGAAAGAGACTTGGCTTAGATGTGAGGTTTGCCAAACTTGTATTGGGGTGGTGGGGGGAAGCTTCCCAAACTTGTTCTTGAGTAAATTATCCTGTAGAGCTGGTCTGACTGCAGAGAGGTCTAGTTGTGACTGACAACTCTTTTTAAAAAAATGTGAGGAAGGATTGGAATAAATATTCTTTACATTTCATATATTTGAAATCAAGAACATCTATTAAATGATTATTTCCACTTTCAACAAATGCAAGTTTTGTGGTTTTTTTTCTTTTTTCTAAATGTCTTGATAAGCCCTGCATCGTAAAAAGTGGTGTACTTTGATCCTGTTTGTCCGGCATTGACCATTTTATGACATTATTATATAATGGAAACAATAACCTTGAATTTGCCGTGTTGACATTTCATGGCATAGCATTGTGTGTCAGTGCTGATGTCATTTCCTTTAGATCGGAAATGATGCTGCTATAATATAACAGCAAGCATTGACACATAAGCAGACACATAGTCAGACCACATAGCTAAAAAAAAAATCTCCTCAATTGCTTAATCTATCATTGCAACCAGGCTGTTAATGATTCAGCAATAGATGCCTTCATACCGTAACACATTTATGCGCATGCTCATATTATCACACATAGAGGAAAGCCTGTATCATGTGGATGATAGATTTACATTAGTTTGCATTTTTGTGGATTTACATTTATGGATCATGGATCATAGGGACAGTGTTAAAATTGTATAGTCAGTCTTACAGCTTTTGTAATGAAACTGTAGATGCGTTAATGTTACAGTACTTGTCTGGTTTTTACTTTTATGAAAATGAACATGGTGAAGGCATCAAGTCAAATGAGCCAAACAAAGGCTGAGAGCGTTTCACATTTTAAAGGTATCCGCTACAGTCGTGTTACTTTTAGATGTCATCTCTGAGATGTGTGAAATTTGACTTTCCATAAATGTCATATTGAACTAACAGAAAACAACAACATGGTTTTATGTGATTTTTTACCTCTAGCAAGTAAATAGTAGGCTTTTTTATTCAAGTCGTATTTTTTCATTTTGCTTCTCAAGTGATATTGTTGGGTACTGCTAATTGGTAATTACAGGGATTTTAAAAATATTTTAACTGGCATTTTAAGCCATGCACCATACATAAGCCAAGAATTTTATTTTATGTGGGAGAATACCCACAATGCACTGTGAATTCCCACGTCTGACCAGAAGATGGCACCCGCAGCTCAATCATCCATCCATCCGGTCCAATGTGGCTACAGCATAACATGCAGGTATACATTTCTTTTTGATTGATTTTTAAATAGTTTAAACAAGGTTTTGCTTCCATGGCAGAGTTCAGGATGAATATTTTTATTACTACTGGAGCTGCTAGTTTGATGAGATTTATAATAATTATTAGACACCATAGCAGGTGCAAAAGCTCACTCCTTTTCATTGACTCCTTAAAGTAGACTTTATTAGTGGAGTAATGAAGGGAAGAGTGAATGAGGGTATAGCCAGGGGCCAATTTTGGACACAGCCAAACTGTAGTTTACATTCATTATTATTGCAATGTTATGTGCTTTAAGACATTAAGTAGCCTAATTTAACGCTGTCTTGTGACATTTTGCAGACTCTGGCTGTTGTGCTCGTTCACGTGTTTTGGAGGATCTTATGCTTTCAAAGCAGTGTTGCCAGAGTCCAGACTCCAGACATACCATAGCCTACTATTGTAGGCTATTTGTATGATAATTTTGACATCTGTATGATGTACGATCAATGATGAAAAAAAAAGTATGATAATTTCAGAATTTTGTGACACTTCAAATGATAGTTGTTGTAATCATAGGACTTATATACTCATTGATCTAGCTGGGAATCTACGTCTATCATGATTGTGAGGAAAATGTGAACGTGCATTATCTTCTCAGACTGAAAAAAAAAAAAAAACGTCTTCTCCGTCAATCATCGTGGAGAAATGGTTCTCTACCACAAGCACAAGTTAAAATTCCTGCCGTGTACGATAATTTTATTCCAAATACGATAACTTTGAGTTTCTGGTATGATACTTGGACATTTCCAAACTAGCAACACTGTTTCAAAGCTAGCTTGCCATTGCTAGCCGCTCCGAAATCGCCTACCCTACCTTCAAAGTTACGTGAAATCGAAAAACAGAGCTAGTTTTCCATATCATATTTTCAGTGGAGCCATATTCGTTTTTTATAATATGCAAATGTGCATGTTCAATGATATGTTGTGTAATTAGCATATTTTTAACACTTCAACGGGTGAAGTAACAATGCAAAAATGTTATTTTGTGATGTTTAGGTAACGTTAGCCTATATTTGATCTCAATTAATGAACATGATTTAACTTAACGTCACTTTTCTCGTTATTCACAGGGTGGCGCTTTCATGTAATGGGAGAATAATCTTGTTGAGCATCTCTATCTCAATGTGTCACACTCACACACCGATTTACAGCAGCATCGATCGGCAGCAGGTGCGAGCGCGCGCATCACTCTACATCACCGATGACATGGACTTAAAACCCTCCATCCGTCAAACTGCGCTTTAATTCACCGGCAGAGGAGCAAAGCAGCGACATTCTGCTCCAGCTCAAACTTCAAGTGTGTTGTGGTGGAGCTTCACAGAATGGAGAAAGGGCGAAGCACCCCGAAACAGTACGGATCTCTGGATCAAACAGAGCTCTGCGAAGAAACAGGAAAACAAGGTGGGAAGAATGTTGTGATACAATTCATCCGTTCTGCGTTTATGAAGGTGTTTGAGTGTGTTCACATTGCATGGGCTACTTGACTTCATTTTGACGTACTGTATACGAAAGAACTTACTTGCATTGCTGCAGTTCTCTTTAAGAAATTAAGTTATTTATAGTGCCACTAATAGTTACAGAAAGTTACATGCAATGCAACGTAAATACATTATTTTAATTAAATATTTGAGAGTGCAGTTGACTCATTTATATCAATACAAATAGACAACAGGATACAATTATTTACAACTGTTTTTATTATGAATGATGAAAAATTCACAATTTCTCTTCCATACAATATCTTTAGTGAAAATTATTTGGATCTTAATGTTAGAAAGACTGCTCAATTACTTTTTGTTTCAATCTGAAGTGTAGCCTACTTACATTTTTCTAATGACAGGCATGATTTGTCCCTCATTTAACAGTAGATTACATTTTAAAGTTATTTTTCCTGTCAGGTCCCAGTATCGCTTTCACTCCAGGAATGCTATTGTCTCACTCCTGTTTTTTTTTGTTTTTGTTTTTTAATGATCCAACAAAGGAAATGCAATAATGTTTTCATCATTATACAGAAATAGTGACAGCAGGGTGGAAATAGAGACTGCTGTGGTTTCTTTCTGCTGTCATGAAAAAATCCCAATAAATAGACCTTGTGGGAACTGAATGCTCACCAATGGAGATTGATTATCAATAAATACTTGTTTGTGATGCCCGTTCAGCAGTCATTCCTTAAAATATATTCCTTCTCACTTTAGTCGTAATGGAGACAACAGACTCGTTCTGTGATCTTTTCGTTCTGCTGGTTGATTATACTTAAGCATAATGTGTTTTTTACTCAGGGTGTGTTCAGTTTATTTAACAAAAGGCCATTAGATTTGAAGTGATAATTAGTTTTAACAAACATACTAAATGTGGTACAACCACTTGTAGCTTTGTGTGAAGAACAAAGCAAAATTAAGCCATTATTTACTGATAATCTTCTCCAGTGGGATGAACTTTAGAACAGTCTGATTTGTAAACTAGATCAATTGCATGATTCGTTGGAAGGATTTGAGATGACTGTGTATCATATAATGAGAAAGTCGTATAACAGATGTGGTCCCTACAGTATAATGTGATGATGCCAACACCATTCTGTTAAAATGAGGCACAATATTGCAAGATGTTAAATCTGGATCATGCAATTAAAACTGTTAGAGAAACATTCAACTTCATTGACTGAAAGAATTCAGTTCTCCGCATGACAATATGGCTCAGCAAACAGCTGTGTGAATGTTTAAATCAGAGTGCGCTGCACTAGATTTTTATGCAAAGCGACAAAGCAAATTGGAAACTGTCTTTGTGATTCAGCTTTTCTGCATGACATAAGTGAATATCTGAGTAAATTGAATAAGAGATGTCAGAGGAGGCTCACTGCAGATGTACGAGTCTGTTAAAGGCTTTCCGTTTAATCTAATGTGGTCTGTGGAGTCTCAACTGTTAAGCCAAACCGTCATGCACAGCTTAAGTAAGGCGCTCTATTGCCATTCTGACTAAAACAAACACAAAACGCATGGTTTAACACATCTGTAGTTTAAGTCCACTTCATTGTTTTTTCGTCATGTCTCTTTAAATTTGAAGGGGTGATGAACTGCATTTTTTAATGTTCACTGAGGTCCACTTATAATGTTATCAAGTTTTTACATCAAAAAACTATTTAGAAGTAATAGGCTATTTTCTATCCTGTTTTTGACCCTCTCTTTGAAACACTCCTTTTTGATATGCATGCCGCATTCAAGTAAACGCCCACTGCTATGATTGGGTAAATAGTTTTCATCATATTATAATTTTGCGTATTAAAAAACTTTCAAAGTTGAAAAATGGCAACCAGTGAAATTCTAGTCTGATCCCGAATCAGAAGACATATTACATTTGCTTTATAAGTCTTGGTTGTGTGGCAAATAAAGTTGAAGTACTTGTAGTTACCACAGTTATACACTGTAAAAAATGATATTATCAATAAGTTATGACAATATATGTTTTTACATTGCTCATCAAACTCATCAAAATAAGTTAAGAAAGATTGAACTAATTTTTAGAGACACCCCTCGCTGCAGCCTGTAGCACGATGACGTAGTAGTTGGATGATCCAATACGTACTGGACGCGCATGCGCGGTGGTGCGTTTTGGTCTGTACAAATAAAAAAATAAAAAACAACTGAATTTAAGTTAAATATAAATGATCACTTAAGTGACAACTACGTGATCTGACTACTGATAAGTTTGTATATTAAAACAAACTGATCAGTAGTCGGGGGGGGAATATTTAAAAATAAATATTTTTTTATGTAGGCCTATGTAGCCTACATCATGGCATGATGTACGTAGCCTACATAAAACCCCGTCGCTATAGAAACAAAGACGCTAAAATGCAATCATGCAATGAGCTTATCTACTATTGTGAAATTGATATATTTATATTTGCTATTAGTATTATCCATACTGCAAAATCCGTATGTTTTTATTCAACTATGTGTGGGCCTAATGAAAAATATGGGACAAATCCCATCCCTTATTGATTTGATACGGGACGCATCATCTTACTTGTAAATACGGGACGATTCCGTATATTAAGGGACCTTATGTACAGAGCACTGTGGAAAAATTAGTATAGCCATTAAAAGAAGGAACTCTTACCAAGCAAAATATCATTAAGCACTTTTTTTCTGACAAGATTTAGTTTCTAGATGCTGTTATTATTTTTGCATTTTCCCTTGAATGTGTAGCCTACTGGTATTTTAAGTTGTTTACAGACCATATTGTATTGTAGGCCTACCTCTATAATTAAAATTACAGAGACAATTACTTGACTCATTTTTGCTTTCACTCAACAGCAAATATGACCTGAATAAAATAAAATGGCTTTATTTTAAAATGTTCTGTATACACGCATTAAATCCATCACATTTAGGTTTAAAATCATGTGATTTAAAATGTTGTAAAATTAACTAGTTTGCATGTATGTAGATAGAAAATAGGAAAGCATCACATTTATGTAAATAATTACTTATTCATCAATAATTACTTATTACTATTTATCAGTAGGCTACTACTACCTACACAGGTTAGAACATAATCTCACTTAAGACCAGCGCATGCGAATTATGTTAATGAACGTGACAAATGAACGAAAGACTCGGAAGGTAAAGTAATTATTTATGTTCCCTGTAAATTATTTTTGACTGCATTATAATGATTTCTTAATGCAGAATATGATCAAGATTGTGTAGGTGGATGTGTTCGGGGAATTTGCCAGTTAAAAGTATAACATTTAAAGCCCCTTGAACGAAATTACTCGAAAAAAGATTCATTCATTTTGATGAACGAGATCGAACAAGTGAGTCAGCAAAATGATCCGAACCTCCCCAACCAATACGTATTGGATCATCCAACTACGTCATCGTGCTACAGGCTGCAGCGAGGACTTCTTGAATTTTTAAGTCAGTTTAATGTAATTTAAGTTGAAATGACTTAAACATCCAAGTTGATTGTACTTAAAGGGATAGTTCACCCAAAAATGAAAATGCTGTCATCATTTACTCTTCCTCAAGTTGTTCCAAACCTGTATGACTTTCTTTCTTCTGCTGAACACAAAAGAAGATATTTTGAAGAAGGTTGCTGGTCCCCATTGACTTCCATAGTATTTTTTTTTTCCTACTATGGAAGTCAATGGGGACCAGCAACCTTCTTCAAAATATCTTCTTTTGTGTTCAGCAGAAGAAAGAAAGTCATACAGGTTTGGAACAACTTGAGGAAGAGTAAATGATGACAGCATTTTCATTTTTGGGTGAACTATCCCTTTAAAAATTTAAGGCAGCAAACTTTTTTTTACAGTCTAGTTGACAAATGACAACTTGTGTATTGTGTAAACGTATTATAAGTGAATCGTTTGTCGCACTGACGTTCTTACATTCATCGTTCATCATTTTCAGTAAAATGAAAGTTAAGGAACTTTCGGTTAAGTGAGTACAAATCAAACGATCTGTAACAGACTAAACAATAGTGAAAACATTGTAACCTTTTGTGCAATGGAAAGATCCCATGGATGGAATCCATGGAACCATCGACGCCAAGAAAGAACCTTTATTTTTAAGGGTGTAGAGTGTTACTTCGTGAAAGAGCACCAGCACTGACTTCGCTACAAACAAACGCTCTTCGCTCCAGGCAGGATCATGCAAATCCACTTCCACCCCAATACTTTGGCATGTGTCAGCTACAAAAGAGCTCTGACTTTCAGAAAAATACAGCTGAAAAGATACAAAATTGGAATGTGTTTTTTAGACAAGCCTCTGAGGGTTTCAGAGTACAGCGTTAACTTTAACCCATATAAAAAAATCTGTGGTAAGATCTGAAGACCGCTGTTCACATGAAATCTGACAGATCTTGCATAGAAAAGTGCAAGAAGCTCCGCCAATCCTTGGGCACAATAATACTTTAAAGCTGACTCATTATTTAGATGCAATGACATTAACGGTTATAGGGTTCACCTTTCAGTAGACATACTAAATACAAACAATGAGATAAAAAGTGCTGTTTTCCTCACATCTCTTGGGTTTAGCTGGATAACAAGGCCGGAGTGCATGTTACGTAGTACTTTGATGCTGTTTGCGCAGCGGGTGTGCGGGTGAAAAATACATGTGGTTCTAATGATCTAAACGCTGAGGGTTGGTTACAATGACAATCACAATAAAATGTGATCAAATGCATGTTTGTGTGTGTGTGTGTTGTAAGACCGCATGAGCTGGTGTAGGAGTGTCTCCAGGCATTGTGACTGAAACTGTGAAGATTGATTGATACTGTGAGTTTGTGTGAGATCCCAACGCCTCCACTGTTCCAACGGGGATTGACGTAGATTTACAATCTCCAGGTTTGTCTCAATTCTCGAGCATAGGAGATGTGCCAGCCTCATCTGTTGTTGTTAAAAAGCTGTTGACTCACCTACTATCATCATTTACAATGTATTATTGTGTATTCAAGAACTGTTATTTTTAGTTTGCTATAGTTCAGACACTGCTGATAAGACCAGCTTAGACCAGGATGAATTTCCTTGTTGGTTCACAGGTGAATCTTGTTTTGAAATTTTTAGGAAATAATCGGTCTATTTGGTCCAAACTAGTATTTCCAGGACTCTTAAAGCCCTATTGAAGTTGACGTAATTTCCACTGAAACAGGAAGCTAAGGCGGGACATATTGAATGACTCCTCCCCCTTTTCAAATAGCCAATAGCATCTAGTTTACCTCACAGACTGCAATCGTACTTGACAGTACCAGGCGAGAAGTTTCACTCTCAGTACACTTCCGGCTTCTGAACTGGTTGCAGTTCCACTCTGATTCCATATGAGGGCGCTCACAGGACGAGTGCAGAATGAATGGAGGTCTATGGCGCTATACACATCAAAATCCACTTTTCTCAGGATATAATTTTTTGTCTAGTAATTTGAATGTTGTATTCGAAAGGAGATGCAAAGAAATTACACATTGCTGGGTCACTTATTTGCTTTAAAAAGTCTTTTAAAGTGTCAATGACATCATACACATCGTACGACCAGAGATACTGCTTTACGGCAATCCTTCACTCACTCTGGTGCTTTCGCGCTCTGCACTTTCTTTTCTCTCGAGGCATCGACAACACAGCTGACACAGGTAAACACACGTGCTAGAAGAGTTTTTGTTTTGTTTGTTTCTGGTCCCACTTCGGATGCCACGATGCCATCAAGCGATATCTCTGGTCGTAATCAGTCCTTCACTGACCAATCAGCGTTCATTAGCAGAATGCTAGCGTGTTATGGGCAACAACAACTCAACCTGTAAGAAATCGAAAGGACATAAGTACTCGTTCATTCAACTTTCGACCTATAACCCATGTTGAACTTGCAAAACCTACAAACAGATCTGAGATTTATCAACGGCAAACGGGTGAAAGAGACACATTTAGCCGTCTAGCCCCATAGACTCCCATTAATTTTGCACTCATGGGCGATCGCCCCAGTGGAACTCTGGTGGAACTACAACCACAATTCGGTACAATAGGACTTAATAGGGAGTGGGTAGGCTCTCCGTAGACGGGCTCTGACAGTACCGAATCGAATCCGGGTGCTGATGATACGTTCAATAGTAGAGGTATGAATAAATTCTAGCCATTTCATCCTTAACCAACGTACAATTGGAAAAAGGAATAAAACTCGAGCGTTTGAGCAACCGAACACACATCTCCAACCCATATCGCTCGTGACGTGTCAACGGTCGCTTTGGCCAGGTGTTATTTATAGCATAGGGGGCGGAGCTTTAGATTCTAGAGAACATTTGATTGGACAGAAGATATGATGAGAAGCTGAAGTCCGCGGGGATGTCATAAAAATCCATGATCCATTTTAGCGTAATTGAAGGAATGCTTTAAGTTTTGAATGCTTATATCTCCTAAATGAGAATTTTGTCATTGTTTTGGAACACACCAGCTTATTCATAACCTTAAGGCTAACATATTTATACTAAAACATAAATTTTGATTTCATGGAGCCTTTAAGCACATTTGTTCCTGGTAAAAACATATTTGTATATGCTGAGAATTGAAAGGTTTAAAAGTGCTAGTTGTCGTCGTGAAAATAATTTTACGGTGCAAAAAAAAAAATGAATGGTCCTTATCAAGTTCAGGTTCACAGTCTTGCACGACAGCCTCGTGGGGATCCAGCATTTCTTCCATCTCCATCTGAATCCTCTCTGACACCTTACCTGTTCCCTGTCACTGTTGTTTTTATTCATGAAGCTGTGAATTCATGTCTGAGCCCTGAGTGAGACTGTGGTGAACTGACACATGAGAATAAAACTGTCAGGACTGATCTGAAACATTTGGGTGCAGGGCGGCGATGACTGTCAGCACACTGACCAATTCACATTAGGATATCCCATAATCCTTCTCTTGATTTAGTAGCCCTGTTTTCCAACCCTGTTGTTTTCCCCTGGTGGATGAGGATGTGGTTTGTTTAGACGTCTTTTCTCCCTGACTGTCAGGCAATTAAAAGCCAATATCTGCTCAGCGCTGAGGTGAGTCATAGCTTGTAGTGTTTCCGAGGGCAGAGAGAGAGAGAGTAGCCTAAGAATTGGAGGGATAAAAGATGTACTTTATATCGGAACAATCTCTTTCGCTCTTTACAGCCTTAGAAAGGTGTCAGCATATAAGACACTTCTTTCAAAAACATTAAAAACCGACCCCAAACTTTTGCAAGGTAGTGTATACAAACCCATTTATTCTGTGTGAAAAATATTTTAAAGACAGCTATGTTATAAAACCAAAACCAGTTAAAATATCATCTGGAAATTATTTTCTATAAAGTTAATATTTTCTTTCTAGAATATTGTGATATAATATTTAGAAATAAATGATTCAATTAATAAGCATCCCCTTGTTGCCCGAGGACCTTAGTTTGAAAATCTCTAATCTAAATCACCTTTATTTTGGCTCTTGTTGAGTCCGTAAGGCTGCCTAATAACCTTTTGGTAAGTAAATCTGTTCAATATCAAACATAAATCAGGTTTGTCCATTATATCAGAGAGATATTGTTCACAGGGGACTCTTAAATCATGATAACCTGATAAGTATTGAGTATTATAACAGCAGACTCTCTTAATAAAGATGCAATATGTTACCCAAAGGAAATGAACCGGATGCTTACACATGCCTTTTTTAAGCTTGCATGTGCAAACAGAAAATCATAAAAACAGTAATGTTCCTCTAACTCATTTTATGCTTTTTGTATTTTTGAAAAGGACAGCAATGAAAACTATTGAACAAAACCAACAACCCATTTATGATTCTGGTAAATATATCTGAAAACTAGCTTACTATGTAGTTCATATTCATTTTAGTTTTGTTTACTTTACCATGCAAAGGTAAAATAAGAGAAATGGTTGTGTTGTGTTGTTGTCATTTCTTTCTTGGTTTTTCTTTCTTGATTTTTTTCTTGGTCTTTTAGTGTTCTTGTTTTCTTGGTCGATCTGCACCAGGGATCACAGTGGCTTAAACCAGGACGCCACTGGGTTTGGGGGTCAATCCCATAGTTTTGAAATCCAATAACTGTGTAAAACTGAAGGCCTGGGTTGTTTCCATAGAGACAGAACTTTATTTTATGAGGCATTGCAGTTGTTGAACGCATCATAGGATAAGCCAAATGAGTCATCGGAGGATACGGACTGCCTTTTTTTCAAGGTGCAGAAAATACTTGGCCTTTTCTGCTGTTCTTCTCAAGACTTAAAGACCTTGAAATGTTAAAAATGAATGAGCAATGCCTGTGCACATAAAATACAAATTAAATTATTCACCAAAAAAAAAATAATTCATCAACTGATTCTAAAATAACCGTTTTTAATGTATAATATGGAACTCAAGGTCAGAATTTACTCTTTAGGGTTAGTTTTTTTTTACCTACCTTTTACCTTTTTAGATGTTCTTTGTTTTATTAGTATCTGATTCTTCATATTCATCCTGTACTGTTTTGTAAGTCACAAATCATGCAGACTTACTATAAATAGAGAGAGCACTGATCCTCTGAATAAATGCTGCATGCGATGAAACGATGTTGGTCTGTCACAGACTGTGTGACCAGAACATTCTCACCCACCCTCGGATTCATGCAGAGTTCAGTGATGATAACACGAGCCCAATTAGCACAGTGTCGAGCGTCATATACACAACACATGCTGCGCGACTAACCGACGCATTGGTTTCAGCCTGGTTTGAAATGTGGCTGGGGTGCTTTTTAGCTGTTTCCAGATAAGAGAAGCCCTGCTTCTGAAGAAATGTGTGATCATGCTTTTCATCTTTGTTTTCAAGGGCACAAAAAAAAACAGTATAACAAATATTACAGTATCTAATGCAAAGTGCCGCTGTCAATTTATCTGGAATATCATCATGCATGTCCTGAAATGCAAATGTATTATATAATATTATATTATATTATATTTTCTTTTTATTTCACAAAATGACAAACTTCATCGTTAAATTTCTTGTTGTTACAAATATGCAATTCACATAAAATTTTGATTTTATTTTAATACTTGATTTCAGTTCAATTATGCTTAAATTCAAACAGGGAATTCCAGGAATTTTTAAAGTTGGAAACTTTACTTGGGAATTAACGGGAATAAACAAAATTGCAGGTTAGCCTATAACAGGGAACTTAAATGTTGTTGGAAAAAATTATACGGTTTATATAAATTACCTAAATTTCCAATTAATCCCCATAAATTCCCATTAATTTGCCAACTTGGAATATTTTAAAAATTCCCCAGCTTACTTCCCATGGAAACTTTCCGCCCCTTTGCATCCCTAATTAAGACCCCCTGTGGTGAAAATCAAGTTTTTATATATCTCTGTGTGGTGTTTTTAATATGCTTTAAGACAAACCTGATGCAAATTAAAAAAACAACACCATTGCTAAGTGGTTTCTCCTTAAAACTGACTTGAACCAAAGACAGTCTCAAAAACACAGTTTGAAACTGTCCCTCTCTCCGACCATCACAAACATGTAACCAATCCTGTCAACGGACAGGGCGGTGCTTTTCCTATCAAATATTTCTGATTGTTAGAAGGCAGCTGTCTGACTCTGAAATGCATGGCGAACGGGACATTAGCAACACATTATTAGCTGTCTGATAACATAGTCAAGCAAAAGGCTAATTAGCCTATATGTATTACCGTTATTTGTCCGATGATGTAGAGAGAGATACATAAAACGCATTGCCATTCTGATACATCGACTTGTAGTCTAGCCTCCTGTATAATTAACTCTTCCTCTTAATTTTCTGAATCAGTTTCCGGTTCAAAAATAAATGGCTGAATTAAACCAGTATTTCCAATTGCCATTGTGCAGCGTTTACTACAGTAAAGTTGACCGAGTGGATCAGGTATTCTGAGCTGGTGTGAGTGAGTGGAGGCGGGGCTAATGTGCATATTCATAATCATCCAACAAAAAAATGGGATTTAAATGAGAGAATTGTAGATAGTAACAGCGATTGGTAGCATCTTTCCGAAATTGCTTCTTTAGATGGGCATAATGTAATTATGTGCTTGATGTGAGCCATACATCACTCATAGTTCATGTGTTGTTCCTCACAGCTGAAGAGGATGTGGTGTCCATGGCTGATTCCACCATCACTGTGGAGGACATCGAGGGGGAGCTGTTCAAAATCGAGCGGATAAAGGATGCGCTGGTCCGGAAGGAGTCTGAGCTCAGATATATGTGAGTGAGGATTTTTACTATATGGTAGAACCTGACGTGGCTCCTTTATATAGGTCAAAAGTACAATGGTTTTCAAAATCATACAATATGTCAGCTTGCACTGCATCATGTGATGTCATGTATCATGTGTCGCATTGCATCATTGCATTCATCCCTTCTGTTCAATACATTAGACATAAATAGAAAAGATAAGTAAATGTTCCATAATTCAGTGCAATATATTCAGTGGCTATATATTATCACATAATGCAGTGCAAGCTAACATAACCTAATAAAACATACCATACTGTACCATATGCATTATTTTCATGATTTATCCATTTTTTTCTTTTATCAAATCAACTTAGATAATTTATGTGGTTCAGATAACATAATATTTTGAGTTTCTGTTGATTAAACAATCTCCTTCATTGTATTAACTCAATTTTTTTATTTCAATGAACTTAAAATTTTAAGGCAACCAGTTTACTTGCTTTTTTAAGTTAAACCAACAATATTTTTTTACAGTGTGTGAATATCATCAAGTAATGGGGCAACTGACATACACTTTCTGTCAACAATTACAAATCTCAATTGAGGTATTTTCTTAGATACAGAACTAAAGGATAGGCTTGACCCTGGACATGAAAATAGCATGAACAACATTTCTGAAACAGTGAAACAATATTCCTGCCATTGAAAAGTATTTCCACGGATGTATCATTATTATTAGCAGACTGAGACCATGGAGCAAGAAGTACATTATGGCACATTTTACCCACAATGCACATTAATTCCACAGAACTAGCTATACAGTGGAAGTGAAACAGCTGTGGTCACCATTCACATTCATTATGGAGAGAAAAAAGCATCTTGGACATTCTGCAAAATGTTTGTTTTTGGGTGAGATATGCCTTTAAGCAAAATCAGAGAAAGTGTCACAATGACTGTCAATCCACAATGTTTGTTTTTTGTTCAATAACAGTTTGAACAAAAATAAATGTTGCAAAGATCCGTGCAGAGCGGGAGTGTGAGATGCATAGACTAAATAAAAGCAGGGGAAATTGTTGAGGGCATTTATTGATAGGGATTCACTGCAGTTATTTACAACAATAGCTTCTGATGGGAGTCTGGAGTTAGACATCAACTCCAAATGTATGTGCCTGTGTTGTTATTTGTGTGCGTATGTATGATAGCAATGTGAATATTACCCAGCAAAACATATTATCTGTTATTTCATTGCCGAACAGAGACTACTTTGGCATCAACCAGTGAAATTTGTTTTGATAAAATATGGTATTCACACTCGACTGGAAAATGGTTTGCGACATGCAATACTGTGGATCTAAAGTCATGAAAGACAGGCTTTTGAGGTCATTTTTGCATTTATTTTCCATTGAAAGAAATTTTAAATAGTGGTTTAAAGAAAAAATCTCAAAAGTTTTTATTAATTTTGTTCCTCATTCCTCAGGATGGATGACATCCAGTTGTGTAAGGAGATTACAAGGCTCAAAAAAGAACTCCAGAAATTGGTTTCCATCCCAGGTATGTTCTCAAAAAGATGCTGTACCAAAATATTAAGCATTAATATATTGCTGGAAGATGATATGGATCTCATTCTCAGTGATGCATATGTTTTTCTCTAAACCGAATATCATGTCTGTTAGATAATCAATATTGGGTTTTTTTTCTTCGGTACATTCAAAGCTAATCTTAAAGGCCCTTTGTGACCCATGAGCATCAAATCAGCGTGTTAGAATGATTTCTGAAGACTGGAGTTATGATGCTGAAAATTCAGCTTTGCATCACAGGAATAAATCACATTTTACAATATATTCAAATAGAAATCAGTTATTTTAAGTTGTAATAATATTTCACAATATTACTGTTTTTACTGTATTTTTGATCAAATAAATGCAGCCTTGGTGAGCATAAGAGACTTCCTTCTTACCAATCTCAAACTTTTGAACAGTTAGTATATAATAAATAGATTCAGCTAATGAAAAAAAAAATGAATTGCCTCCCCTAGTATTATGTGACTACTTTTTAATTTCTGCATTCTCTTCTGGTTCTCTTTAATGGCATCATTTATAGTTCCTTCTTTCATGTCGGCCTCTTTTCAGCACATGCTTGTGACATACTTCACTATAGGTCTCCTGTTTCCAAGGAGATGCACGAATGAAGCGCACACCACGTTTTATTTACCGCTGAAACCTCATATCGCAAGTGCATACAAAGCTGAAGAGGTTATTTATCCAAACCGGCAGATAATATTGTCTTATACAGTTCCATCAAAGCGGGAAACAAATCACATTCCAGTACTAGTGATGTCCATTTATTCTGAGACCTTCAGGTTATTTCTAGTTTATCTATGGAGTCAGGATTTTGATATGCTTTGGTATCAACTCATATCTGTCATCATTTAATCATGTTAATCCAAACCAGAATGATTTCCTTTTTTTCAGTGTAACAACAAAAACTGATATTTTGAAGAAGGTTTTCCATATAACAAAATAGCAGACATTGATACTGAAAATCTCCAGAAAGGACACACTATTCTCTGAAATTTGTCTTTGTTTTTTTATAAAGAAGTCTCATCAAGGCTGCATATATTTAATTAAAAAAATACAGTAAAAACAGCAATATTTTGATATATTATTACAATTTAAAATAACTGTTCTGCTTAAAAGTTTGTTCTGCTGATCTCCCTCGCCCCCTGAGAACCACTGCATTACTACATGTTGTCGCTTTTTCTTGAGTCTCTCCATATTTGTCCGACTCCGGTTTGAACATAAAAGGCTAAAAGTTTTTGAAATTTTTAAAAAAATTCACCCCTTTAAAATTCAAATCTTACTGACCCCAAACTTTTGAACGGTTGCATTATATATTCAAATATGCATATTTTAAGAGTGTCAGACCAGGTTTGAAGTCAACAGCAGTCAGGACATTCTGTAAAATATCTTCTTTTGTGTTGCATGGATGAGCATCATACGGGTTTGGGATGACATAAGGATTAGTGAATGATCATAATGATTTTGGGTTAACCGTTCCACACGCGTCTCCTTTCTGCAGACAAAGAAAAGTCTAATGAGGACAGACAGCGTGAGGAGGAACTACTACAACAGATCCAGAAGCTGGTGGAGACGCGGGACTTTCTAGTGGATGACATGGAGTTTGAGAGGCTCAGGTCGGTTTTAAAGAGTCGCCAGCCTTCAGGGACAGGAACGTGGGCCACAACCCTTTAGATTGCCGGCTAGCATGCGTGACTATCTGCCCCAAGAATGTGTTTTGTCCCTCTTGTGGCTGTTCCCTCATCTGTGAAGACACTGCAATCCAATTACCCTCCTCTTGAAGCCAATAATCCACCCTTACCTCACCACCTCCGTCACACACACACACCTCACATCACACTCACAGATGGTCCCAGCGGCTCTGATTCTGAGAAATGAGAGATTGATTTGCAGGCGAGAAAGAAATGGAAAGAAGAAAAGAGATGTTTTTTTCGATGGGTTGGGCTGATTGTCATCTGCCAAGATCTCACGACTGTGTGCGTGTGTGTGCGTGCGTGTGTGTGTGTGTGTGTAATCATGAGTGACGCATGCATCAGAACCCAACACGAATTAAGTCCTCACAGTTTATTCATGGGATAAATGAGCCACTGTCACCCACATGACAAGCAGCTATTACAGGTGGAGAGAGAGAGAGAGAGAGAGAGAGAGAGAGAGAGAGACTGCGAAAAACTGTCAGACACAGTTTGCACACTAAACCCATGTGCTAAGAGAATTACTGATTGTTTGGAGTTTGGGTGTGAATGTTTGGTGAATGTTCAGTGTCTCACTTCACAGATGTTTGTGTGTGGGTCTAGTTTGACATTGCAGGGAGTGGAAAAATAGTAAATCTTGCTGCAATTTGGGGAACAAACAACAACTGAACAAGAAAAATGGCTTAATAAACACTAAATATCCTAATGAAAATATAAAAATGCATAAAGCTTAGTGTAATGGTTAGGTTTCAAATTAGGGGATATATACTGTATGTATGTATGTGTATATATATATACAGTATATACATATATACAGTACAGGTCAAAAGTTTTGAAACGATTTTTTTATATTTTTTAAAGAAGTCTCTAATGCTTATCAAGGCTGCGTTTATTTGATCAAAAATACAGAAGAAAAAAAAAACCGTAATATTGTGAAATATTATTACAACTTAAAATAATAGTTTTCTATTTGAATATACTTTAAAAAAAAATTATTCCTGTGATGCAAAGCTGAATTTTCAGCATCATTACTCCAGTCTTCAGTGTCACAGTATCACATGATCCTTTAGAAATCATTCTAATATTCTGATTTATTATGAGTGTTGGAAACAGTTCTGCTGCCTAATATATTTGATGAATAAAATGTTAGAAAGAACTGCATTTATTCAAAATACAAAAAAAAAGTCTAATAATATAATCTTCTTTACTATTCTCTTTTTATCAATTTAACACATCCTTGCTGAATAAAAGTATTGATTTATTTCAAAAAAGAAAGAAAAAAAATTACTGACCCCAAATTGCTGACCAGTAGTGTATATTGTTGTTACAAAAGATTTCTATTTTTAAAAAAATTGCTTCCTTTTTTATTTTTTTACTTTTTATTCATCAAAGTATCCTAAAAGTGTGTGTGTGTGTGTGTGTGTGTGTGTGTGTGTGTGTGTGTGTGTGTGTGTGTGTGATCCAGATGTGCTTAAGTGACAGTATGTTTTGCTGTACTTGT
The DNA here is from genome assembly GCF_963993115.1 of Abramis brama. Taxonomy (NCBI): domain Eukaryota; kingdom Metazoa; phylum Chordata; class Actinopteri; order Cypriniformes; family Leuciscidae; genus Abramis; species Abramis brama. The sequence goes on along the minus strand of NC_139963.1, from coordinate 20,467,173 downwards.
ATTGGCACATCCATTTTAATGTAGTGGATGTGCCAATACAATAACTGCATATAGGATCATTTGCAATGATTTTGTATCCATAGCTTCAAGAATGAGTGTTAATTTAAATCTTTTAGATCAGAAATATAATAAAATAAGAAGAAATTCAGTAATAAGATTCTGTTTTATTCACAAATCCTGTATTATAATGTTTTTTTTTAATAATATTGTTATGAAACAGAGTTGACACCTACCTTATTCCTGAATGTGGAAGTCTCGTACCGGCGGTACTATCCTTTACATTTCTGGTGTTTCTATTGAAATTAGCATAATTTTGAGCTTATAATATAACGAGTGAGTGAGTAGATGACATGAAGCTGCCTGATGTTAGACACTGAAAACAGATGTGTGCTCATATCCCACATACAGATCCTGATCTGGTGAAGTTCGGGGCAGTTTGTCCTCAACATGATAACAGCGCACATATAGACTACCTTTTATGAGGACTATTTAAATTGTCGTTTTCTCTTGTATACCATTCAAATGTTTGTGGTCAGTAAGATATTTTGGTAACACTTTATTTTACAGTGTCTTTGTTACATATGTTACATGTACTTACCATAGTAATAACAGTAAATTATGCATAATTACATGCAAATAGCCCTCAACTAAATCCTAATCCTACCCTAACCCAATAGAAAGGACATGTTGTTACTTAATATTACACAGTACTTAAATATATTACACTGTAACAATGACACCTTAAAAATAAAGTGTAACTGATATTTTTTATTAGAATTTTTTTTATACTTTTATTCTGCAAGGATGCATTAAATTTACCAAAAGAGACAGTAAAGTAATTTATAATGTTATAAAATATTAATTTTTAAAAATTAATCTCTCTTAAAGGCTCTTTGAGTCTTAAGCATCAATGAAAGAAAAATGTATTGCGGTTTCCACAAAAATAATAAGTAGAACTCAAAAACTAAAAATTATTAATAATTTAGCCTTAATAATAAATGAGCAGCAAATCGTCATATCAGAAAGAATAATTTCTGACGGATCATGTGACACTGAAGTAATGATGCTGAGAATTCAGCTTTGACATCACAGGAATAAATTACATGTAAAATATATTAAAACAGAAAATAGTTCTTACGATAATATTTCACATTATCACTGTTTTGCTGTTTTTAATCAAATAAATATAGTGAGCTTTAGAAACTTTTTTCCAAAAACATAAAAAAAATCGTCCCGATCTCAAACTTCTGAACAGTTGTGTACACTTGACATTGAATCCTGACTTATGTATGTGTTTGTGCTTTTGCCTCCCTGATACATGCTGTTCTTCACACAGAGAGCGAGAGGAAGACAAGGAGATGGCTGACTTCCTACAGACAAAATTCCCCAACAGGTTCCGCATGAAAAGTATGTAAAAGTGTGTGTGTGTGTGTGTGTGTGTGTGTGTGTGTGAGAGAGCTCAAGGCCAACAGTCTCTTAAACCTCTACATAAATTAACATAATAATAAATTCTTTGAGCATCTCCATAATTGTTTTACTCAGTGCCTGTTCAAGTTGAATAAAAATGGAAACTATAGAACTCAATAAGGAACCTGTGTGAATGTTAATTCTGTTCTCAGGGTGTTAATAAGCTGTCTTCTTTTGTTTTCTTTTAGTTCACAACTAATGAGCTACTTCAGAACTGGAATAAATAGTGCAAAAGTACATGAATGTCAATTGAATTGGGAATGTTTGACTAAATTAGAAAGAACAGTCGAATACTAATTAGTGTTATGGTGAGAATTTGAAACTTAATCTTTAGTGTTGCTTTATAAAAGTGTACAAACTGAGCTTTCCACCCAAATAAACATAGATTTATGTATGCAGGTAAAGTAGGACTTTTCATTCATTTCACACAACTTTTCAGCGCAACACCGTATATTTGCAAATGTTCTGCATCGCGCATTAAACACCTCGGCGCTCGTGCTCGATGGTATTCAGAGACGCCGAGAATGATTCAGAGGTCACTGCATTTCTCTCGCTCTCTCTCTCTCTGTTTTTCAGGTCAAACCAAGGACAAGAGAATGACGTCCAGAGCCCAGCAGACCTCGTCTCCTTATGTGACAAAGACAGGCGTCACCCTGCTGAAAGAGTGCTGCGGCTTCACCTGCTCCGTCATGTAGATACGCCGGTGTAAAACAGGAGAGAGTAGAGCAGAGTGACAAGTAAACAAGCCCTCAGACCCACACTCTTTCACATTCTTTTCATAACAGACGGCAGTACATGGGTGCCCAACTGATGTGCATATTATGCGGAATTATTGCATTAACCTAATGGAGATGATATCCAAAATGAGGAGTGTGATTAGATGGTACGGTTCCTCATTTCCACAATTACCGTATTTTCCGGACTATAAGTCGCACTTTTTTTCATAGTTTGGCTGGTCCTGCGACTTATATTCAGGTGCGACTTATATATCAAAATTAATTCAGACTGAGATGAAAACATTACCGTCTACAGCCGCGAGAGGGCGCTCTATGGCGGAGTTGTTCAGAAGCGACACCAAGAAGAAAATTCAATGGATCCAGTGATGTGGAATGAGATCGCGGGAGCTTGGTGAACTTGTTTAGCAGCTACTGGTAACTTGGTTGTTAGATTCGCTGGCTTATGTTAATTTAGCCTATTCAGCCTCCCAGATATATGTTGTTTATGCTATTGTGTAACGTTAGCTGAATAAGTGTTAATGTGTTGCGTTAACATACCGGACACCTACTCAGCCTGTTGTTCTGTGTGCTACTGTGTAGTTGAATAACTTGCCTTTCCAGATTAAATGTCTGTTTTTGGTCTTGGATTTTGTGAAATTAATTTCTAAATAAATGTGACTTATAGTCCAGTGCGACTTATGTTTTTTTCCTCTTCATGACGCATTTTTTGACTGATGCGACTTATAGTCCGGAAAATACGGTAACACTGAGCTGTCTAAAAGCACAAGACTAACGTCAGACTCAAGTGTTGGTCCCATGAGCAGTTGTTAAATTGTAACTCTTTCTCTTGCTAGCAGTAGCACATTATTTTCTCCCTTCCTTCTTGCAAAAGAGCAAATTATCTGTTGTGGGGTTGCTCCACCTGCCCACCACAATGTGTGTCACCAAAAACACTGACATGGTCCTTGGGTTTTTAAGGAATAGTTCACCTAAAAATGTAGTCAGTGTTCGATGAGAAGGACGGTGATAAGCAGATTTTGGACAGGGTAAATCACCAGTTAACCTTAAATTAAATAAACTATAAAAAAAAAACTAAACGTAGTTAATATTATTTATTTAAACCAAGGTGACATTTCTCATTTGCATTAAACACATTTCACACAAATGAATTACTAAAACTTTAACTAAGAAAATGGAAAAATAAATACTAATTCAAAATATTAACTCGCCATTTACGAGACTTTCGTCAATTAAAATTAAAATCGCATACTCTCTTGAGTAGGTCCTTACTTTGAATAAGTTATTCACGACTTCTAGATAGAAATATACTTTTCGATTATATATAGAAAAGGACATTCTATATAGTATGCATGTGTGTAGTATGAATGTAACCCGGACTACGTACTACATTCGCCATGCTGTCATTATCATGTGACCTGCCAGCGTCAGTTGCGTCGCTTCACTGCCGTTCACAAATCGTCTCCCGTGGCCTCATGGGATATGTCCATATGTCCAATCCATCGTATGCGCACTTTAGATTCTCATTGGAAGTAGTAGGTCATCCGGATACTTTTTGCCTACTTTTTTATGAGTACTGGGAATTCAGACATTCTTCCTCTGTCACATACTTTTTTTCGCCTACTATATAGTGGGGAAGTATGCGATTTCGGATGCAGCCAACAATTTTTTCCGGAAATCCCAGGTTTCACTGTTAAACGGTAGGGGGCGCTGTTATGCATCGTCTGAAGTAATACAGCAAGTGACTGGAGATACAGTAATAAACCTTCCCAAATGTTTCATAAATTTAGATCTACTGAAGCAAAATTATGCCATACAGTTGAACAACAGAGACAGCCAGAAGATCTGCGTACTAGGTGAATATGCACCATTGCTTCTGATGTATACTTACACATTTTTCATCTGCATTTTTAACTACAATGTTTATGAAAGCTGTATAGTTTTGTGGTGCCCAGCTTGACACTATATAAATGCATTTTGAAAGTTAAAAGTAGATATATTTATATAATTTCACCCAGTTTTAGTTTGCTTATCTTTCCCCACTGTTCAGTGCTTTAGCATATTATTTATGTATAAATCATGTACACTGCTGTTTAAAAGTTTGGGGTCAGTAAGATGTTTTCAGGAATTAATACTTTTCTACAACAAGATGCACTGAATTGATCTAAAGTGACAGTATAAACTTTTATAATATTACAAAATATATATCAAATAAATGCTGCATGGTGTTTTGAACTTTCCATTCATTAAAGATTCCTGAATAAAAATGTATCACAGTTTCCAAAAAAATATGAAGCAGCACAACTGTTTTCAACACTGATAATAATCAGAAATGTTTTTTGATCATCAAATCATCATATCAGAATGATTTCTGAAGGATCATGTGACACTGAAGACTGGAGTATTGATGCTGAAAATTCAGCTTTGATCACAGGAATAAAGTACATATTCAAGTATATTCAAATATAAAACAGTTTATTTCAAATTGTTATATTATTTCACAATATTACTGCTTTCACTGTATTTTTGATCAGATTAATGCAGTCTTGTTGAAGAGACTTTTTTAGACTCATTTAAAAAAATGGCCGACCCTAAACGTTTAAATGGTAGTGTGTTTGTGATGCATCGTTTTAACTAAATAGTGTTTATGCAAGAAAAATTATGAAAGTATTTTATCTTTACAAAAGAAATCAAATTGTGAAACTGCGAAATGTGTATTAATATAATGCTCACAGACACTTGACATGTGTAATGCTGCTTAGTTGATGTGTGCTGATGCTTCTATTGTTATTTTCATGCCTCTAAATGATATTTTTCCACTAATGAATAAAAAGGAATTCTGATGAATGAACCAATGCTTCATTGTCTATTAGATAATACAGACTCGTAAAATCATTTTTTATTGCTATACAAATAACAAAATTATGAAAGCTAAGGTTGCAAACTTAAAGGTGAACTAAGTAACTTTTTTACCTTAACCGAACAGCTTCGGAGTCATTGGAATAGTTATGATAATAATAAATAATAATGACTTTTTTCGGGTTGAATGGTGGTCGTCTCGCACCCCCCAAGCGCCTGTGAGCCGAAAAACCACCCTTGCAACTTTGGGCTGAAAAATATTTGAAACAACGAGCAAGCGAGTGATTATGTACATTCACTGAGTGAATATTATGAAAATAAAATATATATTTCCCGCTAGAAATGTAATCAAAACTTATTTTTATGCAGAAACTAACTCAAAATATGGCGATAGCAGCGTCCATATAGCAACAAACACGTTTCAGTTTCACATTATTCTGGCGAGATCTGAAAAATATTCGCAACAACGAGCAAGCGAGTGATTATGGACATTCGCTGAGTGAATATTATGAAAATAAAATATATATTTCTCGCTAGAAATGTAATCAAAACTTATTTTTATGCAGAGACTAACTCAAAATATAGTTTTTTTCACTAAAAATTAAAGAAATGTCCGCCATGTTTTTTGTTCTCACGGCCGGAATCTTGAAAGTCACGTGACTTGGATGTAAAACAATAGGAAAAGATAGGCAAAAAAAATTTAACAGTCATACAATTTAAGGGCCATTATTGTAACCCCTCTACGTTTTGCACTTTGGACCAACGTAGTCAGGGTATGTTTTTATATGAGACTGGGTTGGCCTCAGCATCAGGAAGTATCGCGTGATATCAAGTCTCGCGATGTAACGAATTGCTTTACGGCAAAAAAAATCTGCTAAAATTCAGTCATTATTGTGCTCCCTCACGCTGTTCAAACCCGAATGAAGAAGACGTTTTAAAGAATGTCCCATCTGCTTTGATGTCGTTGATCTATAGCCTCTGGTATCTGAGAGTCGCCAACGAGTTTTTCAACAGTGTTGTCAAATATCTATTCCGAAGCTGTAGGGGGAGCTCTATAGAGAAACCTGCGAGAATACAGCAAAGAAATTCCCGAAACTGCATAGCCCTGCTTTAATATAAAATTAATAAAACAATAAAACATCTTGTAGAATAGTCTGCACTTTTTAAGTTTCAACCATTTGTTGAAAAAAAAATCTGATTTTATGTTGATTTCACATTCGTGAAGTCTCCATTGCCCAGGAAAAGTGCCAACAAACCTCATCTTGTGCACCAGCTTTAATAAGCCAAGGTCACTGAGTGTGGCTTTATTGACAGGTTCCTTATTAAAGCAGGCAGGAAGGAACCGAGGAATTAAATGGGTGATGAAATCAAATCTGCTGGTATTTTGAATGTCCAGACTCTCGCTCTGGACAGTATAATCAGGATTTTGTTTAGATGATGATTCTTCTTCATCAAGCTCTGGCAGAGGATGCAGCGTCTGTGACATTTGTGTTGATTGGCTGAAGACTGTCCACAGCTGTAGGGAAATCCAGCGTGTGTGTGTGTGTGTGTGTGTACTTGTACAACTATCTTTGTGAGGACCAGTTTGAGTTTTAGAGGACAAAGAGAGTAAAGTGAGGACATTTTGGCCGGTCCTCACTTTCTGAGACCCCTTTAAAGGCCTGTTTGAGGGTCAAGACTTGGTTTTAGGGATATGGTTATAATTAAGTTAAGGGTAGGTTTAGGGTAAGGATTCGCGTTAAGTACTTAGTTGTGACGGGTAAGGTTAGATTAAGCGGCTAGAGATTGCATTGTGTCAATGAATGTCCTCATAAAGATAGATGTACAAGAAAGTGTGTGTGTGTGTGTGTGTGTGTAATATCTCTTAATTGGCCTTGACAGTATGTCATATGAAGTTGATTATTGGCATTCAGCTGAAAATGTGAAGGTTAAACCATCATTCAAATGCATTATCCACTCTATGAAATGCTCTCAAAGAGTATTTATTTTTCTTACAAGAGTGCTTTCTTTTGCTTTGTGTTGGACTGGGAAGCTTACGGGCTGCTGACAAGACAAGTCAGTGTGTTTTATGTCCATTATCTGCAGGTTATTGACTGTGGATTCATGGAGGATTTTCTTTTCTTTGACTTTTCTTTTCTTTTGAGCTCCTAAAACTGTCTGAAGATATACACTACTATTTCAAAGTTTGGGGTCGGAACAATTTTTAAAATGTTTTTCAAAAAATAAGTCTCTTATACTCACCAAGGCTGCATTAAATCAAAATAACAGTAAAAACAGAATAAATATTGTGAAATATTATTACAATTTATGAATACATTTTAAAATGTAATTTATTCCTGTGATCAAAGCTGAATTTTCAGCATCATTACCCCAGTCTTCAGTGTCACATGATCCTTCAGAAATCATTTTAATATGATGATTTGATGCTCAATAAACATTTCTGATTATTATCAATGTTGAAAACAGTTGTGCTACTTTATATTTTCGAAACCGAAACATTTTTCAAGACAGAATAGAACGTTTAAATGAACAAATTTTTTTTTAAACATTTTAAATGTCTTTACTGTCATCCTTAATGACTAAAAATTCCTTTCAACACCAAAAAAATCCACATTTTCCATTGTTGATCTGCATCTCACACAGAGAAATGAGCTGTGAGTCATTGACTCATTCCTGACCAATTTAATTACAGGAGGAGTTCTGACTCCAATAAAGAACTGCGAAAAGCTTTGAGATTTTACCAGGTACGCGTGCCAAAAAAAAAACTATTGCAGTTCAGCTGTCATTTTCTTGCCACTAATTATCTGAAATTACATGCAACGCAATGTATTCAAGGAAAATTAAGATCATGAAATGAACAAATTACAATGTAATGAAGAATCTGTCATTTTGATATAGTATCTCAGTGATCTGTCATGTGAATTTCTGACCTTTACAACCGCAGTGTTTTAAACGCCACTACCATAGGTGTTGGTTTGCATGCTTTGCCTTAAATACTCAGTTGACAATTAAACAGAGACATACGCCACCATGTGGTTTATCATGAAAGTTATCCAGTTCACAGGAGGAGGTTTCACTAATATCAGTCAGTGTAAGAGATATTGTTACTGGTCGAAAGTTTGAGTAATTAGTGTCTTCTGCCCAACAAAAAACTGTTATATTGTGAAGTAATACAATTTAAAATAGTTTGCATTATAAATGTCTTTACTGTTACTTTTGATCAATTTAATGCATCTTGCTGGATTTTTTTTTTTTTTTTTTTACCCCAAATGGTGGTTAATCATGGTTTCCACAAAATATTAAGCAGCACGACTGTTTTAAACACTGATAATAAAAAAAAAGGCTAAGAAATGTTTCTTGAACATCAAATCATCATGTTAGAATGATTTCTGAAGGATCATGTGACACTAAAGACGATGATGCTGAAAATTAAAGTTTGCATCACAGCAATAAATTACATTTTAAAATATACTCAAATGGAACATTTAAAATTGTATGACATTTTAAATTGAAAAGTTTTTCAATTCAGTCTTGGTGAGCATAAGAGACTTTGTTACACACTCTTATAAATATCGATAATTTCTTACCCTTACAAACATTCACTAGTAGCCCCAATTCCCAAAACTTATATTAAAAAATCTCTTACATCTGTCCTTGTTGAAACGGGAAGGCTTGGCGCGGACTGGGATTAGTTATATGGCCTGTTCAATAGGCTGTAGTGTTTACAACAGAAAGTGATTGACCTTTAGAGACAAAAAGACTAATATTACTGGGGGCAGTATTTCAGATATTTTAAAGTCTGACATGCATCAAAATTAGCTTGACCTCCTGCTACCATTTTTACAATAGATCCTATAAATAATTTGATTAGGCCTTACAAGACCAAAGACTGCATCTCATACACCAAGGAATCAATGTTTTCTGTGGTGTAGAGCATAGACACACACACACACACACACACACCCACACCCTGACAGGTCACCAGACTGCTTGTTATGCACTCTCAAATCAAATCATGTGGGCAACACATATAGGGCAGGGCCTGTATTTTAGTTTTAGCACCACACCTTATTCATGCAGTTCCAAATGACAAGAATGTTAGTTGTGTTTTTCCATGGCTATGTTCAGAATAGTGTTCAACCATGCTAATCATACTACAGTATGCAATATGCAGTATTTATAGGTGTATAATGCGTGAATTGTTTTTTTATGCATTGAATATCTGGATGACAACATATTTAAAGAGCATGGAATACTGCATCCCACAATGCAATGCCTGACGTGCACATCTTTCCATTTCCAGTGTGATCAGTGAGTATTATCAGTGGCAGTTTTCATTTTTAATTATTTAATTAGATTAAAACAATACAAAAATTTACTCGCACTCAATCCAAACAAGTTCTTCTGTTCAACATATAAAGATATTTGATAACCAAACAGTATATCTTCTTTTATGTTCAGCATAAGAAAGAAATTCATACAGGTTTGCAATAACTTGAGTGATGACTAAACAAATGAAATTATACAATTTATTTTTGGGTGAACTGTCCCTTTAAGAAAGATAAGAACGTGCCTACTTGGACTAAACCATAGGGACTAAACATGCAGAATGATGCTTTCTGTAATCTGTTTAAGACGGTTTAAAACGTTTATTGTTGCATAACGCATTCTGTTTCGCATCCAAATGATAAGATTACGCAGAATACAGTAAACACCTGGGAGAGCCTGTATTCTCATAGTGCTACTGTCACTTTAAGAGATGATGTAATCGGTTAAGTTTGTTTAGCTCTCCAGCTGGTCAGACCGAAGCCGAAACACTGAGCAGCAGACACTCGGAGGATGGAGTTTTTCATAGGAAACCCTTTTTCTTCACCCGTGGGTCAACTTATAGGTGAGTAACACGCTGGATAAGGTCGCAAATAACTCGCAGTATGTTTAAGGCGTCAGTTTAGCGTAGTGTACTTTAACTTGATGTATGGAATACGACTGCTTGATGTTTAGCCTAGCATTCACATATATCTGTATATTCGCTTCTGGTTTTCTCGCAAGACACACATGAACAGAACACGTATACATCGTTTAATTACGGATGACAGCTAATGATACGATTAAATTAAGATTGACACCTCGTTCGTGCGAACCAGAGTCGGAGGCGCCCCATCAACGCGTTTGTGATTGGCGGAGCTGCGTGTCAATCAAACGCCATCTGCCAATAGGAACGAGGAGGTTTGTTGGAAGTTGCTTGCACGTCTCGGTCTCAGTGCATCCTAATAACGTTTTGACCCATTTCTTTGTGGCTCTTGTTTAGAAAAGAGCTATTTACATCTGAGAATTAAAACGGTTATGTAACCTAGTCCAGATGTTTAATGCTGTTTTCGCAAGAAATACAATAATAGGTCTACTTTTCATTCATTTTAAGCCTAAGGGCCGGGGTGGCCTCTTGTTCTGCTGTAACGTTACACTTGATTTTGTCTTTGCAGCCACACTAGTCTCATCTCAGCACAGAGCAATTAGTTGGGGAGGAACAACGCCATAATTATGTATTAGCAGCAAAATTATCTTTGCAATGTTCTGCTCATCCTTCGAATTGTCAGATTGTCTAAAAAAATTTCTGTGGAACATTTAAAAAAAGAATTGTAATCCACATCATCATCTCCTTTTTAGCGTTTAGTAAGTCAGCATGCCATGTAATGGAAGTTGCGATCATCTTTTCTTCCCTATTGTGACGTATATCCGAGTGAAACGGCTTCTCAAACAAGAAAAAATGTAGGACTTGATAGTTACAAGAGGGAGGCAAAGTTATTTTGATTAAAGATTATGAGGGCTCATGAATTAAAATATGATAAACCATATTCATGGATAAATCATTTATAATAAATACTGCAATATTCCAGAAAAAAAGAATTGTCAATTTGGATTTCATCATGGTGACTTTAAAGGAACACTCCACCGTTTTTTGAAATAGGGCTTATTCACCTTCTTTCCTACATTTAGATAGGTGGGTAAATGCATTTTTTTTCTCAGTGCATGCATTGTTTTAGTTTGACAGGGTCGGCGTTAGCTTAGCTTAGCATAATGAATGGAATCCTTTGTTGCCAGCTAGCATGTCCTGAGTAAAAGTGATATAAAAAAAATAAAAAAAACACCTAATTACTTCTTGTGGCCTGCGTATTCACAACAAGTACAAATAGCGATGCAGATTAACACTAGGCGATTTCCTATGCAGATATTGACTTGGGACTATATTAGGGGGAAGCACAGGCGAAGCACTGATACTTGGGCGCAGAGATATCACGCCCAAGTAGCAGTGCTTCGCCTGTGCTTCCCCCTAATATAGTCCTTAATATATAAGTCAATATCTGCCTAGGAAATCACCTAGTGTTAATCTGCATCGCTATTTGTACTCATTGTGAATACGCAGGCCACAAGAAGTAATTAGGTGTTTTTTTGTTGTTTTTTATATATCACTTTTACTCAGGACATGCTAGCTGGCAACAAAGGATTCCATTCATTATGCTAAGCTAAGCTAGCGCCGACCCTGTCAAACTAAAACAATGCATGCACTGAGACAAAAATGCATTTGCCCACCTATCTAAATGTAGGAAAGAAGGTGAATAAGCCCCATTTTAAAAAACGGTGGAGTGTTCCTTTAAAGATGGATAGTCACCTTATGTAATGGAGCTTGCCCTTTCAAACTGTTGAAAAGCCTGTTTTCCCTGCCCAGATTCCCAGGTGTGGAACCTTAAGCATTGTAAACAATGCGACAAGTCATGTTAAACTAGCTTGTTTGTTACTTAACTAACTAGTCAGCTAGTTAAAATTTTCAGTTCAGCATATGGGTGGGATTTCACTAATCCAGTATGAGTAGAGCGTAAATATGAGACCTCTTTTTAAAATTAGTCTGGGCTCTTCATGATAATAAGCAGCTATTATGTCAACACAAGTTCAGTGCTTGTAACTTTGATAGTGTTGCTGTGAATTATAAAGCGCTCGGCTGATGAGCAAGATAACAATAATGTCCTGGTGTAATAGCAGGGCATTCAGCAGACAAGACAGTTCAGTGATTTTATCATAAAGTTTATTTTGTGCTGTGGATTCTGTTGATAAAGAACAGTACTAGTTAGCTTGCAAACATCTACATAATTGCTTTGAGTTCATCTGCATTTTGTTCAGTTATGCTTTAAAAAAAATAAGGAACGATAAGTATGAGATCAAAGTATGCATGTAATAGCTATTATTTTAAAATACAGCATGTTGTATCCAGTTATTTTAGGGTGAACCCTTTATGATTGTTTGACTGTTTCTCGGTCTCTTTCTCAGAACATGCCACCAGTTCTTCTCTCCCGTCAGAGGACTGGGGCCTCAACATGGAGATCTGTGACATTGTCAATGAAACAGATGAAGGGTGTGTATGTTGTCAGAGACGACAGATTTCTATTTATGTAGTCATGACAATGTATTTTTTCTTAAAAGTCTTTCCCAAATGTATTTGGACACCTAAACTACACTTAAAACATCTGAAAACTTCCCAAAATTGTTGTCCGAGATTTTCAGGTTGACATTTCAAAAATGTAACAACACATGCACATATTCACAGTTCTGTGATGTCGGTTAATACTCACATGACATGCAGGTAAACAAATAAAATATTTCATTTAATTAAAGAAAAAAATTAAAATATTTCATTAAAGTGTTTTATTTTGATTGAACTAGAAGCTAACTGTACTCTGATCCATTATAAATCAGTGGATATATCACAATAAGTCACAATAACAAGCTAATGTTTCACAACCACAAATACCGTTTGTCTTTATTTTGAGCTGTATAGCTATTGTTTTAACATTTAAAACCTCTAATTTTGCTTAAGCTGTCATTATTTGCATAAAATAATAGTGTCCAAATCTGAATAGTTCATTCAACTTTGAACTTTGAGTTTCTAGATTGTATAACATACATTGTTTAACATAATTTTTGTTATGCTGCTCTGTTTGCAGACCTAAAGATGCAGTCAGGGCAATAAAGAAGAGAATTCTGGGTAATAGGAATTTCAAAGAGGTCATGCTGGCTTTGAGTGTAAGTGTCAAACATATTGTCAATACCATCAAAGGCTCTTCCTCATGTTTTACACATTAATAATTCACATTACTTTTTGAATTGTGCATTCTTCAGTATCCGCTTTGGTTTTGCTGCAGGTGCTGGAGGCGTGTGTGAAGAACTGCGGGCACAAGTTCCACATCTACGTGTCCACCAGAGACTTTGTGGAGAACGTTTTGGTCCAAACGATCCTGCCTAAAAACAACGCACCAGTGACTCTTCAGGACAGAGTCTTGAGCATGATACAGGTGCAAATAAACCCTTTGTCAACTCAGCTAGTGCTCAGAGTAAATAGTGTCACATGATCCTTTGAAACCATTCTAATATGCTAATTTGCTGCTCACGACTTCTTTTATCAATAGAAAGTACAAAAAAACCAAAAACAAATACAAAGTTCTGTCATGAAACTGACATGAAAATGGCGCAGGCTGACTTTAACTCAATCTGCTTGCAATCACATCATTCTCCATAGGGCACAGCTGATTGGTTCTTGCTGTATCAGTAGCCAATGAGCTCGCTGCTCAACCTTCAAATACTTGGTTAGCATTTGCTGTAGTAGTTGCAGCGCACCTTCAGAAACCCTCCACCTTCTCCAGCTTCACCTGTATAGATCTGCCACGTTATATTGTACAGCAGCAGCAGCATGTCTTATGTCGGCTACAGACTGTACGATTTCGGCAATCCTATAAGATCATTAGAAATCACACTGTACGACATGGCTCTAATTAACGACATGTATGTAGACTGTATGATGATGATACCTATTGAATCATAGGGTATGACGCAAGTTAGTATAGATATGGTCACCATACGTCCTTTTTTTCCCGGACATGTCCTCTTTTTGGACCTAAAAAAATGCGTCCGGCCGGGATTTCTAGATCGCCCAAAATGTTTCGGGATTCAGCTTTTGCTTTCCAGTCGCCAATCATTGTGTGCGTTTTTGCATTGCTTTAGGTCCCGCCTTCTCGCACGCCACCATAGAGAGCCTAAGTCCCTCCCCTCTGCTTACAGCTCATGGGACCTTATTTCGGAAAAAATATGTATGGTAGTCAATGGCGAGAGACAACTTATCTTTTTATTCCATCTGAACTGTGCCCTGAATTACACATATGATGTTTGTCAATTTAAAAGATCATTATGAAAGTCAAGAAAGTCGCAGTTTGTCATAAAACAGAAGAGTAACGTCACAAGATGTACGTCACTATGTACGTCACAAGATCCGTTGCTCGTATGTGTGCAGCCTGGTACAAAACACTCAGGCATGACGGCGTAACGTTACGATTATAATGTAAGACTATAGAAAAAATGACAGAGGTTAGCTTCAGTAAAGTTAGCTTCATTCATTGAGAGAAAAGGTATGACGTCACATGTGCGCCTTTTGGGTTTGTAGTCTTTGTAATTACGTATTTTCAGTCTTATACCTCAACAGCTTTACATCAAACTGCGACTTTCTTGACTTTAAAATGTATCTTTTAAATTGACAAACATCATATGTGTAATTCAGGGCACAATTCAAATGAGATCAACATATTTGTTGTCTCGCGCCATTGAATACCATACAATATTTTTCCGAAATAAGGTCCCATGGTGGTCAACCGGAAGGGGAGGGACTTAGGCTCTCTATTGGTCGGCCGTTCATGTACGTAACGCAAACATTGGTCAAACTGCATGTCAATCATTACCCTCAGCACCACGGCAACAGCCTAGAGACAGAGCAGCGCTTGCTTGTCAACAGTGGCTCCTGAACAGCGTAAAAAAAGCCCAAATGTAAATTCACAGATGATTTACAGAGAAAATTCCAGTGTTTTCGTCTCGGTCGGGATCTGTGTGAAGCAGAATGCATGACCTGCAAAGCTGGCACGAACGTGTCAGTGTCAAATAAAGGTGCTAGCGACCTAGAAGCCTACATAAGGAAAGTATACAAGAGACCATCTGGAGGACTGAAATAATTGTTTACTGAAATAGTGTTGTTGTTTTTTATGGCAACTGATTTTTTATTTTATTTTAGCTTATGGCCATGAAAAGAAACAGTATCGTCATGTAAAATGTGTTAAAAGCCTAACTATTTTTTATTTGTTTGTTATTATACTAATGTTGCAGGCCAAAATGAATCGACACCGTCAGAAAATTATCGCAGGCTGTCTTTTGTCGCAAGATCATAACAACGACAACGTAGAGCCACCGTTTAGGAGCCACGACCTCAGAAATCACCACGATTGGTCATCTTTCGCCTGGGTCAGCCCAAAATCGTACATTGTGTACCGGGCATTACTTGCTCACAGCAAAGTGTCTGTGTATGTATTGGTAGTAGCAAGTCCCGTACTTGCTCTGCAGCAGAAGCAATAACCAACAGCAGCGGCATCTATTGCAAAAACCAAACATAATCCATTACCATGCCAAACACTGAGAGTTTTCATGACAGAACAGCATTTATTTGCAACATAATTATTTTGTAACATTACAAATGTCTTTACGGTCAATTTAACGCATGCTTGCTGAATAAAAGTATTCATTTCTTTCAAAGAAAACTCTTCCACTGGCATTGAAAGGTTTGGCTCAGTATGTGGCTCTGTGCTTATGTGCTGCAGTGTGAAGTATTCAGACAGAGGTGTGTGTGTGTGTGTGTGTGTGTGTGTCTTTCTCTCTCACTAGGCGTGGTCCGATGCCTTCCGCAGCTCTCCAGATTTGACGGGTGTTGTAACCGTGTATGAGGATCTCAGGAGAAAAGGCCTGGAGTTTCCCATGACTGAACTGAATGGGTATTCCCCTATTCACACTCCCAACAGGGTATAACTGCTGCATTTTCAAATACTTGTTGAAGCAGCTTTTTATAAACAATTATAAATGTATAAAACAAATTTGGAATGCACAACTGTTTAAAAAAAGCTGCACACAGTAGATCCTCTCTAGAGTGTTAGCATGCACTGCTTTTGCTTATTTTTTGATTGATTAATTAATGCTTGATGCCAACAGACTGTTGAGTCCGTGCCTTCGGTAACAGGGCGTACAGAAAGTCACTTCGTCAAATCCTCACAGCCACAGAATACAGAGACGCCCGTCACGCTGTCACCTCAACAGGTAACACACACACACTTAGCAAAGCTACTGGCATGTCACGCTTAAAGGAATAGTTCTATTTCAAATGAAAATGTTCATCATTTACTCACACTCAAGTTGTTTCAAACCTGTATTATTTCTTCTGTTGAACACAAAGGAAGATATTTCAGTAACCAAACAGTTGATGGACCCCGTTGACTTCCATAGTAGGAAAAAAAATACTATGGAAGTCAATGGGGTCCATCAACTGTTTGGTTACAGACATTTTTCAAAATATCTTATTTTGTGTTCAGCAGAAAAAAGAAATTCGTACAGGTTTGAAACAACTTGAGGGTGAGTAAATGATGACAGAATTTTCATTTTTGGGTGAACTATTCCTTGAAGTCATGAGAAAAATCAGAAAAAAATGTATTTTTGTCCTGTTTTCCAATACAAATATCTAAACATCTTTGATACATTTACTTGGGATGCAAATGTAAAATTAAGTCTTGAAAAGTTGAACAAAATGGAGTGAGTTGATGCAAATATCAGTCAATGAGTTATGAAAACTCCCCTGTGAATTAAGTTGATTTTTCTGAGCCCATTTTCAGATATTTGTTCTTGTTTTAAGCATAAACTCAATTTATTGATTGAAACTCAATTTATTTATTTATTGCTAAATTTTCTTGAAAAAGTTTGAAATTTACCTTCGTAAAACCTGCAGAAACCCTGATTTTAGAAATGAACAAATTGTTATGGATTGACTGAACTGACTAAACAGACTACAAAAGTAACCCGCCAGAGGGCCTCAGATTAGGTTTAAATAAATACTTTGTTTAATGTTAATATTATTTAATAATTTATATATACATAGTAATTTGCATATTACATGGTGTGATGGTTAATGCAAAAATAACCTCCAACCAGGTTATTTAGATAGATCTTATTTATTTATTTACTATGCTACACAACATGTTTATATATATATATATACATGTTAATGCTTTGGCAACATTGTGATACACAGTCATGCTCAAATTTATTTATTTATTTATTTATTAAATTTATTTGAAATAAATATATATATATATATATAATGCATACATCTGTTATGCACTCTTATGATTATGAATTCTGTGACTGACCAATGAAGAATTATGGTGGTTAAATATTAAATTAAGATTAATTTGTTGCCATTAATTAATGCATTATATATCATGAAGTAACTTTTTAGCATTTATCAAAATGGGTTCATGTTCATTTATAAATAAATATACTATTGCTCATTGTAGTTCTTGTTAATTTATACAACTTGAAATGTAAAAAATCTGTATGAACGTCAACCAAGATAAGTATGTGTATGCTGTAAAATTGTTGTTTGTATTACTATAATATTGAATACTGTTAGTTTCAAGTGTGTTTGTGTTTCAGATGAAGACACTGAAGGCCGAACTGGTGGTGGCGCGTAATAATATATCTGTGATGTCAGACATGATGAGTCAGATGGAGCCTGGAAGTCTCGAGCCGACGGACACAGAGCTGCTACAGGTTGGAATCAGACACGGACACAAACACACACACCCTTACTTTCTCCTGCATGTACACACTCATCCTCCAGTGTATAAATGCGAAGGGCTGTTGCTGTTTCTCTACTCTCTCTGGCGGTCAGTAGCAGCTGTACTCCATGAGCAAGGACATGCAGGGCCGGATGGTGGAGCTCATACCCCGACTGACCGAGGAGAAGCTCATAGAGCAGTTACTCACTGCCAATGATGACATTAACACCACCTTTGCACAATATCACAGGTTAGAGGCATGATGTTTGAGAACGTACTATGAATATTTCATGTGTAAACTTTCATGTCATGCGCATGGAGACCTGCAAGGTTTAAAAAATATGGTGAATAAGTATCTGACTGATGATAGATGGTATTATATTTATTATATTAAAAATAGTTCAAATACACATCAATTGCAAAGGTTACCAATTCCATCATGTAGTTAAATGTTTTTTCTTTGCATGTCTGACAGAATCTCACACACTATAAACACACATTCCAATAGCATACTACTTTATCTTAGTTAGAAATAGTACGAATAGTATGCTATATCCAATCAAAAACTGTGTGTGCACATCGACACTTGACCTGACCTCAGGCACTATGATTATCTGCCAGTGTACTGCCACCCAGTGGACATTAAATACATTGCATGATAAAAACACAAAAAATGCATTGGCCCGGGATGTTATGCTAATTAAAATGGCAACACTTTACAATCTCATTTGTTAGCATTAGCTAATGCATTGACTAACAGTGAACAGTATATTTTTACAGCATGAATTAGCCTTTGTTAATGTTAGATAATACAAATGTTCACGTTTAACTTTTGATCTTAGATTGTATTAGTAATTAGAATAATATTAATAAATGCTGTAGAAGTATTGTTCATTTTTAGTTCATTTTCACTAATGTAGTTAACTAATGAAACCTTACTGTGAAGTGTAAACCATTAAAACTATTAAAAGCTTTTTTGTTCATTGAAATAAATCTGATAAAATAAATGTTATATGGAAAAAAAGTTGACTCGGAAACTAACTGAAATAAGTTTAATAAGTTGAAGCACTAAAAATACTAACTAGAGATGAATAAAAACTGTTATAAAAATAAATTAAACCTTAATAGTGTGGTGGCCAATTCTCTGTCTTTGGTTCAGGTCTTCAAAAAATCTTTCAGAGTCGAAGTTTCAGGTCTCAGAAGAATTCACTTTATTGTACAGACAATAAAGGAGAAGCCGGCTGGCCATCCGGACATCTGATCTTCTCAAGTCTTCTACTTTTTTTTTATCACTTGGTGTCCAATTAGCATTCATACAGTTATCTTTTTCTTTTTGCTCCTCCTCGTCACTTCGCCACGATTAGAAACACCTGCATCGATGTCTAATTTCTATTGGTGGCCATACTTGCGCATGCGCTTTTTGACAATGACTTCAAATATGTTTTTTGGGGTACTTTTCCACTCTTGTCCTCTCACAACCTTTTACCCAGTTTTTATCCTCATATACTCTTTTGACCTGTTCTCATTGTCTCCCATAATTTTTGTCCTCTTTTGACCTGTTGTCTCTGTTCCCCATAATTTTTATCCTCACATATTTTAGGCCTAGTTTCTCTAATATTTATTGCATGCATCTGGACTCATGTATGAGACAAATTAAATTCTCCAATAATAGTAATATTAAAAAATAATAATAATAATAATAATAATAATTCAAATGACAAAAGCACATAACAAAAAAACAAAACAAAAAAATTGAGAGCTGAAAACATACAAACGAAAGTTAATTCAAATTAATGTTCCTGAAATGTTCCAATTGTCCTTTTTAGATGATCCTAATTAATATTGGCAATTATGGTAATTATGAAATGTCATATATATATTTAGAATGACAGGGTTCCCACGATCATGGAAAATGTAGGCATATCAGAGAATTAAAAAAATATATAATTATTTATTAGAATTTTTTTAAAAAATAAAAGAATTAATTATTAAAATCCTCAACATAGAGTTGATTTATAGTAAATATATTACTAATCCTTTTTTTACAAATGTAAAAATCCTTGTAAACTAAGCATGATCTACTGTGGAATTCATGAAAATTCATTCGCTGTTCGCAATTTAATAACTTGTCTCATCAGTGTTACCCAACTTCTTTTTTTCAGATTTGAAAGACACCTCAACCGACAGAGCAGTGCACAGACTGTAAGAATTTATAAATGTAATATTAAATATTGCTGGATTCATCTATAGATAGATTCCTTTCTTAATTTATTGTTATATTTCAGAATCCAGCTTATGCAAACCTCATTGACTTGGGTACTCCCAACCAATCAAAGGCAGCAAATGGTGCTCACAATCCAGTCAGCCAATCAACAGTGACCACACTCTCCAATCAGATGGCAGGATTGAGTAAGTGCCAATTTTGCTTATATTTATATTTTGTTAACATTTTATTCTCAATCTTCACTTAATAATGCATCATTTTGTTGCATGATTTGCTACAGGCACAAAAGCAGATGCGCCAAAACTAAATAAAAGCAGCTCATTACAAAAAAGGTAAGAATTAAAGCAGTTTATATGTATAATTTAAGTCTCATTTTATAAAACAGCTTTACAAACTAGAGCTGTGCTTGATTTAAACAATCAAGTTCATTTTATTGCCAATAACTTCACTTCCTAAAAATGTCACAAATATTTGCTAATGTTTGTGAAATTTTTAGGAAGTGAAGTTTTTGGCAATAAAGTGAACTTGATTTGTTTAAATTGATTGCCCCTATTATGCTTTTTTAAAAGTTCCTAAACTTTGTTTTGGAGGTCTCCTACAATAGATTTACATTTATCCAAGGTAAAAAAAAAAAACACTTATTTTCTCATATTATACATTGCAGCATCACTTCTTTTCTCATAATGTCTGAAACGATTGGATAAAGGATTCAATCTCTCTCTAAACCCCTCCTCTCTGCGAGCTACTCTGCTCTGATTGGTCAGACAGTGTTGCGATCAAGGGGGTAATCTTTCAGCCGGAAACTGAAGCTTCCCCAGGGGCCGCCATTGATTAGCGGACCATCACCTGCTGTTAGCATTCCATTGACTCCCATTCAGTTTGGCGTCACTTTGACAGTGAATAACTTTACATCTGAGGCGTTTAAAGACTCCATTTGTCCATTATTTATTTCTAAAGAAACACGAAAATGTAAAAAAGGCTCCATTACCCTGTATCTTACGTTATGGCCCTGTAGAAGCAGTTTTTACAAAAATAGGCTAACGATTGCGTCATAACCACGCGACTCTCTGTCGCACAGTAGAGAAATTACCGTATGGACAGGAGGAGAAGTTCGCGGGCAATCGGGGGGACGTGGAGGCAAAATGACAAAGTAATTAATCAGAATATTTAGCAAAAGTTTCTCCTGCTCCTAGCTCATGGACACCTCCTACTCACACTCTCCGTCTCTGCAAGTTTCCGAAGGGAATGATTCAGATTTCTCTTGGCACAGCTACTAGAAGACAGACGGGTTGCTCACGTCACATCTACGTCGTCAAGCTCAGTTGTAGTCTGCGCAGTACGCTCAGCCATCAGGAAGTGAGAGCTTCTAATTGACTTCACTTTTCTCTGTTGAATCCAATGGGGTCGCTGTGTCCATTTCTTATACTGTCTATGGTTGTGATTTGGTCGCTTACAGCGCATGTCGGAAACCAAATGGCCATTACCATATTTTAATTTCATCTCTGAAGGCTTCCTCAGCACTGGATACACAGTGATTATACTATATTATAGTGGGATTATTATACTATAGTAGGATTATACTATAAAACTATAAGGATTTTTAAAATATATTTGTAATATATTGATATTGAAGGTTTTCTTTTTATTCGTGTTTTGTACAATTATGATTATTGATCCTATGTGTTTTTTAGTTATTCAATGTACAGCACTTTGGTCAGTTTTATGCTGTGTGTAAATGTGCTTTATAAATTAAATTTACTTACTTACTTGCTATATTTTTGTAGAATAGCCTGGAAATAATATGAGCAAAACCAGGAAACATTAGCCAAGTTGTATATCCTTTGACACATAAAAATAGACTAGTGGGTAGTGAGTCACCATTAAAACGAAAGTGACTGTGAGAAGATAAATAACTAGTAAGAGTTTGAAGATGAGCCAGAAAGAAAGGCAGGAAAGCACATGTGAACATGAGCCAAAAAATAAAAGGGAGGAGAGAACAGCTGTGAATGAGATCATTGGTTATGGACGGTTTAAAAGTGGAAGCTGCGACCGGGATTGTTAGATGTTCTGTAGGGATCTCGGCTTTATTGTCTTGACCAACATGTTTGGCATCTGGAATTCCCTGACTTGAGGGATTTTTTTTTTTTAAAAGAAAAAAGACTTTCGACAACATGAAATGAAAGGTAATGATGGCGTCTGTATTACCGTATCAATTCCAGCACGAGTCCTCATCCTTTGGAAATGTGTGCAAAGTGGATTTCCTTTCGCTGAGCAGAAAACGGCATCTTCTTGACATTTCGACAACACAAAGCAAACTCTTCCAGGCCTCAGCTACATATTCAGTGTTTGCGGGTCAAAGTAGACGTTGTTCACACGCAGCTAGGGCTGGGTATCGTTTGAATTTTAACGATTCCGATTCTTATTTCAATTCTGCTTACCGATTCCGATTCTTATTTCAATTCTGCTTTCCGATTCTTATTTCAAGTCTGCTTACCGATTCCAATTCTTATTCCGATTATGCTTACCGATTCTTATTTCAAGTCTGCTTACCAATTCCTGCTTACCGATTCCGATTCTTATTTCAATTTTGCTTACCAATTCCTGCTTACCAATTCCTGCTTACCAATTCCGATTCTTATTTCAATTCTGCTTACCGATTCCTGCTTACCGATTCCGATTCTTATTTCAATTTTGCTTACCGATTCCGATTCTTATTTCAAGTCTGCTTACCGATTCCGATTCTTATTTCAATTCTGCTTACGATTCCGATTCTTATTACGATTATGCTTACCGATTCTTATTTCAAGTCTGCTTACCGATTCCGATTCTTATTTCAATTCTGCTTACCGATTCCTGCTTACCGATTCCGATTCTTATTTCAAGTCTGCTTACTGATTCCGATTCTTATTTAAATTCTGCTTACCGATTCCGATTCTTATTTCAATTCTGCTTACCGATTCCTGCTTACCGATTCCGATTCTTATTTCAAGTCTGCTTACTGATTCCGATTCTTATTTAAATTCTGCTTACCGATTCCGATTCTTATTTCAAGTCTGCTTACCGATTCTTATTTCGATTCTGCTTACCGATTCTGATTCTTATTTCAATTCTGCTTACCGATTCTTATTTCGATTCTGCTTACCGATTCTGATTCTTATTTCAATTCTGCTTACCGATTCCGATTCTTATTGATGCCTAATTTTGATTCCAAAAAGCCAAAAAAAACAATCTTAGATCTCATTCACATTTAATCTTATTGCAAAACATTTAGCTGTTGGGAATTTAACATTGTTACATTTAATTGTAGTTGAATACCATGAACAAAAATCCAAAATAGAACCCGTACACAAGGAACGTTAGCCTGTTGATTGAAAATCCCATAGAAAAACAACTAGCCTAAGTAATATAAATCTAAAGCACTATTAAAGACAATAAACACTCACATAAAAAATTTGCAATCGCAAAACAAATTGATACAACTGAACGAAGATACAATTGAAATCGTATATGATTTTTAGGTGTTCAGAAATTGTAATCAGATGTAAAATAACACTGCTCTTAATAAATAAAATATACATTACAAATATAGTTACAAAAGTGATTCAGTCAAGAACGAGTGAACTTTCTCTTTGTCTTTTGTTGTTTGATTAGTTTTATTAAAGAGACGGCAGCTGCTGTCACTTTAAGAGTTGTCCAACATGCCTGCAGCAAAGAAAATACAGCGTGGGTCGTCTTGCGATTGAATGTTTTAAAATCACATTTTTATGTGAGCGTGCTTTGGATGTGTTAAAGAAAAGTCATATTGAAATGCTCACAAAGAGGAATCGAAATTTTTATTTTATAACAAGTATCCAATTCCTGACCTCAAGTCATTCAAGTGTATTCGATTCCCGGCCCTACATGCAGCCAGTGAAGACCATAGACTGGCATTATGCAAATTTGTTACAAACCTACGTAAGTTCATGCAGAAACTGAGACTGGAATTACTGACGACTCATTTCAGGCGGTTACAATTCGGTCCTTTCTTTTGGGGGACAATAACTTTATTTGACATGCACTTTGATCTTTGTAACTTTGCAGACCTTTCACATTCACAAACAGCTATATTACACACTACATATAAGGTCAAATCCGTAAAAGCATCATAGAGGGCCCTTTAAATAAAGAGTGTGTTGTATAGAAAGTTGATTTGAGGTATTGGTTTTTGTTATGTCCAAAGCCATTTACAATTGTGATTTATTGATAGTCCGGAAAGCTGTGCAGCTCTCGAGGGACTGGCCGCCACGCAAAGAGAGCGACAGGACACTGCAGCGGTAAGTGTCTTTGAATTATTAAATCCTACAGAAGGGATATCATGTTTGAAATGGTGTTCAAATAGCACCTCTTTGTATTATGAGAGAGCAGCATTCATTAATGTGTGAGAGCAGTCAGTTGTTTTCACCTTTCATTGGATGCCACGATATTTGTCCATCACTTAAAACGGTTGTCTGTCTATGTTAAGGATGAAAGCCTAGACTCCACCTCCCTCGGCAGCTCACCTCAGTTTCATTGGATGCTTGAAAAGGGAATGGTGGGTCTGATTGGCTGATGAGACGGACAGTCAGTGCAGTGTGACGTGCTGTTGGTTGAGCTTGTGTACCTGCTGCTCTGGGCTCGTTTTTTTCTTTTTCTTTTGGCATGTCAAAAAAAAAATTCTCAGAGTGTCTGCTGTCTTGCTTTTGTGTCGCCTGCATGTTTTGAGCTTCATTATCTTTATTTGCTGAAGGTTCGGTGGGACTTTTTGGTGTTTAGTTGATTCTGTCCCTCAGGCCTGGATCCTGACAGATCCATACTTTTATCCATACCTTTTATTTTTGGTGTTCCCATTTCAAACCAACTTATTTCCCATTCTCAGGACTGAAACATACCGATTTTTCCTTTATACTTTAAAGTAACATAAAGCTTGTTGTTGGGTGTTGTGGTTTGGAACTTATAGTTGTACTTTATAATGCTAAAGTGAATTAATTCATATTTTTTCTTCTGCTGTCAGATCCCTGTCAATCAGAGTGAAGTGATGGATGACATTGAACAATGGCTTGACGTGGATGATGTGAGTGAAACGTTCCTCTTAGAATGGGAATTGAAAGATATATAACAGTTGTAATTCTAAGTCCAATTCCACTTAACAATTGTATGTTCTTGAGAGAGAGAGAGAGAGAGAGAGAGAGAGAGAGAGACACAGAGACAGAGACACAATATATGTATGTGTGTATGTATATGCATATGTGTTTGTGTGTATGTAGTAATGTTTAAAAACAACATTTGAAATATCAAAATTCTCTTAGAAACTTACTGTTCAAAGGTTTGGAGTCAGTAAGATTTTTTTATTTTGAAAGAAATGAA
Organism: Abramis brama; assembly: GCF_963993115.1. Classification (NCBI taxonomy): domain Eukaryota; kingdom Metazoa; phylum Chordata; class Actinopteri; order Cypriniformes; family Leuciscidae; genus Abramis; species Abramis brama. The sequence goes on along the minus strand of NC_139963.1, from coordinate 20,441,821 downwards.
TACTTTTATTTGGCAATATGCATTAAATTGATTAAAAATGACAGTAAAGACATTTATAATGTTACAAAAGATTTCCATTTCAAATAAATGCTGTACTTTTGAATATGCTATTAACCAAAGACTTGAAAAAAACACTTTTTTTTTTATAATTTAAAGATTTGTGAATGTCACGAAATGCTGCACTGAAACTTGCAATAAAACCAGAGATATTTATGAAGAAATTGAAATCTTAAAACACTGATTATTGTTTACTGTATTGAAATCTGTATTCAAGTATATTTTTGTGCTGCAGGAAGATGACTCAGAGGGAGTGACTAGTGAAGGTACTATTCTTTTTGTATGCTTATGAAATAATATGGCTAATATGATAATGCTTTCAGCTACAAATAAGACTAGTACTATTATGGGATCAATAGCCCGTATACTATAAGCAGCAAGTAATGCATTTTACCACATTTAAATCAACGCAGATTTAAATGAACAGAGAAAATGTGTAAAAAAAATAAACTTCAGTCCATCTGGGCCATATGCCATGATTGTATTTGCATGTTCGCTCATCTTTTCTTCTGCATGCTAGGTTATATCAGTGGCCAGCCTTTGTTCTTTCCCCCAACCCCGTTCTGTCTCGTATGATCCAGTCTTCCTCTTGTCAAGAGTTTCAGTCTGTCTCATGTCTGACCTGCCGAATGCCCTTTAGTCACCTACACCTACGCATACTCGTGATCTTTACTTCCTATTTAACGGAAGTCTGTGGCTTAGTAGTTTCTATTGCTTGTGATTTTCAATCTCTGAACATCTCCTCTTGTTAACGTTTGGTGGTAATCTTAAAAACGCTTAGCTCGGTGATTCATCCTTCCACACTTGCTGGTACTTTCCAAAACCCAGCATATAAGCTGTTAGACTTCATAAATGCATTTCTTCATATGGCAATTGCTGTATGTCTATATGGCATTTCTTACTGTCTCAAGTCCGGTTTAAATCTAGGCAAGCAGCATTTCATGCAGCACACGTGTGAAAGATAATTTCAGTGACTCATCTCTGTCTCACCCTCAGAGTTCGACAAGTTTCTAGCGGAGAGAGCGAAAGCAGCTGAACGTCTTCCTTCAGTGAAAGCGTCACCCCACGACCCCGGCCGTTCACAGCTGTAGCTCTGGACTGGATTTACATCTCTACATGAAACATTTGTATTTCAGTTAATAACCATGTGCTTACTTTTCGGTTCATGTATAGTATTTTGGGTTTATTTCTAACCATGTTAGGAACCTAACTTTAGGCGCGGGTTATGTGGATGTTTCACATTACACTCATTTTGATGCCATCTTATGAAATGTTTTTTAACTAAACACTAATTTCTTCAGTACAGTCATTTCAGTTGTAGAGGTAAAAATCTTGGTGACACATCAAGAACTTTATTAAAGATCTTGATCGTTGAGGTTAAAGCCGTCGTGTGTATAGACTAAATGTATTATATTAGACTGTTTTGAAGGAAGTGGCTCTTACAGAGAAAAATGAAAGTTTGTAGGTTGTGTTTCTTTCTTACAATAATTGTGGTTTCTGTCTGCAGGCTGCTGTATGTCTCTAGAGAAGGGGTGGCGAACGTCAGTTCTGGAGAGTTTTGCTCTAACCCTGATAAAACTCACATGCCTTTAGCTTTCTGGTAACTTCAGACCTTGATGAGCTTGTTCATGTGTGTTTGATTAGGGTTGAACAAAACTCTGCAGGACTGTGGCTCTCCAAGACCTACGTTCACCACCCTTGCTCTAGTATATGAGCTATTAGTGTTTGTAATCTATGTACAACCTTAAACAGCTCATATTAGGGGTTATGTTAAAATATATTTAATAAAATTAAGGTTATTACAAGTCACTTTTATGTTTTTGTGTGTATAGTTAATTTGTTAAAACATACCATACATAATATTATTCTATTAGTGAAACAATGCAGCAATGATATTCTGTGTCTTCAGCAATTGATGAGTCTTCAGCGTTTGCACAGTACCCACCACCTGTATATTTGTACGCAGTGCAGAATAACTCCAACTGAACACGTGTTTTGCAAACATAACCTGAGGCAAGCCTGTTAGAAAAGATTTGCATGTGCTGCTTGACCTCTAGTGCAATATAAAATAAAAGCCGCAAAATTGATTCGGATAATTTTACTTTATTGTTCAAAACATTCAACACATTCAGACTGCAAAATCCACGTTGTAGACAAATAATAATAAAATAAAATAAAAACAAACACCATATACACAATGCAAGCATTTAAAGCCAACTTCTTAAAGGATATCACAGTATTTCATTCATGCATTTCTTTTTGGAAAATAAATAGATATTTTATTTACCCAAATAATTAGCAACTTCATAATATAAGACACTTCCTTCCTTGTAAAAAAAGTCCTATAACTAGTAGTCATTTTAGTTTTCTGTCTAAATAAGTAATAGCAAAAGAAGGCACAATGAAGCTTAGGTGAGAGTGCATGTAAAGGGTAAGCGCTAATAGAACCATAGGAGAGAGAGGACAGACTTCAGTCAGCCACTATTCATACTGTAAAGTTGAGTTTCACAACATGAATCTGCTCGTCAGTTTGGAGTTGAATCCAACAAAACTCGTTACCCGTCATCAGTGTTAGCGACTGGGCATGCGGTGTTGCTCAGTTGATGTGTAACAGCTTTGTTACTAACTTTCAGTGTAGGTGAGAAATCAAAACTTCGTCATGTCAGGACAAACACTAACCCGCAAGCCTTCTTTAAATACTCCAGTAACGAGAGCAAGTGATTGTTGCAACACTCTTGAGGAAATCACATTATTATATATATTGCTAGAGGCAACTTCCGGTGTTTAGGGAATTCACCTAAAATCCTACTAGAGGCATTATTTTAGATCTCAAGTTTCAGAAGATAGATATTTCCACATATTATAAATTATATTTCCAATCCAGACACAGAACGTAAACTGTCATGCTTTGAGTGCTTAAATGGACAGTTCAGCCAAAATGATGTCTCATACTCAACCTGCATGTCATTACAAACCTATATGACTTTCTTCTGTATTAACATAAGATTATTTTGAGAAACATTAACTCTTCCTCTGTTTTGACATTTAAAATCAGGCATGTTTGGTAAAAACATTGTTTGGTGACTTACGTACAACAAATTTTTTTTTTTTTTTGTCCATACAGTGAATGTTAACCAAAATGGTTAAATATTTAAATGTTCCACACACACACAAAAAAGGGTAAATGACCAAATTATCCCTTTAAGAGATTCACGTGGACAATGTTTATTTTTCTAAATGGGGGAATGTGTACATGCAGGGAATGATTTGCATAAAACATCTCCATAAGGGTTTTTGCTCAAGCTCGCTCTCTAGGGCTCTTTTTACACCTGGTATTAAGATGCGTTTTGGTCGATCAGATAACAAGTGGACGACACTGAACAAGGTGCAAACGGGGTCTAAAACTTATTGAGTTTGACCACTTCCAGAGGTAGTCGAAAACGCATTTGGCCTGATTGTTTTCGCAGTGTAAACGCTTGTGTGGTCGAACAGCCACAAAAGACCGGCTCCTCTCCGCCTACTGGCCTAATGCGCAAACATTATGGGAAGTGCGCTATAGCCAGACGGGATTTCAACTTTGTCGGCTGAAGACCCAAATTTGGTTTGAAGATGAAAAATGTACCAAGAACAATGTTCTCTCACCATTCCTGATTTCTAACACACACACACAGCGTTCGGTGTGGTCTTGCAGCTGTCAGAGCAGAAACGAAAACCGTTGCTCTCCATGTTTTTCCGTCATCTCCGGTTGTGTTCATGATGTGCTTATTTGTGTCAAGTAGACCGAAAGTTATCATCATAGGGTGGTTGTGTACACACACTGCCAACACATTTATGCACATTTAGCATAATAGGTGCCCTTTAAAGGGATACTTCAGGATTTAGCATTAAGCTTTGTATTAGTAGAAAACCTGTAGTATTTTCGAATTACCATGCTTTCCACCCTCATATCCCCCTGAGACAAGAGATTTATGTATTTTTTGTCTGGAAAAAAATCCTCCGATGACGCAAAAATCGTCATTTTGCGTCATCGGAGGATTTTCTGGCCAGAGGCTAAAGACTACAGCCAGTAGTAGGAGCTGTTCCACATGTTTTCAACCCGCCCATAGAGGGTGGGATCTCACTCACAGAATGCACACAGTGTCAGCCGTCTTTCTTTGGAAGCTAAGCTAGCAGGCTCTTGTTCTGTGTAGAAAGCTGAGTAGTAGGAGAAAGCTGAATGGGTTACCATCCTCTATTTCCCGGACTTGTCCGGCGGGCAAGATCGTTCAAAATGTCCGGGATTCGGGATTTGCTTTCTGCAGTCGCCATTCATTGTTTACATGCACACCTTTTGTTTCAATCTAGCTGAATTCATTCCGATTGGTGAATTTGAATGTAGTGTTTACATGAACGCTAAACAAGTGATCGGTTGATGTGCGTTTTAACATTGCTAAGAAAATTCCTGCTCCTCCGTGAGCGATGCGAGACCGCAGCGTCTCAGTGATGACGCCACCGGCCTCGCGCCGTTCTCCCGCGGCCATCAGCCTCGTCCTGCTCGCCACAGTAAACATGATGAATGGCGACTGTAGAACGCTAAAGCCAAATCCCGGACATTTTGGGCCATCTCGAAATCCCTGGCAAACTCATCACAGAGTCTCAATAGTAGCCTAACCTTGTTGTTTTCAACTGCGCTCTCTTACCGGTAGGCGTGTCTTGGGAGTGGCCTCCTAGGGCAGCGAAGCAAGTGCATTCTGGGAGTTGTTGTCTTTCATCCACATAAGCCAAAAATACATTTTCTGGATTTTCTCAGTCTAGAAAGCTCCAAATTCAAAAATTTCTTCACATTTCTTCTACATAAATGACCTATTTTAAATACACATTCATCTTTCCAGAGGTGAAGTATCCCTTTAATACCAGGTGTAAACGGCCTAGAGGGGAATTCTCACCTGAGCGCGCACACAGCAAGATATCGGAGTGATTTCAGCTGGTGCACATTTTCTAATTTTCCAACAAAAAAAAAAGATCAAAAGCATGAACTTATGGATTAATCATGATTTCTGTGTGAAAACATTCATGCAGTTTTTTTTATGCATCTATCTGTCTTTATCTTAAGGACACTTCATAGGTACAGTGCTTTGTTGTCTTCAAGTTGTCGATCTAATGCCAGCTAGCATTGACCTAAACCAACGTTTAAACGTCTGTTTTGTGCACTAGATCAAACTCCTTCTTGGCTCATTGCCAAGTGTTCTGGACATTCAAGGTTCAAGGTCCAAAAGTGTACACGACCTTTGTCAGTTAGGCCCTGAGGGTCGAAGTGAAAGGTCAGTCACTGAAAAGCTTGTGCATGGCGTGTTCTCCTGAGTGCACAGTAGTAATAAAGTTCCTTGACCAGTACACATCACATTCTGTCAGTATGTCGGTGGGACGGACATGTCGAGCAAATTTGAGGGGAAGTAGATCCATCTTCTGAGTCTTTAAACTTGGCTTCAAAGGTTCGTCCGAGAACTCGGCAGTTTTACTGGTCATCAATTCATCAAAAAGGATCATCTATATAGAAAAGAGGTGAAGAGATCATGAGCAATAAGAACATGGGCATTAAGACCCATTCAATTTAAGAATGATAACCGTACCATTTTACAATAAGGTCTCATTTGTTAATGCATTAACTAACATAAACATTAATTACTGTAAACAGATATCGATTTTGATCTTAACGTATTAGTAAATCTTGAGAATAACATTAGCCAAGATTGATAAATGATGTGGCGTATTGTTCATCTGAAACCTTATTGTAAAGTGTTACAAAGATGACTATAAAAGATAAATATATATTAGCGTCCACGCCAACAAACAATAAAATTGTTTATTATAAGCGATTATATAGCCTAATACAATTAATGCAACAAACTTCAATATAATTATCATCGTGTTAGGATGAAATATAACTTCTTAACACGATTATAAGGCCGTACAGAGCAAGTGCTTTTTGCGTATGTGTGGTTTCAGTTTCTCCTATATTTTCCCCTAAATTGAAAATACATTTTACATAGAAATGTTTGGTGAATCGTGATTTGTTCTTAAAATCGTTTGTATGCATGCTTAGTGAATGAGACCCTAAATCTTTATAGTGATTATCCTTGTGTGAATGGACCTTTAGTTACATTATTGATAGTTTATTAATGGATTATTTATAAATTACTAAGGTTTGGCCTGTTGTATTTGCACTGAATAATAGCAAATTAAACTTGCCAACAAGATTTTTGGCAAAAATGTTAAATGAAGTTTTTTTTAATTTTGTCTACACTACAACAAAGACAAAAATTACATAACTAAAATATCTGAATTCAAACACGGTTCATGAAAATTTAAAAACCCAACAACATTATTAATAACTAAAAATGTTTTTACTTTAATTAGTAATCTCAAGTATGATGTTAATCATAAACATCCTACATAAGTTTAATCTACTATGGCCATGCATAACCAGGGTCAGAAATCAAAGGGGATTTGGGGATTTGGGGATTTGGGGATTTGGGGGGGGGGGGGGAATACCCCCAAATTCAAGGCATTATATTTATTATTTGCTCACATTGAATTACATTTATTTTTACAATGTTTTGCAGCATTGAGCATTAACTAATCACACACATTTCTGTTGAGCTTACAAATGCAATGGCTTTAGGCACCGCTAAACACAGTTTGGTTCGGTGCACACGATCACTGACTGAATTCTGCACTCTCAACAAAATGCTGATTTTGCAGTGTAGACAATTTCAGTGATTATAATAATTTATTTCCAGTGTAAATAACCGTTTTGTTTTTCCAAGGTACTAAAGAAATACATGTGAAGTCATGCATTTTCTTATGCGGAAACAGCAAACTAATTCAGAATCAGTTCCACAAACGGTTTTATCTGGGCTGTCAAACTTAACACGTTAACGCTTGCGATAAACTAGTGTTGTCAAAGTACCAGTACTTCGGTACCAAGTCGGTACTGAAAATGTGACGATACCAGCATTTCTGTAGTACCGGGTATATTCGGTACCCACTAATAGGCAGCTGCTTTAAGTCGTTTTTATCGAAGCGCGGGCCTCCAGACTAACTTTTTTACTTGGAGCACTGTCTGTAGCCAATATATACACGATATATATAGTGTCTGTGTATATTAAACTGCAAAAAGACTATTTAAATATTAACCCTGTAAAATATTAACTTAAATATTTAACACACACACACGACGCTCGCGCTGTTTTCACAATGATGACATGATGAAATTCATCTCCAGAGCCACTCTGAGAGTCACTTCATGAGCATTTTACCGTTTTAATTTGAGAAAAAACTATCGTCATATCATACACACACAGAAACTCAAAAGGTCTTCACAGCAAAATAAAAGTTCGGTTTAACTTGAAGAAATTGACAGAAATAATTATATTAGGCTACTGTACAGTAGATTTAGCTACGTCTCCATGGGATTTTTTTTTTTAACCAATACTTACGTTTAAACAGCATGTAGCCTTTAATGCTTATGTATTATTTACTTATGATTACCGTCATAAAGTCATTGAATTTAATTTAATATTTTTTTTTCAAATAGTTACATAAAATAGAAAAATAGTTCCAACAGATTTTGCTGTGGTACCGAAATTGGTAACGAGAACCGTAAAATTTTAATGGAATCGGTGCCGACTACTGGAATTTTGTATCGTGACATCCCTACAATAAACATTTCCCAGTTTAACTTGTAAAAAAAATGTAATGCAATTAATGCAGCATCTGTTTTTTCTGTCATTCTTTAGCTAGTGTTACAATCTATGATCACGCTCTTATTCATGAAAATGCTTTTAAAAACCATTCAAGCGCAATAAGACAAGAGAACACACTGTCTTGAGAATCTCAAGTCTATGGCCTCGTTTACACTGTCAGTAAAACATGACCCAATTCCGATTTTTTGCTCATGTGACATAGATCGGATGCGTTTTATGACCGTGTAACCAGGGGAAAAAAATGCATGCATTCAGATATTTCGAGATCAGTTTTAGGCCTCATTCATATGTGGAAATAAATAAGATATGTGCCAATGTGACTGTCGTGTAAACAGGCAGATTGGATTTTCTGAGGCATTAGGCAATGTCTTCGCGGTTTAATGATGAGAACAACCTGACGTGCATCTGCAAAGGGACAGATGGCCCGACGAAACGTTGTGTCGTCATAGGAGAGGAATGTGGACAAACGTTGACAACACATCAAAGGTTGGCTTGCTCATCCTAAATGACCCACTGCTCCTCGTTAAATCCCACCACAATATGGTCCCACCAGTCCTGAGAACTCTCTCGCACACAATAACTGAAGCATATGCGCAATGATGATAGCCCTTTTCGTCCTCCTCCACCTCAAAATCATGGTGATGTTTGGCGAACTTCGCATAGGCTTGTTGAACAACAATAACACAAACACAATTATGCCAAAAGCCCGTTTTGTCCAGTATTTTTTTAAAAGCAGCCTTAAATGAGTAAAATAATGTTTACATTGAACCGGTGTTGTAAAGAGTTTTGACAAAATGGGATGCACATCAGATTTGCGTCGTGCAGGAGCAGCAGGTCTTAAAGTGACAGTAGCATAATAAACCTGCTGCTCTGATATCTGTCATTAAGGCCGGCGACACACTTGCTGCGTGGAGTTTTCCAAGTCTTTGCACAACAGAAACGTGTCTGACGCGGCTCTGCTGCTGCTAGGTGACACATGATAAGCCTCATTGGTGATATATTTGACAGTAGTGATAAGACACAGCAAATGTCAAAATGATTGATGGCCTTTTTGATTGACAGGTTGACCTTCCAGTATAGGGGTCAGGGATTAACCCTTGACCTTCCTACCCCTCGATCATGTGGTTTTGACAGTTAGTTTGACCTATTGACTCTTCCTATTATATTTCATAGTTTTGACAGTTAGTTTGACCTTTTAACCATGCTAGTCCTCGATCATGTAGTTTTGACAGATGGTTTTGATGAATGGTTTAATGTCAAGAAGGCTTATATAGGATGTGTGTCACAGGATCCCCCTCCGCATTCCTGAGCAGGGAGATAAAGGTAAGACACTTTATTTCTTCATGTTGAATACCACATAAAAACAACTATTTGAAAGACAGGATGGCAAAATTACATTAACTTATTTCCATTTGCTGCATGTAGCTTGCTTCCACGTAGTTTAAGAGTTAGCCTGAACTCTCCAATAGCTACGCTAAAGTTTGCATCTCGTATTTTAACAACAAAAATACAATACTCAGCTAAAAGTAAGTTCTGTAATTAATAATGGAAGTTTGGCAGAATAATTAATTTGATTTTAAGTTGAAAAAGGAACGCAACACAATCATACATTTCCACACAGTGCGAGTAAACTTGCTGTTTATAAATGTTTAGCTAGCTATATTAGCTTACCTACTGGCTTTGTTATCCAGAAAAAAATAACCTGAATTACAGTACTACTGTCGTACTAACAAGTCATTAGCAAGTAATTTGTCAGTATGACCATTTAAATATCAAGACATGTTATATGTGTATTTGGCTGTGTAATTATGGTGTTGATTTCACACTATTCAAGAGAGAGTACAAATAAAGTGGAAAACTTTATTAAATTACTAAAAATCTAGTATAGACTGACAGATGTATTTAGTTGGAAGTCGGAACTTGGGTTATATTTAATCTAACAAACAAAAAAAACACAAATTTTCAGTTAGCATTACTTTGCCTGTATTCTCTGTCTGAACAGCATCTTTTATTTAAAATTTCAGAGGCAAGAAGTAACATTTTTCTTCCCTATTTTACAGAGTGGCCATGCATCTAGGCAAGGCAAGGCAAGGCAAGGCAAAGCAAGGCAAGTTTATTTATATAGCACATTTCATACACAATGGCAATTCAAAGTGCTTTACATAGAAGAAATTAAAATAATAAAAAGAAATAAGAATAATTAAAACGGTTTAGAAAAATAAAATAAAATGCAGTACAGTACAAACAGTCGGACGAACAGCGGCACAGTGCTCATTCAGTAAATGCACAGCTAGGGCTGGGACGGTATGGATTTTTTCTTACCGCGGTTGAAAAGCAAGAAATTCCCACGGTATAGCGGTAAACTGCTTTAAATCAGCCCTATGCACAGCTAAACAGAAGTGTTTTGAGTCTGGATTTGAATGTGACTACTGTAGGAGCACGTCTGATCTCCTCTGGAAGCTGGTTCCAGCTGCGGCTGGCATAATAGCTAAAAGCGGACTCGCCATGCTTAGAGTGAACCCTTGGTATTTCTAGCTGATATGATCCTAATGATCTGAGTGATCTGTTGGGTTTATATTCAGTGAGCATATCTGCAATATATTGAGGTCCTAGGCCATTGAATGATTTATATACCAGTAATAATACTTTAAAATCAATCCTAATTCTAACTGGGAGCCAGTGTAAAGACCTGAGGACTGGTGTGATATGTTCTGTATGAGCTGCAACTGTCTTATGGTCTTTTTGGGAAGGCCAGTGAGGAGTCCATTACAATAATCCACCCTGCTGGTGATGAAAGCATGCACAAGTTTCTCTAAGTCTTGTCTGGAAACAAAGCATCTTATTCTTGCAATATTTTTCAGATGATAGTATGCTGATTTAGTTATTGCTTTGACATGACCAGCAGTGCTGGTTCATCTTCAGCTGAAGCCATCGTTCAGCCAACAGTCAAAGAGGCATTCCAGCGTCAGGCTTCATATGGACCCTCATCTCATCGGGTCAAGGAAATCAATCATGCCATAGCATATTGTATTGCTAAGGACATGATCCCAAATTACACAGTAGCAAAACCAGGATTTCAGAAACTGATGAAGACGATAATTCCACTTTACAAAGAAGTTTTTCTCTAAGACAGAATTACCCAAAATGTACAACAGTCTAAAAGAGGATGTTGGCAAGCGTATAGCACAGGGAAAATGGGATGCAGCAACTACTGACCTATGGACCAGCAGTGGAGGAAGTGGTCAACCATACATCAGCTTCACCATACACTACCTCACAGATTGGAAACTTCAATCAAACTACCTGGAAACACAGTTCTTTCCAGAAGACCACACTGCTAACAATATCAGGGAATTTGATAACATGTTGCAGGAGTGGGGCATCAACAAAGAGCGTATTGTCAGTGTTACAACTGATACAATGCTACAAACATGAAAAAGGCATTTGAGTGACACCACCTTTCCCGGCCAGTGGTTTGGGTGTTTTGGCCACAACTTGAATCTGACCATTTCTAAAGCTCTGAAAAATCAGAGGGGGGACACAGCTGTCCGAAGCTGTCGACATTTGGTACAGGGATTTTCAAGAAGAGAAGAAGAGAGCTCAGAAATAAACAAGAGGCCTTAAACGTCCCTCAGAGGTCACTCATCCATGATCTAGTCACTAGATGGGGATCGACACAGAAAATGCTGCAGAGGTTTATTTAACAACAGCAGGAAGTCTGTGCTGAACTGGCAACTAAGAGAGGGGAATGGCATTTGATGCCAAAGGATGCAGATATTGCAGTCATTGAGCAAGTCTTGCAAATCCTTCAACCACTCAGTGCTTTTACTGATGCTTTGGCTTCAGAGAGCAGAGTAAGTCAATCAGCCCTGAGGCCGGTGCTAAGTCAACATCATCTCAGACATTCTTGAGGTAAAAAATGAAGACAATGCCCTCACCATAGACCTGAAGAGGGTAATGAAATCAGATCTTGAGTCCAGGTACACACACTGCTGATTAGGGCTGTAACAATACACCAAACCCACGATTCGGTTCGTATCACGATTTTTTTTTTTTAAATAAATAAATAGCCAAAGCTATAACACTTGTTTTCTTTGTAACAAAACAGACTGTTGAAAAACAAACAAAACTAAATAAATAAGTAAACGATTTTTATATTTGGTTGGGATGAGTCACTGAGTATATTTAATTGTTGAATATCGAATAGGTTGTGCGATTATTGTCTAAAAAAATCTCCATGTTTTCGGTGCTGATGCGGTGGTGTCGCGTTCATGTAACGTGGGTGGCACTGCCAATATAGCACCTAAAAGCGGTCACAAAGAACCAGTAAAAGTAATGATTATGAATATGTAAAATATGGGAAGGAGACATTTTAATTGTTTATTAATAAACTAGTGTTTTCTGTGTCGGCTGCAAAGATGAAGTTGACGATGATGACTCGCGATCTTCGCAGTAGTGAACGCGCCAGAGAGAAAGGCACATTTCATACGGACTACATAGTTTTGTTTCGTTTTGAATTGTTCTGTTTAAAAGTAGAGATTTCAAGCTTTCTGTTGACAATAGATGTATTTCTCAGGTCTGTGAGGCAAGTATACTTAGTTTCGGTTCATTTATGAGACAAGCTCAAGTTTGCACACCGGCGCCTCCGTGTCGTGATTATCTATTGTCTGCTATATTTACTACTTGCTCTTATTTATTAAATCCAGGTAATTGGTTGATGAAACATTGATTCAAATTAACATGCAATTAATACAAAACAAAATTCACTTTAAAGAAAGGCTTTGTGCTTTCTGTTTGAGGTCTCTGTGAAAGTTTTAAAGCAGTCTTTTAGTGCCGCTTTCAGAGCGGTCACGTCTGTAACCGGGAACTGACACGTCCGTAACATTGTTTTTTCCTCATAAATGTGAACACGAAAAATTAAATAAAATATGTTCTGTGGAGAGCCAACCCTTCTTCATCCGGTGGCTAGTATTACTTTTGGTTTGCGCAGTGTAATTCACAGAATTACTAAAAAATATTTTGCCACCTAAAAGAAAGATTTTTTGTCTGTAACGCATGTGTATTTCCCTCATATTAAATATAAAATGCATGTGTAGACATATTTTTCTAATGTCTGGACTCATTTATTAAGGGATAATGATATATAAACAGAAGTTTCAATATATTGGTATTAAATGCATTTTCTGAGAATTTATATTTCAAGTTTTGCCTGCAAATCCATAATGCTGGAATTGCCAAATTTTGAATAATTTATCCTCAAATAGTTTTATGGTGTAGGTCTACGCATTTTATAATGTTAACTTCAAAAAATATTAATAGTAATTTGAAGATGTGGTAGCATTAGATCTGGATGGGAAGGATAACTCTGGGAGTTGGGAGGGGTGTGTCGCGATTCTGCCTTCTCACACCGTGACACAGGTTCGTGGCTCTGAGTATCGCGATTTCGGTTTTATATCGCGTATCGTTACAGCCCTACTTCTGATGCAAAGAAGGTGATGGACTTGACAAGCTTTGTTGATCCCCGGTTTAAGGGAAGCTTTTCTGATGACCTTGATGCCACGGTCAACTGCTGCGTTGAGGAAGCCTCAAAACTGGCAGAGATGACAACACTGAGTGAGGGAGCTGCCCAGACAGACTTACTCGCGAAGATGGAGAAATTATTTTGTGTTCATCCACAGATGCAGTGGGTGCGAGCTATGAGGCGCGCGGCTCAAACGTACTCTCTGCACTCGGCTACTAAACATTTAACGTCCTTGTTGGTTGTTTAAAATATCTGATGGATGTACTCGCGCCTCAACTGGACTCATTTAATAACATGGTCAATTGTGATAAAAAATTCCTGATGTTATGGACATCGCCATATTTTATTTTTGTACAAATTTTTCAAAGAGATTTTCAGATGTCCACTTGAGTGGACAGCATGCGGTTATGGTTTAAACTATAGATATACTGTATTAAATAAGACAATAATCAAACAGATAAAGTATGTGAATTTAACGAACTAATCAATACAACTATATCAAATCATGTGAAAACTATAAAATATATACAAAAAATATAAATGCAAAATATTGCAAAGGTTTCATACAACTTCATACAAGTTGCACTTCGCGTATCTTTGATATCAGAACATGAGGACGTGATTCCATCAGAATTTTCTACAGCCTGTCAAGGTACAACTGTGGAAACCACGCAGATGCTCCCTCCAGTGCACCAGAGTATGGAGATTTACCCTTATTAGCTGATAATTCTGATTATGTTCTAGATGGACATGCACATTTCTATCATAGCCCTCCTCTGAGAAAACCTAGCGATACGTTTTTTCAATCTCATCTGAAATGATCAGTGTTGGGGGTAACGCATTACAAGTAACATGCATAACGCATTCAGATTACTTTTTTGATGTTACAAGTAAAGTAATGTGTTACAAGTAACATGCATTACCTAATCAGATTACTTTTTGATCTAACAAGTAATTAACTACAAGTAATGTGCATTACCTAATCAGATTACTTTTTGATGTAACGAGTAAAGAAATGCATTACAAGTAACATGCATTACGTAATCAGATTACTTTGTGATGTTATGAGTAAAGAAACGCATTACAATAACGCACATTACATAATCAGATTACTTTTTGATGTTATGAGTAAGGAAACGCATTACAAGTAACATGCATTACGTAATCAGATTACTTTTTGATGTTATGAGTAAAGAAACGCATTACAAGTAACATGCATTACGTAATCAGATTACTTTTTGATGTTATGAGTAAAAAAACGCATTACAATAACATGCATTACGAAATCAGATTACTTTTTGATCTAACAAATAAAGTAATGCATTACAAATGTCATACATTATGTAATCACATGACTTTTTTCGATGTCAATGAAAATTACATTCTAATAATACAAATACATTTATTTACAGTAAAAAAAAGTCACTGCAGATTAAGTTTTTAAGTTTTAAATTTCAAAAACAATATTCACATTATAATTATGAATTGTAGCTGAAATATAGCAGTTGATGCATGACGTCCACTACAGTGGACATGTGATTAATCAGAGTTTTCTCTCAATCTAAAATCAAAACTTGGAAAATTTTACTGTGATATGACTTATTAGATATTGCTTGATGCTCCAATATTTTTTTTACCTACAAGAGTCTCTTGGGATAGAAGGAATGGGTGGATATTCCAGAGCAACTTGGCATGTCTGACTGACCCTTGGCCATCTTGGTTTGGAGAAAAAAAAAAAAAAAAAATCGAAATACAAAGGCTTGCCACTTGGTTGCAATTTATAGGATGATGCACAAGGGTCCAATAAAGAGGCTGATGTGCAACTTTGCCATAAAAACCCGTGCAAATTCAAGAAAATGCATTTTTAATAGCTGTCCACTGTAGTGACCACTATGCGTGAAAGGGTTAAGCATAATTAAAAATGAGCAAAAGGTACATTTGTTACTGTATTATTTATTAATCTTTGTTAATCTTAGTTAATAAAAATACAGCTGTTCATTTGTTCATGTTATTCACAGTGCATTAGGCTAACTAATGTTAACAAATACAACTTTTGATTTCAATAAGGCTACTATAAATGGTGAAATTAACATTATCAAAGATTAACAAATGCTGTAGAAGTGCAGTTTATTAATAGTTAATGTTAACTAATGAAGTTAACTAGAGTTTAATAAATTGAACTTTATTATAAAGTGTTACCGATTTGTTATACACCGATCCAGACGTCTGGTGAGTTCAGTGTTGGATAGATCAGTTGTTATAATGTGTTGCCATACATAAATTAGAATCAGGTCAAAGGAGTCACTAGTGCGTGAATCAAAGGTTTCATTAGCGGACGTGTACGTGTTTGTGTGATTATCCTGGCAGTTTAGGACATCGCACAAGATTTGTCTCAACACAGAAAACATTTCATCACTGGATAGGTTTTTGTGTTTATTGAAAGTGTGGTTTGTGTCAGCTGAATGTGCGGAACGCTTTTCAGAGAAGATAAGGAAACGTTTTTTTTTAGCACAATTCACATCCAGCGGTAATTCAGGAAAAAAATGTCCCAATCCGCCACATGAAACTTCGCTCTTCCGACCTTTTACCATCATGTCAATTCTCAATTGATTTTGATTAATATGCGCGAGGGAGGGAGAGCAAGACAGTTTGAAGACGGTGAGAGTGCGCGCGCGCGCGGCCAGAGGAGGGGAGCGCTCTCTCTCTGCTCGTTCTTTCAGCAACATGTGACCTGTCACAAGCGCAGTTGTCAGTCATCTACATCACTCAGCGATCAAATAAGGCTTTGGCGGGATAAAAATTCGCTTTGGCAACCGCAAAAAACGCATTATGTGGCGGCCGGTGCTGATTCTGTGGCGCACTGCCACGAATTAGTCTATGTGTGGGAAACACTGGAGAGACACACACACCACACGCGTCCAAACCTCTGCCAGGTGGTCGCTTAATAAAACTCCCACAAATACCACGGAACAACGTCGGCATTACTTAATCCTATGACCAGTGTTCGTAACAGCTTCCGTATGCATATGAATAGCCTACAACTTACCTATTTGCAGCTCCCTAAATACAGTGACAAGCAGTTTTAAAGAGGCATTCGTGTTTTCCATTTAGACCCACAAACTTGCTTAGCTATAGTGGCAAGTACATATAGAGCTACGTGTTTCCACTTTCAAAGTGTATGGCAATATTTCAGCTAAGTCAAACAGTTAAAAAATGCTTTGAAAGTTTAAAACTTATCGTTGTCTTGAAGAGCAGATTCCAGCACTCTGCTAGTGAGGGAGGGGCAGTGCAGCGTCTCCAGCAATACAGAGCTGCCTGTGGATGCCTGTCTGTAAATAATGCCGGGAAAAAACTATCGGCGAACGCAGCAGTAAAAAACGCCAATTAAAAAAAACGCAAATATCGGCCCGATATATCGGTCGATCACTAGTTGTGACTTCAGCTGTTCGTTTATATAGACCTGTATTCAGGCAGATACTATAAAGCTGCAGTCCGTAGTTTTTCCTCCTTGTCACCATCTCTGTTCAAACTTTTACAAAAGAAACACACACACACAAATAAATGCATGTCTCTTTGTAGTCTCGGAGAAGCTGTTTTATCAGCTGCATCTACAACAACAACAACAAGAAATGTTTTTGCGCAAGTGCACTTGCTAAAGCGGATTGTATGAAATGGATCAAAAAACGTTGTTTATTAACGAGCTGTAGTCACGCACTGACAGAAACGCAGTTCAAGTTAATGCCATGGTTCATAAGGTGCACTGTATACTGAATTTGGTCCTCCAATTTCAGTACAGAAGGTGTTTTTCCACAGTTTTAGAGTCTCCAAGTGACTCCTGTCGAGGAGTCCAAGTGACTCCTGTCGACATGTCGAGCGAGGGAGAGACAGCAGTGCACAGATTGCGACGCGCGTCTCTCTATATGAAGTAAAGGGGAGCAGGAATTCACCGCATTACGAACTCGTCAATTGAGAAAGTTAACACTGTACCAATACCCCCAACCTCACACCAAATGCCTATATAAAGATCATTAGTAAGCAGAAATGTGAAATTTTTCTGTAGCCACTCCGAAGTCTTTTGCATTTTTCAACGGGTGAATCTCCAGTTGTCACTGGTGATTGTCATTTGAACCTTTCTGGATCCGCCATCAAATTGTTAAGTTTAATTATATCAAGTGCTGTGAGAAAAGGCTATAAATCTCCACCTCCAACATCCTCACACACAATATAGCCAAGACACCTTCTTTACATGCACGTACATAATCTACGTCACATCTGTATGTGACGTAATGACGCAAAGACATGCTCGAATTTCCCATGGAAATCCACCAGTACCACTGGAATTAAAAACATTATTAGAAGCTTACCGTTTTGAATCGAGCGAAGGCAAGCAGATCGTTTTTAACACTGGCTGTTTATGTACTTGCTCAAATTTATTTTGGATCATTTTTAACCCAATAAAGTTATAGACTGCAGCTTTAATCTGCTGAATAAACTAAATATTTCAAGACTCACACCTGTCAATCACAAACAGTGACTATGAATGCAGTCATCATGGACATTTGTATTACTGACAGAAGCTTTTTAATTCTTGGCACTTTATTTTAAATTTGTATATTTTATGAGAAAATGTTTGAATAAAATGTTGAAAGATTAATGTTGTTATGGTAGGTTAACTAAAGGATTAATCGACTGATCAGGAAATTATTAGTAATTTAATAGTAAAAAATAATACTAGTTACTAGTAATACTAGTTACAGCCCTTCAGTGCTTCTCAAACTTTTTTTGCAGGGAACATTTTCCTATGTCCCCATCAGACACACCCAATTCCAGTCTTACAGCCTCTGCTATAGGAATGACCTGAGTCATGTGTGTTAGAGGAGGGAGATATCTGATAGGGGGTTCCCAGGACAGGTTTGAGAAGCACTGGGACTGTTCTAACAGATACATTCACATTACCCCAATTCTGCATAAAAAACAGGCTAGGTCACAATCAATTTGTCTCACCTCTGTGAAGAAAACAACTTCAGGACCTTCACCATGGACGGACGGAGCTTTGGCCATTGAACAGTGGTGACGTTTCTTCCACAGAAACTTTTATTTCTGGTAAAACATTACATATCAATTACTTTTTGCCACAGTTTTTCATGGTGTTTAGAATGAATAAGGGTCACACTGTCTTTTAGGTGTCTTTAACTACTATGCACTTGCATAAAAAAATGTTAGGCACAATGTGTTTATTGTGTTCGTGTTGTTTTGCAAAACGCTGCTAGGCTAGTGAGCGGGTAAGGTTAGGGCAGGTTTGGTGTTCTGGTTAGGTTTAAGGGGGGGTTAAGGGGGAAGGGAAGGTCGACAGTGTAATTATAGATGTAATTACAGAAATTAATTACAGCTTTAATTACATGCAGGTATTTTTTAAATATAAGTACAATATAAAAAAATGTAGTTCATTTATTTGGATCCCGTACTCTTCCTGGGGTCCGACAAGTAAAAATACAAAACTACATTAATCAACAACAATAAAAGTCAGGCCAATAAAATATAAACCCAAAATTCATTCCAAATATCAAAATAAAAAATGTACTATATATTGTGCCATTTCATTAAAGATTTTTTAAACCTCATTTTACTTGTTAAAAAAATATGTAACATCCGATGGCAAATCATTTCTCTATACATTAGTCCATTGCTTTGCATTGGTTTTTAAAAGTAAAAGAAGTTAAAAAAAAATACTAACTAAATAACTATTCAAAAGTTGGCAGTACAGGACATTAGGAAGTCTAGACACTGAAACATTTCTTTCAGGGAGACAATAATCCTACCCTTCCCCATTGGCCAACCTAAAGTTTACAAAAAAAGTGCATTGTATCAAATGATTAATTTAAATGTTAGTACATAGTAGTTAAAGACACTTATAAAGTGAGATCTGAATATATAACACTTTATAATATACCACATATTAAATATTAACATATTCAAATGATTACTTGCGTTCTCATATAACGTTACATTCTTTTTTGTCATTCTCATTCATGAACTGCTGATCTATTCAGCATTAGGCTATATAACATTAGTTAATAACTTAAAGTCATTATGAAGTGTTTCCTAAAGGTACTGTAGAAATCCTTCAGATACACACCCACAGTGCCCTCATCATGGCCACAGCAGCACAGCAGCCTCCTCCAGACTCTCCGCAGAGGCCTCCAGACACACTCAAACACACCACCTGCGGCTGCGATAAGATAAGAACATTATATCTGAGCACTGACCACTGATTGTTACTAAACATCTCGAAAACAGATTAAACCATAAACTAGACTTAAACTAGGTTAAAATAACTTCTTTTGAACGGAATCCATCACGAAAACGTCGTCGTGTTTTGGCACAGACAACTCGAGATGTTCGATAATGTCCTCAAGTCACTTCAATTTCGATGTTGATGTTGCTTTTAATAGTTTGAAATCGCAAAATCAACTCCGAAATGGTTATAGTGGACGATAATTTGATTTAAGCAATATCGGAGAAGAATCTTTGAGCACATTAACAGCAGGTTGGAAGATGAGGTCGCGCGCCGAGCGCGCGCCGCTGTTTCATCAGAAGAGCCGCGCTACAGTAAAACAATGCATTTCTCACCTCTAATGTTGGTTTCCATACTGTTAGTATTTGGTGAAGCGATCGTTGTGTCAATGTGTCCTTTATAAACTTAATTTACAAAGGCGACAGGTCCAAGCAAACTTCTCCCGGCGGTGTGCGTGCGGGAAGCTTGGTCGCGCGTCAAGTTCGAATGGAGAGGCTAAATTGGTGGCAACTTAGTTTTGACGTCATGACGTCATGACTACTTCTTAGGTTGCCAGATCCTCGCGTTTTATTAAATTGAGTTATGCCCTGCAAAATGTCAATATTATTCGGCACGGCTTTTTTTATCTTCCTCCCTGTGTTTCTGTCTTCACCAGGCTCCACCCCCTACCCCACTAATACGTCAGTGCTCGCAGTTTTCCATTTCCAGGTGCGTGCGCTGTTTGAGGAATATGAATGTAACTTACATGGCAACCACGAGCATCAACAGTAAAAAAAAAAAAAAAAAAAAAACTCGTACACGAGTGTTTTGACACACACACACACACACACACACACCTACTATCGTTACTCCTTACCATTTCTAACATATAAAGACATAGGCTAACAGAAATAGCGCCCTATTCCGAATCAAGCCAAACATTTCTCATTGACCAATCGGAGATGACTTTACATACAACCAATCAAACGATACTTAACTTATTTCATCAAAAATCAAAAATTAATAAATGCATTTTATGCAGAAGTGTTTTCACTGGCCAGAATAACGTTCGTTAGTTACCACGGCAAATATTTACGTTAAAGCATATATTGGTGGGGAAAAGATATTTTGCTGCAAATTGCAGTTTAGAGTTAATCTGTATTTATTTTGGAAAAATGCTTAACTTACATTGCACTTGTTTCTTCAAGTTGCCTGTTTCTCTTCCGAGATCTAACGAATATGCGCTTCCGCAACATTTATTCTAAATTTATGTAACAATCAACGTCCAAAAAGTTACATAGGCTGCCCATACAAGTCCCATTGAGAAACACTACGATTTGTTAAGATATTTACATTATTAAAGAGGACATTGTTAATAAAAAAAAATTATAATAAATCACAAACAAGTGATTCCCTACATTTCTGCTAAACTTTAAGTTAATAAAAAAAAATTATAATAAATCACAAACAAGTGATTCCCTACATTTCTGCTAAACTTTAAGTTCAACAAGTGCTCACAGTGTCTGTATGTCTTTTTAATTTTACAAATACAATAATGGAAAAACTTAATTATGTTAAAGAAATGTTTACCTTTTTAATTCCCCCTTCTCAATTCTGCCAGCTGTTGCAATAAGGAAATGAATGAACTCCACTCATTTTCTTCTCTTCTTTTTGTGGAAGTATCAGCAGAATTAAATGGCCTTACTCGGCATCTTCTTTTCTTCGGTGTTTTGACCAAGAGCGCCATTATAATGGTTAAATCTCGTTGTTTTAATAAGTCCTGAAGAGAGTGATGACCACGTTGCCTGTTGCTGAGAAACGGTTTTTCCCGCGCATGTTTGGCCGTCGGCCCGTCGCTCTTCTTTGGTTGTTTTTTGGTTGAGAGGGAATATGGAGCATCGCGCCCCCTGTTGATCTCTCTTTATCAAATGAATAACAACTAAGCATGCAAAGGAATGCTCTGAATGACATTTTCAGTTCAGACAAAGAAAGTTTTTATCATATTCAGTGTGGAAGCAGTTGAACAGAAGACTTTATTTCAAGCAATGGATGTGCTTAAAAAAATGTTTTACATCTATGACAAACTATTTCAAGACCTCTGCACCCATTTTGGGAGTTGTTGTGTAGCCTGCAAACGTTAATATATCCGGAGGAGTTCCTTCCTCATTAAGATCTTTGATCATCATCATCATCATTAGGTCCAGTGTGGTCAACATATGTATTTGTAGTTTTATTACTGTTTACAACAACACATCTATGCATTCAGTGTACAGTGAAGACCTTTTAATAAAGTTGTGATTAGGATTTAATGTTATTAATTTGTGTATTCTGTCCATATTTGTATAGTTTATTGAATTAAATGTAGGTTATTAATGTGTAGTTTTAAATTTAGTGTTCATTTTGAATTTTTGTGTGCTGAATGTATATATTTGATGTATTTGTAGCCTACTCTATGTGCTTTTTTGTGTAGGTTTTGAATGTGTACTGTTTGTACATATTTGCATAGGTTTTGAATTTAGTATGTGTTGTAGGCCTATGTACACTTGTGTATTTTGAATTTATGTACACAATTATGTATATTTACATTAAATACTCCCCAATATATAGTTTGTAATTTAAAAATATATTTGTTGAACATATCAACATACATGTCATTGATATGATAACATATGAACATATGTATTGTTTTATACAAATAAACAATCTGTATTTGTAAACAATGTGTATTTTATTTATTAAAAATAAAAATAAATATTTAACTGAACTGTTGGGTTATTTTAACCCAACTAAAGTTTAACCCAATGCACTGGGTTAAAATAACCCACAGTTGGGAAGGTGCTATTCCAACCCATAGTTGGGTTATTCGTTGGGTTATTTTTAACCCAACATTTAAGTGAGTATAAAATAAACGGATATAAATGTTAAACGACCATAAATTAATGCATGAATCTATAGGAAAACAGCATGCGAATACAAATACACAATCCATAATTTGCAAAGGTTTTTAAGAGCTTATCTTAGGCTAATCTTTTCCTCAGCAGATCATAAAGATCATAAAATAATCATTTCAATCTGTTATGAATATTAAATGGACCTAAGCGGATGTAATGTGTCAGAATGACAGCAGTTTCTAACATCACTATTGCATAACAACAAAACCACAAAAGCTGAATGAACTCATACTGAGAGCTCCTGAGTAAATCAACAACATGCAGGATATTTGGAATTTCCCTTGAATTATGAATCTAAAAAACAAAAGGAAATCCTGCACCCTATCATTACTTGCAAAAAGTATCAAAAAATATTTATTAGCAACGTTTTGGTCTCATGACCTTCATCAGGCCTTGAATTATCAATGAAATACATCCTTTGACAATCCTCCATGTATTATGGCTTCCACAAGATTTCAAATGTGCTCCTGGAAGTTTTGATGACTATAGAGTTAAATTAGTGTAGCTGTTATGAGATGAAACGTCTTTCATTTAAATTTTATTCAAACGGAAGTTCTTCGCAGTTTCAACCGCCATTCAACAAAGGAAGAAATAAGTTGCTGAACCAACTAAAATACTGTGTGGGTGTTTCGATACCCACATTGAGCTGCAAATCAAACCACAATTTCCCCTGATTATGTTCAGTTTCAGAAGTACACATTTTGACAGGTCTCATTACATAAGATTTTAATACACAAAAATAAAAGGTGCTTGCAAAATTTGTGCACAATAACATTAGATAGTCATAAAGCATAAAACAAAAGAACCTGTATAAAAAGGCAAGTTTTCAACATTAAATGTAAAAAGTCATCAGCCAAACATGTAAACTCATTTACTCACTCGTCCGGTTTTTCATTGTCTTGATCATGATCATGATGATGGATCATCATCTTGATGATGACAAGATCACCATGAATCATGATCTTGCAAGCTATTCTAACTCAAACTTTCAGGGAAAATGCTTTTGAAATAAAGACTGAAAGAGTTGTCCGTGAAGTCATGTGACCGTGCTGCACTTGTTTATAGCTTACATTTACCTTTTTACTTCTGTCGATTGTATTTAGGCTTCAGAATCATACACTTTTTTCTACAATAATCCAAAAGTGAAATTCTCGTGGAAACCAGGGTGATGCTAACTTCCAGGCTGTCCTACAAAAATATGTCATTCCTGCAACACAAGTCCTTAACTCTAAACTGGAGTGGTAACCAGTAAAGAGGGGACAGTGTAGATGGTTGCTCTTAATAGTACCATGGCAATACCCAGGCATAAAGTGTCAGAGTAAAAGTTTAATGAATGAACCGGAGGTATGGATCTTTTGGGAAGGTCTTTTCCATGAGAGCTGTTCCAGAAAGTGAAAGCAGGTGCTCCTAATGCATGCACAGGTGGGGACAGATGGGTGCCCACGAGCAACGACCCAAGGAACCATAATATTGTATGTAGAAATAATCGTGTATTGACCCGAAACTCCATCATCTTCTCCTCAATTCAAAACTAAGGATGGGCAGAGCTAGGAACATCAGTGATGACTGGCATTTATGCACCTTCTGAACAGTGTCATTGTCCCAAGTTAAGCTGTGATAATGTGAAGTATGGGTGATACTGTCAGGCTGACTGTATTAGTATGCATTTGAATGACACTGTTATGCTGATGAGATCAGGGTTGGGGACATTTCGGTAACGAGCTGACTCATGTAGCCTACTTAATTTACATGCTTTGTTCAGAGTGTCTCAGAGTGTCTCCACCTCAGTGTAAATCCCTCCCCTCTAAATGTATAAACTACAATGTACACTGCTTTAGTCAGACTTGATGACTACAGCGACACACAGCGAGTTCTCAATAAAGAGTAACTTCTGCTTGAAAGATATCTCAACGTCTCCTGGTCTCTGCTTTGACGAAAGAAAAAGTTCCCAACAGTACCTAGTATTTTTTAAATATCCTTTAATTAAGCAGGTGCCTCCAAAATTAGCAAAACAAAGCATAAAGAGGGTCGCACACTGGACAAGAAGCTCCATGTGTTTAATATTTAAATAGGCTTTACATGTTTTCTATGGGTGAAGTGAACGCACACCTACAGCAACTCTGGAGGCTGCTCAAAATCCTGCCGCGCCACTCACATTGTTTTCCATTTAATTTTTATATAAACACTTTTTGTTATTCTGGTTGAAACTCTCTTCACATCCTGATAGCAATCAATAATAGAAGTGGTTTAAATATTAAAACATGTACAAATATCTTCTGTTGAAGTCTCAGAACCAAAAATGTTCATCCAGCTGCCTGTCAACACGTATTTCCATACCTGCGCACAGACATCACACATCATCAGTGTGTTTCAGGAGGCCATGCAGACTTGTAGACAGTCACCGAGCTTCGCAGACAAACAGCAGCCGCCTACAGCTCCTCCTGAACTGTTCACGTCATCAGACTTGGATGTGTTTCTGTCAACGGCGAAATGAATCTGCAGCAGTCAGGTGGTAGCTGCACAAGTAAGAGGTCTGTAAGTTGTTTACGTTAATTATTATTGTAATGTTATGTGCTTTGAGACGTGTAATTGACACTGTCTCTCATCTCGTGGCACTTTGCAGAATCTGCTGTGTGCGTTCATGTGTTTTGGAGGAGGCGAGGCTTTGGAGACCTCTGAAGGGAGGGTGGGATCTTATGCTTTCAAAGCTAGCATAAGCTAGCAATTTATATTAAATGACACCATAGACAGTATAAGAAGTGGACAGAGCCATCTCATTGGATCTCAATTGAGACAAGTGAAGCCCATTTTTAGCGATTTCTTAGCACTTCCTTTCCTGACGCGCAGACTCAAACCGAGCAAAGCGTTACACGGACCACGTGAGCAACCCGTCTGTCTTCTAGTAGCTGTGCCAAGAGAAATCTGAATCATTCCCTTCCGAATCTTGCAGAGACGGAGTGTGAGAGTAGGAGCTGTACATGATCTTGGAGCAGGAGCAACTTTTGCTAGGTATTATGATTAATTATATTGTCATTTTGCCTCCACGTCCCCCCGATTGCCCGCGAGCTTCTCCTCCCGTCCATACGGTAATCTCTCTACTGTGCGACAGAGAGTCGCGTGGTTATGACGCAATCGTTAGCCTACTTTTACAAAAACTGCTTCTACGGGGCCATAACATAAGCTACAAGGTAATGGAGCATTTTATACATTGTCGTGTTTCTTTAGAAATAAATAATGGACAAATGGAGTCTTCAAACGCCTCAGATGTAAAGTTATTCGCTGTCAAAGTGACGCCAAAATGAATGGGAGTCAATGGGATGCTAACTGCAGGTGAAGTTCTGCTACAAGATGGTGGCTCGCGGCCGGCTTCAACTTCCGGTCGACTTCCTTCCCGCCTGAATGACACCCATATATCAAATCAAAGAAAAAAATACATTGTAGAACAAAAAAACTCATCCCCCCTCAAAGGATATTAAAGGGTTAGTTCACCCAAAAATGAAAATTCTGTCAGTAATTACTCACCCTCATGTTGTTCCAACCCCGTAAGACATTCGTTCATCTTCGGAACACAAATTAAGATATTTTTGATGAAATCTGAGAGCTGATCACTCCTCCATAGGTTTCTATGTGATTGAAACTTGCTGGCCCAGAAAAGTTACTAAAGAGATCGTTAATATAGTCCAAGTGACTACAGTTTATCAAGCGACGAGAATACTTTTTGTATGCAAAAACAAACAAAAATAACGACTTTATTCCACTATTGATTTCCTTCTCTCTTTTGCCTCTAGTTGGTTCACGTAGTGTTTTTGCGCAACGCGTCTGTGTTGCACGTCACCACGTAGGCTCAATATTGGCCGACGCTGGTCATGTGTGTGATGCGTGTTGATGTGCAACACAGACGCGCAGCGCAAAAACACTACGAGGCCCAGAGAGAAGGAAACGAATAGTGGAATAAAGTCGTTATTTTTGTTTGTTTTTGCGCACAAAAACTATTCTCGTCGCTTGATAAACTTAAGATTGAGCCACTGTAGTCACTTGGACTATATTAACGATCTCTTTAATAACTTTTCTGGGCCAGCAAGTTTCAATCACATAGAAACCTATGGAGGAGTGATCCAGCTCTCAGATTTCATCAAAAATATCTTAATTTGTGTTCCGAAGATGAACGAAGGTCTTACACGGTTGGAACAACATGAGGGTGAGTAATTACTGACAGAATTTTCATTTTTGGGTGAACTAACCCTTTAATAACCAGCCAACCTCCTATGAACCCCAATACAATCCCAACTTTGTCACACAGAACAATTCAAAAATAAAGCACAAAGTAAATGACACAAACAACCCCAAAATCATATTAAATAAAAGTATAACATACTCAAACCAACACAAATAAATAAATTCCACTGCAAACTTAAATCTCATGCAAATAAAGAGTTCATGTGTTTTAAAGCATCAATATAGTACAGGGAGTACAAGGGTTGGCTGGCAACACGAGGCTGGGAAGTGACATACAAACAAGGAAAAAAGAAAAAAAGAAAACACCCCACTAGCCAGTACGATTCACAACATCTATACACTCATTGCGCTGGAGGCATACAGCGCGCACATGTCGGTACTGGCTAGATGGGGAAAATCAAAAACAAAACAAACTCAAGAGGAACAGCGATCAACTAAACCTGCAACACAGCCACTAATCCTGGACTAACTTCCAAGATAGAAACGGGCGTGACCAACGACCTACAAATCCACACTGTTTGGTGTCTGCTCACCAAACCGTTCACGCACAAACCAACATGGACCTGTCACCGGACCGCACAATGTTTGTGTCTTCTCACCCAGACCACGTCTGTGCACCAACACACAAGGAAAGGCTACCAAACAGCACAATTCCACACAAAAGATTGGACCTCCTCTCTAGGCCTCCCTAGAGATGCCTGCTTAAAAACCCTCTACCTACCTGGCCACGTCCTCTACTAATTGCCACCTCACCGGCTACATTCTTAAAAACGGCCTCACTGTTCTTCTTTCAGTTTAATTTACACCAAAATATTGTCTGGCCTTTAAATGTCACTGTTAGTATCACTTCTTCATTTCTTCTCCAATCAATTACCAACTCATTGGTCTTCTCCACATTCCATTTTAGGAAATTTTCATCACACCATGTAACAAATAACTCAACCTCTCTCAGTCTAGTCACATAATTGCTTTGTTTTATTAAACCACAAGGGCAGTATCATCTGAACACTTTTGTTGACACAAGTCTGAGTGTGCAAATAGTTACAGTGCAAATGGAAAAGGTGATACAAGTTGACTTTCTGAGGAAACAACTGATCACTTGTTTCCGCTAATCTTCACTGAGATTTTTGTTTTTATTCCCTATTTTATTTTTTTGTTATCCGCAAACAGTGATTGACCTAAAACCGAAAGCCATTCAATGAATCAGATTTTAAATATATGCAAATCTATAAGTGATGTTGATAATCTGGTTTATTTGTTGCTGATAATTTAGTTTCGACTAGTAGAAGTTCTGAATGGACATTAATAGTGATATGGGCCAATATGAGAGAGAGAGAGAGAGAGAGAGAGAGAGAGAGAGACACAAAAGCTGTGGGTGTCACCACTTTTGAATAAGAAACAATACCAAGTCTATAAAACTCGTCAAAACTCCGCGAATCACAATAAGCGTGTCGGTGAGAAGTTGAACACTCATTTAAACAGCATACATACACCCGAACTTGACTGCACATCACATTTTTGACATTACTGAAACGGGGCACAACCTAACGCGGTTGTAACACACTTTAAATAGCCTACTTCCACACATGCTAGCATGACGAAACTTAGTGTATTTACTATATAGAGAACATTTTATGCCAAATTTCAGAAATCTTTGGAAGATATCATTGAACATTTATTTAACCATAGCAAGTACATTTCTTATGTTAATTTTGTTCATCAAAAAATTAAAATTAGACAAATCTGATATCATTTTAATCTCCAATCTGTTATTAACAGTTGAGATAGTTATTTAATGTTGATCTAACCAGCTGAAGACACTATAGTTTAAATCTCAGTTGCACAGGGGGAATGTAGTAGCCTAACATGTGCCCCTATTTTATTAGAACTATGCTATTCTATTCTATACTTTTATTAATTCTATTGAGAAACCATGAGAAATGGTGAATAAAGACTGAGTCATAGTTCAGAAATTATTTATTATTGTTTTTAATATGCTGTAGCCTATTGAGTTTTGTGTGTCTGTTGTCAAACTCAAAAATTTATTTATTTTCATTATTTAAAAAAGGCCATTATTTTCTATGAAAATGTTACTAATTGTATTTTATTGACAAAATATAATGTGGGAAAATAATGTAGGAAAAAACAAATACTCTGAACCCCAAGTGGATTTACACAAACTGAGAAAGTCAAAAAGTTTTAGGTTGTGTCCCGCTCTCCCATATGTGTGAAATGTAATAAAACAATTAAAAGATAATCCCCACTTTTATCTCACAATTCTGCCTTTTTTCCTCACTGTTGCGATTCTGGCATTATAATGCCCTGTTCATGTTGGCATTATAATGCCCTGTTCAACAAACCTAGCATTGTGGTCGTTGATTAAGAGTTGTTTAAACATGTAACATTTATAGAATCCAGTTGAGTCGTACCACCCCATATCACCTTGAGGTGAATGACTCCAGATAAGAAAGGGAAGTGACTGCAAAAAAGAAATGTTTTGGTCCGATTGATTTTCTGTATGGCTGGGAAAGTGTTAGAAGGAGGAAGTGTAAGCGACTGTATTCTCCAAAATCAAAAGCATTTCTTATGTCAAGTCAAGTCATATTTATTTATATAGTGCTTTTTACAATACAGATTATTTCAAAGCAGCTTTACAGTGATAACAAGAAAATAATGCAACAAACTGTGTTTCTGCTATTCAGCAGATCTAGAAGAAAGCTGGATGCCTTTGCTTTGGCTTCTTTAGATTTCCTATTTTCTTTGGAAGAGAAGAAATGTATTTACTAACTGGCCTTAAATACTATCTCGCTGAATTATGGTATAAAAGGAATATCACACTCGCAGTTGTGTACTGAATACCAGCCCTGATATTCTCCCTTACACAATGAAGAGTGAATGAATGATTGATTCATTTGTCTACAGAAATCTGATTTTTCACTGTTGGCCAAATTAAATCTTAGGCCCAACAGCTTGGCAGGACTCCCTATCAGCATCAAATAGACAAGATAATGCTCTATTGATGCCTTGCATGGACCAAACCAAACGCAGCATAGGTCCAAAACTCCATGTGCACACACGTGGCATGAGCGCCAGTAACTCAGCCCCGCGTCTTGACATCGGCCAAGGGGGCCAATCCTCCATCTCTAAAGTGCTAAACTTATAAAGTTGTTTCTTCATCTTGATCCAAGTGTTCTGTATGGAATGAATGGAGTGGCCATTAGCATAGTACAGTGGAACACTTCAACGTGATGTCATCAATTTGAATCACTCAAAAATGAGGAATTCAGATGCAATTAATTTCACTTTAATAAAAGCCTGTCCATTTAGTGAATGAAAGCGTCTCACCTAAACCGTTCTTCTAGGAATACCTCCATCTTCACTGTAATTCCATGGTCGTACAGTGCTCAAACCAAGAGGTGGCGCTGTTTCTTCAACTGAGAGCTGAATCTCTGTTTTTGTTTTGGATAAGTAGATTGCATGACTTCACAGTGCATTTATAAACTTTTTAAAAATATTCCAGAATATAGATACACACCAGAGTTATCATGTCCACCGCAGCACAGGAATGTCCAGGCTCTTCTTAGGACCCTCCGTAGGCACTCAATTATGGTAGGCCTATCTGTGGTGAGAAATACTTAAATTAGGATAATTATAAGAAAGCGACATATTTTGTGTAATCAAATATAGCTCTGATCTATATATGAAGAGTTCAGATGCAAAAGCCTCTAAGTGCCATCTGAAATTTACTTCTAGAATGATCATTTTTATCAAGCTCGTTTATTTAAGTTCAGTAATTTCACTTAAATGGCAATTAATAGGTCATTTTCATTGTCATTTACTGAACTTAAATATACAAGCTTGATAAAAATGATCATTCTAGAAGAAAATTTTAGATGGCACTTAGAGGCTTTTGCATCTGAACTCTTCATATACAGGCCAGGGTTATACTCGCTTCGATCAGCATTCGTTAAAATGTACTTTATTGTCATCGCGAGCGCTCACAAGTCTCTTCGTCGATGTCTAATAATACTATTCTTTATCCATTTACACGTTTTGTGTTGCATAATTACGCTTTAAATTGCGATAATAAGTTACGATGAATAATGCCGTCCATTTTGTTAAATACAGTGTGTACAGGAAGCAAACAGTCCGGATGATCAAAGACATTATAGTTTGAGAATGCAAATGTATAATTCTGACCTGTGTTATTGGTTTCCATATAGAATTCCATTCGCATTTATCTTAAGTTCCGCGTTTAGTTATTTTCTGTGAACTCAACAACACGCGAATTTGGATTTCCCGCGGATAGAGAACGCCCACATATGACGTTCAGATGACGACAAGAGCTTTTATTTTGCTTTATTTTGATTTGTGTAAAGTAGCGCTTCATGGAATCATGAACAATAAACTTGATTTATTTGTGCATTGTTTGAGCCAATTTACACTGGAAAACGAACATTTGTGCTGGCTGAATTCCCAAGATATTAAACATTATATCTTTCACGTCATCAGTCTACACAATGTACATGTTTATACTTTAATTAAGAAACATTATTGGAGAATATTTGTATTACATCTATTAATCTAAACTTGATATAACTAAAACGATACTATAAATAACCTAAACTACTCAGTGTTGTTTATGTGTGGCTACAAGTACATGTTTTTTTTTATTATTTTTTTTATAAAGATAAACTATATTTTCAGAAGAATTACTTACCCTTTAAAGTTTTTCCCTCTCACTCCACTGCAAACCGTCGTATAAAACATGAAGAAAAAAAAAATGAACAAAGGTCCATATACTAAATAAACTGAAAAAAAGGTGTTCCTGCCAACATTTCAAAACTTTTCTCTCTCTCTCTACAGTAGAGATGAATGACTAACTCATGGACATTTGCCGGGAAATGGAAGATATATTCCCGCCTATAGAGCTGGTAAGTCCCGCCCCTTCCGCTAACCCCACTGGACCGTCAATGCAAGTGAATGTGAGAAAATAATTATTTTCTGGTTAATTAATAATAATTATTTTGCCATGAATGCCAATTTACCCAGTATTTTTGGAATAATGTGGAGGGTTTCATTGCTAATAATATTTTAAGAACATTTTCTTTATCTTATAAACATGTGATTATGGGTTATTATATAAAGGATCGCTCTTTAAAGGACGCTGGTTTTATTATAAATTTTATTTTATTTGTATGTAAATTTAACATTCATAAATGCAAGTTTACAAAAGGCAAACCTCTTTTTATGGTGCTTGAAAAGGAAATTAAAATGTACATAGATGCAATGTCTACATCTAAAAATAGTAAAGCAATTAAAACGATTAATATATGCTCCTTCTTTAACATTTTCACTTAATATAAAAAAATAAAATGTAATGAATGGGGCTGACCTGAAAAGTATATTTTTTGTACTTAAATTACATTGTAATATCCTATGGAACTGTTATATGTATAACGTAGATCTGTTTGTAAAATGACGCTTATGTACCCTCTCATCCTTTTTTTTTTTCTTTTTTTTTTGCGTGTGTGTTCTTGTTTGTTCTTTTTTGTTGAGGCATGGGAAATATTTTTGTTATACAAGATATGGCACTGTACATGCTACCTGTTGTTGTCAATAAAGCATAATAATAATGAAAAAAAAATAATCATTATTTTTACGTTTTATCTATTTAACGTTAATTCTGCTATTACTTTTAGCGCATTGCCGCATTCGCCTATTTCTCTGAACCTTTTCAACCGCGATTCATATCAGATGCATAATAGTGCTTGCAACAGTAGTTCCCGACAATAACCATTTATTTGTACATTATAGTTTGGAACTGTAGAGTTACACAATATATGTAAGTCTAGTAGTCTGTTTCTTTAAACTGCAGAATCAGCTGCTCTGCCATTGGATCAAGAGCGAGTCGCCCTCGCCTGCAAATGCGTCTGATTGGTTGATGTTTCAACGCCCATGAATGTGAATTACATATCCGCCGTCAACGTCACTTATTTCGAGTCCAAGTACTTTTACTGTAAAACTTGCTGTGATAGTGTGTGAGAAATGTCACTTCGCACAGCTGTCCGCGGCCTCAGGGCTCCGTTGAGGAGTGTTTTGCAGCCCTGCGCTGCTGCTGCTAACGCGAGCAGACCGTACGCGGCTGCGGCTCAAGCGCGGGGTGTCCTGGAGAGCGAGCTGGACTCTATCCGCGCTGCGGGCACATGGAAGGGAGAGCGAGTCATCACCTCCAAGCAGGGCCCTCATATCTCCGTGGACGGCAGCACAGGCGGTGAGCAGCGGGTGTTTGGCAACCCTGGGTGACCGAGACAACTACTTATACTTCAGGGCAGAATGTTATGATTAGGTTGTACGTTCCTGAAGACACCTGACATGGGGAATTTAAATCCTTATTATTTAAAAAATGTCCTCCTCTAAATCTATCTATCTATCTATCTATCTATCTATCTATCTATCTATCTATCTATCTATCTATCTATCTATCTATCTGTCTGTCTGTCTATTTATCTTTCTATCTGTCTGTCTCTATTTATTTTTCTGTCTATCTATCTATCTATCTATCTATCTATGTATCTATCTATCTATCTATCTGTCTGTCTATTTGTCTGTCTATCTATCTATCTGTCTGTCTCTATTTATCTATCTATCTATCTATCTATCATCTATCTATCTATCTATCTATCTATCTATCTATCTATCTATCTATCTATCAGTCTATCTGTCTGTCTGTCTGTCTATTTATCTTTCTATCTGTCTATCTGTCTCTATTTTTCTGTCTATCTATCTATGTCTGTCTATTTATCTGTCTGTCTATCTATCTATCTGTCTGTCTGTCTGTCTCTATCTATCTATCTATCTATCTATCTATCTATCTATCTATCTATCTATCTATCACCAAAACTATAAAAACATTTGGAGCCTATTTTATTTCAGAGGAAATATTTAGCATTTTCATTTAGTTTATCTCGATGTACCAAATAAAAATTAATTAAAAAACAAACAATATAGACATATTTTTAAAAAGATACTAAAAAATGACAAAAAAGTGACAGAAATAAACTATAAAAATGGAAAATGTCTAAAGAAAAACAAACGGTAACACTTTAAAATAAGGTCTTATTTGTTAACATTAGTTTATGTATTAACTAACTGATCAATACACTTGTTAAAGTATTTATTATTATTTGTTAACATTGGATATTAAAAATTCAACAGTTCATTGTTTGTTCATGTTAATTCACATTGCATTAACTAATGTTAACAAATACAACTTTTGATTTTAATAATGTTTTACCAAACTAATTTAACTATTAATACAAACTATCCACATGTCTGTGAATAAAGCGGATTTGATATTTGAAGAGTTCAGATGCAAAAGCCTCTAAGT
This sequence comes from Abramis brama, assembly GCF_963993115.1. Classification (NCBI taxonomy): domain Eukaryota; kingdom Metazoa; phylum Chordata; class Actinopteri; order Cypriniformes; family Leuciscidae; genus Abramis; species Abramis brama. Next base: position 20,407,647 of record NC_139963.1, on the reverse strand, counting down.
GCCATCTGAAAGTTTCTTCATGAATGATCATTTTTATCAAGCACGTATATTTAAGTTCAGTAATTTCACTTAAATGACAATTAATAGGTAATTTTCATTGGCATTTAAGTGAAATTACTTAAATATACGTGCTTGATAAAAATGATCATTCTAGAAGAAAATTTCAGGTGGCACTTAGAGGCTTTTGCATCTGAACTCTTCATTTTGCTCCTCTTCATCTTCTGATGGCCCACGCCTCTCTACTTCTTTTGTAGACATATTGAATTTCTGTGCAAATAACTACCTGGGTTTATCCAGTCATCCGGAGGTGGTGAAGGCTGGAATAGATGCCCTGCAGAAGTATGGCGCTGGCCTTAGTTCAGTTCGCTTCATCTGCGGCACCCAGGTGAGGGGAAATAATGTATTTAAACACATTAATAGCAATGCTTATTGATGCCTTAATGTTTGTTTTTAATCTCTGTTCTCTAGAGCCTTCACAAGCACTTGGAAGAGAAGCTAGCCCAGTTTCATGAAAGAGAAGATTGCATTCTGTATGCAAGCTGCTTTGATGCCAATGCTGGTCTGTTTGAGGTGACTTAACCAATCGTCATATTATATACTTAAGTAAACATGTTACAGTCACGCTGTCAATGCACTGTAACAATTCAATACATTGGTGCTCTTTGCTTTAGGTCCTGTTGGGTCCTGATGATGCCGTGTTGTCTGATGAACTAAACCATGCCTCTATTATCGACGGCATTCGATTGTGCCGTGCCAAGAGGTTCCGCTACAAGCACATGGACCTGAATGACCTGGAAGAAAAGCTGAAAGAATCACAGGTATCACTGGATTTTTCTCATGACCTAAAGGGGTAGTTCAATATCCACAAAAGAAGATATTTTGAAGAATGTTGGTAATCAATGGGGAAGTCAATGGGGTCCATCAACTGTCTGATTACCAACATTCTTCAAAATATCTTCTTTTGTGTTCAGCAGAAGAAAGAAACTCACACAGGTTTGGAACAACTTGAGGGTGAGTAAATGAGGACAAAATGTTGGGGTCAACTATCCCTTAAAGGAGAACTCCGGTCAATTTTAACATTGAGCTAATTTTTTGGTAAATTTGGAGTGCTGTCAGTACAGAGAACAACGACAAAAATCGGTGTTGCCTACACCGTGTTATCCTCTTTTTAAAATTTGCACCCTGTTGACTTCAATGGGGCAAGTTTTAAACCTGCTTTTAGCCTCTTAACATCCTTGATGTGTCATTACAAGTGCACAGCCAATGTGAGTGATTCCTTCAGAGTGAACACGGGTGAATCTGACTGCAGTAGATGTGAAAGATATGAATAAAAATGATGTTAATTCAGCCAGCGCTCATACCTGTATTTACATCCTGTTTTCGGTCGAAGTCCACAGTAATCAATTGTCGAGTTCACGTGCATAGTTTTAGTACCTATGATCACGCGCGTGAACTTTCACATCTACTGCAGTCAGATTCACCGCGTGTTCACTCTGAAGGAATCACTCACATTGGCTGTGCACTTGTAATGACACATCAAGGATGTTAAGAGGCTAAAAGCAGGTTTAAAACATGCCCCATTGAAGTCAACAGGGTGCAAATTTTAAAAAGAGGATAACATGGTGTAGGCAACACCGATTTTTGTCGTTGTTCTCTGTATTGACAGCACTCCAAATGTACAAAAAAAATTAGCTCAATGTTAAAATTGACCAGAGTTCTCCTTTAAATCTCTTTCATGCAAATCAGAGGTCACACCGCAAGTGGTTTATGTGCATGGTGATATGAAAATAAAGTTTGTAATAAAATCACTTTGTGGCAGCTTAATATGTTTAGTCAACTTTTGTCAACAATTGATATAATTGACAAAAATTGCATTACTTTTAGTTTTGCATTTCATTTATGTTCATATACACCTTAGAGAGGAGCTAGATCATTTTTGGAGAATTTAGTGTTGATTCACTCACTTTACCCCACAGTCGTCTCGTCTGAGGTTGGTGGTCACAGACGGCGTGTTCTCCATGGATGGGGATGTGGCTCCTCTGAAGGGTATCTGTGATCTGGCTGAGCAGTACGGAGCTTTGGTTTTCATTGATGAGTGTCATGCCACAGGATTCATGGGTGCTCGCGGCCGGTGAGCAGACAGAAGAAACACTTGGTAGCATTTGCAAAAATAGAGTGCAACAGTCTGATTCCTGAAGGAAACATCCCATTCACTTCTCCATAGGGGAACTGATTTTTAACGATAACTTATAAACCTTTAAAAATAGACAGACTGCGAGCTACGAGGTTAATCGATGGTATGTTTTGCTTGAAGCCAACATTTTTGACTTTTCCACTCACAATTTCTACCCAATAAAATATTTTAGAGACTAGAAAGATATATTCATTAAAAAAATAACCAAATACTAAGAAAATCTAGATTTTTTGTGTGTTTTTAGCTTATTTTAATTCTTGTTTTGTCTTATTTTGAATAATTACGTCATCTTGAGGCTATCTTGGAAGAACCACTGCTAAAAACGGACCTTCCTCCTAAAATATTGAGGCAGTTATATGTTTTTATGTTTAAAGACTAATTTATACTGTTTGAGAAAGTATCATGTCATAATATCTTACAAGTGGACATCTGTGCATTTATTTCCCACAGAGGAACTGATGAGCTGCTGGGTGTGATGGACAAAGTGCACATCGTCAATTCCACTCTGGGAAAAGCACTGGGAGGTGCTGCTGGTGCGTATGTCTTGCATTTCTAGATATTAAACATCAGCTAAACAGTTTAGTCAAGCTATAATAGCCATGTTTCCATCCAAAGTTGCGAATTGAACTTGTGCACAAAATTGGACTATCGCATGAAACATTTGCGAATAAAGCACTGTTTCCATCCCATGTGTTCAAGAGAACAAAATCGTCCCTTGCTGGGAAACTGATAGCCTGGATTTCCCAATGCTGCCTTGAGCGCAGCGCGATTTTATTCACGCTGCTAGGCAGCCTGGACACCATGGACCAGATTTTCCGCTCAAAAAGGGAACCAATCACAGAACGGGGAGGGAGCAGCAAGACGACGACGATGTCTATGCGACACACCGAAGCAGTTTGTTTATATATATGGATCCAACATGGCAGCAGACGCGAAGTTACCTTTCGATGCAGCCTTAGATAGTGTTCTAAGTAGTTTAGAATGCAAGTTTATTTCGTCTTCTTCCACGTCGAATTTCTGTCACTCTACATACGTCATCTGGTATAATTGAAACGATTGGCTATGAGCACAGTACAGTACGTGCAGGCGCATTTGATAGACATTCGTAGCGCCCAATAAACGGCTCTGTGCATTCGTAAACCACGCCTCAAATACGAGAAAATGAACATGTGGTTCCCAGACCACGTCTCAATGAGAAGAGGTCTGACGTTAGCCAGGCTAGGAAACTGACGCAAAATATCTGTAATAAAAATGGATGTTGCTACAGCCACTGTAGCTCTTTTTTCCTCCATAATAAATGTCTCAGAGCGCACAGGCGAAACGCAATAAACGCTGTCGTGTTATCTTGCGTTCAGATGCTGGTGTTTGTGAACGCAATCATGTTCTGGGAGGGAATTAAACCAAATAATTTTCATGACAGACTTTGGCTCAGGCAAAAAAACAACATTTGAGATGATGTACAATGAAACTGATCCACTGGTTAGTCCAGTTATCCAATCACAGCCACTGTTTAGGCAAAGTCACGCAAGTTTTTTTGTTACGCATTGAGGGATTTATTTGTTAAATCTATTCGCATCTTGCGGTTTCCATCCAGCGTTTTTGCAAAATTCACATAAAAATAGATAGATGGAAACATAGCTTATGTTGGGTAAAATCACAAATTAAATAGCAAAGATCCTTTGCTAAGAAGGCTGAAGCAATTTCAGTCCTTTAAAACATATATTTTTCTGATTCTCTGTCAGGTGGTTACACCGTCGGACCCAAGGCTTTAATTGAGCTTCTGAGACAGCGTTCTCGTCCATATCTCTTCTCCAACTCCCTCCCCCCTCCTGTGGTGGGCTGTGCCACCCGTGCTGTGGAGCTGCTGCTGGCATCCAATGAAATCGCTCAGTCCATGGCAGCTAAAACCATGAGGTAGGACTGGAGGGGTGGGAGTTGGCGTTCTGCGATGTTTGCACTGTAGATTCGGTTACACCCTTTAGCTTGTGTCACTGCATCTATTGCTTGTGGAAAGGAGATAAGCAGGGTTAAAACTAACAGTATATGCTTTTCAAAGCAGCAGTCGGCCTTGCAGTCAAAACAAAATGAGCTGACTTTTGCTGGTTCAGTATTCCAGTTTTCCAGTATGAATGCTTTTAAGAAGAAAGGATTTTAGAGTTCATTGAGCTAATGATGGCAGTTCTCAACACAATGGTCTATTGTGCATCTTTTATTCCATCCCAAAGGTTTAGAAACAACATGACCCAGGCAGGGTTCACCATTTCTGGCACAGCTCATCCCATCTGTCCTGTGATGCTAGGAGACGCTCGGCTGGCTTCGCTCATGGCTGACGACATGCTAAAACTGGGTGAGAATTTGGGCGTACATGTCATGTCCAATTAAATGAATACATCTAATAGTCCAGCAGCCCAGTTTAAAACAGTGTTTTTCTCTCCTTGTCATCAGGAGTGTACGTGATCGGTTTCTCCTACCCGGTCGTTCCCAAAGGAAAAGCCCGCATTCGAGTCCAGATCTCTGCGGCTCACACTGATGAGGACATTGATCGTGCCGTAGATGCCTTCATTCAGACAGGCAGGAAGCACGGGGTCATCTCCTAATGTCAGAAACAGAACGGACAAAGTGGCTGACTGTTAGAGTGTGGCTAAATTTACATATCATAGAAAAAAATTTGATTCTTCTAATGTTACTGAGATCAGTGAAGGTCAAGGGATACTTGTATATTTTTGGTATTGACAGAATAAATGTTTTCTCTATGATTAACAGTTGCTACTTTTACAGCAGTCTTGTGCAGCAGCTTTATACCAAAAGGGTCTTAACTTTTTTCAGTTGAGACATTATTTGCAAAATCATGTACAGATCATGCTTATGCTACAATTGTCCATAGATGGTTCAAAAAATAAAAAGATGCCATTTAATGTCTCCTCTGCTGTATCTAAAACTTTTGCACACAACATTTAGTTATTTAAACTAAAACTTTATTTACTTTTAATTAACTACTTACAAGACCTTAGACATTCTCTGTCCCTTATACAGTTTTATAAAATGAAACCTAATTCTTGATGTTTAATAAACAAAAAGCCCATTTTATTACCATTTACAACATTTCTTCAAGCAACAGCCCAATAGTGGGGCATGTTGTCACAGTGGAGTCTGTCATTATGTCACAACAGCCTAATATAGGCTTTTTAATTATATAAATAGTAAAGCAATTAAGGAACACTGAACCATTCATGAAACCACAAAAATGCAAAAGGTAACAATAGTCAAAACAATGTGGTGGCTAATAAATACTGTAATAAATGTATATAACATCCTCAATGCCTAATACTGTTATTCTGAGATTACAGTTCAAGCTTTTAGCTAAAATCTATCTTCATTATAGTTGACTCTTGTCTGAATGTATGTTATTGTGTTTTTTTGAGCCCAGTCTCCACTATATATACACAACAATCATTTCGGCATTATGTTACTTTTTATTTTATATGACTATTTATCATTATTAACATTTACTTTCATATAAATAAAGTTTTGTTAACCGTAAACTGACAAGTATTCAACCATGCTGATATTCCGCGCCAAGTATAACAACTAGTTCCGGTCCCTGCACTTCGCTTTGTGTTTTTCCCGCCAGTGCTCCGCTTTGCTAGCGCCTTTTTCGTGACGCAACTCGTCATAACAGCTTGTGGACCAATAAGCGGGACGGAAAAGTCACTGAGGGCGGAGTCTGGCTTCAGCGCAAGGCAGGTCTAGAGGTTTTGCCGCGAAAGTCAGCGCGCGTGTGTCAGGGAAACACATTGTTGATTCTGACCGACACAGAATAGTAGCAAAACTTAAGACTTCACTGCACTTTTTGAAGTGATATTTTATTAATCGTTTATTACAAGGAGTCCACTCCAGCACATTTGCAAAATGTCGGGATTTGATGATCCAGGAGTTTATTATAGTGACAGTTTCGGTGGAGGGGAAGGCATTGGCGATGAGGGGGTCCTGAAACGCAGCCAGATCAAAAAGAAGTTTCGTGAGTTCTTGAGACAATTTAGGGTCGGAACCGATCGCACGGGATTCACCTACAAATACAGGTATTGTGATATCAGATGTGTTTGCTTGCGTCCTGGTGATGATTCTTTTTTTCACAATACGTTTTGCACAATGTGTAGCTAACGTTACCGTTTCCCTGTGTAGTCGTTGAACATTATATATTTATGTCGCTATTATATCCACTTTTTCCATATTACGTTTGTTGTAGATTTATCTTGGAGTTATGTGCAATATGCATCGTTCTAAATCTAAATGATTCAGTAGAACCGATTTGGAACATGTTTTGTATGACGGAATCGTTTTTGAGTCGGTTCAGTGATCAGAACTGTTCGAAAGAATCAAATCTGTTAAAATGAATGATTCCCTAACGCTACTTTGCATTTGCACTAATAAAGTGAACTGTGTACATAAAACGTACCTTTTTGAACTAGGGTTATCATCTTCATTTGCTATTTCTATCATTCTAATGCTTCTCTCCATTGTTAAATGTATTTTCCCCCTCAGAGATGAGCTCAAGAGGCACTATACTTTGGGAGAGTACTGGATTGAGGTGGAGATGGAGGATTTGGCCAGTTTTGATGAAGATCTGTCAGACTGTCTTTACAAACTTCCTACTGACAATTTGCCTTTGGTAAGGACAGAATTACAGAAATAACTTTTCACATAGATATTGGAAATATTGCAAGACTTCATTTGGATTTTTTTTTTTTTTAAGTAATTATTTAATTCTATTTTTTTTTTATAAAATATTTAATAGGCAGTTTAAACCACAGTAATACATTAATAATCAGCTATTTACACATTTAATGTAATTTCACATGATTACTGAGTTTATTAATAAATAACTTAATTTATTATTGTGATTATGACTTCCCGGGATGCTGTGTTATATTTATGAAATACAAAAAGTCCAATTTGAACATTGTTGTTTATGAAGTTTTCCCTTTAATGATGTTGCTCTGTGATTGACAGTTGGAGGAGGCGGCGCAGGAAGTGGCTGATGAGGTCACGCGTCCACGGCCACTAGGAGAAGAGACCGTACAGGACATACAGGTCATGCTGAAGAGCGACGCCCACCCGTCCTCCATCCGCAACCTGAAAGTGAGAAAATAACCTATCAACTTGACAATTAAAAATGAAAACGGATGGATATGGAGTATTTGTTTACTCTTAATTTGTGCCTTAGTGCACCACATCCATACAGCTACAGTGAAAACAATTGACATTTTAGGTAAAGTGTTTATTTTCTACTTCTCTCCATCATCTTTTGCAGTCGGAGCAGGTGTCACGTCTCGTGAAGATTCCCGGTATAATCATATCCTCTACGGCTGTGAGGGCCAAAGCCACTAAAGTGTGTCTTCAGTGCCGCGGATGCAGAGCGGTCATCAGTAACATCCCTCTGCCACCGGGACTGCAGGGTTACGCTCTGCCCCGCAAGTGCAACACGTGAGTATCTTGCCAAATACTCAGTTTAGTTTTAACACACTTCATTCTGTTTAGAAATATTCTTGCACTAACTTGTCTGTAAAACATATTTTTGGTCTACATATAATTTTCAATATCAGGAGACTTATCAGTACAAAGATGGTCTTATAAAATGATTTGGTTACACTTCATTTTATGGTGTCTTTGTTACAGTGCAATTACACATTTAAGTACTGAGTAATATTAACTACATGTGCATACTATAGGGTTAGGATTTTATTTATTGTTAGTTGCTTGTAAAATGCAAAATGTATAGTTATTACGGTGTTACAAAATCTTTTACTAGTAGTAATTTTAAAGACTCTCTTATAGATGTGTTATTAGAGCTGCAGGATTAATCGTTAAAAGATCGCGATCTTGACACCCACGTGATTTTACTCCTAAATGACAACGATTTGCCTGTGTCTTTTAAGCCAAGTATGATCACAGCGAACATTAAAATCTGCATTAGTGCTGCCGCTGATCCATAGAGAGCAGCTGGCATGTATAGGTATGAAAACCGCATTCTGTTTGGATATAAACACTGATGAAGCGATCAAAATAGTGACTTGATGCTTCAAATAAAGATTTGTCAATAAAATCATTACACCAGTAGGTGGCGACAAGTGACTGTTAAAAAATGTATTTGTCATTGACGACAAAGTTGTCAAAACAATCCCGTTCACACGGATTAACGTAAACCACTAAAACCGCTGTATTCATGCCAGGCCAGTAGTTGGCGATGTCACTATGCAAAGAAACACTACGTGCCTATAGACTGAACAGGTAAAACACGTTTGCATGACGTCACCGTTTTCACAAATTCGCATTTTTATAGTTAACAGACAATAACACTATCGTTTAAGAATGTGCACTTTAAAACCTGTTTTCAGGCCCCCAAAACGTCGTTTTCGTGTAAATGAACGGCCAGAACGCATAAAAAGATTTCAGAGTGTAGTTGGTGTCGTGTAAATGGCCCCTTAAATTAAATACACATTTAAATTGCAACCTGAAATGAGGCGGCTACAGCGATCTGTCACATTAAAGAGCTCCGAAATGGTATTTGTTTGAATTTCGTGATATAACAGACTCAAGCTCTGACTTTTATCAAAAGTACGTACATAGATTTTGCTTTTTGGGGGGAGGTGCACGACAAATAATGTGTAATGCATCAATTAAACTCAATAAATTGATGTTATCAACCCAGCCCTATTATATACAGAGAATGGGCATGTTTTTATACCAATTTCCTGTCTTTTTTTGTCCCACAGCGAGCAGGCGGGCCGTGTCAAGTGCCCTGTGGATCCATATTTCATCATTCCGGACCGGTGCGTGTGTGTGGATTTCCAGACTCAGCGTCTGCAGGAAGCACCGGATGCCGTTCCCCACGGGGAGATGCCACGACACATGCAGCTCTACTGCGACAGGTGGATGCACACGCTCACAGCTTCATGCTGTCATCATGCTTGTTTTTTCTGCAGTGTGTCTAATCCATGACTTTTACCTCCCAGGTACTTGTGTGACCGTGTAGTGCCAGGCAACAGAGTGACCGTCATGGGCATCTACTCCATCAAAAAGGTGGCTCAAGCCAAATCCAAAGGTCGTGATAAGGGCGCAGGTGTGGGCATCCGAGCAGCGTACCTGCGTGTGGTTGGCATTGAAATGGATACTGAAGGAGCAGGTGAGCATGTGCAAAACATTATGGGAAAACGTTTGTCTTGGGTTGAAACAACATCTCTCTTTAGACATTCTCATGACCTTCTCACCGTCTTTCAGGCCGTGGAACCACTGGTTCAGTCTCCCCTCAGGAGGAAGAGGAGTTGAGGGCTCTGGCTTCCTCTCCCTCCGTCTATGACTCCATCGCTCGCTCTCTCGCCCCGTCCATCTACGGGAGCGATGACCTGAAGAAGGCCATAGCGTGTCTTCTGTTTGGGGGCTCCAGGAAGAGGTGAGACAACATAGAAACTGCCGCCTCTTCACATTGAGTTTTTTTTTTTTCGCTGCCTTTCTAATTTGCTCAAAATGGCCTTTGTCAGGTTGCCTGATGGTCTGACGCGCAGAGGTGATATTAACTTGCTGATGTTGGGAGATCCAGGCACAGCCAAGTCTCAGTTGCTGAAGTTTGTGGAGAGATGTTCTCCCATTGGGGTAAGATTATGATAAAGATGGAGCTTCATTTATTTGCCCTCATCTCGTTCGTATGGCTTTCTTTATGCGTGAAACATAAAAGGAGATTTTTTTTTTTTTGTGAAGAATGTTCAATGTTCATATTTGTGGCCAAGGAATTATTTTCATTAATGTATTCCTATTTAAAGATATCTGATATATGCAGGATGTTGTATAATATATTAATGTTATATATATATAATCTCTTATACTACATGACATATTAATATATGACATGCAGAATATTTTATTGTGTGTGTGTGTGTATATATATATATATATATATATATATATATATATATATATATATATATATATATATATATATATATATATATTATACAATAAAATATATTTTAAAAAATATATATATTTTTTTTTATATATATATTTTTTATATATATATATATATATATATATATATATATATATATATATAATTTATTACAATGTTATTAAATTCAAGTATATTTAAAATAGCATTACATGCACAACATGTATTATATATTGTATTACAATTTTAAGTGTATTAATACAATTTTTATTTAATTATAAATAATGAAAAATATATGTATGTGCAGGTAATCGGTATTCTTTGCTCTTTTAATCCCATAATTGTTTCCTTTAATGGAGAATTATGACAGTATATTTTATAATCTCTTGTAAGCGATTTATATTTAATAATGTTATATAGAAGCATTTAATATGGAATGCATTATATATTATTTTACAATTTTAATTGAAATGAATCGATTAGTCTTCATTTTCCTTTCAGATACATAAATCTTTTTTATGCTATGTTCCTCTCTTGTAAGTCTCTTTGAATAAAAGCGTCTGCTAAATGCATGAATGAAATTGTTTCCTGTGAATGAGAATCAGATTAAAACGTCTGTCTCTGTCGGTTAGGTCTACACCTCTGGTAAAGGCAGCAGTGCCGCTGGTTTGACAGCCTCGGTTCTTCGAGACCCCGTCACTCGTGGTTTCATCATGGAGGGAGGTGCCATGGTGCTGGCGGATGGCGGAGTGGTCTGCATCGATGAGTTTGACAAGGTTGGACTTCCTCTAAGCAGTTCGGATTTCCTGAACTTAAATGATGTCTTCATGCAGTCTAATGAAATGCTTATGAAAGTTTTTCTTTTCAAAAGATGAGAGAGGATGACCGCGTCGCCATCCATGAGGCCATGGAGCAGCAGACCATCTCTATTGCAAAGGTACCAGACTGATTTATCACTGCATTGTACTCACCAATAGACATCCACTATTTCTTCAGCTTACAGTCTCTTCAAACAGACAGACTCATCAATTCTTTGTGTTTTCACCCAAAGGCTGGCATCACCACCACTCTGAACTCCCGTTGCTCGGTATTGGCCGCCGCCAACTCTGTGTTCGGCCGCTGGGATGATACGAAGGGAGAGGACAACATCGACTTCATGCCCACCATTCTGTCTCGATTCGACATGATCTTCATCATCAAAGACCATCACGACCAACAGCGAGACATGGTGCTGCTTAAAGACTACTAAAGTTAATTGAAGAGTTTTACATGTTTAAATGATTTCATGTTAGCTAATGCGCATGCCTGTGTGATTTTTTTTATGTAGACTTTGGCCCGGCATGTGATGAACGTTCACCTGAGCGCTCGGACGCAGACGGAGGGAGTCGAGGGAGAGATTCCTCTGGCCATGCTGAAGAAATACGTCGCCTACTCTCGAGTGTAAGTCTGGGTCCAAGTCCATAAACGCAGTGTGAAACCTCATTCATCAGTAGCAGTTTCCATCCACTTTTTTTTAATGGGAATTTTGGGATATGACAAAAAAACTCTGGATGGAAACGCAAAGATGCACATAAATTCTAAAGATGTGCATAAAAAAACGTGCGCTCAATAGAGAGAGATAATTTTTTAAGACGACATGCATATAAACTATGATGGAAACACAAATCCCTCGATGCACAACAAAAAAATTCACGTGACTTTGCCTCAACAGAGAATGTGATTGGATAACTATACTAAGCAGCGACTGATTTTATTGTACATCATCTCAAATGTTGGTTCGGTCATTCTGAAATACCTGAGCCAAAGTCTGTCATCAGAATGATTTGGTTTAATTCTCTCTGAAGCGTCTTGCATGATTGCGTTCACAAGCACCAGCATCCGAGTGCAAGATAACATGATGGCGTTTATTGCGTTTCATCTATGTGCTCTGAGATGCAAGTCATTTAAGATGGAGGGAAAAAGAGCCACAGTGGCTTCCCCGAGTGCAGTTCTGTTTTTATTACAGATGTTTTGAGCCAATTTCCCTGTTTTATGTAATATTCCAATTTTATGAATAAGTTGAAGGGGTGGTATAATGCCCTTTTCACAAGATGTAAAAAAAGTCTCTGATGTCCCCAGAGTGTGTATGTGAAGTTTCAGCTCAAAATACCCCACAGATATTTTTATATAGCATGTTAAAAGTGTAACTTTTTGAGGGTGAGCAAAAACGCACCGTTTTTGTGTCTGTTCCTTTAAATGCAAATGAGCTGCTGCTCCCGGCACAGAGGGCGGAGCTTCAACAGCTTTAGTCCTTTTACCTCACACAGACATGCACTGAAAATTTCAAAACTTTTAGCCTTTTATGTTCAAACCGGAGTCAGACAATGATGGAGAGACTCAAGAAGAAGTGACAACATGTAGAAAGCAACAGGACATTTCTGAATGGTTAGTTGATGAATTTATGTAGCTGATGTGGAGTTAACTATCTTCTAGTCATTGATTAGCATATTCTGTCATGATAATCTTTAAATCGTGTTCTGGGGGTGGGGTTTATGTAAATTTTAGGGTTGGTGATGTCACTAAACGAGGAGGAATGTCGTGTAGTCCCTACCAGCCGTTTGTTGTAGTCCTTAAAAAACGATTTCTTTAAAAGCAAATATCTATTAGATATAGATATTTGCTTTGAACTTTGAGCGTTGTAACTTTGCAGATGTTGTTTATGCTCAAACAGCAACATTACACTAACTAAAGTTAGAAAAGTGAAATCATAATCAACCACCCCTTTAAATTCGCAGCTTTGGATGGAAACAGTGTTGTCATCAGAGTTAAATGCGTTGTCAACTCTTAAACAGGAAATGTGGACCCCGCCTGTCTGCGGCTGCCGCAGAGAAACTGAAGAACAGATATGTGGTGATGAGAAGCGGAGCGAGGGAACACGAGAGAGAGATTGACAGACGTGCGTCCATCCCCATCACTGTCAGGTAACAACTGAATTCAGGAATCTGGAACCTGTTTTTACTCATTTTGTCCCTCAAAGTGTATATTTACATACAGGAGCCCACTGGCATATTCACCAGTCTGTATGCAGTACCATTGCTTATTTCAAACATAGCACTTGTCTGGCTATGTTATTATAAAGTGGTTGATCATTTGTCGTCCCGCAGGCAGCTGGAGGCCGTGGTGCGCATTGCGGAGTCTCTGGCTAAGATGAAGCTGCAGCCCATCGCTGGAGAGGAAGAGGTGGACGAGGCGCTGAGACTCTTCCAGGTGTCCACGCTAGACGCGGCTCTGTCCGGCAGTCTCTCCGGTAAGTGTGTTGGTCTCTAAAGCAGAGAATAGACACATTTTTCTAGTGAAAATTTTACTAAATCGCGTAATTTTTCTGTAATTAATCGCAATTAAAAACATTGGAGTTTTTAATTTATAATAATTTCAGTTACTCTTCAAATGAATGTAGAAACAACAAAGACAGGATGCTTTAAATATTTCTTGTAATGGCATCTTTTTTGTGAATTAACGCCAGTTTTATTGATACTAATACTGCTGCTGATATCTGTATGAAATCTGCCGCACATGATGCGAATCTGAAGTTAATTTAAGACGTTATTTAACTCATTTAAGACTGCTCTTATGAGAATACTTGACAACTGTCATTTTGGCTTAATTCTGTGTTAATGCTCGTTCAAGCGCGAAAGAGAACTCTATACTGGCGCGGATCTTTGTGCGCACGAGTCTTGTGTGTCACAGACAGGAGATTCACTGGCAGCTTGTCGCGCTCGAATGGTTTAAAAGCATTTGCACGAATAAGAGCGTGATCATATAATGTAACGCTAACCAAAATATGACGATAAAATGGATGCTACATTAATTGCGTTAAATATTTTTAACACATTAAACAAAAAAAAATGTATCGCATGTTAAGGCGTTAATTTTGACAGCCCTACATATCACAGTAGAACTCTATGGAGGGTTAGGACTGCCCCTAAAAATAAATGAAGTAATCAATTTAATAATTGAAAAATCATATACATTATAAATGATTATTAATATATAAATCACTTTTCGAATTGACACAAAAAAACTGTTTTGTTGTAGTTAAATTTAACAAATAATAAATAGGTTTTTAATATTGCCAAAATAGACATTCTCTAATTTGTCGCAAATAAAATGTATAAATTTGTTTTACTTTTTTTCTGCATTTTAAATACACCTATAGTTTTGTCAGTTTGAAGGTTTTTTTTGTAGTAATTGATTTTTTTTCCATATATTTAAGCATCACTCATCTCACTCGTCTTCCATAGACCTAAAGTGTCAGTAAAAATGTAATAATTTTCATTCTAAAACAGCCAATAATTCTCATCCCTAATAAAAAATAAAAATAAACCAATATATATGTACATATACATGCATGCATGCATACACACACATATATACATATATGTATGTATACATACACACACACACACACACACACACACATACATAGATATATATAAAATATATAAAATAATATATATATAAAAAAATGTATGTATATGTATGTTGATCTGTTGTATCTGATGCGCCTAAAACTCGCATTCTCTCAGTTGACAAAACCTCAGCTATGTTGGCCAGATAAGTGATCATGAACCATGTTTACAACAGTGGAATTTGTACCAAAAACGTTCAGTAAAAACCAGCCGGATTACTGTCATTGAGCCCCTGCCCTTTCTAGCCTCTCTAAATGTAGCTGGAAAGTCTGATGTGTGCTGTATGTCTGTAACGTTAGGTGTGGAAGGATTCACCACTCAGGAGGATCAGGAGATGATCTCTCGCATAGAAAAACAGCTGAAGAGACGCTTCGCCATCGGCTCCCAGGTGTCTGAACACAGCATTATACAGGATTTCACCAAACAGGTGAGTTGAAGCTCAACTTCTCACATCACTATTCTTCACTGTCAGCGTCAGTTAAATTCTCCTCCTCTTCTCTGAACAGAAATACCCAGAACACGCCATTCACAAGGTCCTTCATCTGATGATGAGGAGGGGTGAGCTGCAGCACCGCATGCAGAGGAAGGTTCTTTACAGAGTCAAGTAGAGCGATGATGTTGTGTCTGCTTCACACATAATCCTGTCAGCAGAGCCGGACATCTGATCTGAACACATCTCCGCAAAAATTATATACAATTCAGATTTATTGTACATAGTTGTGTTGGACACTCTATCGCTGGAGAAATGTCCTGTTTATCAATCTTACTGTTTGGCGAGTAATTATTCTCATCTGTCAAAGCTTGCTATGATTTCAAATGCTACCATAGCAACACTGTGCTTTACTGTCTTAATGTGTGTTTTTTCATTGAAAACAAATGGTTCACCACAAATCTAATGTCACTTGTCAAACTAAAGATATGACTTTTGTATGGAAACAATAAAGCAATTTAAGAAATTAATATTCTGCTCTCTTTTAACAGAAAACACAAATCAGTATTTTTAAAGTTCAATTTTATTGCATTTTTCAGGAATACATATTAAAAAAAAATCACATTGATGGACTGATAAAATCATTGAATGCACTAAATTTTGGATAGAAGCATATGCCAAATATAAATGTAAATGCACATTTTAAAATGTTAAATATTTTAAAGGAAAATTGTGCTGACATGATACCACAAGTTAAGTCTAAAACTATTTGGGGGAAAAAAATGACTATTTGGATCACTTAAATGAACTTGATTTATTACTGAGTGCATGTTTTCTATTCTCCATGACTAGTGCTGGTTAAAGATCTTGGTTAGATTTGACCTCGTCGTGGTATTAAGATGTTACACACAGAGGAGTATAAAATGTTCTGAATCAAAAAGCATAAACTCCCATTCCAACAGTTGCCAGAGTGATTCCCACACCTAATGCAAACTGGAGCATCGGAGAGTTGGAGAAGGTGTTTGGAGTTTTGGACGCTGCGTCGTTTCCTTTTTCACCTAAACAAACAAAAAGCAAGATTGTAACAAAAACACTACCTGTATACATGTACTATTTCTAGCTAATTTTTGACTTATTTTTTGATACTCACTTGAAGCTTCCTCTGTGATGCTCAGCATTTTCTGAAGATCATCAAAAACCTGAAATGACAGATAAAAACAATCTTTTAAAGTCGCGCCTCAAATTTTTTCAACCTTATTTTCTTGTAAGAATGTCTAGACTTTGAATTACTTTTGGATCTATCTATTGTTCTATCTCCATCGATCTATCCCTCGTTCTACCTCCGTCTATCTATAATCCATCCATCGATCCATCAATTATCATTCTATATCCATCCATCCATCGATTATTGTTCTATATCCATCTATCTATCTATCTATCTATCTATCTATTGATTATCGTTCTATCTCCATCCATCCATCCATTGATTATTGTTCTATATCCATCCATCCATCCATCCATCAATTATTGTTCTATATCCATCCATCTATCTATCTATTGATTATCGTTCTACCTCCATCCATCCATTGATTATTGTTCTATCTCCATCCATCCATCCATCAATTATTGTTCTATATCCATCCATCTATCCATCAATTATCATTCTATATCCATCCATCTATCTATTGATAATCATTCTATATCCATCCATCTATCTATTGATAATCATTCTATATCCATCCATCCATTGATTATTGTTCTATCTCCATCCATCTATCCATAGTAATATTTTTTTATGTTTTTCAAAGAAGTTATATATTCTCACCAAGGCTGCATTAATTTGATTAACAATACAATAAATATAATATTGTGAAATATAAAAATATAAAATAACAGTTTTCTAATTTAATATATTTTCAAATGTAATTTATTCTTGTGTGTGAATTTTCAGCTGTAACAAATATCTTGCTTTTGATCAATCTAATGCATCCTTGCTGAATAAAAGTATTAATTTATTTTTAAAAAATGTAACTGACCCCAAACTCACTCACTCACTCACACTCTCTCTCTCTCTCTCTCTCTCTCTCTCTCTCTCTCTCTCTCTCTATATATATATATATATATATATATAAATATAAAAGAAGATGACATCAGTGCTGACCTCAATGTTGAACTCAAAAGCTCTGTTAGCCTCATCCAGCACTTCCCGTCTCTGCTGTTCTGTTAACTCAATGCTGTTCATTCTGCTCCTGTACAGCTGCTTGAATCTGTTGGGGCTCGTCACTCCAGGAAACGAGAAGAATACAATCCCCTTGGTGCCGCTCAGTCCCAAGGATTTCTGGGTAATTTTGCCCAGCACTTGGCCCCCAGACAGGTCGCCGAGATAGCGTGTATAGGCATGTGCCACCAGAAGATCCGGACTGTTCTTGCCAATCTAAAGGGAACAGAGAGCGCTGAGTTAGAACGAGAATCTGCTAAAATTTCACATCCCCATGCATTCGACTTAAAGAGATGACTGACACACTCGCCTCTCTCAATCTCTGTGCGTATCTGTGTGTGGCGGCAGGCACTGTTATCCTCTTCCTCCAGTGGGGACCAAAGAAGTGCTCCAGGTCCAGCTCCAGAGACTCCAGTCTGGCCAGCTCCTGAGGGAAGTAGATGGGCTGAACAGAAGGATGGTCAGCGTTCCTGTCCAGCTCTTCCTCTAGCGCTTGGTAGATCTCATACAGAGAACACAGCAGAAGCTGGAAACACATGGAGAGCAACTTGAAGTTATTACACATGATGACACAGATGAAGTTAGCTGTTAGTACACTCTTAGAAGAAAAGGTTCTATAGAACCTTAAAGGGTTCTGTCAGACGCTTCAAATATATAGAACCGTTTAAGGGGTTCTCATCATGGGATCACTTCATGGATTTAGTTTTAATTAATTTTTAATTGAAATTAAATTTTACAAATTAAACAGCTCGTAAACATACTATAATACTAGGAATTTTTTTTTAAAAACCTGTTAAACATGAAAGTATTAAGACATTTCTCCTTATATAGAACCATGTTGTCATAAAGCGTTCTTTAAAATTAAGTCAAGAACCCTAGCGTTCTATATACTGTAAACCCCACTTAACCATATGAAAAAAGTACTGACTTCTTGAAGTTTCTCAGACTTCTTAACACTATTTATTATTATTATTATTGATAATGTGAAATCTGATGATATCTGTTTAAGAGATATTTAATCTATTTTAAACTTTTTGCAAACAATATGTAGCATAATTCATGCATTAAAATGTATAGCCTTCAACATGTTTGACTGATAAATCACTTATCAAAATAGTTGTTAGTTACAGTAGGCACATCACATGGTATTACCATGTTACTTTGATATAAACCATAGAGTTTTATTATGGTACATGTCTGAAAATGTAGCATGCCCCCAAAAACCTCAGCACTCTCATGATGATTTTTGCTACTTTTTGTTGGTTATATTGTAAAGCTTTTAGAATGTTTTAAAATACAATTCCTCATATTTTCCTAAAAACATTTATTTTAAACCCCTTTATTGTTAGGCTAGTTAATCTATTTGTTTACATGTTATAGGCCCCATTGTTTGTTTGCATCCTGATTGGAAATATATGATCTTTGTGCAGTTATATTTACCTTGTACTGTGTTTGCGTGATCTGTCCTCTCTGGTAGTTGAGCATCAGTTGTGTGTTCTCAGCTCGGACATGACTGTCTTTGGTGACTGCTTTTATCAGCTCAGACAGATCACTGCAAAGAACACATATGGCACACTCACTCACTGATTTATACTTATGCTTTTAAGAATCACTGACTCGATTCGAGCCTGTATATCTAGCACTGTAACAATATCCATTACATCTGCAATTGCTGTAGCTTCTACTTTTGGTATGATTTACTTAAGGCTTAAATGCTGTTCTTATAATCACTATGAAATTAATGTGGTTAGAAAAAAATAAAAATAATAATGTGGTAATTTTTACCTGTCAGTGCCATCTCTCGGTTTGCTTTTCATGGATTCCATCCCTAAAACAACAAATATTTGTTATCAAATGTCACAATGTCCACTGTAACATATTTACATAAAGTTTTACCATCTTACCTGCGATGTCGATGTCCTTGTGTGTGTTTGTTGCTGTGTCTCTCGGTTCTTCACAGTCAGTGTTCACAGAGGCTATGATCTCCCTAACTGCGCCACTTCGTTTTTATACGCTTTCCTTCCTATCTGAGTCACTAGATTTAGTGAAAGGGGAAGTGAAAATGTCGACTTAGTTCCACATGCTTACACTAACCATGACTGGAGTCTTTTTTAGACTGAGAAATCTCAATGGTTTCTCACGACTAAGTCACATGAGGTCAACATAAGTTGTTTCAGTCAAATATGTTTATATGGGTTATAAAGTGTGGTGCAAAGTTTTACAGTAGGAGTAAGCAGTTATTAAGAGTAATAAAGTTTTTTTTTTTTTTAAATATATTATGGGGCATTTTATAGTTGACGATGATTTCATGACTGTACTGTTTCTTTGTCGGTGTGTTTCTAAACATGACACAGCAAAATCTCAGAACCATGACAGTGTAGTTTAATGCAATAATTTGCTTTATTTTTTGTAAATGATTTCAAAATAAATCTTGATTTCAGTTTATTAAATATACATATTTTATTTAAAAAAAATCATTATTTAAAATATTTAAAATATTTTCTAAAAAAAACAAAACTGTCTTTTATACTCTCACTAGTTCGTTGAATTTATCTGCCAACAATGTCCAACACATGCGTGCAATCTTTAAGCAATTACACGCAATTAAATAATAAAGAAAGTCTGGGTCTGAAACATCTGGAAAGCATTTGAAAAAATAAAAAATAAATGATGAGTGCATAATAACAGTTTTAATTTAACTTAAAAAAAAAAGAGTCTACATTTTTTTTAGTTTTAATTAAAAAATCGCAGGAAATAAAAACAAAACACTTGGATGCCACAAGAATCAACAGAACCAGCTTTTAAGTGGGCGTGAACTATTTAGTCACGCCCCTCTGGTCTATCATTGGTTAGACGTCCATCCATTTCGTGACGTCAAAAGCACGCTCTGTCCGTGGAAGATGTTATGAAATCCGTGCAATCGCAAAGATGTAGTTTACGAGATGCCTACCTTTTATTTCCATACTTTCTGTTACTAAAGGATCACAGGAGCAGCTGTATTTGACGGTACGTTGATTTAATGCCAACATATTTACACTATACTGTGTTTTTCGCTCTTACATGTGTTGGATGTTGCCGCCGCATCCCCAGTATTGGAACAGGGGAGCCATATATCAGTAAACGTACATATATATAAAAAAGTATTATATAATGTCTATTATTTTATAGTTTGTATTTCTATTCTCAATTACTGTGTTTACCTTTATTCTTAGTTGTGTATTTATTGTGTATGCTTTATTATATGATGTAGTTATAGTTTAAAAGCTTATTATTCTCAGCATATCCATCTGCAGTTAATTTTAGTTTTAATAAAACCGAATAAATGCATGATTAATTATCAGTAATGATTTAAAGGGGAGCCGTTTATTACAGGTAGAGCGGCTGGCTCTAATAAACTGCTGTTTTTATTTCCATCCCAAGGCCTCATGAGTGTGATTCAGCTTCTCTCCAGGCTCCTGTGGGTCCTGTCCCTGGCCACTTCTGGTTCTGCTCTTCACGGCCGTAACAACACCGTGAGCCATGAGTACTGTGTGCTGGGAGCTGGTCCTGCAGGGCTCCAGATGGGCTACTTTCTGTCCCGGAGCCAGAGAGATTACATCATTCTAGAGAGAAACACAGGACCTGGAAGCTTCTTCAACATGTACGTGAAAATCTGAATGACAAGGGATGCTTTCTTAAACTGAGCTACAGCAATTTCAACTAGGAATGTGAACTAAATTATTGCAAAATACTGCAGTAAAAAGGGAACATAATTGAGTAAAACATACATTTATAGTAGTTTTAATTATATCTAATGTAACATGAAACATAATTCACTATAACTCATTTGCTTTCAGTATCTTAACATTTATTTATATAGGTTGCAAACTTTCTTTCTTGAAGCTGAACCATTGTTTCTTTACTGTATTCCTTTCAGATATCCTCGGCACAGAAAGCTCATCAGCATTAATAAAATATACACTGGGAGGCGGAACAAGGAATTCAACTTGCGTCATGATTGGAACTCCCTGTTGAGTGACAGGCCCGACCTCCTGTTTCAGCGAATAAGCCGGGAGCTTTACCCCAATGCTGATGACTTCCCACGTTACCTTTCAATGTTTGAGAAGGAGCTGGGGCTGAAGGTTAAATATGGAGCTGATATAGGGAAAATTAAAGCATCAGAATTGAATGGAAACCGAGGCTACATCATGTCCGATCAGAATGGTGTCAATTATCAGTGCAGGTATAGTAACTACATTCATTTATATATATTTAATAATATTTTCAAGTGCTTTCTGAAATGCCTTCATAACATGTTTTATGTGGTCTCTATAGTGTCCTGTTGGTGTCTACAGGCCTTTGGGTTCCTCAGCAGGTGGATTTTCTTGGCTCTGACCTGGTGGAGGGTTATGAGTCTATTCCCACTGATCCTGAGGAGTTTAAAGAACAAGCTGTGTTAATCCTCGGCAAAGGAAACTCCGCCTTTGAGACAGCCCAAAGCATCTTGGGAAGAGCGAGCCGGATTCACTTGTATAGTCCCAGCCCAGTACGTCTCGCATGGCAGACACACTACGTTGGGGACCTCAGGTATTTATTCCGCTCTGTCCAACTTTTTGCAAAATGCATTAAATGAATGTTTTCAAGTCTGCAACCAAAAATTCACAAGTGATTTGGGACCCTGGATCACAAAACCAGTCACAAGTCGCACGGGTATATTTGTGCCAATAGCCAACAATACATTGTATGGGTCAAAATTATTGATTTTTCTTTTATGCCAAAAATCATTTGGATATTAAGTGAAGATCATGTTCCATGAAGATATTTTGTAAATTTCCTAGTACCGTAAATGTATAAAACATTTATTTTTGTGAGTGAATGCAGCACAATCGCGAACATAAATGGACAACTTTAAAGGCGTATTCATTCAGCTTCCAGATGATGTATAAATCTCAATTTTAAAAAATTGACCCATGTGACTGGTTTTGTGGTCCATGGTCACATTTATGCAGGTAGGATTAACGTTTCAATCCTATTCTTCTCAAATAATCACAGCACTAAACCTATCCGTGACCCTTCCACTAAAATCAGAGGGCACTGATTGGATGATTACAATCAGTGTTGCCAAGTCCCGTGGAATTGGGCTACTTATAAGTTGCTGCCATGGGTTGATTTTTTTTTTTTTCACTGGTTAATCCCCCCACATAGCCACATTGAACATAGCCTTTGTAAAAAATAATTATAAAATAAAGCAAAACATAAATGTCCTAAATAGACCTTTTTTTCTATTGACAATAGACCTTTTTTGCCCACGGAATTTGGCTAATGTTACCGCACCTTAAGTCAAAATGTACATATCTTAAGTTGAAATTAAAGTCAGCATGAAATGGAAGTTGCGATAGGCTTTTCTTCCATATTGTGAAGTATATCCAAGTAAAACGGCTTTTGGAATGAGAAGGAATGTAGGACAGGACTGGATTTCGTCCTTCGGGAATTGACTGGATTGTAGGAAGTTGGGTGTTGCAAACTAAATGAAGGCAGATCTGAATGCCAGTTTGCAGGTTGTTGTGAGGATATTTATGGTGTTTACACAACAACGATGTACTAAACACGGAAAAGTTTTACCTTTGCTTTTTTCCGCATACAGGCAACAACGTTGTTAAAACAATCCCAGTTCACAAGGGTCCTCGAAAACGACTAAAACACTTTAAAGGTGGGGTATGTGATTTGCAAAACGGCCGGCAGATTTTGAAAATACACAACTCAAATGGTCCTACCTTCTTTCCTTTGACTCCACCCATTCAAAGAACATGGACATGGATGGGGGAGGGGGGTATGGTACGACCGTTTGATTGACGAACTTACTGTCCAATGATTCTAGGTGGTCTTGGAAATGATTGGCTGGAGTTTTTCGAGTCCTGCCCGTTCCACAGATGATTAAATTGCTTAATTTTTATTTCAGTGCTTCTAACTCAGTAAGTGGGTTAGGAATAGGATTTTAAGTGATTTTGAAAAAATGGCCAAAAAAGAGAATCACATACCCCACCTTTAAGCTGCCAGGCCAGTAGTTGGCGATGTCACATTAAACACTTTGAGCCTATAGACTGAACACGTAATACGCTTGACGTCACGTTTTCACAAATTTACGTTTTTATAGTTTACATGGAGACGGTAACGGTATCGTTTTTAAGAACTTGCACTTTGAAACCCATTTTCCAATGTTTGTGTTTTCAGGCCCTCAAAACGCCAACGTTGTGTAAATGAACGGCCAAAAGCGCATGGAATGTTTTCAGTTAAAAATGGTGTCGTGTAAACGGCCCCTCAGTCTCGCCCTCCATCGAGACACGCATCTTGAAGAGAACAGATGTTGTTTGCAGGGTGCACGTGAATTTAAAAAAAAAAGATGACTTGCATGGATAAATCATTTATAATAAACACTGCAACGTTCTGAATTCAAGTATTGTCCATTTTGATTTCATGGTGACTTTAACATTTCTGTTTTTTTAGGGCAGTAAATAATGAGCTATTAGACACGTACCAGTTGAAATCTCTAGATGGTCTAGTAGAGGGAAGACTGGAGGATATCGCCATTGTCCGTAGAGGAAAAGATGGTGGGAAAAGAAGAACAGCAAAGAAAAGAAGTCGAACATCGGTGGTGGGAAAGGAGCCGCTGTATTTAACTCTTACTGAACTGCTTGATGACCAGAATGGCAAGAACATTTCAGAGGTCACCGGTCAAAATCTGCCTGGTTACCACACTGATAACTTCTCCCTCAGACAGCCGTACGACCGAGTGATCCGCTGCCTGGGCTTCCGATTTAACTTCTCCATCTTTGATGGGTAAGATTTGAACGATTAAGTTTCTGAATGTGAATTATTTTCAGATTGACAAAGTATTTTCATAATTTATCCAGATCTGCACGGCCGCCCCAAAGCAGCGGTGCCCGAGGCCGCTTGCCAGGAGTAACAGCCTGGTATGAAGGCAGAGGGACGCCCAACATGTTTGTCCTGGGTACGGCAGCCCACTCCAGAGATTATCGATCGTCTGCTGGTGGATTTGTTCATGGGTTCCGCTACACTGGTAAGCATTACACCTCACTTCTGTCATCATATACTCACCCTCATGTAGTTTCAAACCTGTATGAATTTCTTTCTTCTGCTGAACAGAAAGGAAGATATTTAGAAGAATGTCAGTAACCAGACAGTTTCTGGTCTCATTGACTTCCATAGTAGGAAAAAAATATACTATGGAAGTCAATGAGATTTCACATCATAAGAATGTAGGTCATATTAAAGTTTCTCTGTTTTGCTACTACAGTGCGTGCTGTTCATAAAATCCTGGAGCAACGTTACCATAACGTTGCCTGGCCTGCTACAACATTACCCATCAGTCAGCTGCAGTCTTGGATTCTTAAGAGGGTGAATGAAGCCTCTGGACCGTACCAAATGTTTGCGGTTCTTGGGGACATTATTTTACTGCGAGGGTAAGAGATGTTTCAAGAGACAATATGTAGTATCAGAGTGTCAATCATTCTGCAGATGAAATACTCAATAAACACTATTGGTCAAAATTTTTGAACTGGTTTGGATTTTAGATTTTTTTTTTAAATAAGTAACTTTTGCTGAACAAGGCTGCATTTATTTGATCAAAAAACAGTAAAATCAGTAATATTGTGAAATATTATTACAATTTAAAATAGCTGTTTTCTATTTTAATATATTTTAAAATGTAATTTATTCCTGTGATATCAAAGCTGAATTTTCAGCATCATTACTCCAGTCTTCAGTGTCACATGATCCTTCAAAAATCATTCCATGATCAGACATTTACTATTATTATCAATGTTGAAAAACAGTTGTGCTGCTTCATGTTATTATTTTTGGAAACCATGATACATTTTCTTTCAGGAATATTTAATAAATAGAAAGTTCAAAAGAACAGCATGGTAAATTTATGATGTTACAAAAGATTTCTTTTTGTCAATTTAATGCGTCTTCCTGAATCAAAGTATTATTTTCCAAACCCAAACTTTGAACAGTAGCTCAAGTCTTTCTAAACGTCCAGTGGACACAAAACTCAAGGATTATCCTTGATGACATATTGAAGGGACTGTAATTGTATGTCAAATGAAATATGGCTGCTCTGAATCCTCCTTCCACAGGACTTACTGTGAGTATCTGGAGGAGTTTCCCCTGCAGGCTCTGCCCCAGCTGTCTGCTCTATCTGGCCGGCCTCTCTCAGATCATGGTCTTCTGGTCTTGGTCATGCAGTATGGACTAAACCGGACTGATACGCTTGGGCCCGGCCGGGCTGAGTCAGAATGGACCAAAGCCTGGAGGTCCAACTTCCTCCATCCCGTCCTGTATTACTACAACACACTACCTACAGGTGAAGAGCTTCTCTAACACGTTTTGTTGATCTCTCACATATGTGGAATTGTATGAGATTGTAGTGTTTTTGGAGTGTTTGTAGACTTTCTGTTGATGTCCCACAGCCATGTACTGGAATATTAAAATAAGTGTGCTTTATGTTTCTATAGAGAAAGACATGAGACAGCGTCCAGTTGGCTGGCCACTACCGCGACCCGGGGCCGTTCATCACATGGTCGAGGACTTCCTGACTGAATGGGATCAGCCCATATCACACAGCCAACCTCTCAGACGCTTCCTCGAGCACTGTCTCCAAACTGACCTCAGGGCCTTTTATGCTGGTCAGTACGTTCTCTACACAAATGTCAAGACATTTGAGTGCCAATAATATCCACATTCTGGATATTTTACAATACAAAAGTTTTGCATTTGCTTGTTCAAAGAATGTTATATTGTAAGTAAAAAATAAGGTTAAGGAGAATGCTGTACTAACATTACCGTGTTACTAACATAACCTTAAATGATGTTTTAATCACAACAAGAAAACTGGACATTTTAAAGGGATACTCCACTTTTTTGGGAAATAGGCTCATTTTACAACTCCCCCAGAGTCAAACAGTTGAGTTTTACCGTTTTCGAATTCATTCAGCCGATCTCCGTGTCTGGCGGTACCACTTTTAGCATAGCTTAGCATAGATCATTGAATCGGACAGGACCATTAGCATCTCTCTCAAAAAAAAAAATGACCAAAGAGTTTCGATATTTTTCCTATTTAAAACTTGACTCTTCTGTAGTTACATCGTGTACTAAGACCGACGGAAAATGTAAAGTTGCGATTTTCTAGGCTGATATGGCTAGGAACTATACTCTCATTCCTGCGTAATAATCAAGAAACTTTGCTGCCATACCATGAGTCCAGCAGGCGTAATGATATGACGCAGCGCCTGAAATTAGGTCTAATAGGTTAGACAAACTTAGTCCCGAGCTGGGGACTATTTTCAGGTGCTGCATCATATCATTACGCCTGCTGGACTCATGGTATGGCAGCAAAGTTTCTTGATTATTACGCAGGAATGAGAGTATAGTTCCTAGCCATATCAGCCTAGAAAATCGCAACTTTTCATTTTCCGTCGGTCTTAGTACACAATGAAACTACAGAAGAGTCAAGTTTTAAATAGGAAAAATATCAAAACTCTTTGGTCATTTTTTTGAGAGAGATGCTAATGGTCCTGTCCGATTCAATGATCTATGCTAAGCTATGCTAAAAGTGGTACCGCCAGACCCGGAGATCGGCTGAATGGATTCGACTGATTAACTCTGGGGGAGTTGTAAAATGAGCCTATTTCCAAAAAAAGTGGAGTATCCCTTTAACGTTTTAGGAACATTGCAACTCACTGTTCCCGTGACGTTTTTAGAACACACATTTGTTTGCTGGTCTTACATCACTGTTCAAATGTTTGGGGTCGGTAAAGTTTTTTTTTTTTTTTTTTTTTTTAAAGAAATTAATGTTTTTATTCAGAATGTGACTGAAGTCTGGAGTAATGGCTGCTGAAAATTCAGCTTTACATCACAGGAATAAATGAAATATATTCAAATAGAAAACAGTTATTTTAAATTGTAATAATATTTCACAATATTACAGTTTTTACTGTATTTTTGATCAAATAAATGCAGCCTTGCTGAGCATAAGAGACTTTCAGAACATTAAAAAAATGTACCGACCCCAAATTTTTTAATAGAAGTGTATATGCCAGAAAAATAACATTTGCAACTGTTCTTACAAGATGTAATCATTTATTATGTGCTTCTATGTGTCCTTTTCCCTCAGAATCCTGTTTCCTTCTGTCCCTCACCAGTCGTTCCCCACCCCTCTTTTGCCGCCAAGGTTACTTAAGAAAGCAGGGCATTGTGGGAAACAGCCACCTATGGAAACATGCCCGTGAGGCAGGACTCATGGCAGATCATCAGGGAGATGTTCCTGAAAACCTGAAACATGCTGCCGCTGCAGTCATTTCAACAATGAACTTTGACCTTTGAGGGGCATTAATGGTACCAAAGACTGAATCTGTTCTGCTTATAAAATCATCTGTTCATCTACCTCCCACTTCTCATGGAATCTACTTACATTTTTATAGAAAACATCCCACATCCAGCGCGCTCAGACTATGATCAAACATACGGTTAAATGTCAATGAAATAATGAGTATTACCTTGCCGTAGTTTTTATAAGCCAAAGTTTAACTTTATTTACTGTTTTATGGTGTTGGGTTTGGTGTTGCAGTACAATGTATAACTTATATTTTTATACTATTGTTAGAGTTATATAAAGTATTTTCATGTGTTGACATGCATGTACTTATATATTTATAACTGCAATAAAGACATCCCATCTCTAAATAATTAATTTCAGAAAGGTGTGTGTTTGTGCTTACCTTAGTATCATAACTAAACTATAGAATATATAATAAAAAATAAACATTGCATTGTATCATAAAAAATAAAACACGTTTAGAAAAGTGTTATAGTCATTTTGTTATTGAAAAGACTGGAATATTAGAAAAGTAGTTTTCAAAAACATTGGTTCTGAAATAAAACCTAATATTAGTATGTAATAAAAAAAATCCCACATTTTCTTACGATTGTTTCATGAATGTAGGTTGTAGGATGAGAGCTAGGCATGTACAATTCCTGAATTTGAAATATTTTAATAAACATTTAATTATTTAAATGTGTATTACTTATTATTTTAATTCAAACCCCTATTCTTTGCTTTTATAAAATATAATAAGTGGGAAATCACCTTTTATGGAAATCAAGTCCGTATTCATTACGCTACCACCATACGTTCTCTGAACGGACGAGTCCCTTAACAACATCGATGCTGATTGGCTATCTAGGTCACGATGAATGCAGACCAAGCAATGCGGGCGTGTTTTACTAAAAAACAAGCGCAAAACATTGAAACTGCGCCATTTTGGCTCAATTGGGCTCATAGTTCACTGCTTTTTAGAACACGGAACGATTCATATTCGACCGCACAATATTAAATCGCTATGAACGCAAAAGCAGCTCTGTTTTTTTATTTAAAAAACCTCGCTTGAAATGCAGTCTTGAAGAATAGCGCTTGTGCGACAATGTTGCGTTAGATTTGTGCAACAGATACAGTTACATTCTGTTGGTACATGCTGACATTAGTCGAGTAAACGCCTTATTGACATGGACGTGTCGAGCCCACTTGTTGCCGCTGCCTCGGACGGCGAGCGGTCCAGTTCGGAGGGCGAGTACACGGTAGCGACCGGGCCTGCAGTGAGAGACCCCGAGAGAAGCGAGGGTGAGAGGCCGATGGAGGCTGCTGCAGGTGCGGTCGGGTTCAGTATCTCGCGGCTGGACACGCTGAGCGCACTGAGACTCAACCGAACCCGACCGTCCGCGGACACGGACCTCCGGTACCTGCACCTGTTGTGGAAGCCCGGTGAACTGCTACAGGCGGGACGGAGTTCACCGGGCAAGATCACATCGAGCAGAGTGAGGCGGCTTGGAAGAGCCCGGAGGAAAATAGGGCCCATTGGAAAAGACCTGTATGGTGTGTGTGTGTGTGTGTACATGAACAGAAATGTCACAAAATAACACATTACAATTGTTACATCTTATCTAATAATAAAGATATATTTTTTTCTTGGTGCTATATATGTATAGCCTACTATGTAAATGTTGGTTAATTATTAGACCATGTTGTACCACACAAATAGGTAACAGGAAGGAACAGGAATGCTCATCAGGGCTGCATTTAAAAATACAGAAAAAACGCAGAATATTGTGAAATATTTTTTACTATGTAAAATAATGGTTTTCTATTTTAATATACTTTAAAATATAATTTAATTCTGTGACGCAAAGATGAATTTTCAGAATCCTTACTCCAGTTTTCAGTGTCGCATTATCCTTCAGAGATCATTCTAATATGCCGATTTGATTCTCAATGTTGGAAACAATTTTAGCTGCTTAATATATATTTTTTATAACCTGCCATTACTTTTTTTTTTTTTTGATGAATAAAAACTTAAAAAAGAACAGAATTTATTTAAAATAGAAATGCAGGCTTGATGAGCATAAGAGATCTCTTTCAAAAACATTAAATATATTAATGTTTCCAAATGTTTGACCGGTACTGCATGCGTGTGTGTGTGTGTGTATATATATATATATATATATATATATATATAAGCTGTTTTATTTTCTGTGATGTTTGTATTTTTCATTGTGTAATTAGCTAGTGTTTAAAATCCTAATTTGTGTGATTTTTGTGAACGTGTTGATCGTCAAAACAGATTGTTTTTATTAATATATTCAGTTGTCTTAACCGTGATCTGTTCTGTTAACCAGTTCTGTATCGTTTTCTCCTTCAAGCTGTGAAGAGGCTCAGAGAAGCTGCCAACTCCAATGATATTGACACGGGTGAGAATCATCAGCGTGACAGTAGTGGACACACTTGATGCTAAGATTTGATCTACAGTGAAATTAAAGTCTCTTCCCTTTTTTTCCCTTCTAGTTCGTAGATTGCTGGAAGATGATACTGATCCTTGTGCTGCTGATGACAAGGGCAGGACGGCCTTACACTTCTCTTCCTGCAATGGAAACGAGAGTATTGGTAAGATAAGACAAAACTGATTGATATTAAAGGGTTTGTTCAACCAAAATTTTAAATGATGTCATCATTTACTCACCCTCATGTCGTTCCAAACCCGTAAGACTTTTGTTCATCTTCGAAACACAAATGAAGATCTTTTTGATGAAATCTGAGAGCTTTCTGTCTCTCCTTAGAGAAGCTAGCCTCCCTTGGTATATCAACCAATTCTCGCAGAGACGTAAATGATATTAGTTAATGGTATAACTGGTAATGTACCAACTACCTTAATTATGGAGAGTAGAGATAATGAATATTTGATCGCAATCAAATTTACCAAGATAACGTTTGAACAGCAGTTTACACTGTGTCATTTCTTTTGTTGATTCTTAGCAAAAAACACTTTGTTCTTTCAAAATGATATGTGCTCATTAATGTGTAATTACTTCTAGCAAGTAATCAAGTATTCTCGTAAGCGTAGAATCTGCCATTTATAATACATACGAGCGAGTCGCTCGAATGGCGGCAGCCATGTTGCGCCTCCATCTTGAAAATACATTAGCCAAAGAGGGACATACCTGGAAATTCAAGCTTCGCCTTTCGCGTTTTTACACTCAGTGGCACCGTGACGAATGCGAGGGGGAGATTACTCGCGACTGCCGGCAGATTTGAAATAATACGGCCACCGTAGGAGTTAAAACGCCCTCGGAATGGGAGGGGCTAGAAAGTAATACTCAGTTGGTAGTCATAAACAATTTCACTGCTAGATGGGAGAAAATCCTGCACAGTGTAGCTTTAAATCATTCCTGCCCAAGGCATACACAAGATAAAAGGGGCAAGACCTGGTTTAGTGTGTTAAAACTCACTGTAATGGTAAGGGGCGTGGCATTTCGGAAAGACACTCGAAGCAGTTGGCCAATCACAACACTCTGGTCCAGTCGACCAATCAGAGCACATTTGAAAGAGAGGTGATGTATAGAATGTGGATGGAAGCATGAAAATCTATTCTAATAGACCCCTAAAACAAAATTAAGACTTTGTAAAAGATCATAATAGGTCCTCTTTAAACATTTTCCATTTTCTCTTTCCATCTCCACTTTTAATAATGTAGTTCAGCTGTTGCTGAGTTATGGTGCTGACCCAAACCAGAGAGACAGCCTCGGAAACACACCTCTGCATCTGGGTAAGAATGTGCAATAGCAAATTAGTTTGGTCACATATTTATTTGCATTATTATGTATAATTATATCTATATTCTAATAAGCTTACTGTGACTTAAATTGCCTTTTACAGCTGCCTGCACCAACCATGTGCCTGTCATCACTACCTTACTGCGAGGAGGTACGATTGATTATCTATGACGGAAAAACCAATGGATCTAAATCTTATTCATCCGAGATCTTTCTGATATATCTTAACAGATTCGTAATAAATTTACATTATGAACGTTCCCTCAGGTGCCCGTGTTGATGCTCTGGACCGTGCTGGAAGGACTCCTCTTCATCTTGCCCGTTCAAAGCTCAACATCTTACAAGAGGGAGACTCCCGTAGTCTAGAAACCCTCAGAGGAGAGGTCACACAGGTTATTAACACATGTCTGATGTACTTAATGCTAGGGCTGGGTATTGACACAAATGTTACGATTCAGTGCGATTTCGATTCATTTAAATATACATCGGGAACATTACGTGGCAAGGACAAAAGAATGTCTCTCAACTAATGCGGTAAACTACACAGTCAGTTGGCACATTACTATAATTTTAAAAGTTAAAATTATTATTGTATACAAACCTGTAAATTACACATTTTTGTAATAACATTTAAAATGACAAAATGTTTGTACTCCAATTGGTTTTTTGAAATAATTATAAACATTTAAATAGTGACTGTCATAACTTGGTTTGCTCTGCTTGTTTGTAGGGATGCACAATATAGCCAAAATGTTTAATTATATATCAATATGGCTATGAAAAAAATAGTAGTTATAATAATAATTATTATTACTAAAAAAAAATTACTATTGTAATATTTCACTGAAATATATATAAAAAAACATGTATCTAATGAAAATAATATAGTTTTATTTTACATTACAACTGTAACGTTTCAGAACTAATATTTATTGCTGTGTTAAATTTCTTAATTTTCAAAACGCAGGGAGCCCTTAAAGTGAAGCATTTACGAAGAACTGAACCGCTCTGAGACGCTGAAAACACCAGATCACAGTGCTTTGCTTCTCCAGTGCCGCTCCTACACTTCTGGGACAAAATCGTGATACAATAACTAAACTAAAGCATGATAAATATAGTTTACCCAAGAAAGCTTAAGTAAACATATGTAAATACATCAGTAATTATCTGAATGTACTAACTTTAGACTAATAAGCATTGCTTTTAAAGCGCTTGACAGAACTCACAGTACAGCTTGCATGATTGAACAGGAATGTGTTTTTCTTATACATTAAACCATGCACAAGAACGTTTTGATTATTGATGTATACTGACACAAACTGAAAATTACATTTCATCATGGGGTGTTTCTAACGAAACACAGTTGACTAATATTGAACCTGGAGATCTGGATTTGAGCATTGTTGTTTTATGAATTTATTGGCTTGTCAAGGCTAAATATGCATTTTTGTAACATTTTAAATTCTTACGTACTTCATTCTTGGCACATTTTCTTTCTTTTTTTCCTGAACCAAGACGCATATGCCACACTGCATGATGTCCGAGTCCAAAACAGTTATTAAATAAATATAAATCATTAAGTATTAGAAAAGAAGTTTCCACTTGACTCCGCTAAAGTTGAATCCACATTTCTATTTGCATGTTATAAAAAATATGTTTACATTATAAAGTGATATGCTACTTAAAGAATCTTTGAGAGCAAGGGGCAAGGTGGTTCGGGGGCCCTATGTACCTTGCATAATTTGCTTATAGGGAGGACTGGCACTGCACAGCACATATATTTATATACCAAAATCACATTTGATTGTGGTACTAAGCCATATTGCGAAGTCTTACTGTCTACTATGGATGTCGCTTTGGGTAAAAGCTTCTGCCGAATGCATAAATGTAATTGTAATAGCTACATGGCAAACACAATGTTAATTAATATTAATGAGCCAGACTAAGGTTTCTAATATGTACATTATATAATAATATATTATACTAGGCTCCTGTTGTACTGTACATTCTTGTATATGTGCTGTATTGGAAGATGAACCAATGATCTCTGAATATGTCTGTAGATCATTCAAATGCTGCGGGCATATCTGAATATAATGGGGCAGAGTGAGGAGAGAGAGAAACTAGAGCACATCTCAAACCAGCTGCAGAACACCCGCACCAGAAAGCAGGTACAGCTCCTCACACACATCTAAGATCAAGCTGTAGAGCGCATGTACTCAGAAGTCAGCGTTCTGTTTTCATGTTCTGGCCGATAACTGACAAATCGGTGATGTTATAACTATTCTAATTTGTAAAAATGAAAAAAATAAATATAAAATAGCTTGTAATAATAATATTGTTATGCAACACATTTAAAAAAAAATCTAAACCAATAAGGTGCTGATATATTGTGCATCTGCTAAATCCTTTTAAGTACCGTTCTCTGTCTTTGATATCATTGTATCTTTGGGACGTTGTAATTCTTAAATGTGATCCGCAGGTGGACGAGGTGACGGACCTGCTGGCCAGCTTCACGTCTCTCAGTATTCAGATGCAGAATATAGGAGACAGGTAGAGATGGATGGAAGAAAAGACGTGAGAGGATGGGACACCTGTGGCTTTTGCTTAGAAAATAGGAGAAACTATTTATATATGATGACATGCCTAAATGTATAACACAACTGTGTAATTCCGTTTATTTAAATTCAACTGAGAACATGATGAATTGCCTTTTATTTTTGTTCCTGGAACAATTCCTTTCTGTTATGCCTTTATGGTAGCGTATTATGTCACTGTTTACTGTATATCTATTTGAAAGACAGCCAAATAAATTACATAATGTCAAGAGTGTATGTGTACTCTGTCTTTGATGCAATGATGTAACAAAATGAACACTAAAGTATAAGCTGTGAATTTGCATATCGCTTTTATATAGTAAATATCGCTATTTCATACTTTTATTGTCAGTTTTTTTGGTTTGAGGGCTTTCATGTTGTGATACACTCTCTGGTCTCAAAGTCCCTCCTCCTCATCTTTGGCTGCTTTGTTGTTGACTCCCATCAAAGATGGCGTCGCGCGCCAACTAAACCCACATCCAACCCGAGGTAATATTTTGCAGATTTTTGCACAAAATGTCTTATTTCTGCATATAACTTGCATGCATTCCGTGCCATTTTTGCAGTACTGAAAAACCCCATAAAATTGCATGGTGAGAACGCTCCGTTGATCGAGTTGTAACCCGATACCGGCCTATGTGCACCGCAGCCGCGGCTCTGCGCGCGCTGGGCGATCCGTCAGAGACGCGCGACACGTCCGCAGCTGCCCGAATACACTTGAGCCGAAACAGGGAAGCGCTGGATCCTGATGAAGCGAGGGGAAGGGGGTGTGTGAGTGTGCATTTCTTCAAAAGTAGGCGGGAAATGTGCAATAATGAGTGTTGTGGGAGGCAGATCTTCTCGTTCGTGTTGTTGGGATTCCGGCGAATGTCACTGGAAGCTTGACTAAACTTGCGGCTGGAGGAAAGCTGATGTGTGTTGCTGAGTCTGATCTGTCACTAATGAGTGTGTGTGCTTCTAGCAGAAGCACATCTTCAGAGTTGTCTAACACTTCTGCATGCAACATTATTATATTAGAAGAAACCTTTTATCGTAATCAGAAGACGAAGAACTGTTTTTGTAACGAGTTCTGTTTTTTCCCCATAGTTTTTCCAGTATTAGTTCATTTCATTTCTTTGGTTTTACATTTTTAATATGTTAAGCATCATATTATTGAATTCAGTTTTATTTGTATAGTAATTGCAAACTTTTGTGGCTTTTTGTCCATAATCAAATTATCTTGGTTACACTTTATTTTAAGGTGTCCCTGTTACAGTGTAATTATACTGAGCAATATTAATTAACTACATGTTCTTACTATAGGGTTAGGGTAGGATTAGGGTTTGGTTTGGTTTAGGGTTAGTTACATTTTGAAATTATGCAGCTATTACTATAGTAACTACATGTAACTTGTGTAACAAAGACTAAATAAAGTGTTAACGATCTTTTAGTATAAAATCAGGGCTGCCAACTTTTGAGTTCATCTTGGAGTGAGAATTAGGGATGGGATTTGTATCGAGATTGAATTACAGTTCATGGATGCTGAATAGCTTTTCTGAGGTAAATGTTATGACATTGTTTTATCCGCAGTTGAAACACTGATTGAGCGCTTACACGAGACTTGATACATTCAGTAAGTTGTAGGCCTACTGGATTTTTCAACATACCCTCTGATGTTCATTCATGTTTATTTTGTGCTGTAAATAGTAGTAAAATGGATGCTTCAGGTGCCACTTGAACAGCAGGTCTGTCTATCTGTCACGCCACATTAAAGGGACAGTTCACCCAAAAATGACAATTCTGTCCTCATTTACTCACCCTCAAGTTGTTGCAAACCTGTATGAATTTCATTCTACTGCTGAACACAAAAGAAGATATTATGAATAATTTTTGTAACAGTTGTGGGGCATCATTGACTTCCTTAGTATTTTCTTTCGCCATACTATGGAAGTCAATGGGTGCCCATCATCTGTTTGGTTACCCATATTCTTCATAATATCTTCTTTTGTGAAAAGCATAAAGGTTTGGATCAACTTGAGGGTGAGTAAATGATGACAGAATTTTTCATTTTTGGATGAACTGTCTCTTTAAGAGCGCCAAAATTGCATTGTTTGAATTTCATAATAAAATTTACAAAATTTGAAAGCTGAGAATTTGTTTCATATCAAAATATTACCTGTTCTGTCTTTTGTCTGTCAGTGACAAAAGTGATATATTGTGTAATAAATACACTTTTATTGCTAAAAGACTTGGATATTTCTAAAAGTGGTAGATAAGAATACAAGTATTAGACCAACCGAAAAATACAATATTTATAATCAAATTTCATGCAAAACAATTCTACAGTTTGAGATTTGGCTGTAACAAAGTAGTACAGATAACTAGTACATACCGAAGCGCAAGTGCAAGAAACAGAATTATTAGTTACCTAAGCTGGAAAGGTCTTTGAAGATAGTTTGTTCTTTAAATACTTTGTTCTAATCAAGAGTGTTTTTTTGACTGAGCTTGATGATTTTAATCTGTTTTTGTGCATTAGAGTCACAAGACTGACCAGTCCCACCTGAAGAACCAAGAATGACTATGGCCTTTGAGGAGATAAAGAAGAAAGGAATGATGGGTAATGATTGTCAGACAAAAGCATGTTAATACACTCAAACATGTCCATTGAAAACCTTCTGCGAAACTGCATTTCTTGTAGATATTTCGGGAATGGAAGGAGAGGTCGGTCTTGTTGCTGGTCGCAGCCAAAGAGAGAAGAGGCGCTCGTATAAAGATCTGTTGAGAGAGGAAGAAGAAATCGCAGCGCAGGTGCTCAAAACCTCCAAGAAACACCACAAGGTAACAGCAGGGAGTTACGGTGACATCCAACATCAAGTTGCATCATATTGACAAGAATTATTGCCGTCCATTGATTTTACCAGTATATATGTTCTGTAACTGTGTTGCCTGTTTGTAGATTCTAATGATATTAATAAAACACGCGACTTGATGTTATGTTACCTAGGTAGATATGACATCTGGCCTGAGAAGGATTTGGACCTGTGTTTTTCCCTCTCAGGGTACTTGTCATTGACTCTTGCTTAGGGATGCTGCGATCACTCGGCTGATACTCACTTCCTATGACTCATCTCGCTACTTGTCTGATCACATAAACTGACGAAAAGATTTCTATTTTCTATTTCTATTAAGTGATGCCCTCAGCATCACTTCCTGTCATCACCTGCGTGATAGTATTAAAAGTGTCGAGAAAAGATGAAAAATGTATGTGCTGCCTCAGTCTTCCTCAAGGGTAAGTCTATTATTATAAATAATAATAATGTTGGTTACAAAGTGGGATACAATTCACAGATCTATATTAAACAACTCCCATAACAGTAGCATCTGTTTCCCCTTATTAAAGGGTTAGTTCACCCAAAATTTAAAATTCTGTCATTAATTACTCACCATCATGTCGTTCCAAACCTGGAAGACTTTCGTTCATCTTCAGAACACAAATGAAGGTATTTTCAATTAAATCTGAGAGCTTTCTGTCCCTCCATTGACAGTCTATGCAACTACCACTTTCAAACCCCAGAAAGGTAGTGAGAGGAGATCATGAAACTGATGACCACTGTGACTCCAGTGGTTTATCCTTAGTTGTATTAAGCGACTTGAGTGCTTTGTTTGCACAAAAAAACACGATTTATCACTTTATTTTCAAAATACTAGTCTCCAACACGCATTCACGCAATAACATCTGCTCTCGCGTCAACACAACACGCATCACTCTCATGAACGTGCGTTGGAGATACTTTTATGATGCCTTTACTACCTTTCTGGGGCTTGAAAGTGGTAGTTGCGTAATGTTATGTATTTTAATATAGATAATATTTTGTGTAAGCCTACTTATTTTTATCAAGCCTCTTAAAAATGTCTTTTTTAAAATGTATATTTTTGTTTATTTCATTAAAGCTACAATATGTATTTTTTTTCTCCGCTAGGGCTCGCTAACCTCTTACAATAACAAAGGCATATGTTGATGACGCATAAACCGAATTATGGAACTTGCCATCATGCTGATGGATCTAATAATGTTTATGGATGAGTGAATACATTGATGTTTTTAATGTGTTTTTAAACAGCGTGAGCGTGCCGCTAGACGTAACGCAGTTGTTACTATGGCAGTACGAGTGGAAACCAGGGATAACGCGGATATTACGTCATTGACAGGCAACAAGTGGGACAGGGCGACAGGGACGAGCCATTATTTAAAATTGGAATTTCTCTGAAATTAAAAATCTTTGGGAACTTTTGGGATATTGTAAGTACACAACTGCAGGAAATATCACACTGTGCAAGTGATTTTTGGATATTTTATTACAAAAATTGTACATATTGTAGCTTTAAAGTTACACTATGTAACTTTTTTTTGTTCAAAATTAACAACATTTAAATAATGAGTCATGAATACATCATCAATCCTTATTCCAAAACACGTTTTGTCTTACCCTGATTCACTATGGTAAGTCTATTATAAGTTTATATTTTAGACCGGGCTGGATGGTTTTTCTCTGCAAGTTGCTCCGGTTACTTTGATGTGTGTATGGTGTGTGAGTGGAAAGGTTAGTTGTCACAACGAGCGAGAAAGGTGAACATTGAGCAGCTAAATCACCAACCAAGTTACATAACGTACCTTTCAATAATTGGGAATCCGTATGCCGATTTAGAGAACAATTATCAGTAATTGTATCGTTTGTAAAACCCTGATCAGAGCATCCCTACTCAAGAGCATTCCCATTGTAGCTCTAGTATTAGATCAGTAACCATATGTGGATTGTTTCCTCACTAACATTATCTTTGTGGTACATATCATGCCTGTTTCAACATGCACTGTTGTCTTTTTAGGATTCTGACCTTTTCCTATTAGGAGGAGATTCTCACAAGAAAAAAAAGAAGCACTTGAGCGATGACTACTATCACAGAGGTGAGGAGTTTTGTCTTGTTTTATAAGGCAGCATTAGCTCTGTTCCAACATATCCCAAATTAAAAGTGTTCCAGAGCTTCTTGCTAGGATGTTACTTTCTAAGGGAGCATTCTAAATGAAATCGAGCCTCTAAAGCTACAGAAACATTATTAAAACATTCTTCATGGGCTGCTACTCAGTTAAATTGCTTTTCATGTGTACAATGCAAATAGTGCACTACGTTGAATGTTGTTCATTGATTCCAGTAGTCTTACGTTAGAATATTTGTTTTCTAAGCACAAAAAAATAAACAGCCAACACAAAAATTGGGTGAAATAGTCAATTTTATTCCTTTTTTATTTTTATATTACGTTAAAATTTTATATTTTTGTTTCTCTATTATTGTACATATTTTTATATTTAGCTGCTTTTTATAAGTTAAATTATATGAATAATCTGATATTATATATATATATTGTTTGTTGTTAAATCATTTTTAAATTACATTAAATATTAATCATTATTATATATAATAACTATGTATACCATTTTAATCATTTTATAAAATTATTAACAAATTTACTATTATCACTGCCATAGGTTCAGATTTCTGTTTCCGTATGAATACTTGATGAATACTTTTACATACTTGATGAAAACTTGCGTACCGAGGTACTTGATGAATTAATCTCTCGTGAGTAGAAACACATGGACTGCAAATACATTACCAACCAAGCAAAAACACATTCTTTCCAAGAGTTTTGTTGCGAGTCGCTCTCTCGCTGATATACCTGATGATTTTGGAGTTAATTACTTTGAATTCAATTTATCATTGTGCAAAAACAGAAAGCACATGCTTTTGTGTCAGTTTCTTGACCCGCTGGGACCCAATGTAGGATCCACCAATCAGAGAGATCCCGAATCTCGATCTATTTTTTGATTGGTTAATATCTTGTGTTTTTCTGTGGGTGCTCGATCGGCGCCGCCGCCTATGATCACTGTTAGTACTTTTTCTAATTCAAATACTTAAAGCTCCAGTGCTGATTTTTTGCCTCTCTATTGCCATCTCTGTTTGAAACATAAAATTGCAAATTAAATGTGGAGTTGTTATTACTATTATTTTAGTTTTTAGTTTTTTACGTGGGTTGTGCTTCGGCACTGCTCCTCTGCGCAGATGAATCTGTGATCGCCACATCAGAGCGGATCTGTCATTGTATATGGATTCCGATTCTTAACGATTCCTAATATTAGAAAAAAAGAATTCAGGAACAGAAACTGTAATCAAATGTAAAATATCACTGTACTTTATAAATAAAATATACATTACAGATATAGTTACAAAAGTTATTCAGTCAAGAACAGCTTTGTCTTTTGTTGTTTGATTAATGTTATTGTAAAGACGGCAGCAGGAATATTAGGCCTTCTGTGCGTACGTGTGTGCAGCACAGAAAACAGCGCACGGGTCTTCTTGCACTTGAATGGTTTAAAGGGATACTCCACTTTTTTTGGAAATAGGCTCATTTTACAACTCCTCCAGAGTTAAACAGTTGAGTTTTACCGTTTTCGAATCCATTCAGCCGATCTCCGGGTCTGGCGGTACCACTTTTAGCATAGCTTAGCATAGATCATTGAATCGGACCGGACCATTAGCATCTCTCAAAAAAATGACCAAAGAGTTTCGATATTTTTCCTATTTAAAACTTGACTCTTCTGTAGTTACATCGTGTACTAAGACCGACGGAAAATGAAAAGTTGTGATTTTCTAGGCTGATATGGCTAGGAACTATACTCTCATTCCTGCATAATAATCAAGAAACTTTGGGTGAGGAATGAGAGTATAGTTCCTAGCCATATCAGCCTAGAAAATCGCAACTTTACATTTTCCGTCGGTCTTAGTACACGATGTAACTACAGAAGAGTCAAGTTTTAAATAGGAAAAATATCAAAACTTTCATTTTTGTCAACTTTGTCATTTTTTTGAGAGAGATGCTAATGGTCCTGTCCGATTCAATGATCTATGCTAAGCTATGCTAAAAGTGGTACCGCCAGACCCGGAGATCGGCTGAATGGATTCGAAAACGGTAAAACTCAACTGTTTAACTCTGGGGGAGTTGTAAAATGAGCCTATTGCCAAAAAAAAGTGGAGTATCCCTTTAAAGTCATATTAAAATGCTCACACAGGAATCGATAAGCGAAATAGAAATGCACGTGTCTTATAGCTCAAATTCGAGCTTACGTTACGAATCGGGGTAAGCTAAGAGGACAGTTTTGAACACTGATGTCTTGTGAACTTGCTCAATAACAATATAATGCAGCTTTAAAATAGTTTCTAAACTCTCCCCACAGACCATCACAGCTCTGGTCAGCCGCCCCACAAGAAGAAGCGCAAGTCTTCAGATCACTCGCCCTCCCTCTCCTCCTCGTCCCACTCCACAGACACAGCCATGGGCCTCCTGGAGGCCATTACCTCCCCGCTGGCCACGGGCACCGACCCCACCCCGCACTTCTACAAAAAACCCTCCTACCCTCCCCACGCCTCCTCGCACTCCTCCAAAGACCGCAAACAGGACAGCGGCTCTAAGAGCAGCCACTCCTTTTCGCACTCGCGTCCGCCCGGCTCGTCCTCGTCTAAAAAGCATTCCTCCTCCTCGAAGTCACTGCTGTTCCATGGAGGAGCTGGAAAAGGAGAGCCGCTGACGCTCTGTGAAGCTGAAGGGCTGAAGATGAAGCTCATCCTTTCTTCAAAAGAGAAGAACGAAGGTGTCGGGACGAACGAGGGATTCTCCTTCCCGGTCCATTCTTCTTCCTCTTCAGGTGTGGCAGGTCATCATTCGTCCTCTAGCTCGAAGAAAGGAGGGATGAAGAAGGAGAAAGACAAAGACAAAATGATGCCGAAGCCACCCAAGAAAAAGCAGCACAGCCGAGAGCCGCTGCCTGTAGTGGGGAAAGAGGTGGAGGTCGTGGGTGAGTGGGGAATTACACTTTTCAGTTTAAACTGTTCTTTAATATGAGTTTTCGAGTAATATTGGGTCTACTGATACATGACATTGGTGGATCTTTAAAGCAAAGCACCCAATAACTGTATTCACATGTATAGTAACTTATTCAATGTATTGTTTCATTAAATAAAATGATATTTAATAA
The DNA here is from genome assembly GCF_963993115.1 of Abramis brama. Lineage (NCBI taxonomy): Eukaryota > Metazoa > Chordata > Actinopteri > Cypriniformes > Leuciscidae > Abramis > Abramis brama. Next base: position 20,365,593 of record NC_139963.1, on the reverse strand, counting down.
TAATAATTGAATAATAACAAATAATAATAATAAAGTTTAGAGAAATAAAGTTTTAATATCTAAAACAAAGATATACACTACTGATTAAAAGTTTTGGGTCAGTAAGATTTGTTTTTGAAAAAAGAAACATTCTTTTATTCAGCAAGATTGCATTAAATTGATCAAAAGTGACAGTAAAAACATATTTTGAACTTTCTATTAATCACACAAAAATTATCACTCTTTTGAACATTGATAATAATAATAAATGTTTATTGAGCACCAAATCATCATATTATAATGATTTCTGAAGGACACTGTGACACATGATTTCATGTGACACTGAAGACTGGAGTAATGATGCTGAAAATTCAGCTTTGATATCACAGGAATAAATTACATTTTAAAATATATTAAAATAGAAAACAGCTATTTTAAATTGTAATAATATTTCACATTTGTTAGTGTTTTTACTGAATGATTGATCAAATAAATGCAGCCTTGGTTTAGATTTAGATGAATAACAACAACATATAAATATAATGGCATAAATATCAACAATATTAGTAATTTTTATTTAAAGAAAATAAAAAAGTAATATATTTTAATATTGTATATTGAAAAAACATATATATATATTTTTTTGCTGAATCTATTTTTCTTTAACTGAAACATAATCTGTGTCGGTATCAGTCATAAAAAGTCAATACTGGTCAATCTTTACTTATGGTGTCTGAATAATTACAAACTTTCAACATCCAATTGTCCAAAAGCTCTAAAAAACAAAGAAATGAAACCCTCACAGACACTAACCAATCATTTTTCTGTTGGTATTCATCAGGTCATTACGGAGGCATGGGAGGAGACAGCTCATCTTCGGGAGGAGAACTAGAGGCCGGCGAGCTGGTGATTGACGACTCGTACACACATCTTTCAAAAAAGAAGAAAAAGAGCAAGAAGAGCAAAAAGAAAAAGGATAGAGAGCGAGACAGAGAGAAAGGATCCAGGGAGAAGAAACACAGCAAAGGAAGTGGAGGGAAGAAAAGCTGTCCAGGTGAGACACATTTCTTTAAGGCAAGACACCCCAGGTGAATTGGGTAAAACATTTAACTAATATATAGTTGGTTGATTAGATCGATGATCGATTACATTAAGAACTGCAACCATTTTTTGTATTACAAGTTTTCTGAAATGTTGTGTTTAAGGGTGTGTTCACACTTGGCATGTTTGGTTTGATTAAAACGAACTGGTGCGATTGCTCTGTTAGTGCGGTTCATTTGAATAAGTATGAACGCTGCCATCTGAACCCTGGTGCGCACCAAACAAACGGACCGAGACCAGAAAAGATGTGTCTCGGTCTGCTTTCAGACGAACTCTGGTGCGGTTCGAATGAAATATTAACAAAACACGGACCAAAGACAACTAAACGAACCAAAAACAGGACGTGATGTCACAAGATGCGTCCCTAAAAAGGACCGAATGCTCATCAGAGTTCACTACAGGCATCAGAACCACGTCTCCTCACTGCAGATCTTCATTTGTGTGTGACGGAGGGATTCCTGCCTCTGTTTTGACTCCTTTACACATTTAATAAGCTCTTCATGAGTTAAAAGCTCTATCTCAAAATCGTATTTTTTGGTCCGGACCAAAAGAACTAAGCGTTAATGCGTTAATTAAATTTGCTCTAACTTGCATAAATGTCCAGAAGAGAAATCTGAACACTGGATAAAGCCAGGTTCAAACTTCTTGTTTCATTATGTTGACATATTAGAGTCAAAAGGTTTTTATTTCTTTTTATTACTCCATACATCTGAAAACACTGTCAACAGCCAGAAAAAGAAAAAAAAACATTTCCACCATGTTTTGAAGAATAAATTTAGGCAAATAAAATATGAACAAACCCTCTGTGGAAACCTTAAAGACATTATATATATATATATATACACTCACCTAAAGGATTATTAGGAACACCATACTAATACTGTGTTTGACCCCCTTTCGCCTTCAGAACTGCCTTAATTCTACGTGGCATTGATTCAACAAGGTGCTGAAAGCATTCTTTAGAAATGTTGGCCCATATTGATAGGATAGCATCTTGCAGTTGATGGAGATTTGTGGGATGCACATCCAGGACACAAAGCTCCCATTCCACCACATCCCAAAGATGTGTGCTCTATTGGGTTGAGATCTGGTGACTGTGGGGGCCATTTTAGTACAGTGAACTCATTGTCATGTTCAAGAAACCAATTTGAAATGATTCGAGCTTTGTGACATGGTGCATGTGGCGAGGGGGGCGTAGTTTTGCGAAGTCTGTAGCGGGAGAGAGTCCCCCCCTCGATGGGCCCCCTCCCCGGGGAAGAGGCCTGGGGAAAGATCCTGGCTCCGCGGATCCCCCTGTCCTCCACCTTGGAGCGGGCCTCGGCGGCAGATTCCCCCGGTACCTGGGAAGGGGAGAGGGCTTAGGGGGGGGGGTTAGAGAGAGAGAGAGAGAGAGAGAAGCGGATGGTAGGGGTTCGCCGACCCCTGGGCACGCCACCATTTGGTCCTCCGCCAGCTGGATGGCCTGGTTCAGCGACGTCGGGCGGTGGCACTGGACCCACTGCGCGGTCTGTCCTGGCAACCGCGCCACGAACTGCTCCAGCACCACACGGTCGATGATTTCCTCGACGTCGCTTTCGTCGGCCATCAGCCACTTGCGGCATGAGTCCCGGAGCTGTTGGGCCATGATGAAGGGTCGACCAGACTCCTCGAGGTTCAGTGTCCTGAACCTCTGCCGATGTTGTTCCGGAGTCCAGCCAACCCGCTGAAGAATGGCCCGCTTGAGATCCTGATAGACCAGGAGATTCTGGACTGGCAGTTGGTGCGCGGCTACCTGCGCCTCTCCTGACAGCAGGGGTATCAGCCGCATTGGCCAGTCCGTCGAGGGCCATCCCCGGTCCTCAGCCGACCTCTCAAATAGCTCCAGGAATGCCTCCGGATCATCCTGGGGACCCATTTTATTGAGAGGTATCGGCGAGGACGAGTCTTTGCCTGATGGGGGGACGGCCCTAACCTCCCGGTCTATCCAGCTCCGGAACAGCTCGCGGTCTTCATGCTGGCCTCGGAGGAGCGCCTCGAACCGTTTGTCCTGCTCCTCCTTTATGGCCAGCAGATGTTGATGTTGCTCCTGGTGAAGACCAGCGAGCGATTGAATGATGTCCGCAAATGGCGTACCTGGCGGAGTCTGCATGGCGGCGGCGATCTTCTTCCTTCCCGGGTTTCGGCACCAGTGTAACGAGGTTCAAAGTTGTATTTGCAAGGAAGGAAGAAGACAGGGGTCGGCGTGACTGAAACACTCACACTTTATTATAAAAGAAAACAAATAAACAAAAGGGGCGCACGTAGCGCATTCACCGTGCCACGCACAGCAATAACAAAATACAAACAACAAAGACGGCTTCCACTCAAAGACAACAGCATACGTGTGAGGTTCCAGTCCAACTCTCTCTCTCATCTCCTCCCGCATGCTGGCTTATATCCGGTCTCTCCACGCCAATCACTGCAATCAGACACAGGTGTTCATCATTTTGCACTTGACCTACTTACTCACCGATCGGCCCCCTCCTTTCTCTCCCGCTACAGACTTCGCAAAACCACGCCCCCCTCGCCACAGTGCATTATCCTGCTGGAAGTAGCCATCAGAGGATGGGTACATGGTGGTCATAAAGGGATGGACATGGTCAGAAACAATGCTCAGGTAGGCTGTGGCATTTAAACGATGCCCAATTGGCACTAAGGGGCCTAAAGTATGCCAAGAAAACATCCCCCACACCATTACACCACCACCACCAGCCTGCACAGTGGTAACAAGGCATGATGGATCCATGTTCTCATTCTGTTTATGCCAAATTCTGACTCTACCATCTGAATGTCTCAACAGAAATCGAGACTCATCAGACCAGGCAACATTTTTCCAGTCTTCAACTGTCCAATTTTGGTGAGCTCGTGCAAATTGTAGCCTCTTTTTCCTATTTGTAGTGGAGATGAGTGGTACCCGGTGGGGTCTTCTGCTGTTGTAGCCCATCCGCCTCAAGGTTGTGCGTGTTGTAGCTTCACAAATGCTTTTCTGCATACCTCGGTTGTAACGAGGTAACGGTTATTTCAGTCAAAGTTGCTCTTCTATCAGCTTGAATCAGTCGGCCCATTCTCCTCTGACCTCTAGCATCAACAAGGCATTTTCGCCCACAGGACTGCCGCATACTGGATGTTTTTCCCTTTTCACACCATTCATTGTAAACCCTAGAAATGGTTGTGCGTGAAAATCCCAGTAACTGAGCAGATTGTGAAATACTCAGACCGGCCCGTCTGGCACCAACAACCGTGCCACGCTTTAATTAATGAGAAATTGAACAGGTGTTCCTAATAATCCTTTAGGTGAGTGTATATACAGTGAGGAAAATAAGTATTTGAACACCCTGCTATTTTGCAAGTTCTCCCACTTGGAAATCATGGAGGGGTCTGAAATTGTCATCGTAGGTGCATGTCCACTGTGAGAGACATAATCTAAAAAAAAAATCCAGAAATCACAATATGTGATTTATTTGTATGATACAGCTGCAAATAAGTATTTGAACACCTGTCTATCAGCTAGAATTCTGACCCTCAAAGACCTGTTAGTCTGCTTTTAAAATGTCCACCTCCACTCCATTTATTATCCTAAATTAGATGCACCTGTTTGACGTCGTTAGCTGCATAAAGACACCTGTCCACCCCATACAATCAGTAAGAATCCAACTACTAACATGGCCAAGACCAAAGAGCTGTCCAAAGACACTAGAAACAAAATTGTACACCTCCACAAGGCTGGAAAGGGCTACGGGGAAATTGCCAAGCAGCTTGGTGAAAAAAGGTCCACTGTTGGAGCAATCATTAGAAAATGGAAAAAGCTAAACATGACTCAATCTCCCTCAGACTGGGGCTCCATGCAAGATCTCACCTCGTTGGGTCTCAATGATCCTAAGAAAGGTGAGAAATCAGCCCAGAACTACACGGGAGGAGCTGGTCAATGACCTGAAAAGAGCTGGGACCACCGTTTCCAAGGTTACTGTTGGTAATACACTAAGACGTCATGGTTTGAAATCATGCATGGCACGGAAGGTTCCCCTGCTTAAACCAGCACATGTCAAGGCCCGTCTTAAGTTTGCCAATGACCATTTGGATGATCCAGAGGAGTCATGGGAGAAAGTCATGTGGTCAGATGAGACCAAAATAGAACTTTTTGGTCATAATTCCACTAAACGTGTTTGGAGGAAGAAGAATGATGAGTACCATCCCAAGAACACCATCCCTACTGTGAAGCATGGGGGTGGTAGCATCATGCTTTGGGGGTGTTTTTCTGCACATGGGACAGGGCGACTGCACTGTATTAAGGAGAGGATGACCGGGGCCATGTATTGCGAGATTTTGGGGAACAACCTCCTTCCCTCAGTTAGAGCATTGAAGATGGGTCGAGGCTGGGTCTTCCAACATGACAATGACCCGAAGCACACAGCCAGGATAACCAAGGAGTGGCTCTGTAAGAAGCATATCAAGGTTCTGGCGTGGCCTAGCCAGTCTCCAGACCTAAACCCAATAGAGAATCTTTGGAGGGAGCTCAAACTCCGTGTTTCTCAGCGACAGCCCAGAAACCTGACTGATCTAGAGAAGATCTGTGTGGAGGAGTGGGCCAAAATCCCTCCTGCAGTGTGTGCAAACCTGGTGAAAAACTACAGGAAATGTTCGACCTCTGTAATTGCAAACAAAGGCTACTGTACCAAATATTAACATTGATTTTCTCAGGTGTTCAAATACTTATTTGCAGCTGTATCATACAAATAAATAGTTAAAAAATCATATATTGTGATTTCTGGATTTTTTTTTTTTAGATTATGTCTCTCACAGTGGACATGCACCTACGATGACAATTTCAGACCCCTCCATGATTTCCAAGTGGGAGAACTTGCAAAATAGCAGGGTGTTCAAATACTTATTTTCCTCACTGTGTATATATATATATATATATATATATATATATATATATATATATATATATATATATATATATATGTAAATGCTGGAGATTTCTGGCTCAGTGCATGAGAAAAAACTCATTTTGAGAAAATGGCCTTTAAAAGATGTGTATTGTAATTAAAATCCTCAGATGCAAATAGATAACGTGTAATAAAATAAACACTTAAAAGTGTATTATTGATGTTTTGAAGTCTAAAACATGTTATGATAGCCCAAAATCTAAACATTTAACAGTGCATGATAAACAATTGCTGTGTCCGAAATCACATACTTCCCTACTATATAGTATGCGAAAAGCAGTACGCCAACAGAGAAGTATGTCCAAATGCATAGTATGCGAAAAACAGTAGGTGTAAAAACATGACCTACTTCTTCCGGCGAGATTCTGAAGTGTGCATACGATGGACCACGTTACTATCCCATGAGGCCATGGGAGAATATTTATGAATGACAGTGAAGTGACGCTGGTAGGTCACGTGACAGTAACTACATAACAGATTTCATTCATAATACCCATATTCATACTATACAGAACAGACTTTTTTAACGGTTGCGAAGTAAATTCAAATTCAAATGTAGTGCCTACTCAGACAGTTGTGATTTCAGATGCAGTGAATGTTTTTGTGTCTTGCCTTAAAGCTAAAACCGATGGATTGTTGTTTTTCATTTTACTGTGGTTACACTGAATCTGATTTTACTGAATTAAACTTGTCTCTCTCTGCTAATCAGGTGATCAGTCTAGAAGCCACTCCCATTCTCACAGCTCATCCAATCACAGCACTTCTGGTGGCATGTACGCAATGGCTCCACCCACCTCATCCCATCACCATCAAAGCATTGAACTGATGGGTGAGAAGAAGAAGAAGAAGGAGGAAAAGGAGAAAGAGAAACATGACAAGGACAAGGTCAATTAAATCTCTTTCTTGAACCGGTTTAAACACCTTGAGGTTTGATTTTTGCAGTCATTTTAATGTTCTGTCATTCATCCCGTCAGCCGAAGAAGAAGAACATGACAGCCTATCAGGTGTTCTGTAAAGAGTACAGGGTCAATATCAACGCAGAGCAGCCTGGATTAGGTGAGTTCTGTTGTTCTCTGCACCTGATCTGTCAATCATCTGTGCTGTTTCGTGATTGGTTGAATATTTGTTCTTTTTCCGCCTCAGTCTTTGGGGAGCTGAGTAAGAAACTCGCAGAGGTGTGGAAACAGCTGCCTGAAAAAGACAAACTGGTCAGCACCTTTTACCTTTACTTTATAGATTTCAAATAAAATAAATGACTTGTTGTTATTGTGCATTGTGTGTATTATTGTGTCTTTTAGTATCTTTTATCAAAATGTAACTTGCTTCATTTCTCAAATGACTTTCCTTTTCCACTGGTTAATGTTAACTAATTTTGTCATTGTTTTAGGCTATTGTAATGGATTATGTATAATTTGTCAATATATATATATATATATATATATATATATATATATATATGTAATGCTAGTTAATGCTCATAAAGAGGCCAGAGTAATTTTAGTATTATTTATATGCTATTAATAGTTTATTAATATTTTGAATGAGCTTATTTTTAGATTTTTTGTTGAAATTTCTTTTATTTTAAGTTTTAGTAATTGAATGTGCTTTTGTCATTTTTTATTATTATTTATATTTAGCTTTAACTTATTTTATTTTATTTTAATTAATTTTAGTACATCAGCTTAAACTTCTTTATTTCATTTTGCAAAACAGGCAATATTTTTCATCTAGTATTTACATTTTATTTCAGCTTTATTTCAATTACCGAAAACCATTTCTAATAGTTTTAGTTAACAATAACAAAACTGAAAGTAGCAAGGAAATAACAAGTAAAATGGGTCGTTTCATGTTGGCTTTAAACACTTAATGGCAGCGTTTTGTAATTTCCGTCAGATGTGGGACAGTGTTGCATATCCTCTCTTTCTGCCCTCTTTCTGACACTGAAGGTTTGGAGACAGAAAGCTCAATATCTCCAGCACAAGCAGAATAAAGCTGAAGCTATGACGGTCAAGCGGAAAACCTTAACAACCTCAGACAGTAAAAGTAAAGGTGAGACCAAAGCTGTTTCTCAGTTAACTATCTTACACATTTCATTTTTTCTCATGTATCGACATATTTCTTGAGCCCTTTCTTTAGTACCCGTGTATCTGCTTGTCTCAGGCTCCAGTAAAGGTGTGAGTTTAGGAGCAGGATTGGCCCCTCAGGGCCGCTCGTCTCTGGGTATGTCGTTGTCTCCGGTGCGGGTGCCTGATGTGGACCCCATAGATGCAGCAGCTCACCTGCAGCTGTTGGGCGAGTCGCTGTCTCTGATTGGACACCGACTTCAGGAAACGGAGGTTTGTATCACAAAAATGTCCCTTTTAGAAGGCTTTCCACATATACACTGATGAGCCAAAACATTATGAGCAGTCACAAGTGAAGCGAATATCGTTGATCATCTCGTAACAAGGACACACATTGAGATCTGGGTAGATTAGATAGAAAGCAAACAATCAGTTCTCGTAATCAACATGTTGGATGCAGGAGAAATGGGCAGGAATAAAGATCTGAGCGACTTTGACACGGGCCAAACTGTTCTGGCAAGGCGATTGGCTCAGAGTATCTCTGAAACGGAGAGCCTCCTTTTGCAGCTAATACAGCATCAGTTCATCTTAGGAATGACAGACACAAGTCCTTCACAGTGGCCAGGGGGATTTTGAGCCATTCCTCTTCTAGAACAGTGGACAGGTTACTATGTGATGCTTGTGTGTCGCTCTCGGTCAGCAGTGATGAGGGTTTATCAGCAGAGTTCGAGAAGGGACGAACCTCAAACCAGAGACAGGGTGTTAGACGCCCAAGACTCATCAGTGCACGAGGGCAATGAACGCTGTCCCGTCTGGGCTGAGCCAACAGAAGGTGTACAGTGGCACACAACATTTAAGGATGGTCATGGGAGGAATGTGTCACAACACACTCTGCTGCGTAGACTCTGACCAATCAGAGCCCATGATGGCCCTTGTCCACCTTCGAAAGCACCTACAATGGGCACGCGAGTATCTGCAGTGGAAGAAGGTCGCCTGGTCCGATGAGTCCTGTTTTCTTTTACATCATGTGGACGGCTGTGATGGGAAAGTGATGCACTGTGGGACGACGATGTCAAGCCAATGGAGGGAGTGTGACGCTCTGGACAACGTTCTGCTGGGAAACCCTGAGTCCGGCCAATCATGTGGACGTAAATTTGACACGCGACACCAAGCTAAACATTATTGCAGACCAGGTACACCCCTTCATGACACTGGGGTTCCCTGGTGGAAGTGGCTCTTTCAGCAGGATAATCTGTAAGATGTGCTGGACCAACCAGTTTGATCCACCTCACGACCTACAGGACTTGAAGGACCTGCTGTTAAGGTCTTGGTGTCAAATACCACAGGACACCTTCAAGGGGTCTTGTAGAGTCCATGCCTCAGCGGTCCGGTGCTATTTTGGCAACACACAGAGGACTAAGCCATATTAGGCATGTGTTCATAATGTTTTGTCTCATCAGTGTAGATTATCTTCATAAACGTCTCTGTTCGTCCTGCAGGGGATGGTGGCGGTGTCTGGCAGTCTTTCGGTTCTGCTGGACTCTATTTTATGTGCTCTTGGTCCATTAACCTGCCTGACAGCACAAGTTCCCCAGCTCAACGGCTGTCCACGCAACGTCCTGGTGAGACACACTTTCACACATTGCAGTTTTTTATTATGGTGTCCCGAACAATTCACTTGTTTTCTACAAAATGTTTACAAAAGCTTCTTATTTGCGATTCAAATGCACAGTTTATGATTTCAACTCTTCTCCTGACCCTCACCTACTTTTTCTTTGCAGTCAAACACTTTGGACAACATCGCTTACATAATGCCTGGACTATGAATCTCTTAAAAGGCACTTACAAGAGACTGGGTTACATTTGGACATATTCCTAGAAGCACCAAACAGAGGACCAGAGTTGTTTTTTTTAACTTTTTCTGATCAATGGACATTCTTAATCTCTGACATGTTTTTAAAAATTGTATTTAAAATGTTAGTCATTTTTTTATTGTTGTTAGAAAAAGAAAAAAAATCCTATTTTAGAGGACACTTTTGAAGTTTCCCTTTTGTGTTTGTGTTGGCGTCTCAAAATTTCAAGGTCTGTTTAAAGATGTGTTTGTGAGTATATGTGATCAAATTCACATGCTTTTTATGTTTTATACAAATATACAGTTTAGTTTTATGGCCCAATGTTGTTGTTTTCTAATTTAACATTGACTTAATTTATATCAACTGCAGTTTAACTGCGCTATCATCATTTCATGTCTTACATATTGTATTTTTGTAATGTAAATGTTGTAATAATATACTGGGATTGGACGATGAAAGTGAAACACCTGGTTTTAGACCACAGTAATTATTATACTCCTTTTGCAGCTAATACAGCATCAGTTCATCTTAGGAATGACAGACACAAGTCCTTCACAGTGGCCAGAGGGATTTTGAGCCATTCCTCTTCTAGAACAGTGGACAGGTCACTATGTGATGCTGAAAACGTTTTCTGACTATCTCCTCCAAAATTCCTCAAAGTGGCTCAAAATATTTAGATCTGGTGACTGTGCAGGCCATTGGAGATGTTCAACTTCACTTTCATGTTCATCAAACCATTCTGTCACAAGTCTTGCTGTGTGTGTTGGTGCATTATCATGCTGATGCACGGCACCCCCTTCAGGGTACAGTGTTTTTAAGCATTAGGTGCACACGGTCCTTCAGAATGGTTCGGCAGTCCTTGGCAGTGATGCGTCCATCAAGCACAGTAGGGAATGCCATGATATCGCAGCCCAAACCATCACTGACCCTGATCCACCCAGTTCTTCACTCTGGGCAGCAACAGACTGGGTGTTAAGCTTCTCCACACCGTAACTCTCAAGGACTCATCAGAGAACAATACATGTTTCACATTGTCCACAGCCCAAGATTTCCTCTGCCTGCACCAATGAAACCAACTTTTGGCATTGGCACGAGTGACCAAAGGTTTGGCTATAGCAGCCCGTCCATGAATATTGACTCTGTGAAGCTCCAGACAAACAGTTTTGGTGGAACCAGGAGAGTCGAGGTGCACATTTAATTATGCAGTGAGTTGGGCAGCTGTGGTTTTATGTTGTTTTGGAGACAATCTGGGTTGTACCTGGACAATCCTTTCAGACAGCTTCCTCTTGCGTCAACAGTTACTCCTGCTGGATGTACCCTGGATCCCACAGCTATCGATTCACCACAAAGACTTGCTGTCCTGGTCACAGATGAGGCAGCGAGACGCGCACCAACAATCTGCCTCTTTTGATCTCTGATATGTCTCCCGTTATGTTGTGTATTGCAATATTTTATGTACAGCTGTGCTCTGCTGATTCAACCTTCTCTCTGCTCTTACTGATGGAATGTGGAATCAGTGAAGATTGGCTGCATATACAGACATGAAACCTCCAACTCTATATTGGCCAGTGTTTCAGTTTCATTGTCCAACCCCTGTAGTTTTCAAGTTTTGGCACGTTTACAGGACAAGCATGTATAAAATCATTTTAAAGGTGCACTAAGTATTTTTATTTATTTTTTTCTTTTAAAAATGTTTTATACCTTAAGAAACCATAGCTCATTTCACAAATATTTTTATAATAATGTACACTTACATGACATGAAGACCCCAGTCATATCAGTGGGTCCCACTACATGGTAGCCTTAATTTTGAAATCACATGATCAGATGAATACTTATCACATCTGGCTAACCTGCTCACTTCCGGTTGCTGAATAACTTTATCAAATATGCCTGTGAATATTTTACAGTGGCATCAACTAAAGTGATGCGGTGTCCAACTTGATGGGTATCAGTAGGCATAAAATAATTTCTTGCTACACCAACAATTTAGTTCACCTTTAAAGTGATCATTTTAAACAAGTGATTGTTGGTAGTTTTAGAAGATGGAAAAATAAGTAAAATATATTTGCATTGATATATGTGCATTTTGCATTGACTTATTTCCATTAAATCTCAAAGATCTAAAGTGGGTTTGTTGTTATAAAATATTTTTATAAATGAATTTTCCTGATGTGCACATACGGTGGCCTCCAACAAATATTTGGAAGCACTGTGCCAATCAAAAGTTTGGAAACATTAAAGTTTTTTTATGTTTTTGAAAGTAGTTTCTTTCTCAAGGCTGCATTTATTTGATTAAAAATACTGTTAAAAAAAACAGAAAATTCAGCTTTGTCATCCCAGGAATAAATGACATTTTAAAATATATTACAACAGAAACAAGTTCATTTAAATTGTAATAATATTTCACATTATTACTTTTTTACAGTATTTTTGATCAAATAAATGCCGCCTCAGTGAGATTAAGAGACTACTTTCAAAAACATTAATGTTTCCAGACTTCTGAATTTCAGTGTATTAGATTGTATCAGATTATAAACTTCAAGAGTAACTACATTTGTGTAGTTCATCACATTCAGGATGATCATTTTTCATTAAAGGGATAGTTGACCAAAAAAAAAGAAAATTCTGTCATCATTTAATCACCCTTATGTCGTTCCAAACCTGTATGAGATTCCTTCTTATGCAGAATATAAAAGATATTTTGAAGAATTCTGGTTACCAAACTGTTTCAGTTCCCATTGACTTACGGACAAATATATGGACAAAAATTACAATGGAAATCAATAGGAACTGAAACTGCTTAACAAAATTCTACAAAATATTGTTTATGTTCTACAGAACAAAGAAAGTCATAGGGTGAGTGAATTATGACAGATTTTTCGTTTTTGCTATCAACTATCACCCACTTCATGACTATATTTTGTCTTCATTTTGAAACAGTATATCCACTGTTTTATCATTTTAACCCTGAATGAAAAGTGAGCTTGTGCTATTTTCCTTTAAAATAAATGCAGCTTATTTTTATATTTTTGTTCTATAATGTAAATATATTCATGCATGACTTAGGCTACATGTCCAAATAAATGCTGGGGTCCATTTAAAAAAAAAAAAAAAAGTTCAAACATTTAAGTGTTTTTCTTCTGTTAGTTGAAACATTTCTTTGGCAGTTTATTACAATGTAAATATAACACATTATTGTATTTATGCACATACGTTGCATGTGTTACTAGAACACAAATGGAGTTATTGTTACTTGATACGTTAGCCTTTTCAACCCAGAAATTCCTGTCCTGTCACTTTTCCAAGAACCATTTGTTACCACAAGATGTAATAACCCTGTGAAATGACAAGACGGAAGCTAAACAGGGAAAACATTGAGCATGCACAACTGAGGAAGAGTGCTCAACTTCCTGTTTGTGGTTTCAGACCATAAAAATGCTGCAAAACTAGCCATTTATCCACCCTGATCATGAAAACAGCATTCATGGACACACCTTTAAGAAGTCTCTGTAAAAGAGGTGTGTTTCATAGACTGAGAGGAGGAGGAGGAAGCATCACATGTTCGGGCAGAGCCACACTACCAGCAGTGTTTTGGCTGAACAGCAGGAGGAGAAACAGGAAGTGCAGAGGAACACAAGCAAGGCCAGCTCATAAGCTGACGCTACACACACAATAGATCAATTTCTCAGTTAAGGTAAGCTTTTCAAGCTTGTTTGATTTATCAGCTTTCACATAATCAAAAGCAGACACCACACTTTCAGTGGAAGCTGAACACTTAAGTTTTAGGCTGTTTTTAAGCTGTCAGTTGAAATGAGGCAGTTTGAACAGTGCTTGACTGCAGCTGAGGTAATGTGAAATGTGCGTTTTTCTGGCAGTTCCTCTCTGCTGAGTCATGTGAATGGAATGATGTCCTCCATTTTCCCATTAGATGACAATTCATAGTCTATACTGCACAATACATTATGCTCTGTTGTGTCCTTTCAAGCTGCAGACTATGGAGGAAACTACAACACAAGATGAAATTCACCAGGAGGAGAAAGAAACACCAGAAAGCAGTGAAAGAGGAGGAGGGTGGACAGAGCCAAAGGAACAAGGTTTGGCATAATGTTTTTTATCTGATTTACTAAAACAAATCACCAAGGTTTTTGTGGACATGGTACCAGCCTAATACAATTGCTTTTGGGCATGTGCCTACCATGGTGTTTTTTTAAGTACTTTGGGGTATCACTGTAAAAAAAGTGACTAATGTGGCCCTTTTAGACTGCCACTTAGGTCAATTGCATTTTTGGCTTGAAACAAAACATGGTTACAAAATTTAGGTTGCATTTTTTTTTTTTTTTGCAGTGCGAGCAAATACCATGGTAAATGCATCAAGTAAAGTGTTTTTAAAGCTACACTGTGTAGGATTTTCTCCCATCTAGCGGTGAAATTGTTTATGACTACCAACTGAATATTACTTTCTAGCCCCTCCCATTCCGAGGGTGTTTTAACTCTTACGGTGGCCGTATTAATTCAAATCTGCCGGCAGTCGCGAGTAATCTCCCCCTCGCGTTCGTCTCGGCGCCGAGTGTCAAAACGCGGAAGGCGAAGTTTGAATTTCCAGGTATGTCCCTCTTTGGCTAATGTATTTTTAAGATGGAGGCGCAACATGGCTGCCGCCATTCGAGCGACTCGCTCGTATACTCTAAATGGCAGATTCTACGCTTACGAGAATACTTGATTAGTTGGTAGAAGTAATTACACATTAATGAGCACATATCACTTTGAAAGAACAAAGTGTTTTTTGCTAATAATCAACTTAAAATATTACACAGTGTAGCTTTAAGTTGTGCCACACTTAATATGCCATGATGTCATCATTTTGTCCTTTTAATTGTTTCTTACTTGCATGCTTGAAACTGAGACAAGCATGTTTTTTTCTCTTGCTAATAGCATCTTACAGTATGTTCTTCACCATCCCCCAAAGTAAAAAGGAAAACATTTTTTAGAAGATACTTTTCAGAAAACAGCCTTACTAAAAATAAAAAGCATACTTGAGCACTCACATGAGAAGAACAACAGAGCTTCATTTGTGATTTGAAACGGGTGTGACCATAACCCAGCCACAGCGTTTAATTTTCACAACCTTTAGCAAATCCAATTTTGCAGTTTAAAGGGAGAGTTCACCCAACAATGAAAATTCTGTCATCATTTCCCTTATGTTGTTCCAAACCTGTACGACAGTTGGCGGTAGCCACTGACTTCCATAGTATTTTTTTCCTATATATATATATCTTCTATATATCTTCTTTTGTGTTCAACAGAAGAAACAAACTCATACAGGTTTGGAACAACACGAGGGTGAGCAAATGATGACAGAATGTTCATTTTTGGTTGAACTATCCCTTTAAGTTGCATTACAGATATTTAGTATCATAAAAGGTGTTATGTATCAGTTCAGTCTTTAGGTGGCGGTATTGCATCAAAATTATGTGATGCTAACAATATTGTCTTTCACATTATTATATATAAACAATTTTTGCTTGTTGCTTTGCTAAAACCAGATTTGTAATAATTTTTCACACCACTAACTGACCTTTATAAAAAAAATATATATATATATTTAACAGTACGAGGCTTTAAATTAACTTTAAATAAACTATGTTGTTCCTATTTTCTGCATGTCTTATATATTCCTATAATCCAGCTGGTATTATAGTGTGAAGATACATTGTGTGTATTTATTTAGGCATAATATTCAAATATTGAATAAGAAGATTTTAAAATCAAACTCAAAATGATGTAAATAGGAGCAAATGTGGACAAAAAAAAAGTGTAAAAATGAATTTGCCATGCAATGATAAATTACAAACGATTTAATATGCCAGTATTGTGGTGGAATTTTCAGTAATTAAATGTTTTTTTTTTTTTTAATGAGTTATTGCATTAACACTCATAAAACCACTAACACGACAGGGGATCATGATCCCATTTCCCTCGCATTATTTATTCAAGAGTACAACTAAAATCTAAATAAGTCAACTGAAACATTTCCTAGTATTATCGTAAGTTATTATTTAGAGGACAGTGGTTTCTTTGTAACTCATGGCTGTCTATAATAACTCAGTTTGTCCTTTTCTGTCTGTGGTTCTAGAGTTGAGACTGGTGCTGCTGGGCTCAGCGGGTGCGGGGAAAAGCACTGCGGTCGATGCCATCCTGGGCGGCCCGACATCTGAGTCCGACTGTCCTGGCCCTGAGACTCCAGTCACTGCCTGTCAGAAGAGACGCGGGACGCTGGCAGGACGACAGGTGGGTTCATGTAGCTCTTAAACTCAACGAGAGGTCATCTGATTATTCAGTCCTGCACATGTAGTTTTTAAAAAATGTCAGAAATAAAGTTGCATCAAGGCAAGTATGTGATTTCCTATTATGTGACTAGGCATATCAAAAACATTTCATAACATGACGTCTATGTGTAATATTTTTGTTTGCTCACATTTATATATGCACATCATAAACCATAACAGTTATCATACAAATTTTACAAATAGCAAACTTTAACTGCCTTTTGTTTGGTTGGTTGTTTTAGAAAAGTGCAATTATAAAACCAATAGTTTTAAAAATTTAGATGCCACCTGGGAAATTGAATTACATTTAGTTAATTTTTGTTTAGTAAATAAATTCACATGTTAGCACAATTTATATTTGTCTACAAATATAAAACCTTTGTACCATTAAACCTTTGATTCAAAAAGATCATGAGAAACAAATAAAAATGTACACTTACAATACAATACAATACTTAAAATACCTCTAAGACATTTATTAATCTTAGTTAATGTTAATTTCACCATTTACTAATACATTAAAAGTTGTCAAAAAAGTTGTTTATTATTTGATAGACCTGAGCTAACATGATGAACAGTTGCATTTTTATTAGCTAATGTTAACAGATATTAATAAATACTGCAACAAATATATTGCTCATTTTTAGTTAATGTTAGTTAATGCATTAATGTTAACTAATGGCACCTTATTGCAAAGTGTTACCAAATATATTATAAATAAAATGTATATAAAAAAATTTTATATTAAAAGTATATCAAATATTTTATGCAAGCGAAAGTGGCCTAACCTTAAACTATATTAGGCAAGGCAAGTTTATTTATATAGCACATTTCATACACAATGGCAATTCAAAGTGCTTTACATAGAAAGGAATAAAAATAATCACATTATGGTAATTCAAAGTGCTTTGCATAGAAAATAAACACAAAATAAAAGCAAGGGTAATTAAAACAGTTATAAAAGGAATTAAAAGATATAAATGATACAGTTATACAATGAATGAAAGTAAAATGAACTAAAGAAGTGAAAAGATGATACAGAGCATAAACTTCTATAACTTTACTATAAGCGCACGCTGCAGTTTTATTGTCTGCCGCTTTAAATGCTTAAACTTTTTCAAGCAGGATGGATTTTGATTGGCTGTCAATGTTTTTATCATTTATCAGCTGGTTCCAACAATATTGTTTCTTGATGACATTGTTGTTACAGTTGTGGTGTGTGGACTCTGCTATTCTTTTGTTGACTATATCCACATAGTGTTCTTTTATGTTTCTTGAAAGGTCCTGTTTCTAAGACTCTGTTTTCTTCCTTGCAGGTGGCTGTCGTGGACACACCTGACTGCCTGTGCGTCGAGCGTCCCGCTGAGGACGTCCGCCGCCAGTTTTCGCTCTGCGCTGCTTTATCGGCCCCGGGGCCCCACGCTTTCCTGCTCTGTGTCCCTGTTCACCGGCCCAGCAACCTGGAGCTCCAGATTTTGGAGACCATCGAGAAGGTGTTTGGTCCTGAAGCGGTTAGTAAACACGCAATGGTGCTCTTCACTCGCATGGACCTCCTGCCTGAGGACGTTTCACTGGATGAGTATCTCAGCACAGAACGGGTCGACTTACTGGAGCTCGTGCAGAAGTGCGGGGATCGACGTCACCCGCTGCGGGCAGGAGCGAGCGCGGGAGAGAAGGAGCTGGAGGAGCT
This sequence comes from Abramis brama, assembly GCF_963993115.1. Lineage (NCBI taxonomy): Eukaryota > Metazoa > Chordata > Actinopteri > Cypriniformes > Leuciscidae > Abramis > Abramis brama. The sequence continues at coordinate 20,347,611 of NC_139963.1, read as the reverse complement.
GCTGATAAAGGTGGAGCAGATGGCCAAAGAAAGCGGGACGCAATTCTACACCTGCCCTCTCTTGAAGGAGGCAGAGAGGAGAGTGAAAGAGAAGGAGGAGGAGATCTTGAGAGGCAGAGGGGAAGACGATTCGGAGGGAATAAGGGGCGAAGCAGAGAGAAGTGTGGACGATCTGGTGGTTGAGGGAATCGCAGACCTCTGCGTCTCCACGCCGGACTCCTCATTCTTGCGCTGGTTGTGGGACAGCGTGGTCGGGTGGCTTCTGTGGCTCCCGAATATGGTGAGGGGCAGTGCTTTACTGGGGTCGTTCGTGGGGCTGTTCGTCGGGGGGCCCTTAGGAGGGGCCATGGGAGCAACGGTGGGCTCTGTGGCAACGGAGATGGGTAGACGGAAACGAAAAACCAATTGAGCGCTTGAATTTGGTAACAGCTTATTGTATTTTTCATTACCATGAAACGTCAAAAAACAGATCAGTTTTTCTTATACATTCCAATGTGAATATAGAATTGGATAATGAACACTATGAAATGCTTTTGCATGTTTCTAATTGAATACAAATTTTTTTTTTCATTGCAACTTAACAATTTGAGTGAAAAGTTGAATTGAAAAATGAAGTTCAAAGTCTTAGGGTCACACTAATTTCTCATACGGAAATAGTGCACAATATCAATATTTTAAACGTTTTAATTTTCAAAATCCTTAAATGTTCATTTTAGACCGATCAAATTTACAGATTTTCAGTCTATTTAAAATAAAAATCTAATAAAATTTAATAAAAATCCAATGAATATATAAATGCATAAAATCCAATAGAAAAATACAGCAAAATACAAGGGATTCCAGCTATAAATGTACACAAACTTGATCTGTTAAACATGGAAAATGTAATAATGTTTGTTAATGTTATTCATGAAAAATATTATAAAGTGTTACCAAACATTTGAGTGATTAAAGAGTCCAAAAGCCAGACTACTTTTAATAGTGAACGAAGAGAAGGGTTTAGATGTGTCTTTGAGATTCATTTCTCTTATTGTGTGCACCCTTCGTTTTGCACTAAAGCTTTTTTGCCTTAAAAGCTGGATGAGTTTAATAAGCATCTGTTTCGGAGCTCTGTAGAGTAATGGAGTGAAGATTACTGTGTTAACACTGTCACCAAAAAGCTTCACTCCACACGTACACAAGTTAAACTCACTGTATCACTACTAATCCTGAAGTGCTTTCTTTGAAGTGAGGACTGAACTCGAAGCACGCTATTAAGTCCGAATTTGTTTACAGACTGCAAGCATCTAGGTGCATAAGTGTTTTTATTAGGTCACTGCTGCACTAATCAGCTGCTATGGAACAAATGCATGCTGCACACTTTGTGAGAGATCACATGATCATAAATTAATAACGCTCCTCATATAAGCGTTTTCATGTGCAATTTTGTTACTTAATTGGTTTGCAGTTCAAATATATCTGCAGCTGTTCAGGAGTGTGAAAATAAAACTGCATAATTTAAACAATCAGTGATGGTGTGACTAATTTGCATGTTTTATTTATACGCACATTTAGTCTCTCCAATTACAGGTTTCAGTCATTCGTTTGGAGTTAAGAAATAATATTTCAAATATGAAATCTCATGTGCACACATGGCCATATAGGCATATATGTATAAAAAAAATATATTCCAATATTTATTTGAGATTACACCATGATCTGTCTGAATACTTGATTCTGATTGGCTGGAAGGTGTGCAATAAAGCTGTTTAATGCACAGGTAGTTCCAGTCAGTTTAATCACTGTTCTATATTAATGAGCACACAGATGCACTCATCACTTGCAGATCGATATATAACAAAAATATTGCGCTGCAAACATCAATAACAGCTTTAAATTGTCAATGCTGGCAAATTACCATGGTATAAGCGGGATAATCCACACGGAGGTGTTTTTTGCCCTCATTTAATTTACAGCTAGCTGTAATTAATTTTTTTTTTTTTAAATATTTCATAATAGTTAGAAAACATTAATATTTTAAAATATATTTTATTAACTATAGTGTATATATACATTTAAAAGTATTTATTATATTTAAAGAGCCTATTAAATAAGTAGCATATTTGGACATATGACATTTATTATTATTATTTTTTACATAAAATCATCATTTTTAGTGGCACCAAAAAAGTATTTGGAAAGTGACTTTATCAGCATTGTTGTACTGAGGTTTTTAGTGGATGTAAGTCGGTTCTCCTCAAATTCACACAGGTGTAGTTCATAACATTAGCTTCAATTATGATCACTAATGTTAAACAACCAGAAAGTTTACAAATATTATATATAATATTGGGACTGTGGGACTGTTTATATGTCAACAAGATTCAACAACACATTTTCACCTGGCTATACCCACTGTTTAGATCTGTTGGGGTATTTATGCAAATTAGCACATAAGTAATTAGATTATGCACCGTTTGTCCATGTTGTCCACAAACTATTTCAAAAAACTTGTAATACATTTTTTGTTTGTCTTGATGTAAGTAATCAACTCGGTAATTTTCATGGTGATATCTAAAGGTTAAATTTTTTACCCTATTCACGTGAGAAAAAGAATGAATAGGCGAATGAATAGGCTATATTTGGGTCTTTTCCGAAACTTTCCCCTAATGGGATTCTTCTGGGCTTTTTTTTTCCTTACTCAGGACATATTGAGGATACAAAATCAGTTGAGTTTGCTTCTGTTGCAGTTTGTTCAAGGTTGACCCCCATTTTGGCTTAAAATGACTGGACTATATATCCATATATGTATTATACATCTATTGTGTGCCACTTGTCATCTGTATGGGATTTATCAGTTTAAACAGAAATGTTGTGTCTCTTTACAAAAAAAGACACCCAATCAGTCCACTCCATAGTCTTTTAACAGCTTCAGAAGCCATGAGCAGACAAGGATATTGTGAAAAGGCTTTTATGCCACTGCAGAAAGACGTCAGACAGACATATGCAAACACGTCTCTCTCTCGCCCTCTTTTGCGAGAGCAGCTTTATGTTTTTGACATTGACATAAGTGATAGTCTGCTAAACCCATCCATCAAAAAAACCCATCCCTGTATTTCTGCCTTCAGTACAGCAAGGCGTTTCCTTATGTGGGTGGTCCGCCCAGGGAGAGAGAGAGACACAAGCCTGCTCTCATGTTTCTAAGCAGAGAGAGAGAGCTTGCTGTGGGACGCACATCTGTCTTCCAGATGTGTCTTTTTGCAGTTGTTTGAAACAGGAAAAAAGAACGTTTAAAAAATAAAGGAAAATTGGTGCTAAACAGATTTTTATTGTCAGGGATTACGGATGTAGTGCTCTATAGATTACAGTATAGCAGACTGTGTATGACTCAGCCAGTACTGTATATTTTAACCTCAGATCCATCTTCTTAAAGAAACGGCACAGGAATTATGTAGCGCGGTCCCCTGCGTACTTGGACCTGTGGATAACGTGTTTAAAAAGGAACACCTGTCCAAATATTATTCTGTCCTATTGGACATGCGTCTGGATGAGGTCAGGAAGAGAGAAAGATGAGAAAATGAGGAAGAAATGTGTAAAAGAAAGCAATGGAAAGAATGAAAAGGAGGGAACTATGGATTAATATGAAGAAGAAAAAAAAACACTTGAAATACGGAGGGAAAATAATATAAACATACCAAAACTAGTTTGTTCCCTCACATAATAAATAATAATTTTAAAAAAAACACCACAAACCCTGTGAACGCTCTTTTCATGAATGCTGTGGTGATATGGTTAGCTCTCAAAGGACCCGATGCCCTTGAGAACTGACACCGTGATGATTTGTGCCGGTATGCGTAACACTGGCCAAAGTCTCGCGGAGTCACAACTGGCCCATCATTAATACAGTAAGGATGAGTTATGCAGCCGCCTCGCCCCTCAGCGGAGATATTGTTGATAAAGGGCCTTGTGGTGCACTCAATGAGGAGCAGAAGCAAACTGCAGACGCCTCGACATTGCTCTCTGATGATCGCGGCCTGTGGGCTGAGAAAGAGAAAGCCAAGCAAATGTAACCGAATGACAATGTTTTATCACAGAGCGCAAGTCATCTTTTTTAGTCGTTAGCTCGCGCAGGCGTTTTTCAAAATCACCGACTGTGCTGACTCATGACGCGTTTTAAAGGTCATCAGCATCGTAAATCCTGCAAAAAAAAATTATATACATATATATATATATATATATATTTTTTTTTTTTTTTTTATCGATGTACATTTATAACACTATACTTTGTATTATATTACAATTGCAACATATTACAAGAAACTAACGCTGCTGTGAAGGTGTTTCTAATACAGCGGCTGTGGGAGTGATGTGAAGTCTTTCTCACTTCCGACAGCCATTATCAATCTCCTCTCTATTTTTTCCCTCTTTTTGAAAGTTATGAAAACACTATGGTGGAGTTTTTCTTTTGCTATTTGAGCAAATGACACAAATATATATATATATAATGTAGGCTCTCATTCACTGATATATATCTAAGTTTACCCAACTATGACGACTTCCGCTTCTGAGAAACCCGGAAATGTGAAAATGGTTTATTATGCAAAGGACTGAGACGCTGCAGGATCGATTATAAATGTAGCTAGGTTTTCATCCTTACTATTTTTAAATTAATAAGGTAACATACAGTAACAAGATTACAATTTTACCATAGAAATACTGTTTCCATGTTTAAAAAAAAAAAAAACGAATCTACTTAACTGTGGGATGTTTGCCATTAGGCCTATAGGCTACATTTAAAACAATATCTTAATCTAAACCTAAGTAATATTGACAAACTACAAACTATAAATCATTTGAAAGCTTACAATCTATAGTTTTCATATTTGGTGTCTTATTCTCAATACAAATAACAATTTATTAATTTGCAACAAGTAGGCTATATTTTCAGACTCATAATGCATGTTTAGACCTTTATTTTGAAAAACAAACTCGTTGAACATGAAAAATCATGAAATATTGGTAGAAACCTCTTGTTTTCATGCCAAGAGTTCAAAACCACCCATTCTAATTTTTTTAGGAAAAAAAGGTCTGAAAATGTTTTAAATAAAGAAAAAATGATAGATTCTCCATTTGTGATGCAGTGGTGAGCTATAGGCTACAAATCCGTGTTTTTTCCATATGTCTTATGTGTTTGTTAGAGGTCGAATTCAAATCATATACTGCCAAACTGCCCATATTATTTCTGAATAGGATGTCTACTTCATAAATAAGTATGAAAATTATGGAAATATATGGTTCACATCACTCAAACCATATTGAAATGGAAGAGTCCTTATATGGTCACCAAAGGACTCTGGTTGGTATAGTGGGAAAGTTTAGTACTGCGCCCAAACAAAATTTCACTGAAAGCAATTTTTTTGAGATATAAACTTCAAATTTGGAACAGATCAGATTTATGGCTTGGAATTACTTGAAGTTTTAGAGTAAAACATGTTTTTTTAAATATATATTTTATGTAAAATAAAAAGAATTTTATTTGTACATTTTACATTTTCATACACTTAAACTTCTATAACTTTTTTTTTATTTCACTTTTATATATATATATATATATATATATATATATATACTGTATATATATATATATATATATATATATATATATAACTTCTACAATAATCTGCCAACACTGTAAAAAGTGAACAGTTGGATCAACTTAAAAAAATTACTTCAATTGGTAACACCTAAAGAAATTAAGTTTTCTCAACTTAAATTATCACGTTTTTCACGATAAAATGTGATAATTTAAGTTGAGAAAACTTAATTTCTTTAGGTGTTACCAATTGAAGTAATTTTTTTAAGTTGATCCAACTGTTCACTTTTTACAGTGAAGTGTGTCCTTTTTAAAAGAGACCAAACTTAAGTATTCAAAATTTATAACAATTTAAAGTGGAAATGTCATTTTGGGGTGCCCAGAAATGGGACTGACAGTTAAGGGCTTAAGGAAAATTTAAGGAGAATTTTTTTTAAACGTCCCCTCGTGCTCGTCCATATAATGGCAGTGAATAGCGACCAGCATCAAGCTTTTAAAAAAGATGCAAGATTATCACAGAATGATGCAACACGTGTGTTATGAAGTAGGGTTTGGGGAAAAACAATCTAAATGTAATATTATTTAACAAAAATCCTGACCTTGGCCATTGTTCTTCTTCTGAATGGACACCCCCGCTAACAACACCAGGGTGAGTAAATGATGGCTTCAGTTTCTTTTTTAGGGTGAACTATCCCTTTAACATAAATCACACAGACTTATTATGTGCAGTGCCATCACACATTTTATTTAATAAAATGCTGTTTTGTCAAGTAAAAAGTAAAATGGTAATATGTAACTTGATTGTAACACCATGAAAATACAGATAGAAGTATGTAACAGTCATGTCAAAAAATGCCATTCATTCATTCAACTAGGATATAGGGATGGTAGTGTAGCCTATTAGAATTACTAATAATTTGTTTAACCCAAAAGAGGTTTTAGATGGGATTATATTTCATGTATCAAAATTGTTAAAATGCTTCATTTTAAAAAAAAAACAGCCTTAAAAACCATAAAACGTGTGTAACATACTATGAATCAAAGAGATACTGGAGATGAACTACACGCACAGCACACGTCTGCTGACTGACTGTAATCTTCTGAAGAACACTGATGTCCAGCGCCCAGCCCTGGAGGAGAGACTGCAGTCCCCTCATCTTTTTCCTATTAGTGCTGTTTTCATGTGTGTGTGTGTGTGTGTGTGTGTGTGTGTGTGTGTGTGTGTGTGTGTGTGTGTGTGTGTGTGTGTGTGTGTGTGTGTGTGTGTGTGTGTGTGTGTGTGTGTGTGTGCACAGCAGTGATTGTTTAGAGTCAGTATGTAACAGTGTGTGTGGCTTTCAGGCAACCTATAAAGCATTGATAATAGCCCTGGCCAAATTACAAAATGAAAATGGACCAACAAAAGTTTGCTTTCATAATAGCACGTCGAGTTTATATGCACACAATCAAACTTTTAATGTTTATGGGGCACTGGCAACATTTCAGTGCGTAAAATGGTGGTGTTTATTTATTACATTTGTGAATAACTGAAGTCTATAGCTATGAGGTATTGCTCTCAAAAGCACTTTACTTTTAAAGGTTTACTTTGCAATGTCTACATTCAGCTGGACTGTAAAGTAAATAGAAGTCTTTTGAAACTTTAAAATATTTCTACAAATAAAATCAATCTATCTATAAGGCTCCTAATACAATCATATGTAGATATTCTCAGAATATTGCACCGATACCTTATATATTTGTTTTTGTTTTTTCATTTATTTGTGTGTGCATTCATATTATTTCAGTCAAAGGGAAGAACCAATGAGGTTTGTTCACATGCGTCATCAGGTTTAGTTTAGGTTAAAAGTCTAAATTAAATTGGTTTATCATAAAGCTATCGTGTCTCTTCAGAAAATTTTGACTAAACCGCTCAATACATATGGATTAGTTTTACACTCTCTTTATGAACGTTTTGAAGCATCAAAGTGGTAGTTGCGTAGCTGTCAATGAAGGGACAGAAAGCTCTCAGATTTCATCAAAAACATCTTCATTTGTGTTCCGAAGATGAACTAAACTCTTATGAGTTTGGAACAACTTGAGGGAGAGTAATCGATGACAGAATTTTCATTTTTGGGTGAACTAACCCTATAGAATCAGGTCATGATGTTGCATCCAAAAAAACTACATTCAAAATATTTATTGCAATGTGCATCATATTGTGAAGTATAGTTGGTAATATGAATCGATTTGAATGACTTTGGTGTCTGATTGTGGTTCTATTTAATGCTAGTTTGAAGAATATTTTTTCATATACTGTTAACATTAACTTCAGTACCATTCAAAAGTTTGGGGTCAGTAAGATTTTTGAATGTTTTTGAAAGAAGTCTTATATGCTCACTAAGGCTGCATTTATTTGATTAAAAAAAACACAGTAAAAAATATTGTGAAATATTATTACCAACTTTGAAACATGAGCATCGTTTATGTGACTTTTCTCCAAAGCGATGTACAGTACACTGTATTCAAGGTATCCACTTTATCATTTTACTGACTCAATTCACTGAATCAAGGTTCGCTGATTGAGTCATCAAAAAGACTCAGTCAGTAAGTGACACATTAGACAAATTTCAAAACAATTACTTGGATCAAGACTGTTTTATGAGCCTTTCTGGATGATTCATTAAAAAAAGTGAACATGTGAATTAATTCAGAAACACTGTTCAGAAATAATGCAGATCATTAAGAACCTCTAACAGCCTAATGCCATGAAAAACAACGTTTACCGCACATACCTCATCTGAATGCAGACTTGAGTGATCTTAAAGTGACTCAAGAGTGAGTACTAATGATCCTTCCCTCAAATCGCAGCAGGACGGGGGCCTCGCTGCGCTCCGGAGGCCCTTAATTGATTAATTGTGCGGGCCTCACTAACTGACATGCTGCTGCTGGTGAGTGGGTACAGCCCACGTTTGAAGTGCAGGCCTACGGGATGTGTTTGAACATAGCATAGAGAGCTCACTGCTCTTTGTAATGGACACCATTCTGCGGTCTGATCGCGGCTCGGGGTCAAGCCAAAGCAAGCATACTGTTCCTCCCATTACCAGACGCAGCGAGAGATCTGGATTCCGCTTCAAGGATGAATTAATACAATGCAGATCTGACCAGGATTGCTCCTGTCCAACACAGCGGATCAGGGCCTTAATCCTGGCCCGACCGCACACTTGCGTAATGGAAGAGTCGGGTCTGTTAGGATACCGTCATGTGATTCATAACCCGATGTCAACCTGACAACCAGAGAGACTGAAATGCTAATGGGCCAATTGCATCATGCAGGGCTGTCTTTGTTTTTTAATGGATATGTTTGATCGTGAGGCTGATGTTAGTGCTACAGCACTTGTTGACCCGTACCGTAAGGAATACACCTAAAAAAAAAAAAAAAGAGTTTGAAGTGACAAGAAACATAAAGCCTGTAAAACACATTTTCTTTGATGCTCTGGCTATTAGATCCTTTAGATACTTGTGTTCAGAAGTAGGCTACTATCCAGTTGTGTTACTTCAAATGCAAAACATGCACACGCGAGACCTTGAGCTAAAGAGTACTGTGAAACAGCGATCATCTGGTGTCAAGGCAGAGAGAAACACTGCAATTGGGTTTGAAACCAGTTTTGGTTTCATTTAAAGGAACAGTTCACCCAAAAATGTGTGTGTTTGACAGTCCTTGTTGAACACAAAATAGCTGTGTAAATATTCTTTAACCATCTCCTTTTTTGTTCCAGAAAGAAATAAAAGCAAAGGGGTTTGGAATGACATGAGGGTGAGTAAATGACTGAATTTTCATTTTTGCGCGAACTAATCATATAAGAACCCCAAACCCCAAGTTTTTCACCACCCATTAAAAGGAAGACAGAAAATGATGAGAGGGAGGCAGAGAGAAAGAGAGAAAATTATGTCCTTCATCTGAAATCTCAAATGAAAGGCAATGAGTTGGGCCTAAAGGCCAGACCTCTGATTTTTTACTGTGGTCCTTTTGAAAGCATGCATCCAGCAGAAGACTGGGAGGAGGGGGAAATAGAAAACAGAAATGGCTACAATTTGCCTGGGGGAATAATTCACAGGATAATTTCATCAGTACTGTTGCTCATTTATGAAAGAAAGCTCGAACCCAGCTAAAAAAGGACTTTTCTTAATGTCGGCATGAAATGATAATTCACTCTTCTTTTTTCTAAATGCGCGTTATTGGTCTTATTGTGACTGATTCATAATGGTGTTGAATTTTATTTAATCAAAACGTCATTACTTGATCTTCCAGTGCAAATACTTCACTCTGGCAAAGTGATTGACTCCTCCAAATCCAATCATTTAATCTGCTTAAACCCCGCCCCTTTAAAAAAAATTGTTTTTGTATTAATCTTTTCACTCTGATGTACATCACAATATGGATGATTTGTCTCTCTGGTTCATCATAACTTTAATGCACATTATTCAGTGAACAATTCATTGGTATATTTTCGTAAGAAAAATTTTAATGTTTATTGAAAAATAAATTTATATCTGAAATTACAAATTTAATTTTTGAAATTATTGTTTCTAATATAGATTATGAACACCATTTCATATAGACTTTAATCCTATTTCATATTGGCATAAAAAAATTCAGTGTATTTATTTACTGGATTTTACAACATTTATTTATTATAAAAACATTTTTTTAAATAATATTTTAAATTTTTTATTTATTTAATTTATATATATATATATATATATATATAATTATTTGACATTATTTTATTAATGATATTATTTGTGTTATGTTTCATACATTTTTCAAATTTGCATCCAGAGGTGCAATGTATCTGGACTTCACAGTTTTTATTTCACCTGTTATCAATGTATCCTGTGATTGTGCAGAAATGGGACAAAATGGGCATGTTTGTGCGTGCATGTGTCATGAAAAAGCAGACGTGCTGCGGCCTCTTTGATGCACTTTGAGTCGGGAATAGACACGAAGAGAGTTTGCGTCTGTGCAGCAACCACTAATGAACCGAGCACGACGCACGAAGTCATTAATGTGTGTAAACTATCAAGCTGTCTGTCACGGCCAATGAAACTGGAAAAGATAGCTTCAAAAGAGCATGAAAAAACCCCTGTCCTGAACTTCCTGAGTGATGCAGCCCTTCTCAGAGGGAAACAAAACACTCTCCGCCACATCTGAATCTCTGTTTCAATTCTTCCCTTTCCAGGGAGAGGTGAAAAAAGCAGAAAAAAAATGAGAGGGGGATATAGCATTGTGACCAATATGCTCCCCATATGTCTGACTGCAGCCGTTGTCTTTCAACCCGGCTCATGTTTTTATTTTTAATGGAATTTAGTTTTTTTTCCACACATCTATTTATCTAGCTTTTATTCTCCTGGGATTTATCTGTGTGTACTCAGTGAGCGTGTACACGCTGCCGGGCCATCCGTTCACAGCTCAGGATATTGATAGGTTGCATAGCTGCGTGTGTGAGGCGAGACAGATTAATGTACAACTCAAAGCCTCCTTGACAGATGTCTAATGCCAACCAACTGAGCCAAGATATGAGGCACATCATCACCACTGTATAGATCATCTGTACAACGGTTAAAATTGCTATCAGACGCTTCTATTCAGCATCGAGATGGCAGACAAACCAAAGTTGGCACTTCATACCATCTGGACTGATAGCCTATTCTTAACATCTGGCAATCTGCTTTATGACTTAAGCATCCATGTTTGAGTGAGAATTTTAGCATGATGATGTCCATCTGCCACTATAAAGGCCTGTTCGTTAGATCATAATAGTGACTGTGCGCTCCAGATTTTCCAAACTGATTGGAGAAACTTTATGAGCGTGTGTGTGTGCGCAAAAGCAGGGTGGTCTGACTGTGAGTAGCTTTGTGCGACCGTCACGACGAAACGACACACTCCGACCGCTGTGAGATGCTAGATAACAAAGACACCATTGATGCTGACCTTTTGCTCCATGTTAAAAAAAAACCTGACCTCTGACTTAACAAAAACACTCGGAGATACACACACCATCCTGCGCTTTCAAACACACACGTATACTCCCTTGCCCCCCCCTGTCCCTCTCCCATGTTGCAGTTGTGTGGAATGCATCTCAGGTGCAGGGCCTGCGCTGGTTCCAATTAGCCGAGTATAAATTAGCGTGACTTTCCCCTCTTCTATCCAAACATTCTCTTTCTCCCAACATGTGCTGTCTAAACCTCTTTCTAACCAGCCCTTCGTTCACTCATTCCCTGACCACCCTCCCATTCATCAGCACATAAATGTCCTCTCTACATCTAATGTCTACACTCCCATATAGGCCTACCGACACTCACTGTGTCTGTGGTCCAGCAGGCCATATCTCTATTGCTCTTTCTATGGGATATGTAGGCTATATATAAATAGGCTAATATTCATATATATATATATATATATATATATAAGGAATATTAATAAAATAAATATTTTCTTTAATTACAATTTTATTCAGTTTTCTTGTATCCTTTTCATATTTGATGAAAGAAAAACAGTTATAGGCTAATAAAAAAAAATCCTCTACCTCATTCCCATCCTAATTACCAATAATGCTTGAAATTGATCATTAATTGAGTTCTTTTGCGAAATCTATAATCGTGGTTGAGTTCGTAGGCTACTTTGAAATGTGTGTTTTTTTTTGTTTGTTTTTTTTTTCACAAAAGCTTTGCTTTTTGTAAATTAGGTATTTTCCAGGTGTTTTATATAGCTATGCTACTTTCAAATGGTAAATTGAATTTTAAATGTTGCCTGCTAAAGTAACCCCAGCCCTAATTTTAAAACCATTTAAAATGGCCATTAAATGACGTGTTTTTTTGCAGAGCCACCATTATACCTTAAGACCACCAGAGATCTACTGCGCTATGGACTAGACCATTATTTTATTTGGAATGATTTAGCAGGCATTTACTCAAACCCAGGTCCATATTACAGAAGAAAAAAAAAATTGTATAGGCCTATATTTTTATACATTCTCTTTAGTTCCTTTGTGAACCGCTGTAGCCTAGTTTTAAGAAAAGAGTCCGAAAGGATTTTTTTTTTTTTTTCAGATTTAGCTAAATCTTCTGTGAACAATTTCAATTTTGTAGTCAAAAGTCGAAGATAAAACAGAAACATACACTTCATCTTACGTTTGCAATCCATTTCCGCGCGCTCGACACCTGTCATGCCCGTATTTACGTGTGCACGCGCACGTTCTTTACCAGTCTGAACCGCAGCTTTAACAGGGAAAATAGCGAAAAGAAGGAAATTTACGAAGCATGTCCTCCCGGAACTTCACAGGTTCACAGGAGTCAAATACTCTGAAGGCCGCACAAGTATTTATATTTTCTTTCCACAGCCACTGTTTCATTTTAACTGCGCGCGAGACCTCCGCGTGCCCACAGCGCGAGCCTTTCACGCGCCGCAACTCATCCAGAGGCGCGCAGAGAAAACACGAGCCTGGCCGCTTTATAGCTCTCAGGAGACCGATAAGTTCGACCTGACCCCCTTAAATAAGAGAGAAGCGTGGTTCAGGTCTGGGTTTTTACCTCCCCAAGGGGGGTTAAAATGGAGGAAAGGACTGAAAGAAAGAGAAGAGGTGAGCCATGAAGGAATTGGGGTTTTCTGTGATTTGTAAACGCGAGACATTTGTGAGGATATATTTACTGCCCCTGAGAAATAAATTCAGTGACGCTAGCTTTGAAAAAATTGTAAAATGTAATACAAATATGAATGTATTTTTTTCAACGAACGATATAGATAGATAGATAGATAGATAGATAGATAGATAGATAGATAGATAGATAGATAGATGAAACCAAAACAATCTAGGCTACCCTTTTATTATGTCCCTTTTAAAATAATAATTATGAGATGAGTTGAAAACGTCCAAGTTAGGTTGTACAAAACCCTGTAAAAGTCATATCTTTTCGTAAAAGGCAATTTGTGCAATATCATACAATTTCACCATCTCATGCGAATTATTATGAGTTGTCATGTGACACTGTTGGTTTTTTTAAAACCCAAAAGTATATTATAAGAATAATAGTTACAGGTGTAACTTTTTTGCAGCATGTGTGTGCCTTCTAAGATTTCAAAACGCTAAGCTACTGTCCAGTTAGGATATTTCTAACAACTCACTAGAAGACACAGCAAAGTCTGTAGTTTATAATGGCATCCCATATGCATGGAACGCTTAATGCATATTTCACCTTTCCTTGGTCTTCACTCCTCCACTCAACCTCTCCGGTAAACCTAATAGTCAGATAAGGAGGTCAAACGTTCACCTTTATTACATGGAGGCCCCCCTCTCTTGCGCTCTTTCACGACTTTAGGAATGCTGTTTTCCATCCATCTCAATCCAGGAGGAACAAATTCGGTTTGATTTGGCATGTGATAGATGTATCCCACACAACACCTGCGGCGTCCTCCAGGGCTTCCATCCATCAAAAGAGCTTCATTGTGTGACTAGAACTGTCCCCAGTGTAGAACAAAACTGCTTTATGTGTAAAGACGATATATAAAAGGTATTGGTTCTTCCAACTTTCTGCTGTGGCCACTGAATGTGATAGAAGTTTCCCATGGAATTTCCCACCAGAAACAGATGTTTGGAGGGTGTGAATGCAACAAACAGTTGCTATTATTTTGGCAGTGCAGTTGCTTAATTAAACGCGGTGAAGAAACTGATATTTCAGAGAATGACTGAACATGACGTATCAGTCGAGTTTTGATTAGATTAGATTTTTCCCTAAGACTTTTCCTCAACACTTGAATGTTCTCCGCAGCTGTAAGACCTCCAATGACTGTATATAGGAACAGGGAGTGTCATATTCTATGATGGTGTTCCCATTCCGAATGGCAACTGCGTTGTGTCATTCAACAAAATGAGTTATTAAGACTCAAACACTTTTGGCTTGGCAGGCAATACGCCCAACATCATTAGTTACTGGCACACAACAACTGGTCTAAAGGTCTCACAGTCTACAGCAGACACCCTCCAAGTTTAGTGCTTCTAATTTCAACATGGTGCCCCCCCCCTCCCTCCTTCGCATCCACTCTTCTGTTCCAAATCTTTGACAGGAGCAGGTTTTATTTATTCACATTTTGCTCAGGGTGCAGGTTTTACAGTGCCTTTGGGTAATGTGGAGTTAATGTACAACTTTCTTTTTTTCCCCCCTCTTTTCTCTTTAAACCTTCCTTAAGTGACTAAACACCCAGGGTAATGACGTAGTGTTGTGAAAGTGAAAAACCATGCTGGAGTCGGAGACGTTGAAATGCTTCAGCATTCCCCGAAGAGTTAAAGTGAATATAGGGGAGAGAGTCGGACAAGGAGGAGACAAAATGGAAAAGAAGGTATTTAAAGAGAAGGAAATTGAGTTAGAATAAACCAAAAATAACTATAAAGAAATATTTAGGGCCTCTGGAAACTAGAGCTAGGCACTGATACGAAGAAAGTTCTCAATTTGATTTAAAGCACTTGATTCAATTCTGATTTCAGTTTGATTCCAGTTCATTATTGGTGTATTTAATTTACAATGAAAGAAATTCTCCTTCAGCTATTGCTGTAAACTGCAAACATTCTAACTTGGTACATAACAAAATTAAAATGATTTTAAAAAAAACAAATTATTTTACAGTTTACATTTACAGTTTAATATAAATTATTAAAATGATCCAAACAACTGTTACCACAACTTAAATAAATGCATGGTTGCAAGTTAAAAATTCTAATTTATTGTTTTAATTAAACCTTTTAAGTTGCAAACATTATGTTGTAGAGTTCTGTTGACATAATAATGTTGATCATTACATCAACTTAATATCATCTGTAATTTAAACTCAAATTTCTGCTTTAATTGGCTTTTTTCAAAATTATGTTGAAGTAACTTAATGAAATTGACTTGATAACTTCGGAAATTAGGCAGTGGATTTCTAGTTCCCAGCATGCTTTGCATAGGACTGGATAAGGAGAATAAATGTTGAAATTAATTGTTAATTTATTTGTTTTTAGTGAAGGGAAAGACCTTTTAGTGTTTAATGTTTGACATTTAAAAGAGTTTCTGTAATGTTGAAGTTTTTGTGGTTGTGCTGAAGAGTATGAAGGTAAACTAAATGCCAGTGATAAGTAATATCTTACTTAAATATACAAGTTAAATAAGTTATGTTAGTATGTGCTATGATAGCTGTTGATTTGAACTCAAATAGATAAGGTTAATTGGTTTCAGGGCTACAACTCTGGTAGTTGGAGTTATCAATTTAAAAAATAGTGTTTATGCTACAAATTATTAAGTTCCTCTAACTCAGTGTAGCTTGTTGGTTGAACGTAAATTCACTCAAAGTTGTCATAACTCAAAGAAATGTATGCAAAGTGTTGGGTTAATTTTTCTGTTGTTGAGCCAACACATATTTTTTAGTGCAAAGGGTATTTATGTAATAGATATAAAGTCTAAAGTTTAAAAGCTTTAAACTGCATTTTATCCCTTATGTTAAACTGGTATTTTACAATTATTTTTGAAAGATTATTTAAACTCATAAACAGTTTAGTTATTAATTAACGTTAATAAGTATATCAACACTCCATCCATCCATCATGTAGGCTAATATATTAAAATGTTCCATCACTGGAAATTACGAAGACTTGATGGTCATTCAATAACCACTCTCACTAATTCAGTTCATTCAGTGAAGGATTCTTCTTACTGATTCACACTGAACTGAACTCCTGAGTTCGTGAGTCTTTTTGAATGATTAATGAAAATGACCGGTACAAAAATGTACAGCACTGATATTCACTAAAAAGAACCGGTTCATAAGAGTCACTTGTTCGTGAATCAGACTACATGCTACTGTATAAGATAGATCTTGGAATTTTGAGAATCGAGATTATCGAAATTTTTATTTTTTTATCAGCCCAACTAGAAACATTGCCGTTGTTAACACTAAGAGTGTTCATGTTAAAGAACTGTTGAACAGGCTGAAGTTCATTTTATAAATTCTAAAGAATATGATCAAACAAGTTCAGTTTCCCTGCACTTTTCCCACCGTCTTCAACAGGACCCAGAAAATGTAATTAGTTTGGAGCTACCGCACACTTCATGTTCAACAGTTTAAATTCATTCATTTACACTTAATGTTGTAGGCTATATAACTCCCATATGTTCATGATCTCCTCAGAGACTTCACGGAAATATATCAAGATCAAATGCGCCAGCTGTGAAAGCCTCCTCAGTACGTATGAAACAGGAGATAACTATGTTAGACAAGGGTTACTTCCTTCCTCAGAGATCAATACAGTCTTGTTGCCCTCTGTTTAGTCCCAGCGCTTCCTTTCCTTAATTCTGTTTTTTCCTTGATATATAAAAGTGATTGGCTCTCTCGCTGCCAAAACTTGTCCTGCACGGCCGTAAAAAACAGCTTCCCCACAGCAGCTTTTTCAAATTTTAGGCCTGTGACACTCTGCCAAAAGCCACAAATTACCCCCCTCTAGCAACAGCGAATTAGGAACAATTTTCTGTTTGCTATAAAAAATGGGGAAAAGAAAGGCGAGGGTAAAATATAGCTTACACCAGAGACCACCAAGGCAGGCAGCGCAGAAATGAAGTGCATGCTCGCCCTGCTGACGGTTTGGGTGGCAGGGCGGCATTTGGCATTTCATGCACTTGCTGATGCTCATAGTAATCAATTCACTAAAACATGGTGTAATGTTTCAACTCAATGAGGTCACGCTTAGAGAGAGAAAAGCAAGCGTATTAATATCATGCCTCGATGGAGAACAGGCATTTTTAAAAATGAGGGATTGAAGCCGATTGTACCAGAGAAAAGATGTTTTACACCAAATCCTCTGCAGCTTCCTCTGAGCTTGGTCTATTGGATTAAGGATCAGAAGGGAATAAGCATAATTTTTTCTTCTGATACAATGTGTGAGGTTTGGCTAAGTGTCCACTATGAGTGCCAGCTCATGATTTTTCCCTTCCATAACTCATTCCAATGCCTTTTAAAAGTCCAGGTCCAAGTTCTTCTACGCCACTGCAGACGTTAAAGGGAGAAGAGCGGAAAACCAAACCAAAGGTCGAGGAATTGGTGAGGTTAAGAGCCAGTCTCCTGCTGCAGCTCACTGCTGGTGGTCCTCAAACCTCATGTTCCCATAGCAACACCAAGCGGCTGAGGGTGAAGGAGATCTCGAATAAACCACCTGACCGTAGGCAGCCTGACCATCACCACGTCAGCATAATCAAGCTTTGGGCCCATTGAAAAAACACGGCAACAGTAACCAGAGACTGCAACGCACATTAACCCAGTTCTGTAGCCTCTGACCCATTTGTTAATTATACTTCCTGTTCTCTTCCTGATTACATGACAGCAGATTTTCAGCTCATTCACAAAGAAATCAGCTAATTGTGCAACTCTGGTTGGAGGGGGTGGGGGGGGAAGCATCATGTGATGTTATTATGCTTTTGTTACATTTTTAGTTGAGAAACATTTCTCATTCAAGAAACGCCACATTGTTGTGTTGAACAGTGAGACTGTGACTTTTCAAAAATGATTAAAGGCCCCTTGTGGTGAAATTAAAGTTTTTAATGTTGTGTAGGCCTATATGTATTTGTGTTGTTTTTAATGTTTTAAAACCAATCATGTGCAAATTCATAAGTCAGCACCATTGCTGAGGGTTTTCTCCTTACAACTGCAGTGAAAAAAGACAAAAAAAAAAAAAAAAAAATGCGGTTTGAAATCGCTGGTGTTTCTTAAAGGCAGGGTAGGTAGGACTATATAAAAATAAAAGATCCAAATTTGTTAAAACTTTCTATATATATCAATACATAATTAAAATGTAAGTACTCTGAAAAAAAGAGTATAAAAATCAAGTGACTCTAGACCGTTTAATCTGTATTAAACACAGCTCATTATTTCGATTCGGGACGAATCAAAGGATTGGCTTAGGCGACTGTCACTCTCTCTCGCAACCATGGCAACCACCCTTTTGCCACGGGATCTGCCCACTTGCGCGCGCACGTTTGATTTGAGGAATTCGAGAGGCACGGAACCTAGGAATAGCAAAACAATGGCAGAGAAAGAGCAATCAAAATTCACATTACCAGCATGCAGTTAGTGAAGGCAAACAAGGCAAAAAAAGAAGACAGTACAAGAAAAGGTAATGAACAAAAAGTCTTTGGATAAACAAAGAAATAAAACGCGTGTCAATATCATCGTGGCTTTCCAGCGACCACCCCGTCCTCAGCCTCTACTTCCTCGGACCCTAGTTGCACGCCACGGCCTCTTGCACGACCTCCTCTGCTTCGCCCTAAAATTATTTTTATTTTACAAAAGGACATTTTACAAACCTACATTTTGCGCATGTGCTCCTGCATGCACTTTTCCAGTCACAACACAGCAATCAAAGGAGGACGCGCTGAAAACTGTAATGCTGTTCTCTTCCTTCATAACTCGTACTGAGAATGTTTGAGTTGCAGAGGAATTTGTGACTGTTTCAGCTGTTCAACCACATCAAAGTTTCGTAATTAGTAAGTCCGTGCTTTTTCTCTTTTTGTTCTTATGTGCTGAAGGGCTGCTGTGCCTTGGTGAAACGGTGTTTGTACGTACGTGAAGAGCTCTTTTCCAAAACGCCATAAACCTAAAAAGCTGCCTCAAAGAACCAGCAAAAGTAATGATTATGAATGTGTAAAATATTGCAATAAGACATTTTAATTGTTTATTAATTTCTGTGTCGGCTGCAAAGATGAAGTTGACGATATTTGACTCGCGATCTTCGCAGTAGGCTAGTGAACGCATGCACCGGAGAAATGCACATTTAGGCTACATAGTTTTATTTTGTTTTGGATGGTTTTGTTTAGAACCAGATTTCTGTAAATATATTCCACATTTTTTAGGCCTGTGAGGCGAGGCTACGGTTCGGTTCACGATGATATAATCTCCAGTTCAAGCACCTTATGTTGTGATTGATAGCCTATATTTACTTTATGTATTTAATCCAGGAATGAAAATATTAATGAATTAATGAAAAAAAAATATATTAAAATTAAGATACAATTAATACAAAACGAAATTCGTTTTAAAGAAAGGCTTTGTGCTTTCTGTTTTGAGGTCTCTGTTAAAGTTTGAAAGTCTTAGTGCAGCTTTCAGAGCGCTCGCGTCCATAATGGAGAACTGTCAAGTAATATTGTTTTTTCCTCATAAATGCAAACACGAAAAATAAAAGACAAAAACTTTTTTAAAAAGACAAACCATAAATTTAGAAAAAAAAAAAAAAAAAAGATGGATTTATAGCGTTTTGGGGGAAAAATGAAAGGATTTATACCGTTTTGAAAATGTTATTTTTTTTTTACTTTGAATTGATCATCAACAATATTGTTGTTTGATTTAATAATCACTGTTGCAAGAAGTGCCTAGTTAAGTTTTTTTTTTTTTTTTTTTTTTTTAAGTGGAAAAAGTAGGGGCTGCCACAGATTATGTTTAGTTAGCTCCTTTATTGTTTTTTTCTATAGCCTAGAATAATATAGGTCAAATGCAGCAAGTCAAAAGACCAACTGGACCTTCTTTGCCAGTTTGCTCACATTTCTTTGAAGGATGGCAAAAATATCGCCTGAATATCGATATCTAGATATTGGAAAAAAATATCGAGATATTCATTTTTGTCAATATCTCCCACCCCTACATGCAGAACACCATATATGTTATGAATCTTACACGAAATTCATCTTCATCACAATATAACTGATGGTAATGTAAAAAAGTGTATCAATGCAACCTGTTTTTAGCTTATATAACTAGCTCGTTAGCGAATCAAAAAATATATATTTTAAATTTACCAATATCAATATGCAAGCTTGATAGTGAGTACTAAAATACATCTTATTTGTTTATATTCATAAGCAATTAGCGTTAGATTTTTTTATTTCATGTGATTCTGACATGATGTCACTACATGCACTGTGCTCCTTCCTCTCTGCTTGTCTCAGGTAAATAATGCGTCTTCAGCTCAGCGGTTGGAGTCGCGCGTTCATGTGTTTTGGGGGCGTGGCTTTGGAAGGAGCCCAGAAGGGAGGGGGTGGAGTGAATGGAAATAATGAACTGTCTTTAAAACAGTCGTGAGAGGTCTACAGACACTCGATTTTTATACTTTCTTTTTCAGAGTACTTACATTTTAATTATGTATTGATATGTACATAAAGTTTAAACAAATTTGAAAAAGAAGTTTTTTAGACCATTCCTACCTACCCTGCCTTTAAGTCACAAACTACCTTAACCAATCACGTCACGAGGGGGCGGGCTTTAGCATATCGTCTCAAGAGAAGCCAGGTTATCCTTGTACATTTTTCTGTTGATATGAAAAATCGGGTATATTTAGCAATATAGCGGATGAATTATGTATATGATGATGTATATTACGATGTTTTGATGAACTATATGTCTTTCTCCACTGACGTTCTTAGTTGTTCTAAGCGTTTCTAAGGATGCTGATTTTAAGAAAGCAGCTGTCTGACTCTGAGATGGCGAACGGGAACATGATTTGTTTAACATTAGCAACACATTATTAGCTGTTTGATAGTCAAGCCAAAGGCTAATAATAATTACCGTTATGTTTCTGACGTTGAAGAGAGAGATACATAACATGCATTACCATGCTGATACATGACTTGTGGACAAGCCTGTATAAGTGAATGGAGGTGGGGCCCATTTGCATATTTATGGTTCCTCCTATACTAAATTAAGCAAGTAGAGTTACATTCAAGGCATGAATAATTCTTTTTTCACAGGAAAAAAACTTAAATATGTCATTTTGGTGATCAAAATGAGAGTTTTAAGGGCAAAAATTATTGACTATAGTGGGACTTCAACACCTGCTCATTCTATATTATACTCTACTCTAGCATTCTATATTAGATTTAGCATTTAGAATAGTAGTGAAGTCAGCAAAACTACAAATCAACCCTCTCATAAAATAAAAGTATATAAATTGTTTAGTGACCAAAAAACATTCACAATGGAATACAAGCTTAACACTTAATAAATGCTTCATGTGCAGTAAGGTTATATTGTATCTTTTCATTACATTTTTATCACATGACCTCTTATTTTGTTACTTTGGAACAATTACTTAGAAATTGTTCACCTTGAGAAAACTTAACATTTGAAATTTAGCTTTGGCCAGTCCATACTACTATTGACACTAACATTACCATTTAGAAATAGTGTGAATATGCTGTGCTATTATGGATTCTGCGGTAATCCGATTGTTCCGAATAAAGTTAGGACATTTTACTTCAAATGTAACTTTTTTTAATCGGTGTGTATACTACAATTTGAGATGGCCTGTCAGTGGTCTGTATGATTTTGTCCACATATATGTGTTTGTCCATTTGTATGTATGTGTATGGAACTTTTTTTAATAGTATGTTGTATAACTTACATTTTAAAAAGTGACTACATTTTTTTTTAAACAGTACCGCAATATTTATTTATGCTTCATAACACTTAAAAATTTGAGCACACTTCATTGTGCACAGCTTACTATATATTGCAAGAAAGAAGTCTACAGTGTGCTTAGTATGCTCTTTTAGAGCCACAGGTTTCTTGACCCAGTATGCACTAAGCATGAGCATCAGGTCTCCATGTGCATGAAAGCAGCAGGGTGCCTCAGAGGTTAGCAGACAACCATACACCACTTCTTAACATGAACACATTAAGCAGTCCTAATTAAATTTCTCATTTTCGTTCCCTAAGGGCCATTTGCACTTCCTTTTTTCTCTCTCCATCTTTCCCATTGCCGTTCATTCATCTGCTCTGCCCATTGGTGGAGGAGCATGGCTGAGGTGTTAGCTCATTCCCCTTCTGGGTGGCTTTCCTGCAGTATTTCACTGTCATCTACTGGCAAATTGATTTTGGCAAAGAAACCAGCTGGGGTGGGAATGGGGAGGGGGCATGCGCATGCACACATTTCCCACATACATACGCATTGAAACACACTGGCATACATGTGCACGCAAATGCATGTGCACTGCTTGGTCACCCCTCAAATAAGTTTGGCTCAACAGTGAGCAGAGGCCCTTTGGTTCTGGAAAAAGGATACAAGCCCACTGACGAAAGGCGAAGGGTGGAGGTGTGGGGGGATTTATAACTCAATTCAGAGCAAATGGAGAGGCAGAGCGGCACAAGTTTTGCCAGGAAAAGCACATGTGTGTGTGGTGCTCATGAAAGTGTGTGTGAGCGGAACTGGTCATTTGTGTGACATCAATGGCTCATCACACAGCATCTTCTTAGTCTTCCCTGTTATTAAGGATGTGCTCTGATCACTCTGTCCTAGTCTCTTGTAGTAGATCATTATTGTTCCTTTAAAGGGCAATTATGTTGCCGTGTCAGATTATAAAAAGACTGTTTACACCTGGTATTAACATCCATCTCTGGTGAGCCGATCACAAGTGGACAGCTGAGACAGATTGCTGTTTACACTGGGTGTTTTCATGCATCTCAAATGTGTCTCCTGTGAGCACTTGTGATCAGATTTCATTGAGGGGAGGGTCTCGGACATTTTACTTAACATGTCAGTGTGTTGCTTCTAGTTAATAAAGCGCCAAAAGTCAACACTTTGTAGCTTTTTATTTTATTGTTTCAGTCTGAATGCTTTTAGTCGAGCACCTGAATTTGTATTGTAATGTCAATGGATCAAAAGAGAGTGTGTCCTGTGCTTGAATAAGGATCTTGTAAAATTTGAGATCTAGTTTCAGCAACAACAACAAAAATCCTTCATTGTAAAACCAGTCTCAAATCTGATTATCTGATCACTGTTCCTCACTGGTGGAATGACCTGCGTAATTCCAGCAGACTTTAGCCATTTTCAAGAAGCAGCTAAAGATCACATGTCTTTCGTGAACACTTGACCCATTAACACAAACACACTACCTTTAACTTTTTGAAAAGAAATCCTTGCTGCGTGCACTGCGCTAAACTAAATGAGAATTGTCTCAGCACTTATTCTATTTATTGTTGCCCTTTTGTTGAATAAATTGCTTTGATTGTTTTTCGATTTGAGCTGTCTTATTTCCGGAGATATAGTTTTTTATAATAATAAAGAAGCAAATAACCAAACCATACAGCTCCAAGAATCATATTGGATTATAAACTTTAATTTTAAACTAAACAATACAAGGTGTTATTAAGTAGGCTTATGAACTACATCCCATGAAGCATTGCAGTATTTTATAACATGCTTCATGGGAGTGGGTGGTCTGCAGCATAGATATGTATACGTAGATGCCATCACATTCGACTGCTCCAGACACGTCAGCAGCCGCCATGTTGGAACGGCCAGCATGTCACTCACAGTAAGTGACTACACACAGTAAGTGGCAACACTGGTCTATAGAGCGGATGAATGTGCCATTTATACATATCTATGGACTCCATCACGTCATTCGCAGTGCTTCATGGGAGTGGGTGGAGCTAAAGAGATATTTTGGCATGTTTTGCTCATTTCTACTCTCTGATTGGTGGAATTTTCTGTACAGCATCATGGGTAATGTAGTTTTTGACCACAAATTCCACTGTTAACGCTTTCCCCGGCATTGACAGAAATTTCCATCATTTATGAGACAATGCTTCTCTGCCAATGATGGAAATTTCCATAAATTATGAGACGCTTCCCGCCATTGACAGAATTTTCCAGCTTTCCGTGTTTTCACTGTTATAGGTATCTACGGTATCTTCTAAAACAGTACTGAAACTCCTGATGAAAACACAGGCGAAGAAGAAGCAAAAACAAAAACGATATCATAATGTCAGCGGATTTATATACAATAATGCGATCATCTACATTAAACAGCATATAAATCAAAACTGCCTAATGTTACTGAATGAAATGTCAACCCAGGACAA
Organism: Abramis brama; assembly: GCF_963993115.1. Classification (NCBI taxonomy): domain Eukaryota; kingdom Metazoa; phylum Chordata; class Actinopteri; order Cypriniformes; family Leuciscidae; genus Abramis; species Abramis brama. The sequence goes on along the minus strand of NC_139963.1, from coordinate 20,323,132 downwards.
ACAATAGGACTGTGCAAGTTTTGGGGGTGTTGATGGTTGATGAAGGCTTCAGCAGAAGCAAATGCTATCAATTAACCTTGTAGCTCACTGTCTGCCTTTAAAGGTTTAGAAGTTATAGTTAAAAATCAATTTCCCTTTGGAGAAAATGAATGGATATTTTACTTCTGGAACCTGACTGTTGCACTCATATTGTCTGATGGATCTTGCTGTGGGATTATGGGTTGTGAGGGAATTGAAGAAAAAAAAAATCACATTTTTACAGAAGCATATACTCATTATTTTTTACGTAAGAGTGGGTTGATATATATGTTTTTCGACATATATACAATCCATTTTCTTGAATGTGCAAGGCTTCCGGAGTCATCCAGTTTAGCTGAACAAAAACAGCCGATTATGCTGACTGAATGTCAAAATTATTTTACCGTTTACTACACATTGTTATTCTTAGTTATTTAGGCTACCTATAGCAGAGCATGAACCTGAAGTCTCACACGTCCACAGAAAATAGCTTAGTGCCTAGTTCCATGTTGCAAAATAATCATTGTTTAAAGTCCCCCTGTGGTGAAAATCAAGCTTTTGATGTTGTTTATATGCCTAAGTAGTGTTTTAAATGTGCTTTAAGACAAATCATGTGCAAATTCAACACCACTGAGCATTTTCTCCTTAAAACTCTCTCAAAAACACGGTTTAAAATCGCTGGTGTTTCTTACGTCACAAACTACCTTGTAACCAATCAGGTCAACGTGTGATCGTCCACGAGTGGATCTCTGAGCTGGTGTGGGTGAGTGGAGGCGGGGCTAATTTGCATATTCATAGAACCGTGAATACTAAATGAGGTAAAGGTATAGTTACATACATTCACTCTATTTTCAAGTAAAAAACGTTTAAATATGCAATTTTGGTGATCAAAGATGAGTTTTAAGGGATGAAATTATTGACTACAGGGGTAGTGAGTATAGAAGTGACCTCATCCCTTAAATCACTTTATTACCTTTGCAGCTCAAACACAACAAAATAGGCCTACACCTCAGGGAAATGATGAGGGAACAGAATTTTCCTCTTCTGGAAGCTGCTTGGTTGGAAGGAGTAGGATATCCCACAGAGCACCGCTGCAGCTCTGCGTCTTTGTTTTGCGTGATTGGAGAAGAGAGGAGACTTGCACGAGCTGGTACAGGCTTTGAGGAATGATTTTAACCATCCTGTTTAACTTGGCATGAGGAAACAGAGGAAAGCGCCTCTCGGGTCAGGTACAATCAGACCTTTAAACCGAACCTGCTCGTTCTTTCCCTTGTAAAAGCAAACCGTATCGGGGGGTAAAATATGAATTATAATACATCATCGCTAATAAGCTCGGGACTCATGCGAGCGATCGCGCTGGCAGCACTGCTGGAGGGTGTCACATAAATAGCAATTCATCACAATCACAATATTATTAACATGCTTAATGTGACACTGATGGAGCGTGAAGTGGAGTTTTCACAGATGACGTATTCAATTTCAGACCACAAATGTAGGGCTTATTATGATTTCTGTCTTCTTACATGAAATGCCTTTATTTTGTTTAAAGTTACGGGTCTTAGACGACTGTTTGACTGGGGAAAATATAATTTCGCAGATTGTTTTTGAGAAAAACAAACTGACAGACGGGAAAGACGATAGTCCTTAAGCAAGACGTGGGAGCTGGGTCACACATTTGCTGTGATGGTCATTGTAGAAATAAATATTTGTCTCTATATCTCTGCTGGGACGCGGCTAAATAAAGGCAGTTATTCAAAGCCAACAACAGTGGAATCTTTCTGTGGGCGATCTAAAGACAGCTGTACACATTTAAACTGGTGAATTTTCTTGTGCTCACAAACTCACAAAGACACACTCTTTTGTTTCCTTTATTTTTTCAGGTGCAGGGAATTCAATCGCAGGTTGGCCTTATAACTTTGGTTTTGGCTCTAAACGCTTGTTTTCTCTCTCTCTCTCAAAGATGAATCCAGTGCATTTAGTTACCATGCTCTTTGTCCAAACATTTAAATTAAAAGAGAAAGGCTGGAAGATGTCAAACACCAAACCACAGTTCAATGCCCTAAACATATAGCCTGTATTATCATGTCAGGAAATTAACGGGAAGGTATTTTTACTGACTCAACATTCCATAAAGGAACACTGAGTTATAGTGCAATATAAAACACAGACACAAATGAATCATTTCTGTCCAGCTGATATAACAGACATCTGACGTTTTATTCACATAAAAATAAAATACTGCTTTAAATCTGACCGTTCTGACGGGACCATGAAGCATTAGATCCCCAGTGGCATTGGGACGGTCAGGATTAAAGCACGTGATTCCACGAGTTGAGATGAATTCCACCCATCATGGCAGGACGGCACACCAAATCACAAGCTTGCATTACATTCATTTAGTGAAACAGCACACACACACTCAATTTATAAACACTGAAGGACGCTAAATGTAGCCATGCGTGCCCCTCTCTCTCTCCTGGTGTTTTGCTGTAACTTAGCTACCGTTTTTGTGTTTTATTTACAATGTATTTTAAAAATTCCAAGACATGAGCACCGTTTGTCAGTATGATAAAATATTGGCGATTAAAGTTCGACTTTCTAACTAAAAAAATATTTTAATTTCACTTTGAATTCACCATTCTGCAACATAAAAAACATAAAGCTACTTTATAAATAGACCATTTTAATTTGAGGAAAAGTTTAACTTTTTTTTTTTTACTCATTATTAGGTGCCATTTCATAACGTTATAATAATAATAATAATAGGCTAGTAGTGGTAGGAGTTAATATCAATTCATTATAATGCATAAAACAATTAAAACTTAGCGAGATGTGAAGCGTCTATATAAATAAATATTCATATATTTAGATAAACACATAGGCCTACAGTATTCGTTTTAACTCTTTTCCCCCAAAGACACTGACCACATTTATTGTCTTCAGCTGGAAGTACCATGTGCTTCTTTTCTTTACATCGCCACAAAACTGTGTAAAGGCCATTTGACATATAGCCTGTCTATAGGCTACAGATTAAAAAGCGCATTACTACACTCTTAATAATAAAGGTTCCAAATGGGTGTTTATAGCATCCAAAGCATTCATGGAACCGTCAATGCCAATAAAGAACCTTTTTTTTTTTTTTTAAAGCATTCATGGAAACGTCAATGTCAATAAAGAAGCTTTTTATTTTTTAATTTATATTTTTTATAGAGTGCACATAAAAAAAAAATCTGTGCAAAAAAAACTTTTCGTTATTCTGGTCTATTGTTTCCATGTAGAAATATAACTTCTTAATCATTTTATGAATTTGGTGACAAAATGATTTGATCATTATGAAATCATACAAAAAACAAAACAAACAAAAAAAAATCTGTTAAATATTTTCAAGAAATAAAAGATACCAAATGCCTCCTTTTGACTATTCAGGACTAATAATGGACTCCAAAGGGGGATCAAAGTGAAGACATGTGGTCATGTGATTATATTGGCTGAATATTTGAAATCGACAATTGAAAACTAACAGGGTCAAATGATTTTTCAGACTAACAGAATATATACCTGAGCATGCGCACATGCAGCTGTCAAGACTCTGCTGAGCGTTTGGAGATGATAATTTACAGTGTGTGTTCATATGGAAATCTGCTCATGCTCAGGCGAGTATTCTGTGTATTTGTAAAGCGCATTTGAGACTGATCTGGTTGATTATTTCCGTTTAACAAGCTTAAACAAATAAACCGACACGAGAGGACACGTGTTAAACTTCTTTAGATTATTTATGATGGAGATAGGCTATAAATGAACATTCATTTAGTATGCAGTATCTGTGGTCGGTCAGAAATGTCAAAATTTCCCCCTGTAGATGATTTTCAGAGAAATTTTACGTCTATGAGGTCATCGTTTTAACCATAGAAAACAGCATGCCATCCATTTATTTCAAACGCTAAATTAAATCAGTTCATTGAAATAGATTCTAAATATAAATAATTATGGATGTTACAAAATTAAATACAGGAGGTGTTATATAATGCAAAATATACCATAGCAAAAACCCTCTAATAAATAATACAAACCCAAATTAATTTTAACATCTTCACTTTTCCCTTTTAAATAATTCCTATTATTCACTTTTGATAATTATGTTGTTATATATTTAAGGCCTGATTATCATTTTTATGTATCGAAACTGAAAGGAAAGCACTAAGGGCACTTTACCCTCAAATTTTTAAATAAGTGGGGCATTGTCACTTTCTAAGCCCTGGTTTTATTTCTGACAAACAATGCGTGTTTAAATTTATGCCTATGCGTCTCAGAATTAATATAACAGATTGCCTATTTTATGAATGATAATTCATATTACTGAGAATGAGATTATTCATAATAAAAATTCAAAACGTTATCAATCGATTTCTTACCTGATCTTACCTTTTTTGGGGGGTGGTTGCTTATTTAATTGTTTGACCCTGCGTCTGCAAAATAGTGAAAAATGGCCCTGCAGGATTTACAGCATAAATTTGGCAAGTAAATCACAATTTCTTTTAATCAGGAGGGAAAAAAAAGACACATATGACGTTTTCTTGTTGGAGCTTATAAAAAAGAAACATTGTCCTTGGCAAATTTAATAAATAAAGAATCACGACGTTTATTGTGCATTTAAAAATGTCAGTTTTATTTCCGTCAAAGCGCGAAAAGGAAATTCGTCATTTAAATAGGCTAGTTGAATCATTCGATATTTAATCATTCCAACAAAATAACATGCATCAATAATCATTTTCAGCATGTAGCAGAAATACATTCACTGAATGGTTTCCTGACAGAAAATAAACTCAAAAGTTCGTTAAAATGTTCGCAAACATTCGACGCGATGCTCTGGATAAATGAAGTTATTCCTGAGAAAAAAAAATAGGCCTACATTTTCGTGTCCAAATATGCGCTGAATTAGTCATTGACACTAGCCAGGTGTCTGTGTTTAGTGGACAAATCCACGTGGCTGTGAACATTTTGTAGCTTCTGGTACTCGTACTGAAAATTGAGGACCCGAGGGAAGCCCACTGGATTAAACAGTGCTGAAGACGGGGGCAATGCGCAGGCGAGGCCAGGGGAGACAGGCTCGATGGCCACTGTTTGGGACTGCGGGAAAGACTTGGCTGCGACAGAGTTCCTCGAGAAAAGCGTGGATAGAGCCGGTAAAATGCCGCCAACAGGTGGAACCCCGATGGGTTGATGGAAGCCAAACGGGTAGATATCCAGACCCGGTACTAAGTGCGTGCAGGACGCGCTGAGCCCATACGCGCCGTAGCTGAGGTTCGGGAAAGCGCTCGGCTGCAGCGCTTGATCTCTGAACACCCCAAATTTGAAGTGCTGCCGTTTAAACCGCTTCCTCCTCCTCAGGAAACTTCCGTTCTCAAACATATCCGATGAATTGGGATCCAGAGTCCAGTAATTCCCTTTCCCGGGATTACCCGGCTCGCGTGGCATTTTCACGAAGCAGTCGTTTAGGGAGAGATTGTGTCGGATGGAGTTCTGCCAGGCTGGGAACTTCTCTCGGTAGTACACGAACCGGTGGCTGATGAAGTCGCATATCTCGCTGAGGGTGAGACGCTTCTTTGGGCTCTGGAGGATCGCCATGGTGATCAAAGCGATGTAGGAATAGGGCGGTTTCACCGAAGGGCTTTTGCTCGAACTTGAGGGACATATGGAAGAGGAGACGTGGTCCTTATCCCCCTTGTTATGCACCTGGTCGGATGCAGAAAGAGAGGAGGTCGAAAGATGTTCGTCTCCAGACTCCTTGCCACCTTCTCCAACCACGTCGACAAAGAGGTCATCCATTAAATCAGTGTCCAGGGTCATAATCCACAAGCTGGAGACGCGAGACTGGTTCTAAACAAACAGATGCCACGCGCGACTCTTAAACTCTCTCTCTCACTCGGAAAGGTCTGTTCCTGGTTCCTCAGATCACTCTGGAAGATGGATTATAAAAAGACGAGCACACTAACAACTCAAGATTGAATCCGGCCACACAGGAATCTTCAATATTCGAGCGCAGGAGGTCTGGAGAGCTGCGCACACATGCAATGTCCATCGTCCACTCCAACGCAACTGGATTCCTGCAGCTGTTCGGGAATCAGATGACGATGATGTCATGACGAAGTTCTCAGGAAGAAGCTCCACTCCAATGAAAACAGAGCAACTCTACCAGGTTCTGCCCGCAGAAAGAACCATGATTGATATCATGTCACTGAAGGGCATTATGATGCATGACCTCTGTATAAAAAAGACAGACTCCTCTGCCCCTTTGATTGCTCGACATTAAATATCTTTTTTTTTTTCACTAACAGAAACTATAGCCTATAGGAATTAGAAATAAATTACCACAATTCACCAACACAAAAAGATTATAGTCTAGCCTGGTTATTTATCTCTTCACATAGCTTTTACGTAAATCGAATGAGTTTAATGAAAAATGCCGAATTAGGACACTAGAAATACAACGTTGCAACGTGTTCAATAGTTATACATGGTCATTTTGTATCCCTGACATCATAGGCTATACTAATGTGTATTTTTTTTAGCCAAGCAGTTGACTTTTCAAAATTCATACTGCCCAATGTGGTATAAGGTATTACATTTGTAAGTACAATCAACTTGGATGTTTAAGTCATTTCAACTTAAATTACATTAAATTGACTTAAAACAATTGAGTTGAATCTTTTAAAACTTAAAAAGAAATTGTAAATTGCTCAACTTATTTTGATGAGTTAAAGCAATGTAAACATGTTGTTATAATTTATTGATCATCTATTTTTTACAGTGTAACTGATAGGCCTATAGTTTAATTATTGTAATGTAGCCTATTAGCCAATATTTAATCATTATCTTAAATCATTAAATTTGAATGTCTGGATTTAACAACATCAACAATAATAGGCTAATAGCTAATAATTGAAACTACTTTAAAAAGAAAGTGACTAATGGAGAGCATAAAAAAGATAAACAGATAAATGTCGTCCAGCTTTGAAGCAACGAGGCTAAAATAAGAAACAGATTTATTATCATTATGTTCGCACATATGTTTGCTCTTTGCAAATAATATCTTGCATTTCCCATTGCGCTTAAAGTAGTTTTCTTTAATGACATAGTGAAAATTTGGTAGGCCTATATCACATAAAACTGTCGGGTCGTTCAGATGAAAGAGAAACATTTTCTTCGCTCGCATTTGCTGCTGCTGAAGGCCGTTTGTTCAATGATGAAGCTCTTTGTTGAGGATTTCAACATTTCCTGCCCATATAATCTTATTGATACCGGAGAGCCCACCGAGCGTAGAGATGAGGTGGGTGGGCATGATTTCACAAATCTATCACGCATGTCTTCGGATTGGAAACAGGCCCAGCGAGAGAGAGAGCGAGAGAGATGAATGAAGGATGGTTTTGGAAGCGAAAACGGGATAATACAAACCCGACGCCGCAGTTCCACAGATAATGTGTTTTAATGTGGTATTCATGGGAGGTGATGATGTGGTGTTCCTGTAGGCTACAAATAGAGACGACAATAGCCTAGGTTACAAATGCAACGACTTATGCTATGTTGGGATTGTAAAAGATATGTTCTAGGATATTAATACGATTAATATTTTGGTTTTTATAGCCTACTGTAAAGTTTATTTATTTATTGTTAGTCTATGCTTTCTAAAGTCAGAGACAAAAGTCATAGGCCTACACAAAGGTGTGTTTACTCTAATTAACACCAACCTAATTATAATAATTTTGTCCTCCAAACTTATACAGTTTCATAATATTTTTTAGAAAGATCTGTTGGGTAAAAACAATAAAACTAAATTCCAGAACATGTAGGCTATGTGGCCTATAAATTGTCACCACGTTATAAATTTACAGGCTATAGCTACAGCCTAAGATAAAACATGATTTAATAAGCCTACCTGAAAGAAAATGACTTTTAAAAACACACCATAAAGAAATGTTCATTGGAGTAGAAAGTGTGACAGCTAGCATCCCACTTTAAACACAGAAATAGGCCTATTTAGGCTAATTCGTTAAATTCACACAGCCTCGTTCTTTCGTGGTATCGGGGTGGCGGGAACCATATTTTATTTATCGCTAAATGAAAACGAGGCTTGAAGGAAGTTTATTAAATATAAGGTGTCGACGGAAACATCAGCTGACGTAAACATTGTAAATACATCTTTACAAAAATAAAACCTGCTGAAAAAGCTTGCATTCGCGATAAAACATCAAACAACAAAAAAGTATGGCGTCTTCCCCGAATAAGGTCAATAGCTAGGCCTAACGTTACCTGTTTGTTTATAGGCTATACTTTCTGTTTGGCAGATTCGTTTAACGTTTTTCTTATTACAACACGAATGACTATCATTTTACTAGCCTAAATTTGATTAGCCAGAAATGACGGCCCGTGTTCTTTTTTAGGCTAGCCTACTTGTGTTAAAACAACTTAGGCCTACTAACCATAGGCCATGTTGCCCAGTCTTGCCCTCACAGATATGGCTGTTTGCAGATGGTATGAATAATGACTGGACTACTAGTGCTGACCTCACCTCGGAGCACGATCACTGCTCGTCTGTGAAGGAAAAACTCCACACAGACTAAACACACAGCGCCACCTTGTGACAAAATTCAGATGTTCTGCTGCTGTGGAAGATGATTTTTATTTTATTTGAGTTATTTCATTTAAAAAGGAAGGTTATTCTTCTCAAATCAGCGTCAACAAACAGCACGTTCCCTCTGTGACAACCTACCTCAAATTTGTTCAAAGAAATGGATCTGAATAGAGACAAAAAGAGTCTTATTTCTTAAAGGGATAGTTCACCTAAAAATAATAATTCTGTCATCATTTACTCACCCTCAAGTTGTTCCAAACCTTTATGAGTTTCTTTCTTCTGCTGGACACAAAAGAGGATATTTTGAAGAATATCTTTAACCAAACAGTTGACTTCCATAGTATTTATTTATTTATTTATTTATTTCATATGATGGAAGTCAATGGGGTCCATCAACTGTTTGTTTACCCACATTCCTCAAAATATCCTCTTTTGTATTCAGCAGAAGAATGATATTCATACAGGTTTGGAACAACTTGAGGGCGAGTAAATTATGACAGAATTGTCATTTTTGGGTGAAATATCACTTTAATAAAAACCAAGAAGAAATGTTCATATATGCCATATTACAGCTGCTGCTTACTTATTTGTCATTCATGTCACATCATGTCTCATTCTGGGCTACTGAAGACAGCAGAAAAACCTGTCCAGCTTTTTCATTCTGCTTCTACACCTTTTTAAAGACAAGGAAATGGGTGTAACGTCATATAATGTGACCAAATAATAACAAATAATGTTAACAAGCCCTTGACATTTTGTATGCACCATTATGTCTTGGGTTTTTTTCTATGGAGTACTTTAAAATGTTTGGGACATAACTGAGGATTTATATTGTAAGTATAATGAATGTGAATTATGAATATCCATTAATGCAGCCCCAGCTAAAATACCAATACTGAAATAAAGATGTAATGCATGCTATTTATTTCTTTGGTTTTCCTAAACCACAATTTTAAGATGTGCATTCAAATCTAGTGATGTGGATATCTGTCACTTGTATGCCCTCCTTCTCTCCATGTTCATCTCATTTTCTGGATATAATGTATTGCCTTTCATGTTGTTCAATAAAATGACCAGTAGGTGTCACCAAAACACCACCGTTGAAACTTCTCGCCGATGTCATCACAAAAGCACTGAGCCCTTCTAAAGTCTTTACTTTTATTTTTTTTAAATTTTGTATTTGGGGTACTTAAAAATGTTTAGGACTTAACTGAAGATTTATATAAGTATAATTGATAAATAATATAAAAATATATATTATGAATATCCAATAATGCCGCTCCAGCTAAAATACTTTGTAGCTACCAAACTGAAACAAAGACTTTTTTTTATTTATAAAATCCTGTTTTATTTTAATACACATTACATCGTTACATGATTTTTTTTTTTATGTTTTATTTATATAGGAACAGATAAAATAAACATAGATCAAACTGTGACAACAGCCATCCAATGCGTGTGCTTGTAGCTAAAGCTAATTTGCAACACTTGTCCCTAGAAGGGCTTTTATAAATCACAGTTACAACTTATGTTAAGACAAAATGAGCAAAGCTTAAAATTTACTTAAGATCTGACAATGATGGTATCTTATTTGCTTTCTATCTAAAATCAATTCAATTTCAAGGCTCTGTTGTAAAGACATTCGATCTGATTAATATCAGACTGATTTGTCTGCGACCAAATAGCCTAACTAATCCAGGACACGTGTGATAATATCATCGAGTTTAAAAACAAAATGGCATGATCATATGTTAAACTTATTATTTGAAGTCAATTGAATAATTGAATTCATTTGAAGCTAGAAAATTTTACGATGTATTTTACTTCCATTTTTTTGGCACACTGCTTTATATGCTCCCATGAAACACACGCGCGCGCGCACACACATACGCAGGGAACTATTTAATATATAACAAGGTCTTCGTCAAGTTCTTCCGACATCCACCACCAGCAGAGGCGAGCTGGGCTATTCTTGTGAGCCAAACCTTGACCTCTGTCTTAAATCGTTTTAGAGCAACAGTTTCCTTGTCATCTATCAAAAAACTGACTAGCATTTGTAAATTCTGCTCCTGGAGGATCTTGTACTGCTCATTCACACTCACATGATTTATTAATCTGACCCACCCAATTCAAGGAGTGTGTTAGATGAGGAAGACATCAAAAATGTGCAATGCTAGCGTAGCAGCAATGAGGAACAGGTGTTTTCATATTTGAAAAGATGACACAACTCCCACAGCTGTGCTTTTCACACTCACATTCAAGTGGGACAGGTGACAGTTTCAGATGGATTTTTAACCCCACCTCTTGTTAAACTCTTTGCACACTTCTTGATTTGCTGCTTCAGGCTTTCCTCATTTACCTGACACCTGTTAACAGCCCACACACATTCACACTCACCTTCTGCTCTCGGCTGCCCACTTGTTGCTCACTATAAAGCGCTCCTGGGAAGAAGAGAGAGTTTAATCAGACATCAGTCACGCACAATGACGTGTGGACATGCATTATTCTACACACACACACACACACACACACACACACACACACACACACACACACACACACACACATATATTATAGCAACTATAATAACTGAAGAGACACACCTTGAAGAGGATTGTATTTAACATAAATACTAAGCACTTAATGGTATAATGGTAGAAAATAGGGCCTGGAAAATAACTTAAAAGTCATTTACATTTTTTTTTTTTTTAAAGCTACACTGTGTAGGATTTTCTCCCATCTAGCAGTGTTTATGACTAACGACTGAATATTACTTTCTAATATTTCTTAATATTACGCCCCTCCCATTCCGAGGGCGTTTTAACTCCTACGGTGGCCGTATTATTACAAATCTGCCGGCAGTCGCGAGTAATCTCACCCTCGCATTCGTCACGGTGCCTCTGAGTGTAAAAACGCGAAAGGCAAAGCTTGAATTTCCAGGTATGTCCCTCTTTGGCTAATGTATTTTCAAGATGGAGGCGCAACATGGCTGCCGCCATTCGAGCGACTCGCTCGTATGTATTCTAAATGGCAGATTCTACGCTTACGAGAATACTTGATTAGTTGCTAGAAGTAATTACACATTAATGAGCACATATAATTTTGAAAGAACAAAGTGTTTTTTGCTAAGAACATAAAAAGTTACACAGTGTAGCACAAAGCTGTGGTTGTGATAATCACTTCAGGGGGACAAATGAAACATTTTTAGCTACTTAACACTAAATATTTTATATAGTTTAGCTATTATTTATTATTTTGTTTTTATTTTTCTTGCAATAAAACATCAATATATATACATTTATATATGCATGTACAATAAATTAGGTAATTTAGGTACACTTATTCACTATTAAATAGCATGTTAATTACTAACATATACTGGCTGTTTATTAGTATTTATAAAGCATATTAATGCCTTATTCTGCATGACCATATTCTTCCCTTAACCCACCCAATCTCTAAACTTAACCACTACAACAACTTACTATAAGCAGCTAATTAGGAGTTTATTGGGGGAAAACTCCTAGTTAGTGAACTAATCTAAATTGACCATCAATTTTATATGACATGAATTCAAGAAAATTCCTGAATGCAGCCAACACTACAATAATTACGTAAACACGTACTTCATTTTTGTAATGGGGTAAAATGGAGTAAAATGTGGTATATGATGTCATTGTGAAAAGACAAGGAACTGTTGAGTAGTAATGAGATACAATGGTGTATTTTGGTGACAATGTGTAATAGTGATCCTGGTTCCAGAGGAAGGTCCAGGGCAATGATTATAGGATAGTGTTACCTCTGTCGATGGACAGAGCGATGCATGCGTGAAATAGATGGATGGATGGATGAACGGATAGTTTTCTGTGAAACTAAAGGCTCAAGGGGTTGACCTTTCAATGCATCAATAAAAATGTCCAAAATATTTTAATATTGTATAAGATTGTAATATATAATATAATATTGTAAACTCTTCGTGAATGTCTTGCCTTTGGAGAAGTCATTCTTCTACTAGAAATGCAAATCTAGCTTTGCTCTATCTTTACTCTAGATCCAGTGGAGTCCTATTCATCATTCCAGTAAATAATCACTGGCATCAGGGCCTGAGCCGCCATCTCTTTCATGTGGAGTTCATAAAAATAAAACCCTGATCCATATAAACTTTCAGAACGTCGTTGGTGGAGCAGAATTAAAACATCAGGGCTATGAGAGAAAATGTGATAACAGTAGTTGTGGGTAACTTTTATCAGACACGCACTCAGATGTTGATGAACCACAAAGATACGACAATGAACCAGATTTTATTGCACAATAAACCCTATCAGTGCGATCAGGATCGGAATACAAGAGCATCTGGCTGTGCATCGATGGAAATGAAATATTGTTTTCAGTTGAAATGATTTTATTATTTGAGGAGATAGAAACCATAGTGAAAACATTGTATAAATTTACACTGAATCCGAGGAACTTGAGCCATGCCTGCTTTAATGAGGAAAGACTGAAATCTCTCTTAGCAATAATATATGAACAATGGTATCATAAATTTCAAACTTTTTGGCTAAAATCAGGCTAAAAAAATGTATCTGTCATGCTGGTCCAGCTAAATAGACAAAAAAATATAATTTGTCCTTCTATCTAAAACGTGAGCTTCATTATTATAATATATATATATAAAATATATATATGTATATATTTAATCAAAACATAACTATTATAAATATACTATACGCTTTAAACTGATATATATATATATATATATATATATATATATTCAGTATACAATAATGATAACATTATTATACTATATAAATATTTTTTCATTTATATAGTATACATTATATAATAATGTATAATATAATGTTATTATTATGTAATGATTAGCATCATTATAAAACAATATTGACTGTAGAATGCAGCGACTGACCAATCAGAATCAAGTATTCCAGAGAGCCACAATAACGTATTTATTTAAGCAAATATAAAAATAAAATAAAAACTTATAGTGTCCCACATGCATTTACAAACTTAAATTTTCTTATGTAACAATCATTGTCATTGTGAGTGTGGCCTGTGTAACACTTGACAAGGACAAGTGTCAGCTGCTATCAGTGTGTGCCAAAGGTCACGACCCCCAGGGCAGGGTGGATGTGCAGAGGTCAGTATCCGATACCGGAGTCTGGTTGATTCTCTCCTTGGGCTCAGCATAGTTTCCACATGGCCAAAACAACTGCTCCTGACCCCCGTTCACCTGTGCTTCCATAACGTTCCCACAACTGTTATCCTGCGAGAAGATCCACTCAGCAGTCCATCGCTTTAAATCACTTGTGCATCACTCAATCTGTGCAGTCAGGGGAATCACAAATTAGAAAGTAATCAGTCTGATTCAGGGAAGGCAGATAGGCGTCAAACTCTTGAAATGACCTTCACGGATTAAAGTGTCTCGAGGCCTTCGGGCACTTCTGCAGTGTGAGAAAATGAATCTGTTTGGCTTCTGTGTGATTAATTAAAGTTTACTTTGCAGCTTTTCTTTATGACTCAGAAGAGTTGTTCTCATGCTGCCTGGGAACCAAGCAGAAAAAGCTTGAAAAAACAACCACATTTATTGACCTTTACATTTACTTTTGGCTAAGGCAAGCATTACTATTACTATTGCTCATAGTTCAGGTTGGTGATTTGAAAAAAACTCCTAACCGTGAGTATTAAACTTTGCCATGCAACTCACCGCCGCCACTTGTGCCAATGATTCATACCTCAAATCACGCAACATCTTTTGATTTATGATGTTTACCGGCATTCGGCTTTAATGAGGAAAGATTGAAATCTCAAAAGCAGTTTTTTTTCTAGATTATGGGTTCATTTCAGCAATTAAATTTTATACGATCGTCTCATATAGCTTTTTTAGCTCAAATGTATGTCTCACTGGTCCACTACTGTATTCTAGAGAGAGAAAAACAGAAACTTGCAACTAAAATGTGAACTTCCTTATTATGGAAATATATTTTTTAAATACTAATAATATAATATAATATAATATAATATAATATAATATAATATAATATAATATAATATAATATAATATAATATAATATAATATCTTAATAAATAATATAAAGTGAAAAAAGTTCACTTCTTTGTTTTTTATAATATAATATAATATAATATAATATAATATAATATAATATAATATAATTAATATAATATAATATTGATTAACTGCACAATAAGAACGGGAACATTTATTAAGTAAGTAAATGGAGTCAATCTTGATTGTCTTCAATGCCAACACAAAATGTTGTACGCAACCACTTTCATATTGTAATGTATTTCCAGTTGAAACAGGATTTTAAATAAATAAATAGGTCAGGACCTTTAGGTGAGGTTTTATTATTCGGCTGTGGGTTAACATTATCCAATAGCTTGCGTGGCCTAGATGATGTCAGCCACGTTAGAAAGGTGGAACGAGTTGTTGCATTTTGCTTAACAATTAGAAAGGCAAGCAGGTTTTTCTTTAGAATAATGTGCACTGGTGAATCAATCACATTTAGACAGTTATTACGAGTGAATGGATTCAATGTTCATGTAATGTTGAAAAGCACGCTGGCCACATTTCTTACAGCCTGCTGTGCACCTTAAAATATCAAGTTTCTTCACAAAGCAGAACTTACTTTTAATAAACTTGTCATTTAAACCACAAAAGGTAACACGTGACAAATTTATCTTATCTAATCTTTACCCAGAACCCTGAGACAGGTCAGAACAAGCAAAGCTCCATCTCAGCCAATGCTTTGTTTAATCAACTTGGCCAACGACTCTCTATCTATTCATGGGAATTCACACAAAACCTCCTGGCAGCAGCTCATGGTAATGTTAATTATAAACAGGTTTGAAATGACACAGCTGATATCTGCAATGTGGGAAAGTGGTTACACGCTTCACCCACGTAAGTGAATTGAAATGAATCAGTCGTGTAGCTGTCCTCCTACGGCCACTACTATTCATTTTCAGTGCATCAGGCCTCTCAACATCTCACTGGCAAAAACAGATGCAATGGACCGGCACTTCTCATTGTAGTGCTTCTCTTGAATCATGCCTTCCAGCGAAGGAGAAATCGTGGAGAGACGTGTTTTACAGTTGCATTTTCACCAGCCTGTAATTTCATGACGGCTCTGACAAGTTAACAACATGGTGAACTCCAGAAAGCAAACAAATCATGTCATATAAATCAAGGTTTATTGTACACTGGAAAAATGTTTTGTTAGATAACCTTTTAATAGGTACTTCATGTAAAGCCCTATTATATACGTTTTAAATATTCCTAAATTCCATTTTTCTTTTTCTAAATTCCATTTTGGCATTAATTTTTTTTTCCCCCATTTTAATTTTCCTGGACTCCAATTTAATGGTTAAATTAAATGTTAGTAATTAAAAGGCATGTCTAATTAACTGAAATGATAAAATAATAATAATAATAATTTATTAAGCTGTCAAAAAAAAATGCATTTTTAGGGCCCTATGAAATACATTACTTTTTTTTTTCCAAATTCTGTGTTTTCCATTTTCATTTTCTAGATTCCATTTAATGGATTATTTAAAACAAAAAATAATAATCAAAAAGCATGTAAAAAATCAGTTGTTTTTACAAAATAAAACTGGCAGCAGTGGTTGCCAGAATATTTCTGTAAAAAATACAGTACAAGTGTAAAATTATATTTACAGAACAACCGGTAAATTTGACAATTTAAAACATACACATGGTAAATATACACATTTTAATCCGGTAAATTCAACAGCCTTTTCTGATGAATTAGCAAGGCCACAATGCCACTAAAATCTATTATGTACTTTTTACATATACTGACATCTACCATAATAACAGGAGGAAAAGAGAAAACCACGTGATGAATCAAAGTTCATCACAACTTTTCCACAAGCTGACGTAAATATATAGAAGCTGCACACAATGTAATGCATACAAACACAAACCACCATCATGTAACACATGAGACTGAAACATTCATTAAACAACTGAAGATGGACCATAAATGGACCCTGTTGTACATAACTGATAAGAAAAAAACAACTATTAAGGAACAATTATTACATTTAAAAACCATCAAATGTGAAGTGTCACAGGGAATTCTGGGAATGTCAGTTTACGGGTTTTCACTGTAAATTATAAGATAATTTGTTCTTTTTACTTCCAAAAATGGTACACTTAATAGTATTTTACTGTAAAATGACAAGTTTAATGTAAACATGTTTTAATGTTACAAATGTAAAGTTTCCAATTGCTGTTAACCAATTAACAGGTTTTTACTGTCGCATTTTTACAGTCTTTTACAATTAAAATTACAATCATTTTTTAAAGTGAACAAACATTTATTTATTTTATTTTTTTAGACATCTGAGGCGGCATGCTTCTGCTTTGTCTGGTAGGTTAACTAGTTGTTGTTGTTTTTTTTTTGTCAAAGATATGTTTTAACTGAAGGAGAACTCTGGTCAATTTTAACATTGAGCTCATTTTTTTGTAAATTTGGAGTGCTGTCAATACAGAGAACAACGACAAAAATCGGTGTTGCCTACACCGTGTTACCCTCGTTTTAAAATTTGCAATATAATATAATATTTATATAATATAATATCATATAATATAATTAAAATTTTGCACTACTCAATTTAATCGATTGTCGAGTTCACGCGCGTGATCATAGGTAACTAAACCTATGCGCGTGAACTCGACAATCGATTACTGTGGACTTCGACCGAAAACAGGATGTAAATACAGGTATGTGCGCTGGCTGAATTAACATAATTTTTATTCATATCTTTCACATCTACTGCAGTCAGATTCACCCGTGTTCACTCTGAAGGAATCACTCACATTGGCTGTGCACTTGTAATGACACATCAAGGATGTTAAGAAGCTAAAAGCAGGTTTAAAACTTGCCCCATTGAAGTCAACAGGGTGCAAATTTTAAAAAGAGGATAACACGGTGTAGGCAACACCGATTTTTGTCGTTGTTCTCTGTATTGACAGCACTCCAAATTTACAAAAAAATGAGCTCAATGTTAAAATTGACCGGAGTTCTCCTTTAACTGACTGAATAAAACCTCACAGTATCAAGAAGAGTTTTTAAAGGGTCAAATCAGGCAAAATTGGCTCCTTGAGGTGCAAACTGCACACATTCACTTTACAGCATTTAAACATTTCCCTGAAAGAGCCTGAGGATTGTGGGTAGAGCTGTCAGATATGAGTGAGTTGGCAAATTCTTTAGAGGTAAATAATGGAAGAGTGAACATGCCAAAACGCTTCACTCCCAAACATTCTCTATAATTTCAAAATCATTCCTGACAATGGCGTCTTAAGCTTATCCATATGGATTGATCTGGCAGTGAAGTAAAAAAAGAAAGTTTGTTTAGAAGTTTTGAGATGGGCTTAAACTGTCCACAGCAGCTTTGCAATGTGCCAAATGGCAGATTTATGAGGGCAGGATTTACCGCACAGTGTCTTCATTGTGTTTTGAGCATGTGTTGAGGTATTCTGGGTAGCTTATAGGTTAGAGGAGAATTTCATCATGTTCACCCTAGAAGAACAAATGAAACCCATAACTTTCACACACTTGTTGAAAAGCATGCAAATGCAAACAATTCTTGCTAAAGCTATTGATCATATGGTTCAGGAATGTGTTCAGGAAATGTCACGCCCCTTCATAACCGCAAGCTCTACTCAGATGTAAATGTTAACGATGGCATTCATTTCTAACCATTTCGAGCCCGATTCAGACCCTGACAATGTTAATGATTGTGCTGAATGGATTTCAAGCACGGACTTTGCAAGCACAGATTTCACAGGACGTTTCAGAGTGGTATCTTTTTTTGTAATTTTCTTATACAATGTTATCTACCATTTAATCATTATTGTCGGGAAAACTATGGTAACAGTAATTGATCACAAAATCATGCATAATTTCCTAAGAGGCGGTGAACAGTCTTACAAAACCAAGAGCTTACAAAAGCTAAAGTAAACACTATATCAATACTTTAGCAGGCTAGCGGAGCGGCTACGTTTACAGCATAGCTAACATAGCAACTACATAAAGCTTATAATTGGAACTGTTAAAAGAAAACACTATTCAAATAATAAGACAAACTGTCCAGAGTCCCGACAAAATGGGAATGGCTCCATCTTTCAGAAGAAGCTTTTGTGCGTATAGCCTGCATTGCACTCTCTTCTGGAAGCTGTTGTCCGTAAAATGTGCAGCGCACAGAAAAACGTTGAGGTTATAATGTTCAGGAACAGTATTAAAAATTAATTTTAACCTCTTTAAGTTCGTCAGCCTTGGACAAACTTTGTTCAGGGTGTAAAAAACAGTGACAACAACCCTTCCTCTTCTCTAAAGCAGCCCAACATGGCCTCACCCCCTTTGTTGTGTTCCCGGGGGCAGGGTTTATGTAAATTTTAGGGTTTTTGATGATCTCACCAACACGGGAAGAAGCTCGTTGTAGTCCCCACCAGCTGTTTGTTGTAGTCCTTAAAAAGCAATTTCTGTAAAATAAAATATCTCCCTTTGAATTGAACTTTGAGCATCATAATTTTGCAGATGTTGTTTAAGCTCAAACAGGAACATGACACACTAAGTAAAGATAAAGTTCAGCATTTAACTCATCACGCACCATGTTACATTTCACATTTTAGTCATGTTGTACTCAAATTCCTATATTTTAACTAAAATGCTCAAATATAATGCAAATGTAAAGCAAATGCCATTTCAAAACAGATTTTGTTGACTGTTGAGATATTTACCATCAAACAATGGCAGATGTCAAGCGTGTCAACACTTGATTCTAAGTAAATACTAGAAATGTGATGTGAAATGTGAAGTCAGAATTAACTGTAAATAAGTAAACTGTAAACTGATGAGTAATATGAGCAATCAGCTCTAAGAAATCTCTACAATTTGCATGATACAGTTTTTAAGCCACTACTATGCTATTGAGCAATTCATCTTGTACCATTAATACCACAGATATGAGTGACACCTCAAATCGTGCAGTTTATTAAGAGGTGCACTATTGCTTTTCTGAGTGATAATATTTGGTTGGAGATAAAACAGGAGAAAATGTCTCCCACTGAAGGTGAGATCGAAGCTATAAAATGTACTTAATATATACTTACAGTGCAGCAGTTTCTAGTTGAAATGAACACTAGTGGCAGTAAAACACCCACACATTTTATTCCTTTTCATGCAAATTACGATTACAGGGGCAGATTATCGATTAATAAAGACTTACTTTTGCACAGTTCCTTGCAAAATGACCTCAAAACACCTTTACTATAGTTAATATTGTGTAAACTCATATATTTTGACACTTGCATTACATTACCAGCTCCATATAGTAAACTTATTCGTTAGCTCACCTGGTACAGCGCATCATTTGAGATTCAGAGCGCTCGTGAACGAGTCCCGTGAAATGCGAGTCACGATAAAAGAGCTCTTAAAACTTGTAGAAGGAGCTAAAATGTAATAGTTGCAACAGCAAATGTGTTTTTAATTCACGTTTGCTTTGGTTTACACTATCGGTTAGGTTTAGTTTTAGTGTAGGTGATACGTTAATTTCAAACGCGACAGAGCGATAATATTTTAGCGCCACTACCCAGCAAACACATTTACGTTGTGGCAACGTCTCTGGCACGTTGCATTTCTGCTATGGCAACGTCGCTGTCTACATCCTCGCAACATTGTAACAACGTAGAATTGTAAGACGCGACAGGGCTGTAGCAACGTTGTTGCGCGACATTCAGCAACTGAGAGACGACGTTCTGGCCATTTTTTATTTCTTAAGCAATGGCCCTGAACGATGGTTTAATGTCAACATTGTGACAACGCTGTAACAACCTTCACCACACAACGTATTTATAGCAACCTTTTGGCCATGTTGATAAAACGTTGTTAGAAGGTTGGCTACGTTGTGCCAACGTTCTGTGTTTGCTGGGTAACAACAAGCTGCCGCGATACGTAGCTACAACAACCAACGCAAGAAAGCGTTGCCAGATTCACGTTCATCATTTTCTGATAAAACTGAATTAATATATATATATATATATATATACTCATAACTCATTTTAAAACTGTGAAACCAATCTAAGATCTACTGATGTTAGGCTAGTTTAACTTGTAGAGGGCAGCCAGTAGCTCTTTTCGTCACTCTTGCTGTTGCTGCTGGTTGTTATGATTATGTCTTTGAAAACAATCATTGATTGGTATGACAAATGATTTGAGGATTATTTTACACAGCCAAGCCTGATTCATGTGGACACGGGCGCCTGCCCTAAAGTCTGAAAACAGGGAGAAATTACATCAAAGTCTTGAGAATAATGACTGAAGTTGACTAGTGAGTTTGGAAGCTTTCCTTGGCAGCTCCGCACTCCTTTTCTCAGTCTCTTTTCTTCTTTTTCTTTATTACTCTTTCTTTTTTCTTCCTCCATCCGCCCACACATCCTTTCACGGGCTTCCCAGGCCTTGGCAAAAAGCAAACACTTCAAAACTAACAGCCTGGGCCTGTTTGTCTACCAGTAAGGTAGGAATCATATTTCCAGAAAAATGACAGATGAAAAACTGCCTCGGATACACAAACACTCAATTCTATTGTGTTGAATGTCTGAGGTTTAGGCCCATATCGCTCAAGGAGCTGCAAAAATATTTTAAATACCGGTGAGCCTTTGCTCCAGGGTTGGCCGGTGGTAAAGTCTGCTGTAGTGCACGATGATGGTGGTCTAGTTACTGAAATGATAGAAGATACACAGTATTTGAGCTCTGTGAATTTGAGTTGTTTGTCTTTGGACGTGTTGGTTTTCAGAAATTCGAGAAAATTCCTGAACCTGCATAACAAGAATTTAAAAGTTCACACAAAAACTTAATTAAAAGTTTTGTCATTTACTCACACTCCTGTCGCTCCAAACATTTATGACTTTCTCTCATGCATAAAACACAAATGGAGCTGTTAAGCTAGATACTTTTTCTCATTAATGAGGACAAAAAAGACACAAAAGCATGTTAATTAATAGCCACATAGCTATTTAGCATTGTTTTAGCAAACTCACAGTCTGGCACAATTCTGGGAAAAAACGCCCACTTTTGAGGTGAATACAATTAAGCCCCGTCGTACATTTCTTTTCTCACTGAATATAGTCTTTCACTTGGAAACATGTTACATAAAGAAAATGGTATAGGTTGTCTATAGGTTGATAAGAAATTATTAGTGAAGAGGTCAAAAGATGTTGGAGCCATAGCCATTGTACTTGCACGCACACACACACACACACATGCACACACACATTATATATAATTTATTTCCTGTGATCAAAGCTGTATTTACAGCATCATTACTCCAGTCTTCAGTGTCACAGGATCCTTCAGAAATCATTCTAATATGATGATTTGCTGCTCAAGAAACATTTCTGATTATTATCAATGTTGAAAATGGCTGTGCTGCTTAATATTTTTGTGTAAGGAGTGATAGATTTTTTCTGGATTTTTTGACGAATAGAACATTTATTTGAATTAGAAGCCTTTTGTAACACTATAATTGTGTAGACTGTCACGTTCAGCATAAAGAGGTGTTAGAATAAGATGTTAAACACTGTTCTTTTTCCCCACAGTTATTCTATAAGTGTCCTTCTTAGTGGTCAGCATTCCTGAGCGGGGCCCCAGGCACTACACTCACATTCCTCCTGACCACACTTGGTTAAATCCTGCTGCTTCCCTTCAGCTCTGCGCAGAGCAATCCCAGAAGCCAACAGCTGACCGCAACAGTGCCGTTAAAATGTGTCCGGGTTATAATCAAACTGGTGCTTAGGGGGTCAAAGGGCCAATCCAAGGCTTTAAAAAGGACACTGCAGAGGTGGGTGAAAACTTTCACATTCACACTAAAGAGTTAGTCACAGTTCTTCAAATGAGTATAGGCTACTCTAAAGTTTTTTAAAGAGTTTAAATCATTTAAAAAGTTTGAATTCAGAATTGATTACAACCACAAGGCCTCAATTTTTTTTGACTTAACACCTAGAGACCACCCAGAATGCCCTAGCAACCACATAGCAACAAGCTAAAAAAGCAATGGCATAGCAACCACACACAATTCTGATAATACCATGGATGAAACTGACAAGTGCGTATTAATTAATCTCCACACTGTTTCCACTATCAGCGTCACTTTCAGTTTTACTGGCCAGGAAATTCTGTTCTTGTTTATAGTGCTTACTGTAACTGCACATCATGAAAAATAATAAAGTTTCCAACTTAGATATAGATAAGTCTATCATACTTTCTTTTATTATATTACAAGTATGTTTCTCAACTGTCTCTTTAGTAATATTAGTTTTATAGTGCCGTTAGATTTACGACATAAAAAAATATCTTTTTGAATTTGTGTTAAGACATATTAAGTTAAGAGCAGTTGTACATTACCATTCAAAAAGTTTGAAGAAATTAATACTTTTATTCAGCAAGGATGCATTAAATTGATCAAAGGTGACAGTAAAGGCATTTATAATGTAATACAAAACGTTTTAAATAAATGCTGTTCTTTTAAACATTCTACTCATCAAAGATCCCTGAAAATTTTTGATTGATTTCTGAAGGATCATGTGACACTGAAGACTAGAGTAATGATGCTGAAAATTCAGCTTTACCATCACAGGAATAAATTACATTTTAAAATATATTACAATAGAGAACAGTTATTCAAAATTGTTATACAATATCACCATTTTACTGTATTTTTGATCAAATAAATGCAGCCTTGGTGACCATAAGAGACTTACCAACCCCAAACATTTGCTAGTGTAAATGGACAGAAATAGAATTAATAAAAACACAGAGGGGAAAAAGATATTGGCAAAAGTGTACAACTGAGTCGTAACCAAAAAACGGTAACCAGTCCTTCTTTCAAAATGAGTGGTCTGTGACATGTGTTTTCAATATCTGATATCTGTTCTATTATATAATGATATATAATTTAATAATAATAAATGAGAGGATTTATTAATTCTGAAATAGCATTTACAATATTTACTCAACACTGAACTGCTTCACAAGTACATTGACTACTTCTGTTAATTGGCCAAGTGGGCAAACATACAGTACCAGCTGATACAGAAAACTTCAAAACTGCCAAAAATTGGCTAATAAATTGCCATAGTCAGCATCACTTGCCATCACAGAAGGATTTGACCAGTGGTCTGAGGGTGGCAGCACCTTCTTTACTCAAGACTGTCAGAAATCTCAAGTGTGTGATTCACACACACACCAAATTCTTTCTCACGCCTGTTACTGTTGTGTAATTATAATCCCCTTTGGTTGTGTGTGCTGCTTCTTCACCACTGCTTATTAACCTCCAATTAAATTAGATCATGCTATACGGTCGCCATGTGAAACACAGCGCTTAAATGTCCCTTGTTCTGGTAAGAATTGATCACTGAAAGTTTCTTTGCGGAACCCAAAATGGTTCATCTACGGAATTTCTGTGAAATATTAAATATAAACAGTGGTTAAAGATGCACAAGGTCTGTGATGTCAAAATGGCAGGACGTGACGGGGAAACTCAAGTGTGCTCTGCTCATTTCCAGCAAAGCAGCTGTGTCAGATCCTGACGCTCCACACGCACTTGAGCGTCCGTTCCTGCGCGCTGGCGCTGCGCCCATCCCTTAACACCACCACCTCTGACCCTATGACCTCTCCACCACTCGCCTACAACCACAGCTGCTTCCCACAGATTGGATGAGATTGTATATTTGTGTAAAATGCAGAAAAGTATGTTTCTTTTTTTACCCCGGCCCTTCGTGATTTGAATTACTCAGGATGCAGGGTGCACAAAACTATAGAGAAAACAATGAAAAATAAATGATTTCTAAGTCTACTACAGTAAGTATATTACTTACCGTAACACCACTCACACACATTTAAATTTAAAATGATATTAAACTATATAATAGAATTTTAGAATTACATGATCATGATTATATTATTTTAAGTGTGCACACTATATACTTTATTACTAACTTACTGTATGGTGGTACAGTAAGTTTGTAGCTTCTGTGTATAAGGAAATAATGTATTTTTCATTGTTCTCTCTACAGTTTTGTTTTGCATCCTGAGTCTTATATACTGTATGTATATATATAGTCAGTCATGTTTTATTTTTGGTGACTTGATTGGATTCAGTCATGTTTTATTTTGCTTTGGGGTGGAGCCAGGACTGATATAAAAAAACAACTTGGTGCATGAAACCCTGCTTATACATCTATCTTTTTCTCATCTGTTAGAGTGGGGTCCATTTGAGGATATGAGTTTTTGATTACAAGACATGATAAGATCCGGTGGAAGGGTTTGGTTGACAGTGTTCAGATATTGAAAACCCAGCTATGGATATCTCTCTATGTTGTGACATGCCTGAGATTATTAATGATAGCCGTGTCCACGATTGCTGACAGGAGAGCTGTCCAGACAAGACTTTAGAGCATAAAGCAACATAATTATATGACCTACATTATTATCCCTACAGACAATAACCGGATTAACAACATTAAGATGTTTCCTTCAGACATGTTCATGTTTCCTTCATTGCATGTTCAACATTTGGCATTATTATTTACACTATACATCAATATTTGCTTCGTCTAAATTAAGTAACATGTAAGGATTGTTAGTTATATGTAACTCATTGCAACCCCAGAAAGCCAGGTTGAATTCAAACAGCTGCAATACCTGATCAAAGATACAACAGCTGCCTTTCACCTCGGATCAAAGGAAGTAAACCCAAGTCAAGAACAATCCACGCGACCCACCAGTATCCTGTGGCAGAACGGTCACACAGCTCATAACCAAAACAAGAATTTTATCAGTCTGCAAACTCATCTTTTCTACAGAACAATGCATTCTGGATTCTTGCTATGTCAATTGAGGATAAGGAGCAATTTAGATAAGAGTATCTTAGGATCTTTGGAAACAAGCAAAGGCCTTTGAAAGTTCAGGCTGATTCGATAATTACAACGTTACTTCTACTAAACAAAAGGACGAGGAAATTGTCAGTGAATTTCACAAAGCTTTGAAGTGAGACGTTAAAGGTTTTCCATACAATGAAAACGAATGGGGTTATTTGCTGTCAAGGTTAAAAAAAAAAACATAAGTATTATAAGTCTTTATAACAGCGAATGAACAGATTCCCTAACAGATTCAACTACATTTAACTACAATTAACATTACGTGCGCAAATGTAGAAATGTGAAGAAAGAATTGATAGCTTGTGTATTTTTTTCAAAGTTAAAATATTTTAAAATGACATTTACCTCCTTAACATGCAGAGACAACTGTAAATAAACAAACTGTCGGCTGATTGCTACAAAAAATGTAAAAATTGCTGACTGAAAAATCAAAACATCTAATGGCAGACGATTGGAGTGTTTGGGGAAACCTGTTTGGGAACAGAACACTTGAAATTACAGCATTCAGCATTTAAGTTTATTCTTACTTTACAAAAAAAAAGAAAAGAAAAAACTGTCTTGGGACTTTAGAAGACTTGGAATATAGAGCATGGACCACTTTTACGGCACCATTTCTTGGTCACTAAAATCTGTCATTGTATGGACAAGAGCTTCATAAAGGGGAAAAACATTGCAATGCTGATGATAATTTTCCAATAATGTGTCAAGACTTAAAATCTGTAGTAGAAACATAAGGATATATACAGACTTTGAAAAGCAGAAAAAAAGAAATGGCACAGTAGAAACAGTCTCTCTTCTTGAGCCAGTCAAGATCTCCTTCAGATTGTGGTTCTGGAAACAAACAAAGCAAGTACAGGAATGTATGTGATGTGGAGCGTCTGTTTTTGTGTGTGTGTGTGTAATGGAATAAGTCTCATTTGTAAGTAAATGTTTCCTGCGATACAAAAGAGACACAGACATCAAAGCAATATTTCTATAGTCATTTTCAAAAGAGCTTCCTGTCGCTCATCCAGGCTTCTGTCACTCATATCAAATTTAAAGGACACAGCAGGGACTGGTTTCTCAGAGACCGTTAGACATCATGTAATGACAGGCCTCATTCTCCAACCCCCAAAACCAACAGAACAGACGCAAGGCCAAGAAAAAGGAGGAGAGAGTGAGAGGCCGAGAAAAGGGAGGAGAACAAAAGAGGGGTGAGAAGGATGGAAAGGGTGTAGAGGTTTGGGAAATTGCCCCATTAAAGACAGAGATGAATCTCTGGTGGATCCTGGGGTCTACTAAATTACTGGCTACGTAGAGGTTAATGCCAGAATAACGCTGAGAGGAAATGAACCGATGTGTGGTTCTCACTAATTTCAACATTTAGCGTTTAGTGTATAGCGAAAGCGTCGACGCCTTTCTCCAACACATCTGCAGTTCACAATGCAGTTTGTTTTTATAAATAACTCCACGTGTGGACAGATTAAAGAGCGCGTGCATTTACAAGCACTTCAAGCGATGTGACAAATGGGGCTATAAAACATAGAATGCAAATCTATTCTATTATACTTTTTGCCTACACTAAATATGGGCTCATGCATGACTGTTTCCAAAGCTGATTCAACCATATGCAAATCTTTTTTTTTTTTTTTGATTTTATCTCAGTACTGTGAGAAAAGGTTGGTTTGTGGTTACGCTCATCTTAATAAAATCTAGCCATGCTTCAGATTTTTGAAAAACACCATGAATGATGCCAAAATGTGAGGAACATTTTACATGAATTCAAGAAAATTTGCCAACATCATGATGCTAAGGTGTTGTAAATTATTTCTAGTGTTTTTCTTTCCATTTAATATAGGTTTTTAGGTGGCTACTATGGTGTTCTCAGTGATTTTTAACATGTTGAGGTGCAGTTAATATAGTGTTTTGGGTGGTTGTTAGGGTGTTGCTATGCAGCTGCTAAGGTGTTCTAAGTGATTTGTAGCATGTCGTTGTGCAGTTAATATAGTGTTTTGGGTGGTTGTTAGGGTGTTGCTATGCAGCTGCTAAGGTGTTCTAAGTGATTTGTAGCATGTCGTTGTGCAGTTAATATAGTGTTTTGGGTGGTTGTTAGGGTGTTGCTATGCAGCTGCTAAGGTGTTCTAAGTGATTTGTAGTGTGTCACTGTGCAGTTGATATAGTGTTTTGGGTGGTTGTTAGGGTGTTGCTATGCAGCTGCTAAGGTGTTCTAAGTGATTTGTAGCATGTTGTTATGCAGTTAATATAGTGTTTTGGGTGGTTGTTAGGGTGTTGCTATGCAGCTGCTAAGGTGTTCTAAGTGATTTGTAGTGTGTCACTGTGCAGTTGATATAGTGTTTTGGGTGGTTGTTAGGGTGTTGCTATGCAGCTGCTAAGGTGTTCTAAGTAATTAGCATGTTGCTGTGCAGTTGATATTGTGTTTTGGGTGGTTGTTAGGGTGTTGCTATGCAGCTGCTAAGGTGTTCTAAGTGATTTCTAGCATGTTGCTGTGCAGTTGATATAGTGTTTTGGGTGGTTGTTAGGGTGTTGCTATGCAGCTGCTTAGGTGTTCTAAGTGATTTCCAGCATGTTGTTATGCAGTTGATGTAGTGTTTAGGGTGGTTGTCAGGGTGTTGCTATGCAGCTGCTAAGGTGTTTTAAGTGATTTCTAGCATGTTGCTGTGCATTTGAAATAGTGTTTTGGGTGTTTGTTAGGGTGTTGCTATACTGCTGCTATGGTGTCCTGAGTGATTTGTAGCCTGCTGCTGTATGATATAGTGTTTTGGGTGTTTGTTAGGGTGTTGCTATACTGCTGCTATGGTGTCCTGAGTGATTTGTAGCCTGCTGCTGTATGATATAGTGTTTTGGGTGGTTGTTAGGGTGTTGCTATGCAGCTGCTAAGATGTTCTGAGTGATTTTTAGACTGTTGCTGTACAGTTGATATAGTGTTTTGGGTGGTTGTTAGGGTGTTGATATGCAGCTGCTAAGATGTTCTGAGTGATTTTTAGACTGTTGCTGTACAGTTGATATAGTTTTTTGGGTTGTTGTTAGGGTGTTGCTCTAGTGTACTACGTGATTTCCAGCATGTTTGCTATGCCTAAAATCTTTTGGTCTTAGCAAACACCACAATTATATAATCTCCATGCAAAACTGACTGCTTTCAGTAGAAATCCCATGGAACTATGGGACAGCATCTAATAAGTCTTCAGGAAATAGCCTTGTATGTGCAGGAGCCTAAAGAGGTCAAAACACAATCAGCCACAGATAAAAAAGGAAATACAAAAAATCTGAGAAATAACAGGATGCTCTTGATAACAGACTCGATAACAGTGGTGTATGGAGATCCTCACTGTTAGTGCTATCAGCTCAGAGACTGATAGCATCTGACCCCCTGTTTCCCAAATGCTGATTAGCAAAAAAAATTAATACTGTCCAGTAAGGAGTAGTTTTCTACATCTTAGTGGCATTGTTATATATATAATTATATATGTATATATGTATGTATATTTATAATTATAAACATATATATTATATATGTTATATATAATATATGTTATATTAAAACACAAAACAATGCTTTTGCTTTTCATATCATGCTATAGATAACATTGTCAGAGTTCCTGAGAATCGTAACTTTTCTAGCACCTAAAATAGTTAGCCAAAGGGGGCTGAAAGTCACACATACTCCACCCTGAAAACCACAGTTTTAAAAAGCAAAAAATTCAAGTACTCGCAGCATAGTGTCGCAAACACAAATGTGAGAACTGTGCTCAGTAACAGGTTGCATTTAGTGGAACACAAGCGCATTGAACATCTAAAGCTAAGGCACTGTGACACCTATAGCACTTGTGTCACTTTTGCAGAAGTTGTTAATTCTCAGAAAATCTATGGGGGGGGACGGGGACGGGACTGTTTTGCCAAAGCTTTGCACTCTCGGGGATACTGCCATATAGCTCATAATGCTGTTTATTTAAATCATTCACATCTGTTCATACTAAAATCTGACTGGTCAATCACTAGTCGATATTTTTACATTTAATATTTTCATTGATCACATATATAGCTGTGCTTGTTTCATGTCTCTCTAATCAATATGTGGTCTTGTTCTTCTAACAAAATACAATAATGTAAAATCAAATCATGTCCATTAATTAATTTATCTGGAAAGTAGCTATATTGAAGCAGAATAATGTACGGTTAGTTGGTCATTATAAAAAAAACAACAACATAAAAAACCATGAGAGTAACAGAAGTTCTTGATCACTTAGCAGCCTATAAGCATATGGTTTTCCAAAATATGAAGAGGAACACTGTGCAAATCTAAACAATCACCATAGGCAAAAATTGGTGTAGGTTTTACCAAATGTATGTTCTTTAACGAAATGAGGATGAACTAGATGTTTAGATCATTCCATATGTGTTGGGTCATGGACAATATGGTTTGTCAGTTCCTCAGCGTGAACTTAAGATGAGAAGAAATTACTCTCATAGCACTTAACTTTCACATATGTGATAGATTTCACATCTAAGTTCACCTGTTACACCTGAGAATTGTGTTTCCATTTGGAGCTCATTGGTCACTGCAACAAGGATGCATATACAAACTATGAATTGGTAGATCCATTGGCAACACTAACCTAATAGATTTCACGTCATAACACCCGAGATGAGGGAAGAAAGATCCTATTTTTTATGATTTTTTTTTAACGAGGCGCCATCTAAAAAATGGCCAGAATTCACAGCCAAACTTATATATTATAAAAAAGTAGGACAACAGACAAACTTTCATCTGAGAAACAAGCTGGAAAAGACACCATACGTTTCAGGTAAAGTTTCAGGTAAAGAGTGCCTATTTTTTTCAGAAATTGACAGATTCGGTCAACAGATGCCAGCCCACAAAAATGAAAAACAACAAACTCAGTGACCCCATTTCTCTCTGTTTCCTCAGGAAATCCTACAGGGCCACTTCTGTCTGCTCACTTTAAACATGTCTGACTGCCATTTAAATCCCCAAGGACAAATACATTTTGGGAAAGGAAAAATTACATTTGCTTACATACTATGGCGAGGCATATACTGTAAATGCACAGAATGGACTAACTAGTATTTTTAGTGTCAGTGTGTCCATTACTATTATTGCTTATTGAAGGTTTATTTTTGTCATAGTGGTTAGCTGTGAAGAACAGTTTGAGAGTAAGGATGATCTAAATCTAACTGGTTTTGCTTCACGACTCAGATGTTCCAGTGGACATCAAGTGGAAACCCAAAACAAAAATGTATTTGGTCAAACATTACGATGAAGATCGACGTCAGGTGACCTGCTTGTGTTTGACAGATCAATTTAAATAAACATACTGTAGAGTTTGACTGGATGCATGACATTCGACATCAACAACAAAATATCTGGATTATTATTATTATTTTCTCCTCCGTTTTAAAGCCCATTTATAATAATGTACAATCTATGCATGCATATAGTTAAACAGTTTAAAAAAAATGTCTGCAAACCCATGAGAACAGACATGTGACCCCCGAGTTGAGAACCGCAGATATGAAGATATAGTGGGTTTGAGTGATGTGGTTCATAAGAAAAATAGGTCATCTATTTAGAGACCCAGAAT
This sequence comes from Abramis brama, assembly GCF_963993115.1. Classification (NCBI taxonomy): domain Eukaryota; kingdom Metazoa; phylum Chordata; class Actinopteri; order Cypriniformes; family Leuciscidae; genus Abramis; species Abramis brama. The sequence goes on along the minus strand of NC_139963.1, from coordinate 20,291,889 downwards.
TTTGGAGGAAGAAGAGAAAGAAAAGACCAAAGTCTTGGGTTCACATTTTTGTATAAGGACCCCCGTCATCACCATGCACATGTGCATCTAAGCAGAGGCCAGCTGGTCAATTAACTTAACACAGTCCAGATCAGCTTGGAAACCACTGAAAAAAAAAAAAAGTTACAAAGAAATGATAAACATGGCATGTGGACAGAGGAAGTCTAACGCCAAGACAACATTCAGAGACATTTTGATGGGAGTTTCATTTCAGTAGGCATAACTCAAAATCTTTGCTACAAAACTACAGTCCAGGAAATTTAGTAGCATTTTATTGGCTTTTTATTTATTTGATTTTTGTTCAGCACAATTTTCAGCACAAAACAATGAATGAAATAGCATAAAATATAAAAGCTAACAAACAAAAATATCAATACTTTAATTTAGGAATGTGTGACAACCCACCCCAAGCTGACATTTACTAAAATACATATCAAACAACTTCTAAAAAACATACATTTGTGTAATTGGACTTTTGACTCAAAACCTTACAATTAAAGAGATAATTGGGCAAATTGGGTATATATATATATATAAAGCCCAATTTGCCCGTGTGACAACTAGCCCCGGTCTGTTGTTCTACTTATGGAATTTATTCAAAGGAAATGTTCGCCTCTCAGCAAATGGAATTCGTTTATATTCCATCTTAAAGCATGTTTGACATAAAGACATTATGTGAATGACTTCAGCATTCCAGTGCTGTCTGCCAGCTGAGTATATTTCCTAATTCGCCTCTATACGAATGTAAACACTCCCACAGCAGTCGCAGAAAAGCACATCTGCTCCTAATGAACTATGAAATAATATCTTTATATATTCTTTTCGTCTTTATTGGTTACAATGAAACTGTAAGTAACGTATATGTTATGAATCAAGCGTGTTAATTTAGCATGTAATTAAATTTGGTTAGGCTATATATTCTTTTTTATTTGGCAAAGTATGCTAAGCTACTAGCATGTGTTAGCCCACACCGGCTATAGCCCAGCTAACAGGGAACATTCTCATAAGTTTAGCTAACGTTCTGGCAAGGTTCTCTTAAAGTTATAAACAAATGTTCTTCCAGTAAAGTTAATGGAACGGTTGTTCAAAGTTATCTTTAATAATGTTCTCAAAATGTTAGCCCAAAATACGTTCCATACGTTTTTTTTCTGAAACGTTTTAGCTCTAACATTTTTTACATGTTACTGCTTGTTTCAGAATGTTCAGAGAACATTCAAAAGTAACAATCCCATAATGTCTGCAAAATTATAAAATAAAATGTTTCCTTAATGTTCATGCAACCAAGAAAAAACATGGCAATTTTGATGTTCATAACTTAATGGGAATGTTAGCCATGTTTTTGTTGGCTGGGAGACCACATTTAAAGTTTCCTTCCTACTGATCAAAGGATAAACACTAATTTTAAAGTTAAGCAATGTCACCACAATAAATCCCTGCAATCAGCATAATCTCTGGATTTAGCACAAATTAAGACTTGGGATTGTCTTAAAAAGTGTGCATTGTGAGTGGCCTGCGTCACTTTTTAACATATGAAACAAACTTTTTTGAGATTTAGACAGCCAAGCTGGATCTCACTAGTGTAGGGCAATATTCCAGTTTTAAAGCCAAAGAATTCCCGAAAAGGAGTTTAGAGAGAGTAGGCCTACACCTTTTGTGTATTTTACAAAATTCCCCACATTATCCTCGCCGCAGAGATTTGCCAAATAGTAAACCAGCCGAGTTATTTTTTTCTTTGTTAATGAACAGTTCACTCAGACTACGAGCTTTAATGATTTCCAGAGGCACACTAGAGTCAGCCAATAACAACAATGCCACCAATGGAAGAGTAATTCACTTCTTGTTGCTGCAGTGCTGTTGTGACCGGATAGAGCCCTGGTCCAAAGTCTGCATGGGCGATCATGAGGTTTCTTACACAGTTCATATGTTCATATGATCTATGACAGGGTAAAGGCTTGACGTACAGATCAGCGGGACACAAGCTATGTATAAATCCACTCTTCCACCCAAAATTAAATGTAGAACTGGGTAATGGAGGGTGAGGTAAGCAGTTGTTTAAGGCGGGAATACTTGAACATGGACCTCCCAAACTTTCATTTGGAACGGCAACTGTTCTGTTGAAAAGAAAAGTCTGTACTTTCGCATTACTGTGGGATTTGACTGCTTAGTTTTGAAAATATTTTTAAGGCTTAGCTCAAAAATGTTATAGCCTATTTTAAGATCCATCAGAATGCATTGGAAAGAAGTGTTTTTAATCTGCGTTTATGTTTAGGAATATCAAGCCACAGTCTGCAACCTTTCTTTCATGAAGTCCAATAAAGTGACTTGATTGAACCCAATGCTTTGAAAGGGGTTCAGAGCAAATAATGAGACTCTCGTGTAATTGCTTAAAGCTCATCTTGTAATACTAGTAGAATGCCTCTTTAATAACCATCTACACTTCAAAACTAGAGAAAGGAGCGATTAAATTGAGGATCTGCACCAGTCCATTCTTTAACCTAGCCTGTGGACATTGTTAGTTTCTAGTGATGTGATTATGTTAGATAATGGATGTAATGTTTATAGTTGTTAATATTTACTGATTCATGCAGTCAGTTACCACTGGGTGTTCTGAACCAACCACAGACTTACCAACCACCCCATTTCTGCCCCACTCAAGAATCTTTATAACCACTTTGAAGAGGTTTTCATCTTTGAGCTGCCATCTTTTTTAAAACAAAACAGGATGTTTGGATGAGAATAGTCTAAACATTGTATTTCAACCCCATCTATGGCCCCTAATGTTGTGTGAATTTATATTCACAGTGCTTAAAGCTGTGAACGTTTTCCACGTCATTTTGGATCTTTGTTGTGATTCATTTCTCGTTTCTCTGAGCACATAAACTCTAGATCACAATGTGTATATAACAGTCGTCTCAAGAATGTTTATATCTGATCTCTGTACTGCATCAGACCCCCCTAGCTGTCTTCTCGAATTAACTATTTTTTTTTTAGAGATATTCTTGGTCATTGGAGCTGAAATAGCCTCAAGTGCCAAATCATTTGGCGTCTGGATCTGATTATGAGGAAATTACTCAAAAAACGAGAAGGACCATGAGTGAACATGTGAACTTTCAAGCACTTCTGTGGGGGCGGATGGCATTAATATCTAAAAACAAAACAAAAAAACATTGCGAAATGGATTTTTCCCATAGTTTGTGTCTTCTTTTTTTCCATAAGAAACCCCGTAAAGAGAAATTCTGAGATTAGCAGGACTACAGACCACGACAAGTGTCACAAACGTGACAAAAAAATAAAAATATCCGACACAAATTTAAAATCTAGATGACAAGCCTGCATCCTAAAGCATACTTCATTTTTTCGTAGCCTTTCGAAGTATACTCCACACATGCGCTCTAGAAAGTTTCATCTTTGTCCAGTGTCTGCGCTGTTTTTCTCCCAATGTTCTACTGGTCGTGATGCGAATTCGCAGGTCAGATTTCATCAAACTTGTAATTTGGAATGCAGCAAAACTTTTCGCATGAGCTTGCGTTTCTGGTCTTACGCATTTGCATGCTTACTTGCTCGCGATTTAACGTTTTGAATCAGACTCACTTAGTGAATTGTTCAAAGCCATTACTGTTCAAAACTGACTCCCTGATTGAAACGCGTGTAATTTTTCAGTTTTGACTGATTCAAAATTAACCATCAACCAGTGTTGCCAAGTTGGGGTACTATAATTGTGCTAACATTAATTTGTTGCCACAGCCGCGTGTTGATATTTTTCCGCGGGTAAAAGGACACCCCTGGCTGGTTTTTCATATGACAATATAATTAAAGATGCATATTCAATCACAACAAAATTTTAATTATTTTAACATACAATGTCTAAATGTCAAGATTAACAGACTGTAAGACACAGTTTGTGTGGGTAACAAAGGCCTATTCGAACCATAACCCAGACAAAATGTTACTTTTTTCCCCAAACAGACTGAAATGTTCTTATAAAACAGTATGCTATTTATATTACACAAATACAGTGACAGCATCAAACTGGAACAAATGTATACTTAATACAGCTAGAGAAACACTATAATTTCATAAACTGCTACTTCAAAGGCAGGCATGATTTTTCAGAGGGGTTTATAGGCTTCTTAAAGAGAGCTTTCTCATGAGTCACAACCATCCCACTTCTGTAATCCCCCGCTTTGAATGTGGGAAAGCGAAATTTCCCTCCTTTCGTTCATAGGACTGAATCCCACACTAATGACTAAATACAAAAAACAGTCCTTCATATCAGCCCTCAGATGTGTGGAGCTGTGGGGTTGCTGGACTGCACAGCATCATAGGCCACTGCATTACTGTTGTAGTTGAAGTCAACAAGCATGTAAATCCAAAATGACAATGTGGTTGAGAAATACTGGAGAATGGGAAACCATTTTGTCAATGGAGAGGGCGGCAATTGTGTATTTATGGGAAAGGAATGACGCATTATCTCTAGTGACTTCCAGGGCTTATCAGAGAATGTGTTAGATAGAGAACAAGGCAGAAAAGAGGAGAAAGAGAAAGAGAAAGAATGGGGGAAGGTGTTGAAGGAATAGTTCACCCAAAAATAAAATCCTGTCATCATTTACTTACACTATTTTTACAGGGAAAACTCCAAAATTACATTTGGTCTTGAGAAATGTGAGAACCAATGGCATGTGCCATTGGAATCTGTACTGTTTTTGTAATGCAGTCATAGTCCATTTCAGAGAGTAACAGTGAATACCAACAAGGGAATGTGCAAATGATGACAGGATTTTTCCTATCACTGTTGTGTCCAAGACTGTATCTGACTGTGTGTTTAAAACTTGATTGAAACGCAATGAAAGTCAGTAGTCAACAACAGGAGGTTAATGTTGTTTCACTTCAAATCTCAAGTTGGAAGAATTGGTCAATAAGTTCATGCAGGAAATGAGGAAATGATGAGGTTTGTTGCACTCTATAAAGTCGAATAGTATACATGTTGGCTTTGAGTATAATCAAAATGTTCCCAAATGACCGTTACTTCCTGTGTTTATTTGTACCAGAAATCCCTGCTGACCACAACAGTATCCATTGCCACAAAACGCTCTCTTTAGTCTCCCTCGGTTTTGCATAAATGGAAATTCCGATTTGGCACATTCGAATGCATTAACTGTAATCTAAATTTTACAGCTTAAGACCTGTCAACACAGGCCATCGTTCTCTCGAATGCAAACTTCTCAAGAAATTAAGCAAGCAAGGCAATTCGAGCTATACTCCAGAAAGCTGCAAACATTAAAATGACAGACTAAACCGATATATTTCCATACATGGTTTGTTTTTTTGCATAACCGTCTGTCAAACAAAATCCCCCCATCACCAGACGACAGTTGAGCGTTACGATAGGAGGCAAATTCGAATAACAAAGGACCCATCATTCAAAGTGTTGTGGCTGTGATAGGCTCACTGTGTTTAACCAGCATTCTGGCCAAGGGCTGTTTACTGAATACAACATGGCTGAGTCGCTTTGGCGACAGACAACGTTGGCCTCAAGATGAATCCCAAAAGAGCGAAAGTCAACAAGCAACGGAAGAGAAACTAATCCAAGATTTTTTTTTAAAAATAATAACGTGCCAATGTCAATCGCTGTTCTTCTGCAACCCCACTGAAACTAATTTTTAAAATAAAGAATGATGACCTCTTCCGTTCCATTTGGAACTTTTCAAATTCAATCTAGACATTCAAATGTTTCATCCACATATGTATTGCTTTAAAAGAACAAGTTATGCTTACTTGCGAGAACATAATAGATCAGGTCTGTTGTTATTTCTGGTATCTTAGGCTTCAGACATTTGGGCAGGGTCAAACCCACCCCCTCACAGGACACAGGAAGTCTCATGACCTCATAGGTCCAGCCTTTCCACCAAGCCGAGGACAAGAAGACACGAATGTAATGTCTGAACTGAACTCTCTCCACCATGAAACACAAGGAAACACTTCACCTATTTATTGAAACTATGATAAGCATTGATTATACACAGATGAGACCACAGTCTTGTTTTTCTGAATTGGTAGGGCGTATCAAACACATAAAGTGCATCATAAGTTGGAAAAACGTCCGGGTCAAATAAGGCCTGCGCAGCTGGAATAATGCATTTATTTAATGGTCAACTAAAAGTTGTTGGTTTGCCACAAGTTCAATAATTTTTTAGTGCCAATGAGTCTCTCTGTGCGACATCACAGCGAGTTTAATTACTGAAACTGAATGCCTTTTTCCCACGCCACCATAGCAGCATTTAATTAAGGGAGTTTCTTTCCATCACACTCAACCACAAATAACAACAATAAAATGAATTGAAAGAAAAGGCTGAGCTGTTTAAAGTTTGTGTATTCAGCTAATGCGATTTTGCCAGAGAGAATGAAGTTCAAATTGATTGATTTGGCAACATCTCTGTAAGTGACCGACAGTTAATTTGGATCATGTGGGATAAAACTTGTGATTTCAAGCTTTTTAACACTTAACTGACGATTTGAACACTTAACTGATGAAATTTCAGTCAATTGAATAAGAGAGTCATCACAACAGTAAAGAACTGAATGGCCCATTGAAGTCCATGACAATGCATGAGTGATGAATAAAGACAAAAGAAAACACAACAAACAAACAAGATTATATATGTAGTTTAACTATAGCATTGCAGTTTCACCAGCGGAATCTAACAAAGCGGAATTAAAAATGAGGAATTAAAATGATTTTTTTTATATAAAAAATAAATAATAATTATTAGTTTTAAAGTGGGTGTTTTTACTTTATTATAATAAAAACTAAAACCTAAAAAAAATATTGTTTTTAGTTTTTACTTGAAGCAAATGCTTTCTGAGTTATGCATAATGTTTGGTAGCCTCAACAGGGGAAATGCAATTGCTGAAATGATCACAGAATGAATGGGGAAAAAAATGCATATAAACCTCCATCTGGAATTGCACCTACTTCTTCTCGGGAAACCTTCACAATCACATCTGTATCACAGGAGCACCAGACATTCAAGTGTCTGAAACAGGAGCCAAGAATCAGGGTGAGCCAACAGTCTCAGCGGGGAGTATCAGAGTAGAGTGCTTGATTATCAGGCCTTTGTGTGGAAATGTAGGTAACATGCTGAGCCCAAGATATCCAGACACAGCAGGAGCGATGAGTCTGTCTGCTGGCTGGAGCTTCTCGTGAGGAGGTGGAGCCCTTCTGATAATGCCATTAGCGGACCCTGAGGGCAAGAAGCAAAAAAAAATGACTGATAAAGCAAGTCACCGTTCACTTCTGGCACTCCGGCCACCCACTGGAAAGCACCAGAATGTGCAGAGCACTGCAAATATATGCCCCTTGTTGCCCTGTGAACAGGTGAACGAGACAGACTTCTCCCACATGCTTAACTTCTGCCAGGAAAAATTAAAGAATGCAATGCTTGGTACTTTTTCCTATTTCATGTCATAAAACAAAGAATCCATCGTCCATATGTTTTCATCATCTGTGTAAAGGCATAGTTGCATAATAAATACTTCAAGTTATTCTGTTTGGAAAACGAGTGGCTGTCCTATTCCATAGTTTGCACAGAGGGGACACAGTGTTCCTCTTGAGTGCTTTGTTCGGCACGGCCCAATATGACCTCATAGGTGGTTCTCAAGGAAATCCCTCTCCCTTCGAGGTACAATGACAGAGTTTCCTGTTTAAGAAAGCAGGATCCGGCTCCTGACTTACTCACACTCCCCACTGCCTTATGTAATTCCTATGCAATTGCAAGACCGCTCATGTTTTACATGCGTGTGCATCACAATTATAATGACTAGGTTTATTTATTTAGTCATGCAACTTGTTTGTGTGCCTGTTTGCACGTCAGAGTGAAGGAAGGAATACTGTATTGGACAATACAGCATCCGGCATTACAAACTCTGAGAATTTAGTAGTTCTTAAATTAAACCAAAACATGAATCATTCATTTTAACTCTCTATTAGCAGCAACCATAGGTCAGTAAGTAAGGATGCTGGCCTCAGATCACAAATAAAATAAAAAAATAAAAACTTTTTAATAAAACAAATTTTAGGGCTGCAGTCTTGAAAAACATGTAGGCCTCTCTCTCTCTCTCTATATAGGCTATAATACATTAAATATATATATATATATATATATATATATATATATATATATATATATATATATATAGTAAACAATTATATTCATGATTTACCACAACCTTTGGCAAATCAACTTAATGTGGTTCAGATAACATAATATTTAGAGTTTCTATTTATTAAATTTAAATAAAATTATTTTATTTATTTATTCTCCTTCATTATATTAAATCACATTTGTAATTTAAACGAACTCAAAATTTTAGATGTGTATAAATAAAAATAGTAAATAATATATAATCATCACCAAGTAAAAAGTAGGCTACTAAAGTAATGCACTTAATTCTTGAATCATTATTTTCAGTATTTCTCTCCACATAACATTGATCATTAAACCCAACAAAAGTATAAATAAATGCTTCCAATTCACAAAAAGGAAACTATTCACATTTGCTGAATTGTGTATTTTTATAAAGATCTAGAAAAAAGCGTCACGTCATTGACCCATTTATAATGTCAAAGTACCTCCAAGTTAGCAGAGCAATTCATTACCCATGATAAGTGCTGCATCAGCAGCCCAGCAGACAGAAGAGGAGAAGAGTTGAGTGCCAAGACCAGCCCACTGCAAGACAAGTCTTGACCCAAGCTTCAGCTCCCACATCAGCCTTGTCAGACGTGCGCAGGACATGGGGGAGAGATAGTGGAGCAGAGGAGGATTTGTCAATTTCAGACACAGCTACGAACATAACAGGTACGTTTATTTACACGAATACGCGAGGTTACATGTGAATGTAGATTAGCGAGACTATTAAAGTCAGTTTAGGAGAACTGAGTTTAATGTGAACGCGCGTGCATGGTTTTGCATGGATGCAGTCACAGAACTGTTGCTTAAGTTTATCCAGTTTGTAAAACTGCAGCTATATTAATAAGTAGTTAGAGCAAAGCCTCTGTGTACGATTGCGTAAACGAGGTCAAAACGCGGAATAGAATTGCAGAAAATGTTTGCGGTCGCTCGATTGTCCTACTGGCTACTGCGCTGTAAAAAAAAAAAAAAGGTAATAATTTTAACGGTGGAAAAATGCTACGGCAAACCTGTTAATTCGTTAACAAGGTTTCCATGTCATATGAAAGATTAACTCGTAAATGCACAGCAAATATGGAGAAAATGTTTTAGAAATGTGTATTTAACTCTACAAAATTCTACAGTAAAATATTAAAATTATGTTTTTCTATCTGTAAAAATTTCACAAAAATGTTGGTAGGCTTTATTAACATTTAAAAATATTTACTGACATAAAGTCATACTTGCAACAATACAATAGAGATGTATGCAGACAATACTTGTAACATTGCCACTGTATTAGTTTTATGGTAAAAGTTTGGCAGCTATAGCAGGTATTTTTTATTTTTTTTATAGTACTGTTAAAAACAGAATTTTTACTGTCTACCCCCAACACACATTCCCGTGATACACACAATTTACTTTATTAATACAATTATTTCTGTTTTCTTCCTATAAATGTACTTCCATAAAAATGTATCTACTGTCTACACTGAAATAAAGTATTGGCTATGAAAGTATCATTCAAATTTGAAATACGATAAATGCAAAATATTTGGTTTACCTGCAACTGTTTTGTTTTTACTATTAAACTATGTTTGCCAGATTTATTTTTATTTTCTAATGTCATAATTATTTAACATTATTTTCTAATGCTTTATTTCAGTTCCCTCTGGTGGCCTTGGAAGATATAGCAAAGCTGTGATTTGAACATCACGAAGTAAAAGAAGTGAATATTTCAACACAAATGAGCCTGCCACACTTTCAAGATATATTACTGCCATGTTAAATCCTCCTGAGAGTTGTTTTATGTGCTTTGGTGGAATATGGCAATAAGAGGGACTACATGCTTAACAGAGATCCTTAAGGAAAGTTTTTAAGGACAGCAAAAGAAATAGGAAGAATGGAAGCTTCATACGCTGCCAGCGCTGCCGTTGCTCCAACTCTGCCGCCGATGACCCCGTCTCCAGGTTACCTGCTCCGAAGGTTTCGGGAGTATCAGAGCAACGCCGTCATCATGGCCCATTACAACTTCACCGGAAAGCTGAAAGAGAACAAATACCGGGATGGACTGAAACCCGAAGCCATTGTGTTTCTCATCATTTGTCTTCTCATTGTGGTGGAAAATGCCATCGTTCTGGTGGCAATATGGAAGAACAAAAAATTCCACATGCCCATGTACTACTTGCTGGGCAACTTGACGCTGTCTGACTTGCTAGCAGGCTTCACTTACATGGTGAACATCATAACTTCGGGGGCAAACACTCTCAAAATGACTCCAGTGCTGTGGTTTCTGAGAGAAGGCGGTGTGTTTATCACTCTTTCTGCGTCTGTCATAAGTCTCCTGGCTATAGCGATCGAGCGGCATGTCACGATGGTCCGGATGAAGCCGTATCAAGGGGCCAAGCGTGGCCGAATGTTTGGTTTGATTGGTGCAAGTTGGGTCCTGTCGGTGCTCCTCGGCATTCTCCCCATCATGGGCTGGAATTGCATAGGAAACCTGGACGAATGCTCCACCGTCCTTCCTCTTTACGCCAAGAGCTTCATCCTCTTCTGCATTACCGTGTTTACCCTGGTGCTGCTGGCCATCGTGGTGCTCTACGTGCGCATCTTCCGCATAGTGAAGTCCAACACCCAGCGCTTAGGCTGCGCTCCTCAGCGCAAAGGTATGGCGAAGAAGTCCCAGAAGTATCTGGCTCTGCTGAAGACGGTCACCATCGTTCTCGGCGTCTTCATCGCCTGTTGGCTGCCGCTCTTTGTGCTCCTTCTGCTGGACTTCTGCTGCCCTGCTCAAGGATGCGAGGTGCTGTTCAAGGCAGACTACTTTCTGGGCATTGCCATGATCAACTCACTTCTAAACCCCATCATTTACACCCTAACTAGTAAAGACATGCGGAGAGCCATTCTGAGACTTATCTGCAGCTACTGTCTGCTAACAAAAGATGGACAAGTGAAGAAGTTTGGCATGTCTTTCCTGGACTGTAGCACCAGTAAGGCAGAGGTGCCGTCACACAGACTTGAGGGTCTGGAGACGACAGTCTCCTCGGGGAACATCACACCATCCACTATTAAAGCCATCTACCCCAGGATATTAAAGAGCTGAGGAAGAAGAATGCAATAAGCTCCATCGGACACAGTCCAACTTCTCCTGGTTCAGTTTGAATATTTATAAAGCTGACAAGTAAACAAGTCTGAGGTGCTTAGACATGAAAGCAGGAGAAGTTGGAGAGATGGAACTCAAAAATGTCACGTTTGGGACTTGGATTCCTCCACATGCGTTAAAGCAAACCATGAGGCTGCCCGAGAGCGTGGTAGACCAGACAAGTGGAATTTTTTTACTGTGACAAATACCAATGTTTAAAATGGACGTTCTGCCAGACAAGAGCTTCGGTCTCTTGTTAAAACAGCAAATTACAAACAGTTATACAGCTGAACTGAGCAAAAGCGCAAAAATGCTTTGAAAAGAACTCTTGTGATGTTATACAAGTCTCGTATGTGCGTTTCCAGAAATAATGAGCTTGGGTAACGAGTCATTTTCACCTCCAAATAACTGATGAAATGTTCAGAGACTTTGTGGTGAAAAGATGCAAAGAAAATGACGGGTTGATGCCTCCACACACAGGCACGTTAGTCCTCGGGAGCTTAACGAATACATATACGCACAAATAAAATCTACAAGGCAAGTGACTATTTTTAATCTGTAAGATGTTTCCTTTTACAATCGTATTTTTTTGGGAAATACACTCTTAGAAGAAAAGGTTCTATATGGAACCTTAAAGGTTTCTGTCAGGCGCTTCATATATAGAACCTTTTAGGAGTTCTAATTTGAATTACTTCTGTAAGTCATTTTTAACTTCTATTAAATTTTATGAATTTAACAGCTCAAAAATACTTTATTAGTAGAAAAAGTGAAACTTCCCCTTAAACATGAAAGCATTATGCAGTCGTTTTCTCCTTATTTAGAACCTTTTTGTCATTAATGATCCCTATTGTTCTATATTGAAGCTCACTGAATCTTTTTTTCTAAGTTTTCATGTTAAAGCTCCCTTTAACCAGTGTGCAAGTGTGTCTATATTTTCTTATATAGTAATTGGAACAATGCATTATGTGGAACAAGCTATATAAATATTGAATATTTTATAAATATTGTATCAAAGTTTTGTATGTTATTGTATGGAATAGCAACATTTATGTGTAGCAGTCTGACTCTGCAGTGATAAAAACAGCACTGACATTCTAGCAATATTGCATTTCTGTAAAAATGTGTCTATGTACGGAAAACGATGCATTAGTATGTTTAAATGTTTTTTTTTTCTTGATCCTAAATTATGAGCCTTAAAAATCTTTTATAAGTGCATTCATTAAAAGCTTAGTGTTTTCTTGAATGTTTGCAATTTGTCTTTTGTTTAGTGACAATTTTTTTTAGCAAATGTGACTTGCGCTACATGGATTTGAATTTGCTTCTACATATTTCATTGTTTCCCATGACAAATAAAACTAGAGTGCGACAAAATATAGATATGTAGGTGTATGTAAATACAAAAATGCTGCTCAAACGCAATGAAAAAGTTTCTCAAAGTGAGTCGAGCTGATTTCCAGTTGGCTGCTCAATCACACCCACACCACATGTTAACCAAGCATAAACTAAACTATATTGTGGTTTTGTCATGAGCCACACACACAATTTTCTCACTGCTCTGTCTTTGCAGAAAACCCCTACAAAAAAAAGGCCTTAAACTCGTGCCAGTCCGGATGTTTACTGAAGCTGAAAAGCCTCGTCTCTGCACCTCAAGGGCACTATGTGACTCATTTTTGAAGTTAGACAAGTAAAGGTTCAATTGCTCATGCAAACAGAGTAGGATGACTAGGCTTTTGAAAGAATACCCACCCATATGCACTGACAGAAAGCAAATATCCCAAATTAGTGAAATTAAATACAGTGAAAGTAGTGTAGTGAAAGCAAAGAAAGAAAAGATGAGGAAAAAACATGACTTGCACAAAGCTCTGCAATACTATATAAAATCATTCTGGATGAAAATGAAACCATCTCTGAATGGATGTTATATATCCTACATTCTAACACATTATACATTTAAAAAACATCAATTAAAATATTTAAATTATATTTAGGCAGGAGCTTTATAAAATGACTACCGGTAATCTTAATAAGAAAAATAAGTTCTAACCCTTTTTTATTGACATGTCAACACTATCTACAACAATGTACAATAAAAGCTTGAATTACAAACAAAATGCCTATTCACACCGAGAGAGAAACTAAAAAGCACTCCCTCTCATGTTAATGACAACTACAACCCATCTACACCTGTGTTTTTAAACATGCTGCATGTCCTTGACAATCATTTTTTGTCAAAAAATTGTCTTTGTAATAATTTTCATTGTTATGTTTCCACCAGTGCTGTGCAATCTGCAAAGAATTTATTTTTATTTTTTTCATAGGATCAGATTCTCTGCTCTATGGAATTACAGCAAGGGATGAATAAAAAAAAACACATAAAATGCCATTCTAGGCATGCAAAAAGTGCATTTTCAGTCTGTGGGGGGTAAATTGTGAATGCATAGTGACATCTTGTGGTGTGTTACACAAGAGGTAGTGATCATTGTGGCCAATTTATTATCAGACTTAAAACACATATCTGTAGACACACATATATACACAGTTACACACACACACATATATAAACAAACAGTACATTTGCGAACACGATTCATGTGCACCAGGTCTACCATTCAGTATTGACCAGGCTCCACAGGTCATCGCTGACCTCACAGGGGGAACGGGTGGAGGTGTCTATGTTGATGGGGGTTGCCACGTCCGCACCGTAGTGAACTGCCAAGAGACAAAAGGGATTTCATACAGTCTTGAATATAAAGCTACAATGGTCATCATCCGCATATATAGTAAATGTGTCAGCATTACCTCCCCTGAGTATGTGCGGCTCTGGGTCCACCTCCAGCTTTATCTTGGTTACTTTATTATAGAGCTGAGCAACATATCTAAATCAAATGGGCAGAAAAATAAAATAAAAATACAAAACAGAATTTTTTTAGTGGACATGATTTCAAAGCAGTCAGGCAATACAGACTTCACCATATCACCACACAATCGGACCAATGACTTTCCGTGACTTCTGCATTCGTTCGTGACTTGATAAAATAATAATAAAGATTGCAAAAAACTTTCCTGAGCCTGGAAATTCCCATGACCATGTGAACCCGGTAACTGTCATAATATACACTACCGTTCAAAAGATTTTTTTGTTGTTGTTGTTGCAAATTTTTTAAAATCTTTTTAGCAAGGTGGATACATTACATTGATCAAAAGTGACAGTAAAGACATTTATAATGTTACAAAAAAATTTTTTTAAATAAATGTTATATTCATCAAAGAATGCTGAAAAAAAGGTCAGTTTCCACAAAAATGTTAAAATCGTCATGAAATGGAAGTTGTGATAGTCTTTTCTTCCCTATTGTGACATCTGTTCGAGACAAACGGCTTCTCGAACAAGACAATTTTGACGTTTTTGTCGATTGGGAATTGATTGGATGGTTGTGGTTTGCTATTGGTGGATCTGATGTGAGTGACAGGTTGCCCCGCCTTTACGTCAGTAAACACATCATCAGAGAAGAGATGTTACTTTGATTAAAGATTAAAAGGGCCATGCATTTAATAAAAATTAATGATGTGCACAGATAAATCATATATAATAAATACTGTAATATTTCATTAAAAAATAGGAGTGTTCAATTTTGATTTCATGGTGACTTTAACCAGCACAAGCATTTTCAATATTGATAATAATACAAAAATTATTTGAGCATCAAATCATCATATTAGACTGATTTCTGAAGGATCATGTGACGCTGAAAATTCAGCTTTGATCACAGGAATAAATTATATTTCAAAATATTTAAAAACAGAAAACAGATATTTTAAACAGTAATAATATTTCACAACATTACTATTTTTACAGTATTTTTGGTCAAATAAATGCAGCCTCCGTGAATATTAGAAATCTTACCGACCCCAAACTTTTGAAGGGTTGAGAACTGGACAGTTTCAGCAGGTAGAGCCTGTACTATCTAGTCCTTTGTCATTATAAACACACATCTTTAAGACGATTACCCTTTTTTGTCCCAACTATACCAAGATCTTGAGAGATACACTCTCACAAGGTGAACTAAAGCCAGTCCAGTGCTTACATGGCTGAAGGAATGACCTCAGTTGTGTCCTCGTCCACTTCCTGTTGCAGGGTTTGAATTTCTTGCTCAGCATCTCTGAGTTTTTCCAACTCTTTCTGTAAAAATCTGACCCACCAGTTAAGGGGAAAAACCAGAGCGAAACAACCAAACAAACAACAATGTGCATGATCGAAAAGCAACTGAAACAACACTCATGCTTTATTAAAGGGATAGTTCGCCCCAAAATGATTCTGTCATAATTTACTCACCCTCAAGTTGTTCCAAACCTGTATGAGTTCTTTTCTTCTGTTGAACACAAAGGAAGATATTTTGAAAAATATGGATAACCAAATAACCCACTGACTTCTAAAGTATGGAATTAAATAATACTATGGAGGTCAATGGGGTCCATCAACTGTCTGGTTACGAGCATTCTTCAAAATATCTTCTTTTGTGTTCAGCAGAAAAAAGAAATTCATACAGGTTTGAAACAACTTGAGGGTGAGTAAATGATGACAGAATTTTAATTTGTGGGTGAACTATCCCTTTAAAGGCACAATATGTAACTTTTTTGCTTTAAAAATAGCAAAAATCACTATATCTAAGTTATATATTTTTTTTAGTTGTGTACTTACATTATCCCGACTGTTTCCAACAACTTTCAAACCAGGAGAAATTTGTAATTTAATTCGAAGACACGTCCCGTTTCTTTATTTCCGTTTTGTCGCCGTCAATGGCGTCATATCCGCATTCTCCCTGGTTTCCGCTCGTACTGCCATAGCAACTAGAGTCCTCTGATTGTAACCAAGGCGACAGACGTGGACAAATGTGTAGTTCGCAATGTCTATTTGCACGCTGTTGTTGTTTCGTTCAAACATTATGGACCATGGCAAGCAGACTTTGGATAAAAAAGGAGAACTAAAACGAGAATCAATATCAGCGCGGTGTTTTCAAGATGCCTAGAGCTCCCATAGACAGTATATAAACGAGAGCTCCACGTCCGAGACTTCGACCGCTCCTACATGTACTTTATTAAACAGGTGAGCACATTTACATAAAACTAATCAATGTTATATAGTTCAACAATGATAAAATGTTAGAATATGATCTGTATGTTATTCTAATGTTGATCTAGCTTACTACTAGTCTCATACAGACAAACTAACACATACATTTCAACACATTCAAATGCAGTTTAGTGTGCTAGTGTAATGTTAGACCAAGTGAAACAGCGCTGCGTTACCTCACAAGTTTAATTTGTCTTATAAACTGACCTGTGAGTAGTAATTCTGCGTGTAGTTCGGTAGAATGAAATGTCCATATTCCTTTTATATCCGCGGGACTCGGGTCGCGTGTGGAGCTGATAGCTGTCTCTTAGCAATCCCGAACTGCTTCATATCACAGTCATGATAAAAACATCGATGTATTCAGTCATCCATAAACATTATTAGATCGGTCGGCTTGACGTTGACGACAAGATCCATAATTATTAGCAAATGTTGCGTCATCAAAATACGCCTTTGTTATTGTAAGAGGTTAGCGACCCCTAGTGGCTAAAAAAATTACATACTGTACGTTTAAAAGAAAACCTATTTTATCTAAAAACTGATAGAGCGTGCGATTTGTGATGCACTAGAATTACACATTCAGCAACCAGAAAGTCTGTGTGCATCAAATGTATAATGTCTCTTGGTCAGTTGACATCTACAGTAATGTAAATAAATATGGCCAGTGGTTATACTGAGAGCAGGTTCTGGTTCAGGTCTTGGGAAGGATACTCTTGCTCTGAGTCCAGGATTTGGCTTTTGGACAGACTCCGCTGCACTTCCTGCTCCATCCTCTCGATCTCCTGCACCATCTGGCTCTTCTGCCGCTCTAAATCCAGAAGCTTGTGGCCGACCACTTCCTCTGCATGCACAAGATCTTAAACACAGAGAGAAACATTTCAAGTTTAACATTTTTTAATATCCAAATGTTTAGGGCGCATTAAAAACCACGATGAACGCCTACGCCTACATTTGCCAGAATGTTCAGCATTGTACTGGGATTGCACAATACAGTATCCCACAATGCAACATGCCTAAACCTTCCATTTCCAGTGAGGTGTAATATTAGCAGCATATTAATCTTTTCCTTGGTTTATTATTTTATTTTGATCAAAACTAGATTAAAGTCAGCATGGAACGAAAAACGCAGCACACTTTTCCACCTTATTGTTACATAAATATGAGTGAAACGGCTTTTGGAACAAAAACAAAAAAAAAGACGGATGGATGTTATAGTTTGCTACTGGTCGAACTCACGTGCAGTCATCTGATTTCATGGTGACTTTAAAAACACAAAATAACCATATTTATTTCTGATAACTGGATGTCACTTGTGGAATTAAATATGCAACATGATTGAGACATGTGAACAAGTGACTACAATATAGTCATTAATTGCTTTTTAATGCTAATTGTATCAGTTAATATTGATTAGCAAGTTAAAAGTTAATATTAGTACTGAAGTAATACCATTTAAGATCTCGGTTGTAGTCTTCTTGGTCTTGATGTGGTGGTCAAAGAACTCCTGCAGTTTTTCTCTTGCTCCTCGAAGTACGTTCTCTGCCTTGCTGCTCTTGATGAACTCAATCAGTGTTTCCCCGGATTTCTCAAGGGCGTCATCTTGCATCTCTTCACTCTGTGACATGTCTGCATTAATTATATTTCTGCAGATAAAAGAAGAGGTGAAGCTATAGGATGCCATGACAGAACATTTATTCACTTAGCAGACACTTTCATCCAAAGCAAATGAGGAGCAAAACAAGCAACTTGCCATGGAGTCAACTATACATAGAATGCAATTAATGTCATGTAAAAAAAAAAAAGAAAAAAAAAGATTAAACACTAGAGCAGAGATGACATACAAAAAAAGATCTCTGTTATACTATTAATAAAAAATGACTAAGTTTGAGTTATAGTAAATTTATTTTTAACCAAACCAATAAACAGTTTTTTATACAGTTCATGGCATTACCACACAATTTATGTTTTTACTTTTAGCAATGTAAGTTTTCTGGAAAAATGTATTTTTTTTCATTAAATGTCGAGGTTTCTTCATAAAATTTGCAACAGTTGGAAATTCTACAGCTGTAATGTAACTGTATTTAAACGGCATACAGGGCTCTCAAAATACTCTTATTGATGCTTTCAGTGTCATTTTTTAAAATAAATATATCAAAACCATGCTCATAAATAAGTACGTTAGAATTTACAAAAATAACGTAGTAGGCCTATAGCCTATATCACACAAAACCAAACATTTAAGTTAGCAAGGCATTAATAATGGATGTACTACAACATCAGTGAATGGTTATAACACGGCAAATCATTAGTTAGTAGCTCTGTTAGGTGTTAAAATATATAGTCTAATACGAATGGTGTATAATTTATATTAAAATCGCAGACTGTTATTGAGAAAACACAAACAACTCAAAAACAAACCAGCCTAAAACAACCACACAATGACGCGTTCAAAAATACATATTTTCTTTATTCAGTCAGTCTAGCGTTTTAAACACGGACCCAAATAACAAATATCAATTAAAATGTACAATATAGCGATGTTCTTCTATGCATTTCAGAGTAAATAGTCTCACCCAGTGCACGCGCTGTTTGGTTTATCCGGATTTCAAACTGGTGGCTGTTTGGCGCGCTTTCCCGAGCCGCGCCTGAATAAAAACCAGCCTCAAAAACTCAAGCATTTGTTTCACCTCATCATGATCATTGTTTTAATATAGCACATCCTATATAAAATTCATTATGTGCCCATTTAAACAGTTTAAGGTTATTTTTCAAAGCGACTCTAGAATTTCAGTCAGGCAACTGTGTGCGACACCTAAATATAGCTTGTCAAGTCAAACCCCTATGGTCAAACCCACCAAAGCCTCGTCTTCTCTGTCAAAGCGATTTAGGGATAACCAGCAACAACGTCATGGTTTCGTTTTTCCCTAACCAAACTTGTTTTATTTGTATTATTCTATTATTTGACACACACACACACAAAGCTATATTGAAAGATATTTGAAATTTTGTTTATTTTAAAAGGGGGTCTGAAATAACTCAGAACTTATAAACAAAGGATGAAACTAAAGTGCAAAAGTTTTCCATTTGCAAGAGTAGTCAAAGCAAAACACGAAGAAAACAAATGTGAAAAGAACTGTCTTTATTTCCACAACAACTCCCTTTTATACATTTTTAATAATAAAGATAAAACATCCAGGTAACTGGTGAACTGAAAACTTTCCAGATTAAAGCTGTGTTAAAATTAGAAAGACAGTTTATGGTCCCACTCATTAACACATTTTTTTCAAAAAGGCATTTATTGTCAGCCTCATGGTTTGCTCTTTTTCTGCTGCTTTTCCTTTTTTTCTCGTTCTTTCCGTTTCTGTCTGTACAGCTCTCTAAAGTAGAGTCTCTTTGGATTCAGCCCGTAGGCTTGGAGTCTCTGTCTGCTGAACTCTCGGCCAGCCATCTTCACCGTCATGGATCTGGAAAGCAGGCGTCCACCTGGCCGCCTTGTTTTCTTTTTAGGCCAATTAGGTTTCTCAGTCCTTTTACTGGCCACTTCCTCTTTCGGGGTTACTGCAGTCTCTTCCGGCTTCATCTTTTTCTTAGGAACCAGGAACTCCTCATCATCCTCCCCTTCATCCTTTGCAGTGGCTTCTTTGAAGTCCTTGATGTCTGCTTGCTCTGGAAGGCTTTCAGATGTCTCGTCTGTCAGATCTCTCTTCTCCATCGTGACCTCGGACTGCTTTAGACGATCCCTCGTCTTCTTACCCACCTTCCCCTTCGACTCCATCAGCTCCTCCTCACCAGCGTTCCTGGGTAATAAAACACAAATACACTTAAACACAAGTGCTTATTTGATGGGAGGAGAACATGGTTCTCAGAAAAGCATTTTCAAACGTAAACTGGTGCAATGCTCAGTCTCATTTGTATGAGGTTCAGGTCCAATATTAAGTTTTTTTTATTAACTGTTTGTTCACTTAAGATATAACAGACTAGGTTTACTAGGATACTCGCCGAGTCCGGTGTTTTTTGAAGCAATTTTGTGTGAATGTGTCAATCGCAAGACGACAGCATTCGCACGCTGTCTGAGAAGCGTGAGCTTCGAATGTGTGCACAAGCAAAACTTCTCACACTATTGAACTGAGTTCTCTTGAATTAGTTCTGAGTTTCACGTCTTCTTGCGCTTGAATATTTAAATTGGCAAGGCTTAAAAACACAAGCAAATGATAAACTTTCGTGATGCAGCACAGGCCCAATCGGGCAAGCCACAGGTGCGTCACCTGTCCCGAGAGACGTATACGAGCAGTCCTTATTGTCAAGCCTGAAGGTTCCGAGTTTTTTTTTTTACTATGATGTTTAAAGGGACACTCACTCATTATACAGAGACACAAACACTTGCTGTTTCTTCTTGATATTCTGTGCTTTGATCTGGAAGTTCTTCACGTCACAATATTCATCCCTCTCTGACCTAAACAAGGAAAAATAAAGCAAAAAACATTAAAATTTATTCCAGGGCAGAAGAATAATCACAAGAACATAATTGGAAAGTGCACTTAAAATGTTTATGACCTATTTATTTAGCTGAAGGTATTTCCCCCACATAATTATTATCACATATATATATTCAAAACTTCACAACAGTTCCAGAAACTACTGTACGCTACCTGTACATGCAGGTCTTCCTCAGCGAGCACCAGCGGTTCAACTCCTTTTCATCTGCTTTCAGGACCTATGGAAAGAGGTTCAGGTGAGAATAACATGGAAATATTAGCCAGATGATTTCTGATTTTTTCCCCCTCAATAAGATACTAGTAAATAAGTCACAGAGAATAATTTATGATAAGTTATCTATATTAAATCAGACACAATTCTGTGCCTCATAATAATTATTTTCATGTTTTTTACCGATAAATGAGAGATTTAAAAAAAAAAAAATCCATTACTACTAATTTTCAGCATCGTTACTCCAGTCTTCAGTGCCACATGATCCTTCAGAAATCAATCTAATATTCTGACTTGATCAAGAGACATTTCTTATCAACAATGTTAAAAAAACAGTTGAGCTTAATATTGTTGTGGAAAACGTGATACATTCTTAGGAGTGTTTGTTTAGGTTAGCATTTATAACTGAAATAGAAACCTTTTGTAAAATTTTCAACATCTTTACTGTCACTTTACTTTGCTGAATAAAAGTCTCAATTTCTTCATAAAAAAAATATATATTTCTTCATAAAAAAAAAATTCTTACTGACCCCAAACGTTTGAATGGTAGTAGTAATAAGTAATACAACACAGTAATTATGAATTATTATTAAATCAATAGTTTTGGCAATGTCAATTGGTCCAGATAAATTGTGCATCCTTCATCAAAATCCATCTAAAGCTCCAGCACCAGCAATGAAAGATCAAACATACAGCTCTCAAATCCTCTACGGTCTAAATGTGAGACGAACGCTAATCTACACTGGTGGTCTTTAATGCAGATCTGCTCAGAGAGAAGATTACAGTCCTCAGACCCTGGTCAGAGTTATTCCCGAAGGAACAGCAATACCAGGTCAGACACAATCGCAGCTCATCAGCACAGAACACACAGAGTCAATCATCATCCAGGCATTACTGATGCTCGTAGCTCTTCACCTCATCAGTGGACAGGCCGAAGTCATTTGGTACAACTTCTCTGTAGCGAAATCTGCATGGCAGGTCATCAATGATGTCCTCGTAGTCCAGTTTATAGTACTCGTCCAAATACTGCTCAAAGGTCTTCTCCTCTGGAAACGTGACCAGGACAAATACGATTTTAGGATTACACCTTGGATAATGCATGAATACAAGTGTGTACATTTTGGGCGTTTTTTTTTTTTCAACCAATGACAGAATGTCCTGTTTGAAAACTAGACACTAAGTCAGTTTTAAACATCTAACACTCACTTGGATCAAAGACGGGCTTGTTTTTGTTGATGATCTCAGAAAAGAGGGACTTCTTCCTCTTCTTTCCCATGAGAGGGGCGTCCTCTTTGGTCTTCTTTTTCTTCTCCTCTCTCACTTTCTTTCTCTTCTTTTTAGAAATGGGTTGTTGACTTGGGTCATAGTCAGCATCCATCTATTGAAAAAAATTCAAGTGTGATTGGAAGCGGACGGCATACAATAGTTTGCTGTTGCATTTGTGCCTCAATGAGAAACAATCTTACTATAAAGTCAGGATCTTCACAGTTGGGCTGATTATCTTCCTCCATAGTATTTTCTTCCTCTTCCAAATACTCTTCCTCATTCTCCTCTTTTCCCATCCATGTATCCCAGTTCCAATTTTCTAACAAAACACAACATTCACACAAAAAAAAAACACGTCATCAAAAACAGTTTCAAAAGTCAGCAAGATTTTTTTTCAATATTTTTGAAAGAAGAATTTTATGCTCACCAATGCTGCATTTATTTGATCAAAATACTGTAATAACAGTAATATATGAAATATTTATTTAAAATTAATGTTTTCTATTTTAATATTATGTAAAATGTAACTTATTCCTCAGATCATTGCAGTCTTCAGTGTCACATGATCCTTCAGAAATCATTCTAATATGATGATTTGATGCTCAAGAAACATTTCTGATTATTATCAATGTTGAAAACAGTTGTGCAGCTTCATATTTTTTTGGAAACCGTGATACACTTTTTCAGTATTCTTAAATAAATAGAAAGTTCATAAACCTTTATGAAAAGTTATAAATGTCTTTACTGTCACTTTAGATCAATTTAACGTGTCCTTGCTGAATAAAAGTATTAATTTCTTTCAAAAAAGGAAATATGTATGTGAACACATCCATCCAAGAGACACAATGTTACCTTCTAAATCATCATCGGCATCAAACTGTGGCTTCTCTTCCTCTTCCTCTCCATAGTATTCATCCCCAAAGAACTTCTGCAGATGAGAAATGAAGAATATGAGAAATCAAGTCCATGAAAGTACATGCAGCTCAATGCAAACATCAAATAAGCTGTGACTTTGGATGACTCTTGACATGCAGTTATGTTCCAGATCTATAGTCCATTTAATGGGTAATTTCTGCCCCACCTGCATCAGTTGGTCATGTTTCTGGGGGTCAAAGTCTCCCTGCAGGTCGACGTCATTGAAGGCCAGCTTCTCATTTCCCGTCAGTTCCTGCAGATGCTTCAGTTTGTCCATGATCTCTGCTCGCTTCAGGTTCTTCAGTTCCTTCAGCTGTTGCTGCTTCTGTTCCTTCTCCTACAGGATGTTAGGAACGGGAATTGTACGGAATTAAATCTGATTCTGAATCTACTTAAATGAAAAGATTGGAGTAATGACGCAGAAAATTCAGCTTTGCCATCACAGGAATAAATTACATTTTAAAAGATAATCAAATAGAAAACAGTTATTTTAAATTATAATAATATTTCACAATGTTACTGTTTTTAATGTGTTTTTGATCAAATAAATGCAGGCTTGGTAAGCGTGAGACTTAAAATAAACCCCAAAGTTTCAAATGGTAGTGCATTTACTTGATAGTTGAATAAAAAAATGATAGTTTACCTTTTTCTTCCTCTCTTTAACCTCCTCCCTCTTCCTCTTTCTTCTGTCATCTTTGCTTCGGACAGATGTGGCAATGTTGCGTGGATATGTTTTGACCTGTGGAGGAATAGAGGGTTGATGGGTAATGACCATAAGAAAGAGTTTTGCTCTTCACGAAGACACTCACATGGGCATTTAACAGAACATAAAGACAAATCAGGCTGATGTTGACATCCTGCTACCTTTCCAGCATCAGGCTCCTCAAAGCGGAAGTTGTATTGCCTCTCAAAGTCTTCCTGTTTATGCAGGAATGATTCTCCTTCATCCTCCGAGTCCTCCATATCATCCTGCATCAGCTCATTGTAGGTGGGGATCCTAAAAACATTCACAGATAGAGATACTTACTCTACCGTTCAAACCTTTGGGAACAGCACGATTTAAAAAAAGAAAGAAATTAATACTTTTATTCAGAAATTATACATTAAATTGATTAAAATTGACAGTGAAGACATTTATAATGTTACAAAAGAATATATATTTTTTTTGATTTAAATGCTGTTCTTTTGAACTTTCAATTTATTAAAGAATATGAAGCAACTGTTGATGATTCAACATTGATAATAATAATAAGAAATGTTGTTTGAGAAAATCATATTAGAATGATTTGTGAAGGATCATGTGACACTGAAGACTGAAGTAATGATGCTGAAAATCACAGAAATAAATTACATTTCAAAACACTAATTAGTTATTTTGTTAATATTTCACAATAGTACTGTTTTTCCTGTATTTATGATCAAATAAATGCAGCCTTGGTGAGCAGAAGAGACTTATTTTGTAAAACATTTTAAAAAAATCGTACAGACCCCAAATGTTTGAGCAGTGGTGTACTGTACATTTACATAGAATTACACATCTGATAGGCTATTTGTTCATGTATTTGCATTACTTACTGACTCAATTCTGTTATACTACAAACAAAACCCACCTCTCCTCTTCTTCTTCATCCTCCTCCAGGTATCTCTTGTTGAGCATGTAGTCTCGCAGGAAAGACTCTTTCTCATCCAGCTGGGGGTCGTTCCAGTAATCTCGCAGGTATTTCTGGATTTATATCGAAATTAGCCCGGGCAACATCCAATCAAAAACAGAGCAAGAGCGAGTAAAGCCTATAGTTATCAACCATTACATCCTAAAAACATCTTCAATCCAGAACAAGACACTGACCATGTCCTTAACGTCCTCCGGCCCCTCCAGCTCTGCCTGACCCTTCAGCCATTCCACATAGTCGGCTTCCTCTTTGTCCTTAAGAAACCAGGAAAAGACAAGCACAAAGAAAAGTTTATGATTGGATACTTTTTTATTTTACACAATTATCCAACATCCGACTTTAACATCCAGAAAATCAGCTACAGCATGTAAGTGAATTTCAGTTTCAGCACCTTCTCATCTTGTGTTTTGGTTCTCCGCGTCAGCAGCTGTCCGTCACCATCACTGTCCTCTTCATCACTGTCTTGCACAAACTTGCGCAAACTGCCAAATGAAAGTAAAGACTCAAGTAAAACATTGTAATGGAATTAATGAAATGAATCTGTCATTATTTACTCACTCTCATGTAGTTTCAATCAATATGTCTTTCTTTTCTCCATTCTCATATAGGAAATATTTCATACAGGTTTGGAACAACTTGAGGGTAAGTAAATCCTAACCAGTGTTGGGGAAAGTTACTATTAAAAGTAATGTTACAATGTTGCGTTACTTCCAAAAAAAGTAACTAATTATGAAAAGTAATGCTGTATGTTACTTGTTTGTAACTTCTCACCAGGGCTGGGCTTGCTTTTTTTTTTTTTTTTGGCAAATGTAAAGGCCCTTTCACACCTTAAGTGAAATGAATAAGCCTCAGGCTGAAAGAAATGCACATCTGTACAGTAGAGGGCAGAGCAATAAATAAATATATATATATATATATATATATACATATTCTTTTTTTTGTGCGGGATTTAAAATACTAAATTCATGCAGGTTTGCATAATATTCTGAGTTTGCATTTCACCGTTTTTATTCATTTTGAGGAATACTGAATCTGTTTTTGTACAAGTGAGATGAGTAAATGCTCTCATTTAGTCTAGAATCTAGATCTACAATAACCATCATGTTCACACAGCGCACACAATGCCTCTGCACGATTTCTCTGACAGGAGAGCTGTCAGTCGATAAATGGGAAAGCAAAGTAACTTGCATTACTTATTTAAAAAAGTAACTATTTTTTGTTGTAAATTTAAAAGTAATGTGTTACTTTACTAGTTACTTGAAAAAAGTTATCTGATTATGTAACCCACGTTACTTGTAATGCGTTACCCTAAAACACTGATGGTGACAGAATTTTCACTTTGACTGAACAACCCCTCTTTCTGAAAATTGATAAATGACACATAAGCCGCTTTCCGACCAAGTAGTTACAGGAACTTAGTTATAGGAACTGTCCACTTCTAAACAGTTCTAAGAACTACTCTCCCCCAAACTCGGTTTTGCTGTTTGCGTTCGCACTGGCCAAGTGGCCATAGGAACTGGTAGGAGGGGTAAGGGAGTGACGCAAGCACGGTGACTTTTATTTTGACGGCGCGACGGACCTTTATTTTGAAGGCGCTGAGAACGCCAGAGCAAACAATGCTCGCATTCTCTGTGTTTATTAGTTAGCAATCTGTCTAACAGTACTGTTTAATATCTTATTAGCTAGAACTGTTATAGAAAGTAGACAGTATATGAAAAAAAGGTTATTAGCCTATGCCGTGTGGTTGATGTCCAGTGTTGCTAGCTGGGCAGATACACAATCATGTTTGGCTTCATGGTCCCCTCAAAGTTGCGTTGGATTTTCTCTTCAGCATAAAGGTTTAGAGACCCATCTATCACTGTTTTCCATGTTTGTATAGTTAGTTTCTGGAGTAAATATATAGGCTATAATCTGTGTGTTTACATTCTAGCTGTTTTAAAAATGGCGGGTGCTGGTGTTCCGCGTGCGTTCGGCAAATCAGCGTACACTAACGTCACGGGTAGTTCCTATAGTGCTGGTTTAGACCCTACTCTGAAGTAGGACCTAAATTAGTTCCTCCAAATGGAGTTCCTAGAACTAAAATCGTTCCTAGTTCCTGCGGTGAGAACACGCCGACATCCGGGTACTTTAGCCAATAGTTCTAGGAACTGTGAAAAGGTTCCTCCGGTCGGAAAGCGGCTATTGACAGCTAAATAATTGCATATGGTTTACATTAAGCAACTTGAACCAAACAGATAATGGTGTAAAGACAATCTCCAATCTACCTTTCCTGCAGATCCTTCTGTTCTTGGATATAGGTGGGAGATGCAGCTCTCTGTAATACAAACGCAAACACATTCACTTATGTATTATATATGTTAGACATGAAGCAGGTTTAGATACTGAAGAAATTCATACAGGTTTGAAGCAACTTGAGGGTGAGTAAATGATGACAGAATTTTCATTTTTAAGTGAACTATTCCTTTAAAAAACCAAGTCCAAATTTCCATTTGAATTAAAGCTGCAGTCCGTAACTTTGTGTTAAAAATTTACAAAATTGATATAATAAGCGAGTACATCATGATTCATTCAATGACATAGACATTGACATGACATCATCCATTTTCCAAACTGTGTTTTTGTCTTATCCTGAATCACTACGGTACATCTATAATAAGTGTTTATATTCAGACTATTTAGACTGGTATGGGTCGTACTACTGCGGAGTAGCCCAGTGCCTGCGTGACTCGCCATAGACATAAACAGAGAGATGTAGCTCCGGCTACAATGTTCTTCCGCAAGACCCGCCAAAAGTTACGGACTGCAGCTTTAATTTTATCTGTCATTCTACAAGATCCTAACACACTTAAAATCTACACAGACCCTTTGACATCCAAACACAAATTTGAATGTCAACATGAAACTACATTTGCAAACCATTTTGCTTCTTTAAATTAAAATTAAAAATGATAGACTTAAGTTTTTGTTTTTCTACATGACATAATGTGCATACATTAATTGTGCTCAGTAACGTTTTCATATTAAAAGGGTCAATTTTCATTCTGCATTGGCTTTTAACATAGTATATCTAAAGTATAATTACCTCCTGCATCTGTTTGGAGACTTCTTCATCAGCACTGTCATCCTCATCATCATCATATTTTCTAAAAATTAATTATTTTCAATCATATTTATTATATATACACCCAATCAGAACATGAAAAAGACTATCAGTTATCTAAATACTATAACTGATTGTCATAATGCTTCCACCATTGGCACTTTAATTTAATTATTGATAGATATATAAATACAGCCATCATTTATAAACACATGAGTTCTTACCCTCCTCTCTCCAGGATGATCTTCCTCTCATAATCCTTCAAGAACATGGGTTTCTCTGACTTTTTCGAAGTGGACGGTTGCTCATCGCTGCCTAATCCAGATGCTGTTTATTAAGACACAGATAAGATCACAGTGTGCTGAAATCAGTACAATCTCCTTTAACTAGAGTACAACATCATAAAGTGAAGATACTTTACATACTGTTCTCGGTGTAGAACTTTGCATCTTTCTGATAGATCTTTGGATCTTTCTTCTTCAGAAGCGAGAGCGTTCTGTAAAAATCCCTGTCCAACTTTGGGTCCAGCTCCTATATAATCATTTATCAGAGTATTAGACATGGAAACCTGGGTATGATGTTGGCAAAGGGGTTTCAAACAAGAAAGTGCTGAATATTTTACCACTTCGCTCTCATCAGAGTCCGAGTCGGACGAGCCAGATGAATTCTCCTCATCCTGATCTCCGTAACGGTCCTTCACTGGAACATTCAAAATAAACACACAGATTTAAACTTTATTTGAATCAACAGATTCGAATGCACAGTTAACTCCAAAATTGAAATGTATGATTGCCTGTATGACACAAAAGGAGATATGTAGCGGAAGTTTAAGTTGTGTCTCTCAGTGTCTGTGAAAATACTACCTACATTGTTCATTGTTACTGTAAAATTATGATTATATTTAATATTTAATACATAAAACAAGCTTTCAAAATATATACTTTCTAGATTATTAACATTCGTGGGTAATAACTTACCACAGTTTGACTAGTAACTTTATGGTAACTTTATGGTTATGATGATAAACAAATGTTAATACTAATCGTTATAAACATAAATTAACCTGCTCGACAACAATACGGAGACAAAAAAATAAATGATTGCACATTTAAGGTTTAAGACTGATATAAGGAGTGTTCACCATATTCAACACATAAAATATACATATAATAAAATGCAAATTATTAATATCTGTCTAGTAAACAGCCCTTGCTTGTGTTTCAAGTGTAGGAGTTTTAGATAGCTTACGTCTCTGCAGTTCTTCTTTCTGACGATATTTCTCATATTTTTCTGCGAACTTCTTATTAATCTTGAGATCCGACATGATCGTTTACACCTGTATTAGTATCTTCTTTTTTTAGATCAGATTAATATCTCAATAAATCGAGTAATCCTCACGTTAAACATGTTCCTCTGTTGAACAGCATGGGCACGTGACCTATGACCCTCCAACGTCATAGAGTTCAGGGTTCAAATATCTTCTCAGATCGTGGATTTTTTTTAACTAACAATTTATTTCTTCGTAGAAATTAAACCATCTATTTTGTCACAAATTTACAACGTATATTTTGGATTCTGGCTAAACACGTGCGTCTTTGTTCTTCCGGTGGCTTCGTTGCGGAAGTAGGTCTGGACATCCAACCCCGCCCATATCAAGCGTGATGTCAGAAGCCACGCCCATGTCCAATACAATGTTCAGACCTCTAGAGGGCAGTATATAATGTGAAATACTAACCAGTCTAACAAAGAAATGTTTGTCTATGACAGAAATTGTTTTTCGATGTCGTTAAAATTTCGTTTTAGCCTATCAATTTCCATAATCTGTGTGATTTTAATCTGATTTTGTGTAATCCTCATATATAGCCTATATTGAGGGTGGAATAACCTTATGCTTGGGTCTACAAGCCACTGTGTCTCAGACAATAAGTTGTTTTGAGAAAGTTTCTTTAGTAACATAATAATAATAACAATATTATTAATAATGAACATTTATAATATATGGTGAATTCAGGGTGATTGGGACACTTTTTGCCATTGAGATGTTTTGGAAAAAGTGTCCCAAACAACTTGAATTCACCTACCAATATATTAATGTAATAATGAATGTAATTATATTAGTAGCCTAATATTAATACACAAACATGTATCATATCCTCTCAGCCGCCCCTACTCTGGCCTCTGTATCTGACTCAGTGTTGCACCTACTTGATTACGGAGAAAGGTAAACAATTCCCTTTACTACATATAGGTCTGGCAGGAGGCCAAGGTACATACAAAACATAAGGATAAGTCCAGAGTTCAGCTTTTACCTGTTATTCACTGCTTTGATATTCTCTGTCAGCGTTCAGTGTTGATTCTATGACTCTGACCTACTTTCTTTAATAAACTTGAAAGCAGCTATAGAAAAAAGAAAGTTGTAAATGTAGAATAAATAGTTAAGTAAAGAGTAGAACCCCCTTTTCCAATAACTATTGATCAAAGTTTGAGGTAAGTCTCGACTCACACGTACCTGATTGGTTGACAATTACACATTAATATATAGGCAACAGTAGGATATATATATATATATATATATATATATATATATATATATATATATATATATATATATATATATAACAATGTTTTCTATCTCCTACACTTAGGTACGTTTCCCGTACAACAAACTCGCTGCTTAACTACCATAGTACGATGCATCGTTGAAGAAATCAAGTAGCTAGTCACTGTATTGTCGCAAATTGGTCGTTCAACTAAGTTACATTGGTTAAAGGGATAGTTCACCCTAAAATTAAAATAACCCCATAATTTACTCACCCTCAAGCCATATGTGTATGACAATTCTTCTTTCAGACACTAGCTAGTTATTTTAGTCGATAAAGTTTTAAATATGGATATTTTTCTTACACAAAGGCATCGCTTCGCTTCAGAGGGCCTTTATTTAAAGAGGCTACATGCGATTTTCTGAAATTTAAACTCGCGACTGACACCTGTGGCCAAAAAACGGAACTGCTCTTCCTTTCTGCTCGCTCTGGTACGTGCACACTTCACAAGTCATCCGCTGCAAAGAAGTCAACATTATGTTTACAGAGGTAGAACAGTCAAATACATATATTGTTTGAGAAACTAAGTTTGTTTGCTGACTAGCGGTGGTGGCAGAGTGATCTGAAACGTTTAACATGAACGCGCTTGACGTCACATCCGCAGACAGCGCGCGAAAAATCCAACCCGACAGAAAATAGGAAAAATAGGATACAGGCTTATAGGTGCACCCACTGTGAGCTGACAAGGTGTCAGTATGCTCATCAGGAGATGTTTGAGTCATAAATGGTCAAATAAAAAGGCTATTGTTACGTTTATTTTGGGGAAAAAGTTGCATGTAGCCTCTTTAATAACCCCACAGAGCCGTGTGGAGGACTTTCATCATGGATGGATGCACTTTTATGGACTTCAAAACAAAATTGCCCATTCACTGCCATTAAAGCTTGGAAGAGCCAGGACATTTTTTTAATATAACTCCGACTGTATTAGTCTGAAAGAAGAATATCATATACACCTAGGATGACTTGAGGGTGAGTAGGGGAGAACCGGGGCGAAAGTAACGCGGGACGAAAGTAACAAAGCAATTTTCTCAGAGCCCTGACTATATTAGCATTTCAAGCTTTGACAGCACGTTTAGTACGCAACCCTTGACAGAGCTGCCAAATATCACGCGATTTCGTCATCGTTTCCCGCGGTTAGGTCCGGTAAGCAGTTTTCGAGTGCGATAAGTAAATTACTGAAGCGGTACTTTTTTTCTAATTACAAGTTGTGTTTTTAGTTTCATGTCACACAGTAATGATCAATCTACAGGTTATTAAGTGCTGTAACACATCCTGAAGTTTGCCTTGTCAGAGTTTTTCAGTATAAAAGTAAATCGGGTTTAAATGTCCGGAGTTCCTGTCGGGACGAAAGTAACACTTGTTACTTTTGTCCCTCTATAGTGAAAACAAGTGTTTCTTTTGTCGCGCTGCTAATGTGGTGACTTTTTCTGTGTTGCAGCATTTATTAAAACATGTTTATGTCATATTATACTAACAGAATATGGCAAAAGTGAGGGTCAGTAAGACAGATAGAGGTCTGATTCAGCCAGATGTTTATGAGAGGGCGTTCACATTTAAATCAGCTGATTTCTGTGTCACCATTTTTTTACACTCAATCTGTTTCCATTTACCCTAGTCACATTTAGGTTTTAGCCATACCTTATAGCTTTTCTACCTCCACCTATGGATTTGCAGGGTTTCCATCCTGATGTTTTTATGCAGATTTTAAATCTATGCATAAAAACAGCTTGATGGAAACATGCCTATTGTTACATTATGTTGTGAATTTATATTATGGTAATTTAATTTAATTTTCATATTGTTCATGTTGAAAACACATTTTATAAAATAGATTGACATTGCCAATAAAAAAAAAGATTTTAAACAATTCAAGTTGAAAATGAAAATTTAAATTAACAATTTTTTGCTTATATAAAGGCCAAAATATCTTTGCAGTTACATATTAACAAGGTCATATACTCAGGTATATTTAGGCTAATAAAAAAAAACAAAAAAAACAAGAGTAACAAAAAATCTAGCTTGTATATTGTTGTGTTACTTTTGACCCACCTGTGTGTTACTTTCGTCCCAACTGACGGGGTCGAAAGTAACATAAGCAGTCTTAAGTTCAAAGTGAAATTATACTGAAGTCCTTCTACATTTTTTCAAAATACCACCTGCTATTGATAGACCACACTTGTAAGTGTCTGACCACAGCAAAAATATATCTCTGTCTAAAATATCATCTTTTCAAATGAAGTTTTTCTGAAAAATGGTACTTTCGCCCCTGCTCTCCCCTAAATCATGGGCTAATTTTCATTTCTGGGTGAACTATCACTTTAATGATGTCATGCTGTTGGACTACTTTCTTTACATGAATCTGTTTGATATTGAATTAATGCTAGATGTTTTGCTATAAATTACGGACAGGACATGGCATCTGAGGACTATTTCTCATTTTTCTCAGTTATTTTGCTTTATTTCCAGATTCAATCATAGGCTCGAGCACGTTCGCACATGCGCACTCTTCAAAAACGGTGCTTGAAATCTCTTGACAAACTAAAAGACGTAAATGACATTTGTATGTAGGCTATTCTAAATAAAATTTATAGATTGTACTGAATGTCAGCTTGCTTATTTGGCTAAAGATGAGGATTTATTGAGTCCACGTGTCATTCAAAAAAGAAACTATGCTTCTAACCACAGCTCGAGAGCTGTCGTTCCAACCACACAACTTTGCGATGCTGTTTGCGAATGTTCGTTTGAACGATGGTTTCGGGAAACACCGACTCGTTGAACTAAGAAGATAAAGACGGAACTTGGGACCATAGTTGGCTAACGATGCTTTTGGGACCACTACTGAGTAGAAGATCAGCTTTGTAAATAATAATAGAGAGCTGAGTGTATTTAACTAGCCTACCAAAACCAAAAAAAGGTGTGTTAGAATAGCTGGTCCACTGAGTAGGCCTAGGCTATGTTTCACCGTTAAAACAGTCAAAATTCTTCAATCACTGAACTGTTTTGTGAAATTCTTGACTTTGACTCAGGAGGATCTTACCTCATAGAAGTAAAAGAGAAGTTAAAAGTATTAAACTTAACAAGCAATATGAGGACCCCCCCCCCCCCCCCCCCCCCCCCCCCCTCGGTGGAAAGAAAACAATTACATTCTGGACACACTGTGATATACAGCTGGTATTTTTAGCAGCAATTAAAGCAAAATAAGAAATAAAACACTGGAACTCTCTTAATGAGCATGAACTAAATATGGCAATATGGCAAAATCAGCACAAAAACAAAAAGTTTGGGGTCAGTAAGATTTTTATTATTATTATTCAGTAAGGACACAAAAGATTTCTGTTTTGAATCAAATCTGTTCTTTTGAACTTTCACCAAAGACTCCTGAAAAAAACAACAACAACAAAAAACAGTATCACGGTTTTCACAAAAATATGAAGCAGCACCACTGTTTTCAACATTGATAATAATAATAAATGTTTTGTGAGCATCAAATCATCATAGGCTACTAGTATGATTTCTGAAGTATCATGTGACACTGAAGACTGGAGTAATGGTGCTGAAAATTCAGCTTTGATCACAGGAATAAGTTCAAAACATTGCAACAGAAACTGTTAATTTATATTGCAATAATATTTCACAATATTAATGTTTTTACTGTATATTTGATCAAATAAATGCAGCCTTAGTCAGCATGAGACTTCTTTCAAAAACATAATAAAAAAATAAAATAAAAAATCCCACCAGCCCCAGTCTTTTGAACAGGTGTAAATACATAGATTAGATAGACACATTTGAAAGATTAGGATTAAAACAAATGATTGTGTTTTTATCTTCTGTAACCACCCAAGATGCACACCTTGAACTTTGCTTGTCAAATAAAGCTGTAGTAGCCTACGTTCACATGAAATCCCGCCCACCTCATTTCATGCCTTGTTTTCTGGTCGCCCCACGCACTATTCAAAGGAGCTCCAGAAACCTGAGCGATAACAAAACAACACCCACCACCCCCAACTAATCCATGGCCCACTTTTCTCAGGACGTCTGTAAATCATGGGGTCTTCTCATGGGGAAAGTGTGTTTTGAAAACTGAGACGTGGGCTGTGAGGGGCCTTTCCTAGAAATGCATTTCCTAGAAATACATCACCTCATTTCCTAGAATACCAGTCATGGCTTTATTATCGTTCCTTTGTGGTTTTACAGGTCACTCTCTACCTGAATTATATATGCATCCAGAAGAAAAGTGGTCTCATTTATAAGCAAAAAAGAAAAAGAAAAAAATAGGCCTTTATAGGTTCACATTTTACAGCTGCCTTTGTTATGTGTTTTTTTTTTTTTTTTTTTTTTTTTAGAAGTCTTTTTCAGTATGGGCCTCATGTGCTACATATGAAGGCTTACATTTGGCTGATCTCAAGGATTTGACCATTTGATCATCTCATCTGCTGAAACTGATCCTCATAGGCCTTTTCAGTTTTCATTCTAACTTCACTTACTGAAGCCATGAAGTGTACTGGATATATATTGGATTTTGTAATATTAAAGGGGTGGTTAATTATGATTTCACTTTTTAGTTAGTTGGTAATGTTGCTGTTTGAGCATAAACAACATCTACAAAGTTATGACGCTCAAAGTTCAAAGCAAAGGGAGATATTTGCTTTTAAAGAAATTGCTTTTTAAGGACTACAACAAACGGCTGGTAGGGACTACAATGAGCCTCTTCACGGGTTAGTGACGTCACCAGCCCTATAATTTACATAAAAAGGCCACGGGAACGTGATTTATAGATTATCATGAGAGAATATGCTAATCAATGACTAGAAGATAACTACACATAAGCTGCATAAATTCATCAACTAAACATTCAGAAAGGTCCTGTTGCTTTCTACATGTCACTTCTTCTCGAGTCTCTCCATTTGAACACAACTAAAAGTTTTTGAAATTTTCAGTGCAAGTCTGTGTGAGTGGAGCTGTTTAAGCTCCTCCCCCTGTGCCAGGAGCAGCAGCTCATTTGCATTTAAAGGAACAGACACAAAACGGTGCGTTTTTGCTCACCCTCAAAAAGTGACAATTTTAACAAAATATCTGTGGGGTATTTTGAGCTAAAACTTCACATACACACTCTGGGGACATCAGAGACTTATTTTACATCTTGTATAAAGGGCATTATACCACCCCCTTTAAGCAGCCCTGGAAAATGTTTGTCATGACAAAATTACAACATTAAAAACACAAAAACGGTATATAGTAAAATCTTCAAAATATTTATTTCAAGGAAGGATTACACACAGGTCAAGAACAGTTGTGATTGACTTTTTATAAAATGCATCAGATTAGTTAATAAATCAGAATGTACTTTTTTTTCTTCAAATAAACAACTGACAGTACACAGCAAAGAAAGCCAATTATCATCCAAAGATTTAGATTTAAAATAAATAAATAAAACATTTCTTTATATACAATACTGTATACTTAAAAATACAAATGCAATATATATATAACATACAACATAATAAACATATTTACATAGACAAATAAATTATTTACACATTCACATAGAGAATGTAAAACAAATGTGTCACATTGCCATGATTACAATATGTTTGAAATAAAAATGAAAGACATTCCCTGACTCCCTAAACAGTATTTAGCATGAATCTTCCACATTTTCACCACAGTAAATTCATAATAAATTTGGTAAGGAATCAATTGCTGAGATGAAAAGAAACTATACTGCTCAAAAAAATAAAGGGAACACTTAAACAACACAATGTAACTCCAAGTCAGTCACACTTCTGTGACATTCATTCAGATCTAGGATGTGTTATTTTTTTGAGCACTGTATATCAATACTGCATACGAGAAAGTATTTTTATCGTGAACAAGTAGTTTCATATGTAACGCTGACCATTTTGGCACAAAATAAAAAACAGGATGACTGCAATTGGTGTAAACAATGGCATAAAACATTAGGAAAACAAACTTGGCACAGCTTATGACAGTAAATGGTCTATTTTTGCATAAAATATTCAAATGCACCGTATCTTTAATTAATTAAACTAAATGAACCAAATATTTTGGAAAATGTTAATGGTAGGCTATGCAATGTAATTTTTGACCCCTCCAAAAAAAAAAACTTTTAAAATACATATAAAATGTATTTTAACTCTTTAAAATATACTAATACATACTCTATTTACAATAACTTATCATGGACATCTCATGAAAATAAAACCTTGATTTGTAAGTGCTGTTAAAATATATCTCTATATATAATTTTTTATATTATTTATATATAGTGAAATGTTAAGCAGCCTTGATAAACTGAGGTTGTTGTTGTTGTTTGAGGTTTCTTTGTTTTCATGTTTTTTTGAGTCCTGAATCATCAGCCCTGGATTGTTTTTGCACTGATTGCCTTGTGTGGAAAGGCGGTTTGTATCTCCATTGTTCCACAAATGTTGTTTTGCTGAAGAACTGACTTCCAAGTTGGTAAGACATCAAATATGGCTCTAGTCTTGAAACGTTGTCAGTTTCAGCAAGGACCTCTATGTCATCATCATATTTCATCATCAAGATTCACAATCTGTCTCTGTATAAGCCAAAGAAGACCATCATTATTAGACACATCAGTTACCTTATATACCAGACAGTCATCTAAATATGATATTAGTAAACTTAGATGTGCTAAGACATTAGCTAAAGCTACTATCATGAATATTGTGTTCAGTAGTCAGTAGATATTTATAAGATCTTACCTGCGGGTAAATAAAGCCATCAGAACTACGGTTTCTGCATAAGTGCACCTGGTCCTCAGTGGTCTTTTGATAAACCGGGTTGTCAAAGTGGATGCTGTTGGTGTTTTTCTGACGCCACTTTCTCCAGAACAGCACAGCGCCACCCACAACCAAACACAGGATTGCTTTGAGAAGATAATAAGACATTCAGATTAGAATGGGAGTTTTAAAGTGATGGAATAGATTAGAGAATAGAATAGATACGTTTTGAAGAGTATCGCACCGTTACAAAACCAAGTGAGTTGCTTTGCTGTCCATGTAGCATCTTAACCATCATGGAAGCTCATCAGTGAGTTATTTTGAATGTTCTACATTGGCAGCAACACTGCGCACTACACAAACAGCTCTCCTTACATGACTCACAACTGATTCACTAAGCTAATGTTCTAATATGCTTTAAAAATTCAACACTCAATCCTTGTCAGCACTGAATGAAATATATTTATAATAAATATTTCTCTCGCTTT
Source organism: Abramis brama (assembly GCF_963993115.1). Classification (NCBI taxonomy): domain Eukaryota; kingdom Metazoa; phylum Chordata; class Actinopteri; order Cypriniformes; family Leuciscidae; genus Abramis; species Abramis brama. The sequence continues at coordinate 20,253,905 of NC_139963.1, read as the reverse complement.
GTCCACCATCTTGAATTATGAACATATGCTCACTCCCATATGAACACTCCCATAAACCCCATCCCTCTCGACTGCAAGCTTGCAGTGAGATCTGCCTCCATCCAACCAACAACCGATGAATAGAACTAAGTTCACACACTACATTTTTTTTTTCTTTTAGATAATTCCGGTTCACCTGGATGTATGTCACAATACAGAAGAAAATATCTATTGATACCTCTGTTACATCGTGACTTTAAGTCGCCTACCTATTGAAACAGCCTCTGTGTCCAGAGCACATCTTCATAAACCCTTAAAATGTGTAGGTAACTCACTAGGTTTTATAACACAGCATATCTTTTCTTTGCCTTAGCATTCGGACTAAAGCACTCACCAAGAGGAACCACAATGTACAAGGCCCACGGTGTGGAAGATGATGGTTCGGAGACAGCTTTAAAATTACCATAGTTGTCATCTAAGGAGAAATCACAAACATTTTTAAAACAGTTTTCTCACATTTCAACGAAACTGTAATATCATCTTGAGGAATCCCTGGGGTCTTGAGATTAAGGTTTGTCTGATTTTGCTAGGACAAGGAGAAGGCTGGGACAGAGGGTAATGTCTAGGTGGATAAAGCAAGACATACCTGTCTGGGTGGATAAAGGAAGTTTAGTTGTGGTTTGGGAAGGCTTGAATGGGGAAGCTTGAGTGGGTCGATTAGGGGTCACAGGAGCAGGAGTGGTTGAAGGTTGCGCATTGGTAGTGGAAGGGCCAGCAGATTTTGGTGTCGTCTTTGATGGAGTATGACTAGTTGTAACTATTTCAGGCCTGACAGGAGATGCTGGTGTGACAACAGCTGTTCAAAATAAAAACACAATTGTTGGATTTAGGAATCATCAGGAATTACATTAATAGCCTAATCCCAGTCCTGACAACAAGCACCAAATCTGACTTGCCTGGAATACATTTTCTCATGTCTTCGGCCAACATCATGTTGTCTGGGCAGCCACATGTGTACTTGGGTGAGAATCTATTGATTTGAGGGGCAGCAAGGCACAGGAACTCACAGCGACCGTTGTTGACCTTGCACCAGTTGATTCCTGGGAGGACATTCAGAGTTCAGAAGAATTTAGTTTTGGATGGAAACTAACTCACTGAATGGCTATATAAAGGCCAACATACCAGTGGGCTGTTTGAGGTTGTGGTACAGGACAATGTCCTCTGGGGATGAGAGGTGTTCGGCCACTTTTGTGATGTCTCCTCCAGTCACACGATTGGCACTTAGAATTGCGTTATTGCTCACATCCGTCCAAAACACTTTCTCCTGAAGATGAAGAATTCTTGATTGAGCATTGAGGTAACCTCCTAAAAAAAGGTCTTTCAACAAGTTCAAATAGAGTATTACCTCAAAAACAGTGAGACCCAGTGGGTGAGCAAGTTTGCCTTGGTCAAAGATTAGTGTACGCCGACCACCTCCCTGTACGCTGATGCTGGAGAGAGTATGAAGTTTGGAGTCAACCCAGTACAGACGCTGGTTCAAAAGGTCTATGTTTGAAAAAGGACCAAAGACCAAAGTTACCAAATGTACACTTATACACAGCTGAACAGTTATGCAAGTGGACATGTTCATACCAAGGGTTATTCCGTTGGGCCAGACAATGTTATCCGTAACTAGGGCACTGCGGTCCCCTCCATTAAGACCACCTCTCTCGATCTTGGCTGGTGTGCCCCAATCAGTCCAGAACATGAAGCTACAACATATCGGAGAAGATTTAACATAGTAAATGACTTGCCCACATAGTTTGCCCCTACATTTTAGAGTTTCTGGGACTTAACGTACTTCTGGATAGGGTCAACCACTATAGCACGCGGCTTAGCCAGGTTGTCTTTGAAGAGAGTCTTGCGTCTGCTTCCATCCGCTGTTGACACAGATATGGCACCTTTGATACTGTCCGTCCAGTAGATGTTTCCATGGATCCAGTCGACAGCAATACCTTCAGGTGCATCTAAGCCACTGCCAATCACAACGCTGTGTTGGGAGGAGTTATCTGCAGTATCCATTGGTGCTCTGGGAAAGAAATACAAAATATGACACTAGGCACCGGTCTGTTGGGTAACAAGCAAACGATCCTAAGAGACCCAAAACTGACCATGAGTCCAAAGATCCTCTCTTTACCTGTATATCTTTTTGAGGGATAAATCCGACCAGTAGATCTCCCTGGAAGCAATATTCATATCCAACGCCACAACGTTCTTCAGGCGGGGAATAACACGTGCATACTCGCTACGATCCAGGGTCATCTTCCTTACCTCATGCCGATTAGTGAAAAATAAGTAGGCGATGGTTCCTGTAAAACCATGTTTGTGAGTATGAGTTTGTCAGTATGTGACCATGGAAAAGGACAATTTGAAATTTTAAAATCTGTACCAATAGCTTTGCAGGCTTTGCTGGCTGGGTCCACCTGGTAGCCATCTTCACACTCACACTTGTAACTACCAATCTGGTTAACACAGATTTGGCTGCAGGTGTCTGGGTTGGCACACTCATCGATGTCTGAAGAAATCAAACAAAAATGAGGGCATGAAGTCATTCAGCTGCATCAGTACAGTGTCCGTAAAAGCACTGAATCATGGACTTACTGAACAAACTCTAACCTTATTTCCAGCTCAAAAAAAGCAAACATGAAGTATGAAGTCCATGTTAAATCATTCTTTGAACTGGATCTGCACCAAGGTCTGTTATCAGAGGTCAAACCTCCTAGGGCAAGATTTTCAATATCTGTTTCAGTATGGGAACCAATTTCAGATTCTTACCTTCGCAGAGCCTCTTTTTCACCAATTGGAAGCCAGTGGGACACAGACACTCATAACCAATCTTCAGGTCATTACAGATATGAGAGCAACCACCGTTGTTGTAAAGACACTCATTAGAATCTGTGAATTTAAAAAAGCACAAATTGTAGCACAGATTGGCTTTTGCTCTGAAACCTTGTCAAGAAGATCCAGGTCTACAAAGGCAATGGGCCTCTTTGAATGCCGCGATACTTACCGCATTCTCTCAATGGCTCATCGGACCAATCTCTACAGTCACGTTTATTGTTGCAAACTTTTTCCATGCCGATGCATTCACCGCTGCGGCACTTAAACCTGTGTGGTGGATCACAATGGGTTGCTGCAATTCAGAGAGGAGAAAAATAAGTGATGCATTTCAGAGTAACACCTAAAGCATATGTTTTGCATAAAGGGCATAATTCGTATGGTTTACCATTAACACAGCCCAGCTCATCACTCAAATCTTTGCAGTCATTTATGTGGTTGCACTGCCGGCTGCCGTGGATGCAAGATCCGTCGCCACATTGGAACTCATCCGGTCGGCATGTGGGCAAGGCTGTTCATATGGAAAAAGTAAAATATTTCATGATTCTTGAGGAACATTTTATTAAAGGCTTGGTTTCAATTTCTTATGTGTAGCCCTGCCCACTGTGAAACTAACTGTACACTAAACTTCAAATATCTTCTGAATGACTTTGATTTTGCATTCTTTGTGGACAGACAACTATTATCACTGGAAACAAACATTGCATTTACAGTGGAATTCTATGGGGAAGACATTTTTGAGGACAGAAATGTGCTTTTTTTTTTTTTTTTTTCATAGTTATCCTTCTATACTAAATGTGCACTGTGAAGTTGTCTTTATCATCCTTTTAGTGATGGTAAAACTAATCTAGGACGAATGAGAATATGCATTATTATTCAAGGTAATTATTGTGGGTCTTTTCTCTATGCAAACAGATCCTTCATGCTATGTGCCATTCAAAGATTATGTGAGTGTGTCAGTTCGACAGCGCTCAACTTGTATTGACCCGGGAACATTCCATTGAGAATAGCAGGATGAATTGGCGAATGTAATTTCAACAAGTCTTATTTCTTACAGCAGTTTTTCTCATCTGAGCGATCCAAGCAGTCTTCTCCCCCATCGCATTTCCAGCTACTGTGTATGCATTCCCCACTGCCGCAATGGAATTCCATAGAGGAGCATGGATTTTTAGTAGGTTTAGGCGTCCTTGGGCGGCATTTCTGAGGCAGTTCGTCGGAGCCATCAGCACAGTCGGCATCTCCGTCGCAGACCCACAATCGAGGCACACACTGTGCATTGTTGCACCTGAAGGAGGTGGAGCTACACGTGGTGGGCGGACAGGAGACTTCATCACTGCCGTCGTCACAGTCTATCTCACCATCACACACAAACGCAGTCGTCACACACTGGCCATTGCGGCACCTGAATTCGCCATCCATACACCGCCGAGGAGCTGTGAGTGGTGATGGAGATTTTCAACACACATGCACACTGGCAGCATCATAAAGATATACATTTCAAGATGTCACTCACCACAGCCTTCCTCATCCGCACTATTCTCACAGTCCGCTTTGCCGTCACACTTCCAAGTCTTAGGCACGCACTGGTTTAGTCGCCCACCACAACTGAATTCACTGGGTCTGCAGGTCCTCATCGCTGAAAGAGAGTGAAAAAACAAGATTTTGTAAAAATGTGAGTGTTGCTACTAGCTAGGGATGTACAATATCCATATCAGTTAGCAAAATGATTGAAAATTCACTTTTTTGCATTTAAAAATGTTCATTTTGCTTTTAGCTTGTTTTTAAAAAAATAATACAGAATTTTAAGTATCAAACATAACATCAAAATAATTATCAGCTTATATGTATGGGCCAGAATCAGAGATAGCCCTTTCAAATTCATTTTCTGTACCTGTGCCCACAAAAATTTAGTTTTGAAGTAATACATTTCTTTCAGCTATTAATAAGAGTGTATCATTTTCAACTATAGATTAACATAGTTAACCACATTGAAATACTTTTTACAGTTTCCCCCCTCACAATCAGTGCAAGAAGAATTTACCGAAAGCTTGCAGATTCCATTTGCGCCTACTGTCGTTAATGTTACACCAACATACTACCAACATAGGACATTTGACTAATCTAACATTGACTAGGTGGAGGAAGACTTACAGCAGGCAGCAGGAAGTTCATCAGTGCCGTCTCCACAGTCATCAGTCTCATCACAAACCCATCTGGATGTGATGCACTTTCCATTGCCACACTTGTACTGCCGTGGATCACAAGTCAAGACACCTGACAGATGGAGACATAAGTGATGCTTCACATAAATTACACATTATCTAACACCTTAAGCCAGCTGTTTTAGTCATTTGTGGTCACATTAAAGAGCTAAAATACCAGGGGGTTAGGACTGAATGAATCACTTTTGCACCTTATAATTGTCTAAGACATCTTCCTTAGTCCTGCTATCTAAGCATATCACAATCACATTCTAGTACTAAGACTGGGAAGTGATTTCAACAAGTATTGAAACGAGTTTTTCCTGCTTTGTTATCCAAAAATGCGTGTATAGTCTTAGTTCTGGAGGATGCGTGCACTGCATGCACTACTAAAACATGATGCTAACAATCTTAAAGATAATCGTGCATACACAAACAAAAAGAAACATGCACTTAACACTAGCTGCATGTAAAATGGTTGACTTTTAGTGAAAGTAGTAACCGTTTTAATTGATGATACAATCAAACAAAAATACCTAAAGAAGATATTCTGCATATAATGAAGAGTTATGTGACGTTTATTAGAGTCTATTCAAAGCCGTCAGGATATTCTTTAACAGGATTTTCTTTTTTGCTTCAAAAGTAGCAAAATTGCTGTACACACAACCTTATAAGTGGCTTATCACTTTTGTAAAAAAAGAAAAAAAAAAGAAAAGAAAAAAACAATTCGGTAATTTTCAATAAACAATGCATTTATTAACACAATTGATATTATTAGATAAACATATGTCGTTTTAAAATTAATAATCACAAAAAAACAGCTCTTACATCAAGTAGTATAGTTCATTAGCCTTACTGTAGGTTGTAAGTGATTGCTAAGCAATGCAGCAACTTCACACTATATTCACAATATAGAAAAATATTAACTTTATCGACCATTTTCAAACTGGCATCATCCAATAAGGATTCAGGGTCTATTTAATCATTCAAATGTGAACATAAACTGATTAATGATTACAGAAATTGAACATGTAGACAGGTCTTATCTGTACTGAAAGACAAACCTTCCATTGATATAAAACTGACCTTTATGACCTTGGTTTGACATCACACATCATCTCTCCAAAGCATAATGCATTGTTCATTGTTTACAGACACGGCTGAAGTTGGTGGCCACAAAATGCAACGTGGCTGTTTGCTTTTTCATGGACATCATTCTCGACACTCTCAATGTGTCTAATTATCTAAACAGTCTATCAAGATATCTTCACGGTGGATCAAAACACATGGAAGCCAATCCAACGGAGTTATGTATCTGCCTTATCATATTGCATCGGAAACTATAATGCATAACTGATATCTTCAAGAAACCTTCTGGCCTACGAGAAGGCTATATGGAGTATTTGTGGTCTATTGTTCTTGCTTTGGTCTACTGGTTTATCTTTCAACTTTCTCCCATGTGAATGAGGTTAACAGTGTTCAATAAAACCATCAGTGCTGTTGTCTAGCTATAAAATGATCTGTCAGACCATAACAGTTAGGTCAACATAAATGTAGTGAACATGGGTGAATCTCACGAGACCTGTCAATAATATGAAGTCTTTGACGTTGAAGCCTGTCTATGCCTACATCTACAATTACACCCAAATGTACTGTAGCTACAGCTGAAGCTAATGAAGACTGTTTGCATGTAGGTTTATATTGTGTTTTATAGATGTTTTCTAGAATAAAGAATGCCAAAAGTGACATCTCAACAAAAACATTTAAACAATAGCAGCTATTCAAGTATCCCTCCTCAGCTTATTCGGTTCATCTACACACCGATCCAGAAAGACCTGCCAAACCAACACTGAGAGACCATACAACATAAGCATAGCCATTATGTCTCATTTAAACCTTTATTTTTCTAATCTGACAAAATGAGTAATGCATATTTTATGTAAGTTTGAAGCCTGTTTGAAAACTTCAGTTCCTACAGGTTTCTGGTTCATCCCATGGATATGCTACTACTGTCCTTGTGACATCACACACTGTAAATGATTCAGAACTTCTGGGAAAGCATGGCTAGGAAATCACTATGGAATGAGGCCCCCTTATAGCAGAAACATGCACAGTATATACACACGTGGTTACTGTAAGGCTATACTATGTTTCGCCCTGCTTTGTGAGGCTGGAGAATTCATTCATGTTCAGCAAAACAGTAGTGAATGATGCAAAGGTTAGTTTGCATTCAATAGAAAGCAATAACACCTCTGAAAAGTACTCAATACAACATTTAGCATCATTAAACATCAGATTCTAACACATAATAATATAATCAGAATATATTTCTTTAAATATTTTATGAGCTAATAAGTAGGAAATAATTATGTAAACATCATCAAAAGCAGAAATGGAAATATTATTGTATTTATTAATGCATAATTAGTTATAATAAAAAAAGTAAAACTTTTTGGTTAATCCAACCTTACAGACCAGATTGGCCACTTCAGTGTAACAGAATATATGTAGAATACTGAAAACAAATACATTTAGTCTATTTAGGCTACTGATAAGATTAGACTATATCTTATAATAGCTATAGGTAGTAATAATAAATAAGAAAATGTAATGAATGATTATTAAAGACCCCCTAAAGAGAAAGAAAACCTGTTTACTCACCTGAATGAACAGGACAGAAGAATGTAACTGCCAGTAAAAACATTAATGAGATCCCCATAGTCACTCAATGAGCTGTAGCCCCTCGTTTCTCTGTTTATTGATGTGGTTTGTAGGCTATAGTGGATGTTTGTAATAACGTTTGTAATAATGGCTTTGTTAAAGCAGGAGATATCCTGTGTGTCTGACGCTGAGGGGAGATTGTTACTTAAGGCACTTGTGTTGTGGTGGTTGAACTTGAACCATTCGAATTTGAACGGGGTGCGTAGAGTGGGCGGGGCTTAGTGACGGGGAATCAGAATTAGGTGGTGTGATTTAAAGAGTTTCACAATAGAGGGCGTGGTCAAAGTCCACGTCCATCAAAAACAATTCCTCTTTCCTAGTAGAAGTCTAGAGTGATGAGAAAAATTCATCAATTACCTGCTTATCGTTTATGCGGAAAACGTGACGATGATAAGCATCAGGCCCTACGCGGACGAGACTTCTGTTGTAGGCTAAACCATTGTAAACATGTATCTGTTCTACCCTGTCCAACCTCTCAAGGCTGACACATGTCGTAAAGCTAAATAATATATCATAAATCTAAATCACATCCGTATTTTTGTGACCTTGACATATTTAATATAGCCTAGCCCTACTATCCTTAATGGTCATATCACATGCGTAGAAATTAAAAGGAAACCACAGTCATAAAAACATTATGGGCTCAATAATAATGGGCTGTTTGCTTTTCGGTAGATTCTTAGTTATCTTTGTTAGAGAGTTAAAAACCTAAGGCGTTTGATTAGGCTATTATACCGATGCAGGCTGTAGATTATGTACAGAAAACAACAAATAACACTTTTTATATAGAATCCATTTCGAAACCATATGGATGCACAGGCTATCGTCTATAAAAGTGATCAACATATATATTTTTTAATTAAAAATTAATTGAATGATGTAAGATTTTTTTTCTTATGGCTTATATTGTGGGGGCACATTATCAAATGTTTAACTAGACAAATTAGCAGCAGGGTAAAAACACTGTGTAAAAAGTACTCAATAGCCTTGAACTTGTGGCCCGGACGTCATCAGAACACAGAGTCTTCTTAAACTAGCACTGGTACATTCACCAAAACAATGCAATGTTGTCCTGTCATTTTTCCTGTCCGGTCTTGAGTAGATTTTTGAACATTTCATGATGTTTTCACTTAATATTTAGCTAAAAATTGAGGTCAAAATGTTCTCCAGAGCATGCATGCCAGAAATAATGTTAAGTTACTGAAAGCACATCATAAAGTGTAAACAGACTTACTTTCCCTAACTATAAAGGAGGAAAAATATTTGCAAGTTGGAGCTGGAGGCCCCTAGAACCAGTTCTGCTAAATTCTGTGTTTGACATCCATGGGAACCGCAGTGATCTATCAGATCAACGGAATACAAACAAAGTAGTAGCTTCACAGTGGCATCCGGGTCTACAAACGAAACCGTTGTGGCCATAAAAATGTAGTTGTAAAAAGTCATAATGAGTGTATGAGTATTCAAAAAAGGTAACAGCTGATGAGTTTTCATCAAAGCTGCATTTCTATAATCTAAAATTCTATAAAACAGTAATATTGTGAAATATTATTGCAATTTATAATAACTGTTTTCTAATTTAATATATTTTAAAATGTAATTTGTAAAGAGATGTCAAAGCTGAATTCTCAGCATCATTACTCCAATCAAGTCACATGATCCTTCAGAAATCACTTTAATATGATGATTTGCTGCTCAAGAATCATTTATTATTATCAATGTTGGAAAAAAAGTTTCAGGATTCTTTGATGAATTAAAAGTTCATTTTGTAACATTATAAATGTCTTTACTGTCACTTTTGATCAACTGAATGCATCTTGTATAAATTGTTTAATGTTAGTGTAGTTTTAGTTTATATTTGGGTAAGCATAACAGCTTAGAACAAATAAACAGTATAGAAGAAATAAACTATGAAAAGATATTGCAAAAATGACTGTTTTCTGCCAGAACGGTGTGTGGTGCGCAAAACACCTACTAGGAAACAACAAGTGTGTGCGCAAATAAAAAGTCCAATGTTTGTGTGTAGGGCAAGTGAGGTGAACACACTTATCTGTTCTCTTTTTCACCTGAAAAACTGCATCTGGCCCCAATCGGAAACCGGATCCGTCACTCTGCCACCCATCACTCACATTAATAGCTATACCGGGAAGCTTCCCAGCTTGTCAAAACAGAAAAAAAAAGAAAAAAAAAATCATTCCAGTTTTTGAGCAAAACAAGCCATTTTATACTTGGGTGTATATGTAACTTTCTGATGCTTTTTGTTGCCACTATAGATTCCAAATGCAAAAAAAATAATAATAATAATAATTCAATGTGAAAGCAAGAAAAATGAGGGAAAAACAACTCAGCATCAGAAGCAATATCTTATATCAACAATTAAACTCTGCAAATAGAAAGTAAGAGCACAGAAGTTGTGTTTTCACGCTTGTTTGGGAGTTTAATGTGTCCTTCATCCTTTTTTCACATCCTGAATAGTTTACATTAGTTTGTTTGTAGTAACAGCATTGTCTAGATGTTGAGAGCGTTATTCTCTGTTTAACATGCAAACACAATGAATATGATTAAATGAAGTGATTAAAAGAACTGAATATGTAACTTAATATCCCAACAACATTTTTAAAATATAAAAAGCATGCGGAGCTCTTGCATGTCTAACTCTCAAAAATGTATTTGGCTGGTATACTAGATTGCATTAGTCATGAAATAAAAAGCTTTAGTTGAGCAAAAACAGTCAGACTTGATCTTACCACATGATCAAATCTTTTTAAATTACTCAACAAAGCTTTTTTACACCTAGAACCCAAATGTAGACTTCCTTGTAACAAACTGAGCAGGTCTGACAAGTCTTTGATAACTGAACAAACATATTTTATAAGCAAACTGAACCCCCAAAGTCCCCCGGTCAAAATATCTTGCCCTGACTGCTGATTATGACATCCCGTCAAAGGGGGTGGGATGTTAACAATAAGGTCTCAGTGTTCTCAGGGTCCCAGTGGCCTAGTAAAATACCTCCCCCATCACCTGATAGGATACAGGACATCTGAACCATGCAGTCATGATTTCAGCACAGACTGTCAAAGCAAAAACCCAAAAGATTTTGTATGATCTCTTAGCAGAGACAGAAAATATTTAGGGTGAATCTCTCAAAAACTGTCATGAACACACCTGGGTCATATGCAATCTCAAAATCAATAGAAAGAAACAGTTATACTTTTGGATAAAGATAATTAGGCTTTTATGAACCATTGACAAATAAGCACTTTTTTTCCCACAACTCTCAAAACAGGCTGTTTTCTCAATTCAGAATAGTTTCTTTGTTTCTTTTAATTTATGGATGATATGTGACTTGGATGTTTTTGTGTCACCGGTGTTGATAACCAATAGGCTCATTCGCCACACCTTCATTTATCACCAGACCGTGCGCGGCGAGTAACAGATGGTCTTTGAGCAAATCAGGTTATTTAGTTAGCATGTGCAAACACACACTTAGACCTTGATCAGTTGCATACAGTACACATTTATTCAACTCCTTTGGCTTTCGCACATTCTATTATGTTACAACATTAAAACTCATGAAGTATTTGAACGAGAACCGTTCATGGACATTCCTGAACATTAAGGCATATAATAACCGAATAAAAAACAGATATTTCAAAATCAATAACAATTAAAAATGAGTGTGTAACTGAACACATAATGCGCCTTTTGTTGTCTGTTTTACCAAAACGCCCATTACGACATCAATAACAATTAAAGATGAATGTATAACTGAACACATAATGTGCCTTTTGTTGTCTTTTTCACCAAAACGCCCAAGGGCAAATCCAGCTAATTCTTCCCATTGTCATTTCCTAAATTACTGAAGACAGACAGTTAGATGGATGGATGGATGGATGTACGGATGACGACAGACAGACAGACAGACAGACAGACAGACAGACAGACAGACAGACAGACAGATAGATAGATAGATAGATAGATAGATAGATAGATAGATAGATAGATAGATAGATAGATAGATAGATAGATAGATAGATAGATAGATAGATAGATAGATAGATAGATAGATAGATAGATAGATAGATAGATAGAAGCTACTGTAACTTCTTCAGGGTTTCCGTAAGCCTCTTGACCGTTGGATCTTCCTGTCTAGCTACTTATTTTTGGAGTTCATCCAGTTTTGGGTAGAGTTACTTTGTTTTTGTTTTTCTTCATATTTTCTCATTATGTGAAAGTTGGTCTTCACTTCGCTCCAAGAAATATTTCACCCGGTTGTATATTTTGCTTTGCTCTAGACTAGTCCTAACTGGTATTTTTCAAGTGTTATATCACAGATTTGCGTGGAATGTTTCTCGGTCTTCAAAGTGTACACTATGTTTTATTGGAGATGTTCCAATAGGTTCACAATGTAGCTAACATCATCATAAAACATAGGAACAGGCCAATCAAGTAATTATTTGACTTAAAGAGAGTTCGTTATTTCGGAAGAGATTAAGAGGTGTGTCAAAGCATAAAGACACGCAAGACTTGCAAGATTGCTTCTTAAAAACTATGGAAACAGATCAGTCAATAATTCAGTATTAACATGATAAAAGACTTTGATTAAATGATGACTTTTCAGCCCCAGGACACACCTGTGGTAATAGACAGGGCTGCTAACTCACAGAGCAGGTTACTCTGATATGAAACAAAGTCTCAGCTTTCAATTACATCAGTTTTATTAAGAAATTCAAACAATATATAACGTTTTGGCACTCTTTAATGTGGCACGCCTCCTGAACCAATCATCTCTTCCTCTTTACTGCTAGTTAAAATAGTAAATAAACAGAAATGAACATTAGAAGGAATGTTAAAAGATACAGTACAACTTACTGAAATGAATGATGTCTCATCTAATGGCTCGAAACAGCTGTGAACAATGTCATGTTACATTTACCTTAGTTAGCAAGAACAATTTAACTATAGATCGGAGTATTTCGCTAAATATATGCAGTATATTACATGTATTTTTACTCTTACATCACAAATAAAATATGATAAAGTTGTTATTATTATAATAACATTATATCTGAGTTGTTAATTTTAGCCTTTAATAATAATACCAGCTGACAGGGCTCTCTGTATGTTTACAGCACTACTTGAGAGATTTTTTCCTTCAAGAAAATGAATATGCAGCTACTGTACCTGATATTTTTCTAAAAGGAATCAGTATTGAATCAAGATTGGAATCGAATTACAAGCTTATGAATTGAAATCTTGAAATTTGAGTCAAGCACTAAAAACAATATAAGCTACCAGTCATTGTGCCATGTAAACATTGTAACATGTTGTCACTAAGCTCAAATTCAGTTTAGTTACCAAATGTTTTGACAATCACAATACACATTTTGATTACTATTATGTGCTTTTTTTTAACAAACCTTTTAACAAAAATTCTCACTCCAAGCTAAACTCAAAAAGTTGGCAGCCCTGCACATTTAATCAGGCAAGGAAATGCTGTAATATTACCTTGTTAAAAAATAAGCCTCCACTAATTGTTTTAGTAGACACTGAAACGTTCTCAAAAGTCTATATAAACATTTAGGTTTTGTGTGTTCCTGGTGAGGTCAGACTTTTTTAGTTCTGCCTAACAGCGCCACCTTGTGTTCAAAAAGAAAGCATACACAATAAATACAATAAATACACCTGTTATGGCTCCCTTCTCAACCTCCCAAAACATAGCAATGCTTTGGCAAACACCTCAACAACAGCCTAGCATTGTGACTTGTTTAGCATTTTGATAAGAATAAGATTGCAACCCTGTGTGACCTTATTAGATTAGATGGATGCCTGTTATGAGCAATGTAGAGGGCAGATGGCCTAAATTGTATTCATTTAGGCTATCTTAAAGCCCCCCTGTAGTGAATAATTTTATCCCAGTTAAACTCATCTTTGATCACCAAAATGACATATTTATACGTTTTGTCCTGTGAAAAAAAAAACTTCATGCCTTAAAATAGCTTGAATGTAACTACATCCTTCATTTAGTAACGAGGATCATGAATATGCTAATTAGCCCCGCCTCCACTCACTCACTCACTCACGCCAGCTCATATATAGAGTGCCGAAGTTATGACGTCACTTTGTAGGCCAAAACGCGGAAGTGAGTTAGCATTTTAGCACTACCGGTTCCCTCGCCCTAAAGTCTATGGGTTTTTTGAATGGGTTTTTGCTAAATCGCCTGAAATAAGGTCTGTGGTTAACAAAGCCTCTAAATATTTTCACGTTTTGATCTATGACATAAAACACACCAGTTATAACCTGCTTGTGATTTTTTTTTTACTTTATTGTGTCTTAAAAACGGTGGTTGCTAACAAGTTGCTAAAAGGGACTACATCCTTTGGCGGGGACTTTAGACGTCATCATGACAAACATGAAATCTCTCACGAGCCCGCGTTTCAGCTTCACGGTCTTAGAAGTTTACCTTTCAGTTAATATACATAACGTTATTTTTGTTTTGTCCCGAGATGCAACCACAAGTCATCGAATGAAATCTCGTTTGACCATTTTCCGTCCGATGTTACCCAGCGGAGACTCTGGGTTCGTGCCCATAGTTCGTGCCAGATGGAGTCAAAAAGGCTAGCAGTAGCAAGAATAAGCGTTTTTCATAACCAAATCAACAGCTAAAATACCTTTTGTCTTTCTCTTAAAATATCTAAAAGCTTGTTTACTTTGCCACTGTTTAATAGATTAGATCCGCTGCAGTTTTATTAAAGGCTAACGTTACGTTGAGAAATGTTTAATTAAAATATTCAAAATAATACCTGGTTTATTGACTTTTATTGTAACTTGTTTGGATATAATTATAGAAAGGGTGGGTCCTGCACCCTGATATTTGTGAACTTGGCTTTTACCCACTTATAATAATATGATTGTATTTGTAAACAGCATTACCGGTATAAGGCATTAGGTAACAATGATATTAATCTTTGTTATTTTAGTAGTAAATGTTAACTATATTTAATTCGCTATATAAACGTGGACAATTCCCAGAGAACACGCTGATATGTATAGCCTTAATGCACTGTAAGTTGCCTGTCTGACACACAAATTAAATGTTAAACTATTGTATACTACTTGTATACTATTGTAACTACACTCCAGGTAGCTCACAGTAATGTGAATGTGAGATAAAATTTACTACACTGGCTCTCACATTGGGGCTTGTGGATTACCAGGTAAAAATATATAACGTTAGAAAATGTTAACAAAATTAGTATATGTGGTTTATTTAGGGAACATATATGGTTTAATTATAATATATTATAATAAGCATTTGCTATTGGACAATTCTCTTTAAATTCAACATATATAATTATATACAACTATTATATTAAATGTTTGGAATTTAACTGTGTTATGCTTGTTCAGAGATTATTTGTATAGTTATCTTAAATACATAGAACACTATTATAACTCCTCTATCTCTCCCTAGTTTTACTTATCAAGACTCGATTAACCTTGTCCCTCTTGCTGGCCCTTACAATACCGGCAAGTAAACCAGAATCTAAGCTGCACTGTTCATGTCCAGATTTATAGTGGTTCTCTCCTCGATTTATGGTTTTTCTATCGTCTAAGAAAAAGGACTGGAAATTGATACGGCCATAACGTTAGTGCTTCTGAGAAAGCGCGTTTTTTCCTGGCGAATTAGCAAATGGTATGCAAACATACAATCAAACATAATACAGTGAAAGATAATCTTTAAAGTTTATTTGGGGCACAATGATCAGGCATAATAATCTTAATCACAAAGAAAATAATATTAAGGTTTATATAAACTAACAAAATAATAAACGAATAAATAAAACATTAACAAAAGATTTAAAAAAAAATCTCAGAGAGGCACGCATAAACAAAATTAGTTTCTAACATTTTTGGAAAAAACGAATGGGCAATATTTCTCATGAAAAAGTGGATAAGTGTTCATACCATAGACTGTAAAAATAGGTTCATACACAGCGCAGATCATAATGAGCGAGCGTGTTTTTTAAATAAAGTTTGAAGAAGCTTGATGATGACGTTGATCCGCGACCATGGTGTGCTGGTGTGCTGTAGTCCGTTTATAGCCTACTGTTAGCATTTTATATCTGACGGCTTTATTTAGGCTTCAAAATGTATAAATTTTGGATTAGCTTGTAAATATTATCTTGATAGACAAAACGTGTTAGGGTCACAACTCTTTGTTGAACACAGATCTTATTTTTTGCGATTTTCCAAAAGTCTATGGGGAAAATGCATTGCTTTTCGATCGAGGGAACCCATGCGCCGCTAACTTCCGGGTTGTCCTACAAAATGACGTCATCACTTCGGCACTCTATTCACTCGGCAAACTTACTGAGGTAAACTTACGCTGCACAATGGTATGGCTCTTTACAACGTCGGACACATAACAATAATTAATATGATTATCCTTTTGCTTGACTAGTTATTAAATAGCTTATAATGTGTTGCTAATGTTACATAAACTATCTGTGCGTCCCAATTCGCATACTATCCGTCCTAAATAGCATTCGAAAATAGAATTAGTACGTCCCAAATCGTAGTATGTTGAAATAAGTGTTCCAAATATACCCGGATGGTCTATTTCCGGTCAGAATCCGAAGTGCAGATCGATGCACACTCTAACGGCTAATAATATTGCCCACAAGCCATCGCGCGTTGGACGAGGATTCGGTAGAACTACAAACACGAGTGAAAAGTGTTTTAAAAAAAAAACTACAGACATGGAGGACGCGCGAGTCTGGCGGTTATGTAGAGAGGTTTAGATAAAGGGGTTTGAGTGATTCATTATCAGTATCTAACCTGACAAAAATGTATTTATTCAATGTTGTCTACATTATATTGCATCTGCAGATGCATTGTGAACTTTTGTAAAGATACGTTTAGCCATTAACTTTTAAATGCATCATTATTCATATTGCAAGCACATGAGGAGAGTCTCCGCATGAAAGACCCACGACTGGCAGATAGATAAACGTGCAAATATATTTCTCTCTGAAACGGTAGGAAATTAAATTAGATTGAATGGAGGATTTTAACTGTGACAAGATGATTGACAGGGCAGTTTATGCACGCGACAGATCTGTCCGTTAAGTAGTAGGCTATGTCCCAAAGCTTGCCTACTCTTTTGCTATACACACTCAAAAGTATGTACTTTTTCTTCACAAAAAGAGTACATACTTTTAGGGCGTAGTATAAGTAGGCGAATTGGGACGCAGCATCTGTTCCCGTTCGCCATCTCAGTCTGCCTTCTAACAATCATCAGAAACGCTTTGAACAACTCAGAACGTCAGTGGAGAAAGACATATAGTTCATCATAACATAAACAGAAAAATATACTGGGATAACTTGTCTTCTTTTGAGACTCCCCTGCTAGTTCGCTGTTAATGATATGCTAAGCCCACCGGCACGTTGACGTGTTTGGTTACAAAGGTAGTTTGTGATGTCAGAAACACCCGCGATTTCAAACCGCGTTTTTGAGACTGTCTTTGGTTCAATGCAGTTTTAAAGAGAAAATACTCAGCAATGGTGTTGACTTATGAATTTGCACATAGTTTGTCTTAAAGCATATTAAAAACACCACATAGAAATATAAACAACACTTCAAATATATTTTAGATATTTCTAATGAAAACAATCAATAAATCTGAAGGACCTGTATTTTAAACCTGTGAATGTAGGGCATTTTTGTGAACAGATGAGAATTCTTTGCCAGTAATACAACATGTTAACTACAGGTAAAAAATAAAAGGGTTTTGAATTAATTTTAATACATTTTCTCTATCTGAAACTCAGCTCATGTGGTAAAAAGACCTGATGTTCCCTTATCCAGAGTCCAATGCACATTGAAACAAACTTGTGCATTTATGAAAGTGTTTTGCGAATCTTATGCTGTGAATCTGAATTAGGTTATGAATGTGTGAACTGCTGTTACCACAGAATGCATATAACATATTTCATTTAAAGTGAAATCATTACATGCCATTTTTCCGCCAGAAAAACAGTCCCTGACAGTGACAGTGAACGGCAACAGAATGTATCCAAGCGTGCTAAAAAAAAAACAGAGACTGGAACTGTTTCATGCGCTGTGTTATTATTTATTTATTTTTTATTTATTAATATATGATATTTCCTCACACACATAGGCTACGTCTGCTTGTCTCCCAGCAAAGTAGCCGAGAGGCTGCTCACTGCAGAGCAAATGGGTGGAGCTTACGTCTAGTATAGTTATCTTTATAGTTATCCTTATGGTTATCATTAGTGAAAACAGGCCTTAAGTCTATAGGAAAATCTCAGAAATTGTCAAATACAATTAATTGATGGATTAATTCTTGGTAAACTGTCAACAAGATCTACACTCCATGTCCAAGGTTTTGTAGCTCCAACTTTAGTTTAGTTTTCTCTAATTTCAGATTTTGTATTAGTAAAATTAGTTTAGTCTTTTCCAGTGTCAGTACTTCATATTGTTTTTCCATAACATGATTTATGGTAATGATGGTTGTTGGAGGGACTCTGTGTTTCTCAGTGTCCGAGCCACTTGCCGCAGGTGTCACCTGAGTGCCTCCCAAATCATCTTAATTAAAAAATAAAAACATTAGCAACATTAGGGTGTGACAGAAACATTGTTAGTTGTAAAAGATTCTCTGGCAGAATGCTGTTGCTACTGCATGTTAGTTAACTCATGGTTGTAAGATTGTAAGCATGAGCTTTACCTTCATTTTGCACTGTTTGGTTCTTGCTTGTGACTGGCACAGCTTCACCTTGAGAAACTAATGTTATCAAGAGAGAGAGAGAGGAGAATGTTATCTATCTATCTGAAAACACATTTGTTAGATAAAGTCGCAATCACGAGAATTAATCAGTTACAGGAAATAGTCGAAGATGTGAGAAAATCACAGATGTGAGATATAAAGTTCCAATTCTCATTCATATTGTGTCTTTCGTTTTGTGCATCATCAGATAGTCATGTTTACATCGCCTCAGGAAGCCTCTGGAGCAGATACTCGCCGGTTATGGTAAGAGCTTGGGCGTTATATTTCTGACACACTCTAAGCGGTAGACCAATCACAACAGACTGGGGCTGGCTGACCAATCAGAGCAAAATGCACTTGACAGAAGGCGGGTTTTAAAGGAATCGAAACTAAAACAGAGCATTCAGTCAGAGGGTGAAAACAGGTGCTGCAACAATGTAAATTCTCAGAAAAATAATGTTTTTTGAACATTAAATTATGTAATTGTATTCTAGTTGTAGACCCCATAAACAAATTATAAACGTGTAAATGAGCATAACTGCCGTTTTACACCTCAAGCTTGAGCTTTGCGTCAGCGTAACAATGTTCTTAGGTGTATCTGAGGGTGCTCAAATAAAAACAGAGACTGGAACTGTTCTCATGCGCTGTTATTTATTTATTTTTTAACACAATATGATATTTCCTCACACACATAGGCTACGTCTGCTTGTCTCCCAGCAAAGTAGACGAGAAGCTGCTCACTGCAGAGAAAATGGGTGGAGCTTACGTCTAGTATAGTTATCTTTATAGTTATTATAGTTATCATTCTTAGTGGAAACAGGCCTTAAGTCTATAGGAAAATCTCAAATATAATTAATTGATGAATTAATTCTTGGTAAACTGTCAACGAGATCTACACTCCATGTCCAAGGTTTTGTAGCTCCAACTTTAGTTTAGTTTTCTGTAATTTCAGATTTTGTATTTCCAAAATTAGCTTAGTCTTTTCCAGTGTCAGTACTTCATATTGTTTTTCTATAACATGATTTATGGTAATGTTGGTTGGAGGGACTCTGTGTTTCTCAGTGTCCGAGCCACTTGCCGCAGGTGTCACCTGAGTGCCTCCCAAATCATCTTAATTAAAAAATAAAAACATTAATAACATTAGGGTGTGACAGAAACATTGTTAGTTGTAAAAGATTCTCTGGCAGAATGCTGTTGCTACTGCATGTTAGTTAACTCATGGTTGTAAGATTGTAAGCATGAGCTTTACCTTCATTTTGCACTGTTTGGTTCTTGCTTGTGACTGGCACATCTTCACCTTGAGAAGCTAATGTTATCAAGAGAGAGAGAGAGGAGAATGTTAAACGTTACCTAGCAACTCTGTTATTCTAGTTCAAGCCTTGTTTGTTTTATTATTTGCATTGTATGACTATATTTATTCATTAAAACTGATTTGGCAGCACTGGATTCCTCAAAAATACAAATGCTTTCAGCAAACACTTAAAATAATGAAAGATGGTTCCCTTAACTGAATTTCAGAGGCGCTCTGATAGCGCACTGCAGGACCAGCTCACAGAGAACACTTTCGATCTGTCTGGGTTTGCATACTTACGTGAAGTTTTTATCTGTGGCAACGGAAAGCCTTCCCCACAGCCTTCCTCATCCGCATCATTCGGACAGTCCTTGTCACCATCGCACCTCCATATCATAGGTATACATATTTGGCGTTTATCACCACAGCTGAAATAACTGGATCCACAGGTCCTGGCCTCTGATCAAAGCAAAAACAAACTGAGAATCATGACATCTGATGGCAGAAGTTATACTTCAGTGACAGAGTTCTGAAAGGTCATGTTCAAGGCACAATATCAACAGCATATTTCAATAGCATCTAATACAATACTATTTTGTATGTTTACATTAACAATGTATTTATTAAAACCAAATATAAATCTTAAGCGTTTTAAGCATTAATTACACTGATTCCAAAATATCACCTATATAAATCTATTTATGACAGATTTGATTATCGGATGCAGGTTAAAGGCAGGTGCACAGACCAACATGTAAAAAAAAATATCTATTTTTTTTTAATTGTCAGATTCTCAACAACCCACTCAGGGTATTTGTATTTGTATTTTATTCAATGAAAAGTATGCTGGATTGAAGGCATATATTTTTATCAGTTCATATGCATGTGAATTTTGCATTTGGACTGACAACAACATTTTAATGTCCAAAGTTGCGTTATTGGCACCTGTTGTATCTGTTAGTTTTCATCTGGTCTTGAGTCTATGCCAGCCAGGCACATGCACACATAGACATCAAAGGGGGCTTCAGCACCTGCCCTTTAGGTGCCCTTTTAATGGGGTGCTTTTTTCTTTACCCTGGATCACAAAACCAGTCACAAGTCGCACATATATTTGTGAACAATACATTGTCAAAATGATCGATTTTTCCTTTATGCCTAAAATCATTTGGATATAAAGATCATGTTCCATGAAGATATTTTGTACATTTCCTACCGTAAATATATAAAACATTTATTTTTTTGTGAGTGAATGCGGCACAATCGCGAACATGTGCGTGTATACATGTGTGTATATGCACAGCTTCCCTGTCAAACAAATCTGTTTATTGAATATCAGGGTGGGAGATTGTCTATGTTTGAGATACACATGTAGACATTATAAAAATAATTTTTTGAAAAAGTTTTAGCATTTTTATGTTTTTCTATATACCGAGGCAAAGTATTCCTCGCATTCCATTATTCCTCTTCCCAGCGAGGGAAGGATTTGTTACCGTTTAAAATTTCAACCACAAAATTCCTTGAATCCAGTCAAAAAAAAAGTGTACTCATGGTTCAAGTGTGACAAAAGTCCTAAAGTCCACTCTGATAAACACTCAATTTAAAAAAAAATATATATATTTTTTTTCAAAGTGAGTTTCGGGTCAAAATGACCCGAGGAAAGGATGAGGGGAATATTTTCTTTCATATGCTGCTAACATCAAAATCAAATCTGTTGCTTCATGTAATGTACATGTTTATTGTTTATCAAATGTTTTTAAAAATGATTTAAAGTGAATGCTATTTCATCTTAAAGAACAAATATTCGTTTATATAAAAAATCATGGATTAAATTTAATTAATAATAGACTATTGAAGGATAATGTATCCTACACCCAGATGTTTGTTCTTGCTAAATAAACCCAAACAGGGTTACCTGAGGGTTGTTCCATAAAACAAGATTAGAATACAAGCCAGGCTTATTTTGGTTAGTCAGACTTATTGTCGGTGGATTCTGTTTCATAAAGCAAACTTAAAATAGTTCAAACTCAGTTACCCTGGCAACTTTTGCTGGGAAACTAGCCTGGTCCAGGGCAGGCTAACTGTCAGGCTAAGCCTCAGCTGTTACACAGATCCTCTAACACTGACCAATAGGAAGACAATGATATTACCACTGACACTCTCTCATACCATTATTGGACTTTATTAACCATTATTAGTCCAAAAATAAATACACAGTATACAGAAAATCAATTTAAATAAGGCTACAATGATAAATTAGACAATATAGACCTCTCTCTCTCTCTCTCTCTCTCTCTCTCTCTCTCTCTCTCTCTCTCTCTCTCTCTCTCTCTCTCTCTCTCTCTCTCTCTCTCTCTCTCTCTCTCTCTCTCTCTCTCTCTCTCTCTCTCTCTCTCTCTCTCTCTCTCTCTCTCTCTCTCTCTCTCTCTCTCTCTCTCTCTCTCTCTCTATATATATATATATATATATATATATGTACTGTATTTATAGATATAGATAGATAAATACAATATATATACTACAGGTTTTCTTTTTTTACTGGCTGAATGTTTTGTGCCCAAGATTTAATTAGACTGTTTTAAAGATTTATGAATACATTTCTCTCTGGTTTTGTTTGGCAGCTGTAGTACATGTTTATGATTATTAGAAGAACATTAGAACACAATCTAAAAAAAAGCTTTTTAAAGCAGAAGTTAAAATCACAAAATTGAAAATAAATAATTACAAAAGCACAATATAAATTTTAACTGGTAAGATGAATCTGAGCTTAGTAATTGACAGTATATTAACCTACATTTGATTTACCCCAATAGTCCCTTTACAGTTATTGCTGTCATAAAAATACACTTGTAGGTTTAAAATTCTAAATAAGGGATCTAATGTCCAACTAACAAATATTTTAGCATATATATATATATATATATATATATATATATATATATATATATATATATATATATATATATATATATATATATATATATATATATATATATATTATGTCTTTCAATTCAAACACATTTAACACAATTATACAAATGGACAGTTTCTTTAAAGACATCATATTTTCCCCCAATAAATATTCCTTATTTTTCCTTCTACTTTTTTTCTTTTGTGATAATACCCACCAACACATACATATGATTTAAGGGGAAAAAGACAAAAAACAATAAATAAATATTATTCAAAATCTAACATTCACATATTTATATCAAACTCTTATAATGACACATAATTCCTAATAGTTATTCAAGTAATATTATTTAAATATCAAATATTCAATATTAAATAAGTAAATAAATAAAATAACTAGAAATAAAATGGAGGGTTATATAAAAATGTAGTTAATGTAGGCTAATATATATTCCTTTATTTTATGGAATATTCTTTGATTTTAGAGTTGCACATATCTTTTCAAAATGTATACATTTGCTCTTAATTTCATGTTATCCTCTCCATAATGTAGGCTACTTTAGAAACTAAATCTACTCATTTAAAACTGGGGATTCTTGCTTTCTCCAAAAAGTATTGCATTAAAAGCTGTAATTCTCAGCATTCTAAATAAGTATACATCATCTTTATTAAGTAGCATAGGTCCTATACCCAAAACTATATTTTGTATCTTTATATATTTAGTTTCTTAAAATAAACTTCCCTGAATTAGGCTACTTCTGTTCACTGAAGTACTTCTGTTCGCTAGAAGTTCACTGCAACGTATCCAACATCCTAAAGATAAATTATTATAATTAGAAGATATTTCTAGTGTTATAAAATATCGTGTATTAATTTTCCAAGCAAAATGTATATTTTAGTCAGAATTATTGCGCTCCTATTTGGCGCGCATGCGCGCAGCAGCGCTCGTTCAATATGAAGATTAGCAGCAAAATGGATACATTTGCATGACTTTCTAACATTTACAGATGGAGAATATAACTGTAAAATGTAAGTTTTGCACTGAGGGGGAAAAAAACAGCATAAAATATACGCTGTTTGATGGTGGATCGATTTGATCCACGATCGACCTCTAGGGCTGCTTCAAAAACGCGTGCACACGCAATTATCTAGACTTGATAAACCTGGATCAAATTAGTGAGATTGCGTGAACTTCAATTACCTTTTATGGAACCACTTTAGCCCCAACTTATTTGTTAGGCTCATTCAAGTCCGGTTTTGGAGTTTAATCCCCGCTTTTCTAAGCGTCTTTTATGGAACAACCCTCTGGACTCCGCAGCGGGACTTAGGCTATTACACCGCTGTTATTTGCCACAAAATATTGATTTGAGTTTAAATATTTTATTAGCTCACTAAACGGAAACACAAAGCTTCTGCAAAGAAAAACAGTAGCCTACACGGATGGACAATTAAGGCATAATGTAGCGGAGCCATACATTACATGTAAGATGTTTATGCTACCATCAGTTGCATGTAGGCTACATATGTCAAAATAGTAGGCTACTGAATAGTTTAAGTGGTAATGCACTTGTGCTATTACTTAAACCTTTCATGATTGTGACTAAGAAGACTAAGAAGCCGAAAATTAAAGCCAAATGTAATTTCTGTTACAAGTGCATTGAATGCGTAAACAATTGAATGCATCAAAAAATACAAATGCATTCACAACCTTGCAACTTATTGTATAGGCTACATAAAGTAGGCTAATACATCCTTTCCATTTAATGTTTAGCCCGCAATAATAGAATAATATATACAACATAAAATAAAATTAAATACATTTTATAAAATAAAATTTATAACAAATTGTTTGGCTTTCAGGTTAAGACTTGAATTATTTATAACTGAATGCTATGCATTTTAATGAATAAAGAGAACATTAATAGTTGAATTATAAATATTGTGTTATATTGTATGTTGTTTAATGGGGAAAAAAAAGAAGTGTTTCTTTCCATTTGCTCAAATAGCAAAAGAAAAACTTTCAAGAGAGAAAGACCTACATTTTACAAAACAAAACAAAACAATTTACTCACTTGTTTGAACAGGACAGAACAAAGCGACTGCCAGTAAGAACATAAATGAGATCCCCATATTCTGATTAAGCAGGTGGACGTCTACTCTTGAGTCTGACACTGCTGGTAAATACGTGAACGCTATCAATTTGTCTCATTTAAGCCTCCACCCGCCCACCTAAAAAAAAGAAAGAAAGAAAAAAAAGTTAAATATTGTGCGTATATGAGAAGTGACACTTAAGTGAAAATCTTATGTTGGTCCAACATAACTTTGTTTATTAATTTACAGAGATTTAATTAATTACCTTAAGTTAAAACATGTTGTTTCTTCATGGTATTTATTTAAAGGGGCCGCAAAAGCAAACAAGCATGTTGATCGGTATTTGTGCAGACTGACAAGTAGGGTATAAGTTAAGTAACCTCTTGAAATCTTTTAAATGTGAAAGTAAGAAATTGATCGATGGAAAGAACTCAACAATTATAGTTACATGTTTACCATTTAAATGCCAATTGTGTGGTGTGGCTTTTGTGTTTATGGTTAAGTGCTATTCTAATTTCAACATGCAGTTTATAGGAGACGTTTGCCTTGGTCTTTAATTTACATTAACATTCATTTGCGTGCAGCCTATATTACAATTACTGTCCTGGTTTAGTGTAGCCTTAATGCAATTGGTCAAATTGGTGTTTTGAGCAAATGAACTGCATTCCCGCTGAAAAACAAGCGTTCTAGCGCGAAAATGTCTCCATTACACTGCCTCGTTTACAAAACAAAATGCTCCGAACAAACATATAACCCTTTAACATAAAATCCATTTGTGCCTTAACATGTCTTTCCCTTTCCTGAAAAAAGGAAGCATCCACAGCCATATACCCTGTAGCCTAAGACTGGTTGTGATGTTAAACCGAGGTCCTGACTCTCTGTGGTCATTAAAAATCCCATGGCACTTCTCGTAAAGAGTATTCATTCTCGTGTTACACAGCACATTTGAGCTTCAGCAAGAACCAATGAGGTTCATTCTCGTGTTACACAGCACATTTGAGCTTCAGCAAGAACCAATGAGGTTCATTCTCGTGTTACGCAGCACATTTGAGCTTCAGCAAGAACCAATGAGGTTCATTCTCGTGTTACGCAGCACATTTGAGCTTCAGCAAGAACCAATGAGGTTCATTCTCGTGTCACGCAGCACATTTGAGCTTCTGCAAGAACCAATGAGGTTAATTCTCGTGTTACGCAGCACGTTTGACCTTCTTCATGAACCAATGAGGTTCATTCTCGTGTTACGCAGCACGTTTGACCTTCATGAACCAATGAGGTTCATTCTCGTGTTACGCAGCACATTTGAGCTTCTTCAAGAACCAATGAGGTTCATTCTCGTGTTACGCAGCACGTTTGACATTCTTCATGAACCAATGAGGTTCATTCTCGTGTTACACAGCACATTTGAGCTTCAGCAAGAACCAATGAGGTTCATTCTCGTGTTACACAGCACATTTGAGCTTCAGCAAGAACCAATGAGGTTCATTCTCGTGTTACGCAGCACATTTGAGCTTCAGCAAGAACCAATGAGGTTCATTCTCGTGTCACGCAGCACATTTGAGCTTCTGCAAGAACCAATGAGGTTAATTCTCGTGTTACGCAGCACGTTTGACCTTCTTCATGAACCAATGAGGTTCATTCTCGTGTTACGCAGCACGTTTGACCTTCATGAACCAATGAGGTTCATTCTCGTGTTACGCAGCACATTTGAGCTTCTTCAAGAACCAATGAGGTTCATTCTCGTGTTACGCAGCACGTTTGACATTCTTCATGAACCAATGAGGTTCATTCTCGTGTTACACAGCACATTTGAGCTTCAGCAAGAACCAATGAGGTTCATTCTCGTGTTACGCAGCACGTTTGAGCTTCTTCAAGAACCAATGAGGTTCATTCTCGTGTTACGCAGCACGTTTGAGCTTCTTCAAGAACCAATGAGGTTCATTCTCGTGTTACGCAGCACGTTTGACATTCTTCATGAACCAATGAGGTTCATTCTCGTGTCACTCAGCATGTTTGACCTTCTTCAAGAACCAATGAGGTTCATTCTCGTGTTACGCAGCACGTTTGAGCTTCTTCAAGAACCAATGAGGTTCATTCTCGTGTTACGCAGCATGTTTGAGCTTCCGCAAGAACCAATGAGGTTCATTCTCGTGTTACGCAGCATGTTTGAGCTTCCGCAAGAACCAATGAGGTTACTCTATTTTTATGGCTTGTATATACCTGTATGTATTGTCTTTCTAAAAGAAAAAAAAGAAAAAAAAATTTGATCACAAAAAAAGAACCAATGAGGTTCATTCTCGTGTTACGCAGCACATTTGAGCTTCCACAAGAACCAATGAGGTTCATTCTCGTGTTACGCAGCACATTTGAGCTTCTGCAAGAACCAATGAGGTTCATTCTCGTGTTACGCAGCACGTTTGACCTTCTTCATAAACCAATGAGGTTCATTCTCGTGTGACGCAGCACGTTTGACCTTCTTCAAGAACCAATGAGGTTCATTCTCGTGTTACGCAGCACATTTGACCTTCTTCATGAACCAAAGAGGTTCACTCTCGTGTTACGCAGCACGTTTGAGCTTCTTCAAGAACCAATGAGGTTCATTCTCGTGTTACGCAGCACGTTTGACCTTCTTCATGAACCAATGAGGTTCATTCTCGTGTTACGCAGCACGTTTGAGCTTCTTCAAGAACCATTGAGGTTCATTCTCGTGTTACGCAGCACATTTGACCTTCTTCAAGAACCAATGAGGTTCATTCTCGTGTTACGCAGCATGTTTGAGCTTCAGCAAGAACCATTGAGGTTCATTCTCGTGTTACGCAGCACATTTGAGCTTCAGCAAGAACCAATGAGGTTCATTCTCGTGTTACGCAGCACGTTTGACCTTCTTCATGAACCAATGAGGTTCACTCTCGTGTCACGCAGCACATTTGAGCTTCTGCAAGAACCAATGAGGTTCATTCTCGTGTTACGCAGCACATTTGAGCTTCAGCAAGAACCAATGAGGTTCATTCTCGTGTTACGCAGCACGTTTGACCTTCTTCATGAACCAATGAGGTTCATTCTCGTGTCACGCAGCACATTTGAGCTTCTGCAAGAACCAATGAGGTTCATTCTCGTGTTACGCAGCACATTTGAGCTTCAGCAAGAACCAATGAGGTTCATTCTCGTGTTACGCAGCACATTTGAGCTTCCACAAGAACCAATGAGGTTCATTCTCGTGTTACGCAGCACGTTTGACCTTCTTCAAGAACCAATGAGGTTCATTCTCGTGTTACGCAGCATGTTTGAGCTTCTGCAAGAACCAATGAGGTTACTCTATTTTTATGGCTTGTACACTCACCTAAAGGATTATTAGGAACACCTGTTCAATTTCTCATTGATGCAATTATCTAATCAACCAATCACATGGCAGTTGCTTCAATGCATTTAGGGGTGTGGTCCTGGTCAAGACAATCTCCTGAACTCCAAACTGAATGTCAGAATGGGAAAGAAAGGTGATTTAAGCAATTTTGAGCGTGGCATGGTTGTTGGTGCCAGACGGGCCGGTCTGAGTATTTCACAATCTGCTCAGTTACTGGGATTTTCACGCACAACCATTTCTAGGGTTTACAAAGAATGGTGTAAAAAGGGAAAAACATCCAGTATGCGGCAGTCCTAAGGCAGCAAGACCCAATGAGGTTCATTCTCGTGTTACACAGCACGTTTGAGCTTCCATATGAGGTTTGTTCACACGCATCAAGCAGGCTCGGTTGAGCTTCTGTTTATGTTCTCTGATCAATGTTTATATGTGAATAAAACCCTAAATTAAACTTGTTCATCATAAAGCGATTGAGTCTCTTCAGAAAATGTTGACTAAACCGCTCAATTTATATGGATTAGTTTTACGATCTCTTCATGAACTTTTTGAAGCGTCAAAGTGGTCATTGCATAGCTGTCTATTGGGGGACAGAAAGCTCTCAGATTTAATCAAAAATCTTCATTTGTGTTCCGAAGATGAACAAAAGTTTTACGGATTTGGAACGGGTGAGTAATTAATGACAGAATCTTCATTTTTTGGGTGAACTCTCTCTAAGTTTTAAATATAGTAGGTGGATTGAACACAATGAAATTAAGCTGTGACAAAATGTTAAAAAGTCAGGTTACTTTTGCTCATTTTAATTAATTAAACTGAACAAAAGGTAACAATCCTTTTTTGAGTGCATGCATATTATAGTCTTTTAACTCAAGAAGAATAAGAAAAAAGAAAAAACACTTACAAATCAGATAAAATAAGCTTGTTAGGAATTTCCAGTGCTCCACAGTTAGTCAATGTTAGGACATTTACAAACATCACAAAACCAACAGTTCAGTGTTTGACTTTCTGGAGGAATGCACTATGATCCTTCATGAGTAAGTGGACAACAACAGAAAAACTACAGAAATCGGCCAGTGGGGTCAAAAAGTCATGTAGCAACACAGTGCTAAAATCAACACGAATCACACAGTAAAGGACAAATTGTGCAAAGTCTTGTAATCCAAAGACTTCTATAACGTTAAGAGCACTGGTTGCTATATCACCAATAAATGAATTGCATTCCCGCTGAAAAACAAGCGTTCTAGCGCGAAAATGTCTCCATTACACTGCCTCGTTTACAAAACAAAATGCTCCGAACAAACATATAACCCTTTAACATAAAATCCATTTGTGCCTTAACATGTCTTTCCCTTTCCTGAAAAAAGGAAGCATCCACAGCCATATACCCTGTAGCCTAAGACTGGTTGTGATGTTAAACCGAGGTCCTGACTCTCTGTGGTCATTAAAAATCCCATGGCACTTCTCGTAAAGAGTATTCATTCTCGTGTTACACAGCACATTTGAGCTTCAGCAAGAACCAACGAGGTTCATTCTCGTGTTACGCAGCACGTTTGACCTTCTTCAAGAACCAATGAGGTTAATTCTCGTGTCACGCAGCACATTTGAGCTTCTGCAAGAACCAATGAGGTTCATTCTTGTGTTACGCAGCACGTTTGACCTTCTTCAAGAACCATTGAGGTTCATTCTCGTGTGACGCAGCACATTTGAGCTTCTGCAAGAACCAATGAGGTTCATTCTCTTGTCACGCAGCACGTTTGACATTCTTCATGAACCAATGAGGTTCATTCTCGTGTCACTCAGCATGTTTGAGCTTCAGCAAGAACCAATGAGGTTCATTCTCGTGTTACGCAGCACGTTTGACCTTCTTCAAGAACCAATGAGGTTCATTCTCATGTTACGCAGCATGTTTGAGCTTCTGCAAGAACCAATGAGGTTCATTCTCGTGTTACGCAGCACGTTTGACCTTCTTCAAGAACCAATGAGGTTCATTCTCGTGTTACGCAGCATGTTTGAGCTTCTGCAAGAACCAATGAGGTTCATTCTCGTGTTGCGCAGCACGTTTGACCTTCATGAACCAATATGGTTCATTCTCGTGTTACGCAGCACGTTTGACCTTCTTCAAGAACCAATGAGGTTCATTCTCATGTTACGCAGCACGTTTGACCTTCATGAACCAATATGGTTCATTCTCGTGTTACTCAGCACGTTTGAGCTTCTTCAAGAACCAATGAGGTTCATTCTCGTGTTACGCAGCACGTTTGAGCTTCAGCAAGAACCATTGAGGTTCATTCTCGTGTTACGCAGCACATTTGAGCTTCAGCAAGAACCAATGAGGTTCATTCTCGTGTTACGCAGCACGTTTGACCTTTTTCATGAACCAATGAGGTTCACTCTCGTGTTACGCAGCACGTTTGAGCTTCCGCAAGAACCAATGAGGTTACTCTATTTTTATGGCTTGTATATACCTGTATGTATTGTCTTTCTAAAAGAAAAAAAATAAATAAAAATTTGATCACAAAAAAAGAACCAATGAGGTTCATTCTCGTGTCACTCAGCATGTTTGACCTTCTTCAAGAACCAATGAGGTTCATTCTCGTGTTACGCAGCACGTTTGAGCTTCAGCAAGAACCATTGAGGTTCATTCTCGTGTTACGCAGCACATTTGAGCTTCAGCAAGAACCAATGAGGTTCATTCTCGTGTTACGCAGCACGTTTGACCTTCTTCAAGAACCAATGAGGTTCATTCTCGTGTTACGCAGCACGTTTGAGCTTCAGCAAGAACCAATGAGGTTCATTCTCGTGTTACGCAGAACGTTTGACCTTCTTCAAGAACCAATGAGGTTCATTCTCATGTTACGCAGCACATTTGAGCTTCAGCAAGAACCAATGAGGTTCATTCTCGTGTTACGCAGCACGTTTGACCTTCTTCAAGAACCAATGAGGTTCATTCTCGTGTTACGCAGCACGTTTGAGCTTCAGCAAGAACCAATGAGGTTCATTCTCGTGTTACGCAGAACGTTTGACCTTCTTCAAGAACCAATGAGGTTCATTCTCATGTTACGCAGCACATTTGAGCTTCTGCAAGAACCAATGAGGTTCATTCTCGTGTTAGGCAGCACGTTTGACCTTCATGAACCAATATGGTTCATTCTCGTGTTACTCAGCACGTTTGAGCTTCTTCAAGAACCAATGAGGTTCATTCTCGTGTTACGCAGCACATTTGAGCTTCAGCAAGAACCAATGAGGTTCATTCTCATGTTACGCAGCACGTTTGAGCTTCCACAAGAACCAATGAGGTTCATTCTCGTGTTACGCAGCATGTTTGAGCTTCCGCAAGAACCAATGAGGTTACTCTATTTTTATGGCTTGTATATACCTGTATGTATTATCTTTCTAAAAGAAAAAAAATAAATAAAAATTTGATCACAAAAAAAGAACCAATGAGGTTCATTCTCGTGTTACGCACCACGTTTGAGCTTCCACAAGAACCAATGAGGTTCATTCTCGTGTTATAGTCTTGCACATATTATAGTCTTTTAACTCAAGAAGAATAAGAAAAAAGAAAAAACACTTACAAATCAGATAAAATAAGCTTGTTAGGAATTTCCAGTGCTCCACAGTTAGTCAATGTTAGGACATTTACAAACATCACAAAACCAACAGTTCAGTGTTTGACTTTCTGGAGAAATGCACTATGATCCTTCATGAGTAAGTGGACAACAACAGAAAAACTACAGAAATCGGCCAGTGGGGTCAAAAAGTCATGTAGCAACACAGTGCTAAAATCAACACGAATCACACAGTAAAAGACAAATTGTGCAAAGTCTTGTAATCCAAAGACTTCTATAACGTTAAGAGCACTGGTTGCTATATCACCAATAAAACCTCTTAATTTTATCCTAATTCTTTGAATCATGAAGTACACCTTTCACCTTGAATAGTGATGAAGAATGTATTGAGTCTACAAGCAGAAATAAAACAATTGAAAATCCAACGCTATCTCGCGACCAATTCATACACATTTTACGAGGTGGCATACAAATTCATACAACATCCCTCTCACGATGTCTAAATCCCAGTGATGGGTAGGTTTAGGGGCGAATTTAGCCACCTCATAAAATACATACAAATTGCTGTGAGATCAAGTTGGAAAACCATTATTCTGATCTGCCAATTATTTATTACACAATGGATTAGTACTCAGGTTTCGGTCATGTGACTGTCAACTGATCAAATCTAGTTAAAGTTACGGTTATGGGTTCATCGGTCTACCTGTATGCATCATCAATAAGGTGTATATTGAATTTGGTCTTTTAATATCACTGCCTTACTACATTAGTGATTTGAACAAATAACTGGCAGGCAATGGAGGGCATTCCTACAAAGGGTGTGACATCAGATGAAAACTATGAATTGGTCAATCTCTACTCACAACTATATGCATTTCACCAGTTTTGAAGTCTTGACTTGTGTGCAAAACAACTCCTCAAAAGCATTGAGTATTTCTGAGATGACTTGTGTGCAAAACAACTCTGAAGCATTGAGTATTTCTGAGACGCTTTTATTGTGCATTTTGGAAATCCAGTGACACTGACAGTACAGAATCCTACACCCTATTCTCCCCCACTTCTCCTGACGAGGAGGAAGTACCTTTATCCTGTTTGCAATCTTAATTTAAACAGAGACATCAAGAGAAAAACAGAAAGAGAACTAACTGGTTGCGTTTTCCACAAACAAAATGCGTTCTGGGGTGGGGGATGAAGGGGTGATGTTCACGCGGTTAAAATCAAGAAGACATTGAAACATGATCCACTCTTACTGGTCCACTGAGTCAGTCCGTCAAATATCTGTCCATCTTATGTCACGTCCTTGTGAAAAATCATAAAAACAAATATGGAAAGAAAAGACTAAAGCTCAATACGTAAACTGTCTTGCTATACATAAATTGATATCGTCTGCTTAAATATGCAAATGGGGGGCCTTCTTTTTTCTGCATTTTATAGTGTCATTTTCTCATTTAATCAGTGTCCTCTCTCTAAAAAAGGGTAAAACTAGGCCCTCGGGAGAGGGCATCTGTTGCAGAAGTGAGCGAGAGACATAAATTGGTCCTGAAGGAGGTTTAATCTTCATCACTGCCACTAACAGAATGCTCCTGTAAAAAACAGAAAAACAATTAGCATAAGTGAAAAACAAGAGGATAAATATTTTAATATCTATACTTTTTCTTTAAAGGGATAGTTCACCTGAAACTCACACCCTCACACCATTCCCAATATATATGCCTTTTTAAGATAAACAGGAAGATTTTTAGGAAATCTCTAGGGCTTTTCACACTGTGCTTAACCTCGAGTTATTGTCATTCTAAACACTTTTAACTTTTAACCCTGGGTAAAGGAACGTTTCACACTTGTAATTTATGAAACCCTGCTCCAGAGCAGCGTTAACACCACTTTTGCGGTCTTTTGCTCTCGACTCCCATGCTGCTGAGACCGGTCTTACTCGTACCACTCCAAGCTGGATTCGAACCATTCACATTGGTGCCGTGACCCGGATGGTAGTGAGGTTTAAGGGGGTGAGTGCAACAGAGGCCCGCTAGTAAGAGCTGTGTGAGTAAACCTCACTCCCCTGACCTCAAGAGGTACACTAGAGGCTGTGACCTTAAGCAGGCTTGTTAGTGCTATAATGCTAGGACCATAATATGAGGACACGTAATGTGCTATTTAACACATCACGGCATTCATCCAAACTTGATAGTAAAGTCAGCTATATATAATATGAGGATGCGCAATTCTTGAGCATTTATGTAAACCTATCACAGCGTTCATCAAATCAATGACACTAAGGCCCCATCCACACTACTGCGGTTTAGTTTAGAAACGGAGAATTAAAATACGAATACGATCTCCGTCCACACCAGCGTTTTAGCTGCGTATTAGAGTTGATCTCCGTCCACATTAAAACGACTGAAAACACGGATCACGTGACCATTCACCAACACTGGGCATGCGCGTGCCGGTGTAAACCTAGAGACTTTCAAACATACTGTAAAAAAATGCTTTTAAACATCAAAATGTAATTTATTAATATGTATTTGTGTCAAAATGACATATAAACATATTTTCCTATTATATTTTGCCTGGAAATGCTTCCAACATGCTTGCGTGTCGCATGAAAAATAGGCGTCGGTTCTATTTCTAGCATGCACGTGTTTTCCGCGCCTGAGACGCGGCAGTTTCTTACAGTAAGAAACTGTTCCAGCGGGTGGAGTTTACTGGTACTGAATATTACCTGTGTCATACTCCATGACTGATGACACCTAATCATAGAGCCGAGCGTGAGCCTCTGCGTCATCGTTTCTAAAGTCCTCCGTTTTGACCCGTCTTCACTAAAACGTCCTCCGGAGTTTCAAAACGCAAAACAGGGTCGGCAGCGTTTCTAAACTTCTCCGTTTTAGGTCTTCGTTTTTGCCGTTTTAGTCTGGACGGGAGGTGCAAACGTAGCAAAAGGTCTCCGTTTCTAAACGAAAACGCAGTAGTGTGGATGGGGCCTAACACTGCAAATATGCTAATAAGAATGTTAACCCAGGGTTTAGGAATGTACAGTATGAAACAGCAGTTTATGAATACCCAGGATTAACGTTAACCTCAGGTAGATTATGATCAGTGTGAAACGTGAAGCAAGATAACCCATGCAGGATTCCGTTTACCCAGGGTTATCAATGACCAAAGGTTAACTATTTCAAGTAGTCCATATAATGCTAGTGAATCGGTGCCGCTCATTTGACACTTTAGAAAAAAAAAAAAAAAAAAAACGTGATCGTGAGGGTAATCCATACTACACCAGTGTCCACTTGTGGCGGTTCCATGTGCTTCAAAATTATTTCCTCGCACAAGCTTCACAACACACTTATGTCACATCACAAGAACTCTTCCGTACTTGAAAGTCCCTCTCAAGAACGCTCGTATGATAGTAGACCACAAGTAATTATTTACAGTTAAAAGAGTTTAAAATAGTAATTTTCTAACACATAACTATTTTTCTAACACATCATTTCTCGGTAGAAGACATTGGCCCCGTTTACACCTAGTATTAAGATGTGTTTTGGTTAATGCTAAATACGGTGTCTAAAACTTTGAGTTTGTCAACTTTGCATGGTCTTGCAGCTGTGAGAAAAGAAACGAAAGCTGATGCTCTCCGTATGTTTTTCTGTTTTCTCCGGTCGTGTTCATGTAAACTACAAGAAAGATCTGAAAAAACACAAAACACATGCATTTAACTGCCCATAGACCCTCAGTGGTTGAAAGTGGACAGAAGAGACGGATTAAAACACCAGGTGTAAACTGGAATGTCTCCCTCGTCTACTTGTGATCCGATCAACCAAAATGCATCTTAATACCAGGTGTAAACAGGGCCGTTGATCCACTGAGGCCGCATGGATTAAAATCACGATCGCTGTTTTAAAGTGTCAAACAAGCGGCACGGATTCACTTGCGTTATTTAGACTCACAGTCATGGATTATTTTCCTAAAAATCTTTGTTTACATTTATCTGAAGAAAGAATGTCATACACATTGGGTGGGGATGGCATGAGGATGAGACAAAGACGAGGCTTTTTACTGAATGAACTCTCTCTTTAAGTTCAATATTCATTATTCATAAGTACCTCTTCCTGGTCATCTTCACTGTCATCGTCGCTAACGACAGGTTTAGGGCGCGAGCTGCGTCCAGTTCGGCGTCTTCCTTTCCCTCTCTCCACCTTGTCCTTTCGACTCAGCTTTATCTTCACCTTCACGGAACGAGCTAAAACACATACACGTGTGTTAATCATGGACTCACTTCAATTAAATTTGAGTTGTACATGCATGATACTCTGCTTAGAAAATAGCTGAATTTCACAAAAATTTTAATTACAGTGGCAGTATCATCATCATCATCATCGATACTTACATTCAGACTCAGATCCTTCATCTACCTCGTCCTCTTCCTCCTCACTCTCTTCTCCCTCGCTCTCTACTTCTTTCTCGATCTTCTGCCGCACACTGGTGAACACAGACTGCAGCACGATAGAGTCCTCGTAGATCTGAAATATAATAATCTCATCTGAATCAGCTAAATGAAGTACGACTAACTAGGGTTATTATTTTCAACAAGTTAAAAGGTGAACTGAATTTTTTTTTAAAAGTTATAAAGACATTTACAAAAATTACAAACAAAATGAATAAAACTTTAAAATAAAAAAATATATAAAAATGCTAAAAAAAAAAAAAAAAAACACAACTACAATAGTATATTAGTGATAATAAAACATCTTGGGTATATTTAGCATAAAGTGAAGGGAGAAAGTGAACCTAATTGTCAATGTCATGATGCAAAAACATCTTAATGGTCCTAAAAATAACTTTAAAGATTAAACAAAATGCCCTACAAACTTAAGAACAAGCTGATCCATTAGTGCTTTTTGATTGGTGTAATTATTAATGGTGTAACATGGATGATGAATATTACCAGTGATCCCTCCAGGTTGAAGGTCTGAGCGTTCTGGCAAAGCAGCATGACGTCTTTCTCCAGGTCGTTCAGACTGCGGTACTTGTGGCTCCTGATGCGCTCCTGTACAGAACAGAAAACAG
Source organism: Abramis brama (assembly GCF_963993115.1). Lineage (NCBI taxonomy): Eukaryota > Metazoa > Chordata > Actinopteri > Cypriniformes > Leuciscidae > Abramis > Abramis brama. The sequence continues at coordinate 20,217,069 of NC_139963.1, read as the reverse complement.
GATTCAACACTTGAATCTTTATTTACTAATATATTATTATGAATTACCTATTGAGATTTTGTTAGTGTATTTCAATGGGTGTTTGTGAACCAGCCAAAGCATTCATAAGGCAAAACAAATTTAAGTTAAAAAAACAAACTTTAAATTAATCATTTAAATGAATGGTTGACAAACCTTGATCTTCCTGAAGTCCACAGGTTTGCGAATAAGTTCGTAATATTCCGGTAGCTCTTTACGAGACGGCAGTTGAATAAACACCTCACTCAATTGCCTCCCATTGCTGTTGAGAAATAAAAAATTACTCCAAAATGTTATCTAATCTACATCAATTAAAGCATAAAATACCTCTATAAGCATGGAAACACTGCATGTATCTGGTCTGGAACCATTTGGTAAGACTGTGTTTGTCTAGACCTTGTATTATGTTAAAAACCAGGATATAATCGTTATGAATAATATAATATAATATAATATAATATAATATAATATAATATAATATAATATAATATAATATAATATAATATAATATATATAATATAATATAATATAATATAATAGGGTTCAATATAATTCACCAAAAAAGTAAACCCTTAAAATTAAGTTCAAACAACAAATTTTTAAACACTCATTTACAAAATGTACATTTTATAAACAGTTTTGTAACTATGGCTTCATTTTTAAATAAAAGTAGAGAAGATCATGGGTTCAATTCCCAGCAAAGTTAACATGCATAAACTGATACATGTTGTACACACATTCTACAACACATCAGCGGGTCGACACTTTGCATGCATGTTCATGATTCAAACTGAGAAAAAAATGAGACAGGAACATGATCGAAGAGACTAACCCATCCTTGTATTTGATAACGGCATCCACGGTCTTCTTCATCTTCTTGGTGAGCGTGGCAGGGTTGGGAGAGAGTTTTTCGGCAGGAGGACGGCCGCGTTTCTTCTGCTTCTTACTGTCGTCGTCTTTATCTCTGCTCCGCCCACTGGAGCTGGGCGTGGCTGGGCCTGGAAGGTCGAGGTCACGGTCACGCTTCCTCTTGCGGGTCGTTTTCTTGTGGCGCACCTCCTCCTCAATCTCATCAAGGGTGCCTTCCTCGATGGCCTGAGAAGCAGTAAAATAGGTCAATACGCTTGCCATCTTACAACAAACGAATCAACAATGTGATGTGTGGGGATTCCTCATTCACCTTCAGCCACTGTTTCTCCGTGAGGGAGTCGCTGTAGTCCACCTCCTTCCTCTGACGGGAGCCACGGCCGAAGATCTTCTCCTCCTCTTCTTCGCAGGTGAGCCTCTCCACCTCCGCATCATCCTTCATGATCCAGGTGGGCAGCTCGTCCTCCTCCATCAGCCGGGGTTTGCGCTTCGGGTTACGAGCCTCTTCACGACGGCGGTCAAGATCCATGCGCTGGTCGAAATGAAATCAGGAAGAATTGGAATAACAAAGTCGAAAAAAAGTTGACAAAAGTTAAACGAAAACAAGTAGCACTCCTGACCATGAAGTGATCGAACTCTTCCTCGCTTCTAGCGATCATCTGATTAACGGTCTCATCGTCGGGTACTTCATCTTCCTCCTGAGATATGAGAGAAAACAAAGGAGAGTAAACGTCAGCAACAGAAAACGGAGCCTGTCGACAGGACACTGAAATTGCCCATGATAAATGAGTGTCTGTACCTCATCCTGCTCTTCGTGCTCCAGGATGGCCTGCAGGAAAGCCCTGCGCTCATGGCTGGAGGATTTCTGGTCGAACATGCCGGCCTGGATGACCTTCTGGTCCACGTTCAGTTTGTATTTGGCAGCGGCCAGGATCTTCTCCTCCACGCTGTTCACGGTACACAGACGCAGCACTCGCACCTCATTCTGCTGCCCGATACGATGGGCGCGATCCTGGGCTTGCAGATCCTATGAGGAAACAAAGAGAGGCGATCAGAGATATAAAACATTGCGGAATTCAGACTCATAAAAACAAGAAATATTATAGCAATATAGAGACTCCAAAGATTCTATTGAACAACTTTGTAGATACATGCATTGAATCTTTTACACAGATTCAACTAAAGCTTAAATGGTAACACTTAACAAGCAATGTAAAACATTTTAAGCATTTATTACAATATTATAATTGAGGGGGATGTTCATTTCTCCATAAACAAATCAATTTTTAACATTTCAAGATGTATAATGAACAATTATGAATAAACACGAATTAACAAATTAACATTAGTATGTTCATAAATTCAACTTTCTCTTATAAATTTTATTCTAAAATTAATTAGATATTCTATTTTACAGTGATGCTATTCAAATGATTCGATTCCACAATGAATATTGTAAAAATATTAACATTCAATTATACATTCTATTCTACTATTCCAATAATTCTAAAGATTATATTGTACAATAATTCTAGACAGAAGATTCTATTCAACAATGAATTTATTCTAAAGATCCTTTAACTACCGATTCTGAAGATTCTATTTTATAGTGATGCTATTCAAATGATTCTGAAGATTCTATTTTATAGTGATGCTATTCAAATGATTCTAAAGATTCTAATCCAAAATTATTTTATACTAAAGATTAAATTCTGCAATGAATCTAATTATAACTTTTTTTTTTTTTTTACAAATTAATATTCAATTATACATTCTATTCTACAATGATTCGAGAATGATTCTATTCAACACTGAATTATTCCAAAGATTCTGTTCCACAATGATTTTATACTAAAGATTAGATTCTGCAAAGAAAACATAAAAATTACAAAATAACATTCATAAATGTTATTCTACAATGACTCTTAAGATTCAAATGATACAATTCCGAACAAAGTATTCTAATCGAAAATGAATCTATCCTAAAGATTTGTTACTAATGATTCCAAAGATTCTATTCCATACATTATGTTAGAACTAATACAACTATTCAGTCTATAATAAAGTGAGTAGGATTTGTGAAAAATACAGTCACTTTTGTCAGTGGACATTAAGAGCTCCCCCTCTTAATAAACAACTAAATATTTCAAGGGACAGTATTGTACCTGGTGAGGGTTCCAGTCGCTGTCAAAGATGATAACAGTGTCAGCAGACTGCAGGTTCAGCCCCAGACCTCCTGCTCTGGTGCTCAGCAGGAAGATGAAATAATTAAAGGACGCATCATTAAAGTTCTTCAGCAACGTGCCACGATCCTCAGCCTTAGTGGTTCCTACAAGGACAAAAGAAAGATATCAGCACGATTAGACTGTCTGTAACTTGACTGATAGTCTTTAAATGAACTAATAAATCTAAGACCTTTAATTAAATGAAAAAAAAAATCTATGTGAACCTGGTCAAAGTCAACTCACCGTCCAGGCGCAGGTATTTGAAGTTGCGGTAGGCGAAGTAGTCCTCCATGATGGTCATGAGCGAGGTCATCTGACAGAAGAGCAGCACTTTGTGGTTGGTGGCGCGGAGCTTCGGCAGGATACGGTCTAGCAGCTCAAACTTACCAGAGGCACGGTACAAATCAAGTCTAAAGGTGACGTGATACAGAATATGGTAAATCACAGATAAAACCAACGAGAATGCAAATTTATAAACTTGAAAAAGTGCTCTACATACCCCTGAACAATGCCTCCGGTGAAGCCCAAGTGCTCAGAGAAAGATTCCTGCAAAACAGACAACAAAAAATATGTCAAACAAGGTGCCACAAATCCAGAAGATAAGCAATACAGGATGAAAAAGACCTCATAGGCAGAGAATATGTGAAACAAATGATCACCTCAATGTGCTGGAACATGTACGGGTGGTTACAAATCTTCCTCAACTGCATAATAGTGTTCATCAGAGTCTTAGTGCCTCCTTTACCCTGTAACAGGTAGATGGATATTAGACCAGTTCAAAGACACTGAACGTTCCTCACACATTCTCGGCGTGAATCATGTCTTCTCACCTTCTTGTCTTTCTCCGAGCCGTCGGTGAGCAGCACTCCTTTAGCCTGCATGTGTCTGTACAGCACTCTCTGTAGAGCCGACATGTCGCACTTGATCACATATTCCACCTGAACATAAGGAAACAGAGGCGGATAAATTCACATTTCAACATTTAAAAAAAAGATGTTTCTGATCACAGGAATAAATTACATTCTAAAATAGAAACAACAAAAGTTGTTCTGGATCAAACAAATACAGCCTTGGTGAGCATGAAAAACTTTCAAAATCATTTTGAAACAGTAGTGTATGTAGATAAATATTGCTGTCTATTTCTAAGCACTGTCATTTTGGGGCATACAAACACAAAATAAAGAGTTAAATAATATGTGTCCATTTAGTAAAAAAAACGGTGTGGAAAACATGCTTGGAATATTGTACAATTTTACAATTTCTTGCATTAAACATGTTTAATATTACTTCATCCTTCTTTTGATTGAGGAGGGAGGAAAAAAAAAAAAGTATGGTATTTCAGGACAAACACAAATTGAGATCCATATTGAATAGTTTTATCTGAATAGTTTGCAAGCACAAAAACAAACCTTCTCCGGCAGTTGGGCCTCCACTTCCTTCTTGAGTCTCCTGAGTAGGAAGGGGCGGAGCACTTTGTGCAGACGACGGATGATCAGAATGGTCTCTTCTTCATTCAGGTCCACCTTTAAAACATAACATTGTACGACTACGTTTACAGGGCAAGATGACACAAAAACAGAATTTCAATTTGTCGTATCCAGTCCAAATGTGCTAGTACACCTACTAAAACTTCTCTTGCGTCTGGATTTGAAATCAGCTTACCTTCTCTCCAGTCATGGCGAAGGGAGCGTTGAACCACTGCTCGAAGGTGCTGCAGCTCTTGAAGATGGTGGGCAGCAGGAAGTTGAGCAGCGCCCACAGCTCGGGCAGCTTGTTCTGCAGCGGCGTGCCGGTGAGCAGCACACGCCTGGGCGCCAGGTAGTGTGTGTTCAACACCTGAGTCAGTTTACAGTGGTGGTTCTTCATACGGTGACCTTCGTCCACTATCATGTACTTCCAGCGGAGCTGAGAGAGACAGAAAGAATCATTAGGAACTGAACTCGCAGTCAAAAAGCTTTGCAAAAAAAATGTAAATGGGTGACAATGATAACTTGACAATCGGCAGGTCTGTACCTTGGCCAGCACTTGCTTGTCTTTGATGATGTACTCGTAAGTGGTGACTAGCACGTTGAACTTGCCGCTGCGCAAAATGGGAAGGAACGCGCGGCGAGCAGCAGGAGAGCCCTAAGACGAAAACAAGCAAAGAAAATGAGTTAATAATCCTGTAATATTCTACATGGTTCTCCAGATACAGTTTTATTTTGTATTCCTTTGCATTCATTTTTGGAAAACCAGTTAAATTTGCCAAAAATAATTTTTGACATCATTTAAATACTACATAAATGTATCAAGTATAACTACCTTGTAAGAAATTTTCACCACAGATGGAGCCCACTTATCAAACTCGTACACCCAGTTCGACAGAGTCCTGTAAGAGAAAACAAATAAATATTACTGTAATGATTTCTGTTGAAATGTTTCCAAATATAATAGACCAATAATACAAAAATGGCAAAAAGAAGGTTTAAGTTTGTTCTTGCAAAGAGTATATTACACGTGTAAGCACCCCACATTTTTCCAGACCAAAAGGACGATTCATACAAAAAGTTTTTATTTTTATTTATGCAGATGCACTCACCAACAAAATCACCCTAATCATTCTAGAAAGATAAATTCTTTCCAAATGTAGATATTTAAGTCATCTATCAAAAATTTCTATTTCTTAGTGTAGAGCTGGGCTATTCAATTGGCGGCCCACCAAACATCTCCATCCGGCCCGAGGGCACCCCAAACCTCCCTCCTCCTTTCCAGCTAATTTGGTTCAATACGTGGTCGCATTGACACCTGCAGCTGTATGGCTATCCGCACTTTGCGTACCATGAGCGCTCTGACTGACCTGAGAAACATTTTCCGTGCGTATTTCTGTCGAATGAACCAGCGATACCAATCATTTGTGAATTAATAATTCTTTTGTTTCGATTCTCTCTTTTCCATGAACTGGCCAAACGCACTTGCGGATTACGGATAACGGAACGCAAGCTTAAAGTTGTTGCGTTTACTCCCGATCAACATTATTAAACAGCGTTTCGACATCCAGTGAGAAGCGTTTCAATTCGACACATCTCTCTGTTACAAACCACAAATTACTCAATGATTTAACTAGTTTTAAATCGGATGAAACAGTCATTTATACTGCATTAGATTTATTAGGTGGGTAGAGGAATATAGAACTCATTTTTGTTATGAAATGATGTCCTTGTGAAGGTGTTTAGGCATTTTTTATACAGTGGTAGTGAGTGAGTATCCATGCATGGTTTTATCTGTGGTTACCAAGTCTCACTGTCAGAATATTTTCATTTAAAGCCTATAATAATTATAAATAAAACAATTCTTACCAATAGCTATCAGCTTGTATAATTCATATACATATATTCATAGTAAATAGTTGCACACAGGTGTAAATGATCACATTTTTATATATTATGGTATACATTTTATATATCTTATATATCTGCAATACTGTTATGTTTCAATAAATAAGCTAAACCCCCAAACCAAACCCCCTCGAATGAAGCTAATAGAATAGCCCTGGTGTAGAGTGTGAAAAGTGACTCACGAGAGGGGGACGATAATGAGGAAGGGTCCGTTGAGGCGTTTGTACTCCATGAGGTAGGTGATGAGTGCGATGGTCTGGATGGTTTTTCCCAAACCCATTTCATCAGCCAAAATGCCATTCAAGTTATTGTTATACAGAGACACCAGCCACTCTAGACCTTTGATCTGCAGACAGGACAGATGCAAGAACTTCAGCACATGCCATTTATCAAATCTCAGCAGTTCAAATAGGTCATCTAGGTGTATTTGCAGTTTGGTTGGTCTGTATGTGTGTGTGTGTACCTGGTACTGTTTGAGCTGTCCGTTGATTAGCAGGCTCGACTGTCTATCCACCCTCTCCGTGACGGCGTGAGCCACGGCGTAGTAAGACTGCAGGCCGCGAGCGAACGCTGCGCTACCGTACTCATCGTCAACATCCTGCTTGGCATGCCTGCGAGAGAGAGGGATCTTATTTATTTACACCATTATGACAGAATAGAATTACAAAAAGGACCATGGGACGGGTCTGAAATTAGCCCAATTGTATAAAGTAAAAAGTACAGCTTTAAGCCAGTAACGTACTCAATGATGTGCTGGACATCCACCTCAGACACATCCTCACAGTCTGGATCTGGAATGATCTTCTTCTCCTCTGTTGGGGCCTGAGATGGCTGATGCTCCTCGTCGTCATCCTTTAAGAAGAAAATACAATGGTGCATTAATACAATAAAATGTAAAGATATGTATTCAACACTAATAACTTAAACATAGATGCTGATATAACTAGATGCTTTTTGTAATCATTAATTTTACATATACATAATATTTTTTCAAGTTTTTTTATTTGATATATTATGTGCTAATAAATAATGGTTATGAAATGTATAAATGTAAAACTACTAACCACATAAATCAAATTAAACTGAGGTTATAGAATGTATTGTGAATTGTTAAAATGGCTTTTAAATACCAGCCTACTGTATTGGACACCAGTATCAGAAGGTTAAAATGAGCATAAAGGCAAATATTTGCTATCTGTATCAGGTCATGGCAGCAGTATCTCAGGGTAAAATAGCCATTAATCTTATTCTGATGATGGCCTACTTGCTGACAGCTCAAGGCTGTTAACACACGCCCACACACTAGAGTTTTCTCTTCAAATGCATTTAAAGCCCTTTCAGAAAGCACAGTGTGTTGCTCAAGAGATGCTGAACATCCAGATATGAGAGCTGAAGAACAGCCATACCTCTTCCTCCTCTGAGCCACTATCTTCACTATCTGACCGCGGGGCAACCTCGTACCTACAGAAAATCAACAAAATAACATTCAAACAAACCTACTGCTTTAGTCAGATAAATATAAATATACTATATATGGGATAAAATTGTTGTGATGTGCTACTCCAACCCTTTTCATTAGCATATACTCATATTTTGAAATAATGAGATGCTCAAAGTGTGTCTTACTCACCCTGGATTCACCTCCAGCCAAGTCTCCAGCTGTCCAGCTTTAGGAGCGTCCATGCCGGTGAGAATCTTCCCACTGTCCACGTGAATCACCTTCACCGGTAAATCACTCATTTGACTGGTCTCATCCAGAGGCTACAATGGGGGACAAAAACATTATATATATATATATATATATATACACACACACACATCTCATCAATTTAAACTGATAAAAATGAAAGAATTGTTATTTTATAAGTTATGAGAAAAATTACAAATAAATACATATAATAATCATATATAAATACATAAAATAATAGTAATAAATAATACATAAAATATAAAATAAATTAAAATAATTGAATAATGATAAATACATAAAAGCATATTTATAATATGTATAATATGTAACAGTGATTCTCAACTGCAGCTGCAACATGTCCAAGAAATATCTGCAATTAGATATGATATACCCAAAATTGTTTAAACTAAACCTACAAATTTTAAACAAAACTTAAAATAAAAAAAAGGAGAGAGAGAGAGAGAAAAAAAAAAAAAAACTCGCCACAAGAGACACATTAGCACAAATGACCAGCCAAGCTAATAGTAAAAAGCCAAATATCTGCCAATTTTAAGATCTCACCTCTCCATCTGGACCGAGAGCAGGAACACCCTCTGCGTTCTCTGGCTTCTGTGAGTAGAAAAGCAGACATAAAGATCTCACACACTACTGGAAAAACAAGGACAACTCCATTTAGATTCCATTACGGAACCCATTCTATTCCATTAAATCCACTCACCTTCTTCTTCTTTTTCTTCTTCTTCTTCTTCATGTCTTTGAGGGCCTGGACAGCTTTGTGAGCCCTGACGAGCTCGGTGAGGTTGGCCACATACTCGTCCGTCTGCTGCAGCAAGTAAGCCAGACGTTTGTCTTTCTTCTGATCGATCAGCTTCCTGTAACCCTCTTCATCTTCAGCCTGAGAGAAACACACACAAAACATACTTTTCTTAGACATTTGTTCAACGCTTTAATTTTGTGTTTAAAGTTGAGTTGTTGTCAAGTCAAAAAAACGTTTCTTATTTCAAGAGAATATGGGAAGTCTGTGCATCTCCTCACCATCAGCCTTCTCATTCTCTCCTTCTCGATACGCTCGTTCTCCTTCTTCTGCTCTCTCTCAGTGTTGGCATGGTACGTGGCTACGGCTTTGGTCACTTTCTGCATCTTTGCGGTGATGGAGCGATGGTATTCCTTGAAGTCTTTAGCATGCTGCAGGATGCTGTTGAGATATTCCTACAAATGCAATAAAAGAACAGGCGGTTCCGTCACAAACAATGTCTTTTGTCATTTGTGAATCAGGTCACATTTAAAACATTACTTTGTACATATCTTTTGTAAAACAGTCTCATGACTGAACTCTAAAAGAACAGGCCAGAACGGTCTCGTACCTGATGTTTCTGTCGCCGCTTACGTTCCTGCTCGATCTTCTGCTGTTTCTCCAGTTTCTCAGTGATGCGAGCTTCACGCAGGGACTGTCTCTTGCTGCGCTTGTAGGCCTTGCCGTTCAGCGCGGTCTCCAGGGCCGTATCGCGCCGCATGCACACTACGACTTCCTGCCGGAGCTGTGTTGGCATGGACAACATGGGTCAAAAACCATTAAAGGGATACTTCACCGATTAGCATTAAGCTTTGTATCAGTAGAAACCCGGTAGTATTTTCGAATGACCGTGCTTCCCTCCCTCCTCATGTCCCCCTGAGACGAGAGATTTCTGTATTGTGTGTCTGGAAAAAATCGTCATTTTGCGTCATCTGAGACTTTTTTGGCCAGAGGCTCGAGACTACAGCCAGTAGTAGGAGCTCGTTCCGCATGTTTTCAACCCGCCCATAGGGGGATCTCACAATAAAACTGCGTCTTTTCAGTTTCGAGTCAACTAGTAGCCTAGTTGTATCATTTCTTCCGATACTGCCCTCTGTAACCGGTAGGCGTGGCTTGGGAGTGGCCTCGTAAGGCAGCGAAGCAAGAGCATTCTGGGAGTTGTTGTCTTTCATCCACATAAGCCAAAAATACATTTTATGGCTTTTCTCAGTCTAGAAGGCACCAACTTCTAAAATAATTTCACATTTCTACTACATAAATGACCCAATTTAAATACACATTCATCTTTCCAGCGGTGAAATATCCCTTTAAAATGAGGCAGGACTCAATTACAACCACCTTCCAGAGCATTATGCATTATAATTATTGAGATGTGAGATATTTCTTGGGAAATCATGTTTAAATAAATTTTTAGTTGTTATAATTTATAAGAAAAATAATAAATAAATAAATAAATGCATAATAATGGCATATAAATACATAGTAGTATTAACACATACATAAAATAAATTAAATAAAAATAATGTATTAATTACAAATAATGGATAAATAAATATATGCACATATAAAAAATAAAAATAAAACAGTAATTGAATAATAATAATAATAATAATAATAATAATAGTGTCCGAAGCCGAATACCTTATTCGGAAAGGCCTGGAAAATTAATATTTTTTTTTGCCTATACTTCATACCAGAACTTTATATTAAGCAGCTTTATACTAAGAGCTTGTGACTAAACCTCGTAACTCTGGCACATCCCTAAATAATATGATGCAAATCATACCTGTCTCTGAAAGTTCAGGAGCCTAAGTGCCTTGAGCTCAATGTTGGCTTTGGTCCTCAGGTCTCCAGCCAGAGAGCCTGGAAGGTTCTCCAGGTCCTGAATACGATGAGCAATACGAGCTTGCAACCTGACCGATGGAAACAACATCATCAAATGTTGGTGAAACCAGTTAACAAGGTGGTGTTTCCAGAATTGAATTTAAGTGCGTTTTACTCTAAAACATCAATATTTGCCATTTCTTCCCTAAACACATCAGGATACCCTCATCTCACCTGTACTCTCTCTCCTGGAGGATCTCCACTGGGTCAAGACCCCGAGGTTTCTGGATGGGTGTGATGCGGTTCTGCTTCTGATGCAGGACCATGGGCGGCTGGGCCGGTTGTCCTGGAGACTGGGTCTGAGGGGGCATGACGGGAGAGGCAGCGGGAGGAACTGAAGGTGGCGCTGGAGAAGGGCGGCCCGTGGGCTGAGGAGGTATCAGCTTCTGTGGGGCACTTGCAGGGGCGGCAGCGTTCACCATGGGCCCTGGAATTACAAATGCATCGTAAATATGCGACTAAGAAATTACTTTCTCAGAAATTCATTTAATACAACCCTGATAACTGTTGAGGTTTCCCAGATCCAATACAAAGTCTAAATTTAAATTGCTTTTTGGTAGTGACTGTGGACAATTTTCACAATTTACTGACCTTCAGGCCAAGATTTAGGTGGCCCATTGGTGGGTTGTCCCTGCAGGCCTGGAGGAACACCAGAGGGTCCTGGAGGAGGCATGTTTGGACCGACCATTCCTGAAACATCCAAACAATTGTAATGGAATAAGATTAAAATAAATGAATTGTAAGAATCTGCCAACATCTGTCAAGAACATGTCCAAAACTTTATAAGACCAAAGAAAAAGTTGTTAAATTTTACTTTGCAATTAGACCGTTTAGAAGATTTTTTGGCATTTTGAAAGACTGAAAGCCTATTTAAAAAGAATAAAATGTTAAAATACATCAAGTATTTGTAAATAACAGAATCTTAAAGGTACGGTAGGCAATGTTTTTCATTTTTAATTTCACGCTGTAGGCTGACCGTAGGAAAGCATTTTTGGAGAGCTATGAACTTTTTATGAAATGTCACCTTACCAGGAGGTCGATTGTAGTTGGGTCCCCCAGGAACAGGGCCACCTGGTCCAAGAGGTCCTGCTCCTTGTCCTGAAGCAGGGGGCATGTTGGGCATCCCCTGCTGCATGCCTGGCATGGGCCGCTTCCCCTGCACCGCCATCTGCAGGTGGTCAGGTAGAGGCTGCCCACGCGCCAGCATCTTATAGGCCATGATCTGTGCCCGCAGCTGGTGAAGCTGGTTTTGGTTGAAAGGAGTGGGTCCGCCGGGTCCACCAGGCCCACCTGCATTTGGAGGTCCTCCGCTGGGTCCCGAACCTGCACCTACGCTCCGGTTCTGCGGGTCACCACCCTCCATTGGGACAGCACCAGGACCAGATGGCATCATGGGGCCAGATGGAGGACCGTTAGAAGGTACCGGGCTAGGGGCATGATCAGAACCGCCAAGAGGAGAGGGATAACCTGGAAGAAATGAAAGAAAATGTCATTGTTTTTTTTTTATGTAACTGTTAGATTTTCCCCAAAAAATATTAGCCCTCACATAATTCACTGCTGAGTCATGGATGTTTTTCAATGCACTGCTAATGTAATTGCGAATGCATTCTGAATTACATTATAGTACATAAATCCCAATTTGAGGTGTCATTCATGTCTGTTACGCACAGGTTACACAGTTTAATACTTGGGGATGGGGTAAAAGTATGATCAATTACAACAGTGATGTTTGCTTTAAGGCAAATACAAAGATATTAGATTATATTAGTAGATTATAACAAATATAAATGCAAACTTTAAATAAAAGTCAAATTTTCTGGACAAAAATGTCAAGCCATTTAGTTGTAAAATTTAGGCATGTGGACAACAATTACAGAGCTGCAGAAAACACAAAACACTTATGTCTGTTGCTTGCTTATAATATTTGTTTCTTTTTCTGTCATGACTTTGTGGTTTCCAACAACTGTCTGTCTTTCCGTTTCAAAAGGGCAACCCCATTCAATCTACATTTCTCTGTCTGGAAAATAAGCGTGCGTGTGGCCCCAGTGGAGGAACAAAGCAGTGCACATCAAAGGGAAATGTGAGCAAACAGGTTGGATGGCTTTTTTATACCCAGTCTCAACAGTTTAGCAGCGAGCACACCATCTGTTTGCCATATAACACAGAGCGCACCAAACATCTGCATATCCTTATTTTCACACATGTGCATGTGTATATTACATAATATATCATAGATAGAATGAGTTAGAAAGATTAATAGAATGACAGATAGATAAAAAGAATAACAGACAGAACAATAGATAGATACCTTGAGAGTGCTGGTCCATAGGACTGGGTGGGGGTCCCATGCCACTGTGCCCACCCTGTCTCATGCCCATACCCTTCATTTGACCATAGCGTTGATCTTCGGGAATGCCCTTCTCGTGCATGCCTTCCATGGGCTTCAAACAATAAAAAAAAATAAAGAATGATATGGACCAAACAGCATAAATGAAACATGGAACACAACTAAAAATGAATCAGATGCATGTTGATAAAACCTGTCAGTACCTTGTGCATCGGGTGCATGTTGTCCTGGGGGTAACCTGAGGGGCCCTGTGGAGGTAGTGGGTGTCCTGAGGTGGGGGGCCCAGGGCTGGGGCCCATCATGCCATGAGCAGAGCCAGGTGAGGGTCCAGGACTAGGCCCTAACATGGCCCCTGGAGACGGCCCAGGGCCCGGGGAAGGGCCCGGCCGAGGGGTCCCGCCCATAGGAGGGTCAGGGGTGGACATCGCTCAGCAGAGCCAGAAGTAGTAAGAGGCGGAAAAACAGTGTTCTGTATCTGTTTTCAGAAGGCCTGGGAAATAAAATAAGATGAATTCCAGCAGCTTGATAAACAACAACAACACATTAAACACGCCGAAACTAGCTTAAAAACAGCATATGTACAATATATACTGTATAAAACAATGATAATGATGACAATGAAAGGAGAAATAAAAATGAAGAGTTCAGATGCAAAAGCCTCTAAGTGCCATCTGAAAATTTCTTCTAGAATGATAATTTTTATAAAGCTTGTATATTTAAGTTCAGTAATTTCACTTAAATGACAATTAATAGGTAATTTGCATTGCCATTTAAGTGAAATTATTGAACTTAAATATACGAGCTTGATAAAAATGATCATTCTAGAAGAAAATTTCAGATGGCACTTAGAGGCTTTTGCATCTGAACTCTTCAAATATTTCCTCAAGCTCATACTCATGTATATAGCAACCAACCACAACCCTCAATTAATAAATAAAAAAAAACTAATTTTCTGTACAACTGTAAAAACATATTACACTGCATACATCACATGAACTTCAGATTAATCCAGTTATGGCTACAAAAGGACGGCCCTTGAAATAAGACAAGAAAATGGGTTAATTAATCTGTGCCTTAATGTATGCCAATGAATACATTTTAGTGAAGACCCCAAAGGAGGCTTTTCTTATCAGATTGCATTTCATTTTGCCTATTGTAGGCTATATCAACATTTTTGTCACTTTAAAATATGCAAAACATGATATTTTTATTTTAAAATATTCAAAATTGCTCAAAAGTGACTTTGAAACAAATAACAAATCGTAAGAAATTACTTTGCCTTAAAACAATAATAAAAAGCCTTTATATTATTTTAAAAAAACTATTATATCTTAAAACAAATCAGACTTGACCATAAACTACAGCTTGCAACAGTATAAAATGAGATTTAAAAAAAATATATATAAATAAATATAAAATTACACAGATGTGTTTTCTTTAGCAGTGAAAACTTAAATAAGAATTTGTACACTAATATTACAATTGTATTATTGCTGTAAAAATAGCCTACACTGGCATACATTCAGACAACAGTCAGCTATATAATGACATACGGAAAATGTATCATTTTAATAACTGCAAATAACAACGGAAAAGCTCAATAGTGTTTTGTAGCAAAGAAACAGTATAACACTGACACAAATAAACCCACCCTGAGAAATGTTTACTGGAGCCAAAATTGACAACTAGCCCCGGGGTTAACTATAGAATAAAATAAAGTACGTCTTCTACCGGTTCTCATAATAGGATTTAATTTATGAAACAACTGAAAATACATTCTGAGGTCTAAATAACGCAAAACAATTAACTTTAATGAGGTAACGTTAATTAATTACTTGCTAAATGCATATGCCGGTTAACAAGCTTTCAGCGGGTTTATATATATAAAAAAATAACCAAATATTCACAAACACTTATTATTAATATTGGTGCAAAACAAATATATCAAAAACAGATTTAATAAACAGTGATAAAAACAATAAACGTCAAATTTTCCCCCAAAGGCTAACGAGAATTAGCAGCCTGCTAACACTGAATAGCTAAACATTAGCCAACAATATCCCATTAACTTCACTAATATTTGTTTTCAACGTTATAATAAATCTCGTTGTAATGCTGCAGGACATTTCACAAAGGTACCGGAAATTGTGGTAAAGCGTTAACTATTAAGTGATTTTTGAGGACGTGAACGATCTAACGTTAGGGAACAAGAGGAAGATTAGAGCTCCATTAAAACCAAAGACATAAAACAAAACGACTTTTAACTGGTTAAAACATTCCCGATATGTGTTCACAAGACGGTGTGTGTTGGAGCAGAGTTTAAACGTTATATATACCATTTTAAATGGTTTGGAAATAATAAACAAAAGCGAAAAGGAAAGACAAAGAAGGGCAAAAGGCCGGTTTGTGTGTATGTGTGATTACAGTCGGCCATGCTGTGCTTCTCCTTGTCTGTGTGTGCTTTAAAAAAAAGGAAATAATTTGAGATATCCAACTCGAGCACAGAGATAAACACCGCGAGCATCTTTTTAAAGGTGATTGATCCCACCCGCCTTCCGTACGCTTGACCCCGGTACCCCGCTCGCGTTACATTACCAAAACTTCTTCATTCATTCTGACGCTGCTCTGGCACTGTAATGTCGGACTGATCGGAGCGCAAGCAAACCGGCGATACAAAGAACTTGTTCGCGTTCTATCGGTGTTCCAAAAATGTATCAATTTAAAAGTCCGCCATGACGTCATGTGTTCTACAAACATTGTGCCGTGTTTAGAGCGTGACTTACAGTGTAGATTCGCGCCGGTCTCTTCCCCGTACTCTTCGGCAAATCTAGAAACAAAGGGCAGCTCAGCTAGTTCCTTTTTCCTTCTCACTCCCCCCTCCCATCTGGTCTGATTGCATCTCTAGAGCGGCCTGTGCATGCATCAGTCAGCGGCTCGCGAGCGCCCCCTAACATCAGCGACCGGAAGCCGTTGGGTTGAGCCTCATCATGTAGGATGGAATGTAGACTGCATGGCGCAATGGGGGATGGGTGTCGCTACTGGTTAAACCTACTGAAAACCTACTTTTTATATCTGTATATATTTTTAGTTTTTGTAGCATAGTCCATTTTTTTTTGTTTTGTAGCATAGTAAATCAGGTTCTGAGAATTAATGTTGCAGAAAGCCTGTCTGAAATCGGCATGTTTACGAAATACATACAATTCTGAGTTAGAATGTTTCTGTAATATGGCACCAAGTGTTGAACGAGGATTATCTTGATTTTCCTTTCTCAATATTTATGCGAATAAATGAACAAACAAAGCTGGTTAAATAAAACATTTTATCCTGACTAATTCTTTCCTTTTTGAACTTGTTAGCACCGGATCTAAAATACCAATTTTTATAACATGGATATACACAACATTAAAAAGTGTGGGGTCAGCAGGATTTTTTTTTATTTTTGAGAGAGAGATATATTAGTTTTTATTCAGCACGGATTCATTAAATTGTTCAAAAGTGACTGTAAAGAAATTTACATAAACATAAACTTTTACATAATAGTTACATAAACAGTTTCTACAGCACTACAACTGTTTTCAACATTGATAATAATAATAAATGTTTCTTGAGAACCTGAAGGATCATGTGACACTGAAGACTGGAGTAATGATGCGGAAAATCAGCTTTAAATCACAAGAATAAGGACATTTTACAATATAGTAAAATAGAAAATAGTTATTTTAAATTACTGTTTGACTGTATTTTATGTAATTTTTAATTAAAAGTGCTACCTTGGTGAACATAAGAGACCTCTTACAAAAATATGAACAATTCTGTTATTTAAATGGATCTACTTTATAATCCCAATCCTCAACCTTTCTTCCATTTGATTGTCAAATATAGACAAACAAGTGTTTACAGGACTGGCACTATTGTAATAGTCATTTTATTTTAGGGGTTAGGGGGCTAGAAGTTTGAGTTGACGTGTCTTAAAAAATGTTTGTGCATATAAGCATCCCGGCTCTGGGCTGATATTCCTCAAAAAGCTATATGGTATGGAAGCCTGTTTTTGTCTCAGAGTAAAAAAAAAAAAAAAAATTATTTTATTTTTTAAATAAACATAATTTGTGACATATAAAGCTGCAATTAAGCTTAGAAATAAAGTTATTTGTCTTTTTATTTTTTACTCTCAGGAATAAAAAGTCTTCCAAAATATAGGTAAACTACATCACAGACTAATAATCGTGACTACTCCTGTGTTTACATGCAAACCTAACATCATGTCAAACAAATGATTACAAAATACAGTCTTACAGAAGCACATCCATAAAAAAGATTTATTATGTACAAAAACATTCAATTATCTACATTCAATTCAAGATAATTTCCAGTAATAGTCTCATTCGTATCATAAATGCAATGTTTTCAATGTTGAAATACCTTTTTCCAACAAGGTTTAATGAGCAGAGACTATAAGACATTTGTAGTCTGAATTCCCTGAAAAGTGTAAACCACATGGGACTGTGGATCTGAGGTCTGTTCCGAACAGCCTAACATTGGCTCAACCAATGGCATTAGTTTGTGGCAGGAACTGGAAACCCGTTTGAAAACAATCCTTATGCCATTTGATTACGCTAAGGCAGCAAAACTTGTACATCAACTGTAAACAGCGCAGCTAATCTGGAAAAATCTGTGCATAGCTCTGCAAGATCTCTCCCACAGACACATTTGGAGTTTCATGAATAACATGTCTTAATACTCTTTTCAGTGCAAGTATAAAGTACAATACATGTTGTTCTTCAGTAAAACAATCGACATTTCTGATTGTTCTATTTAAGGCACTACAGTACAGATCAAACGTCATGAAATATGAAATGGCAGAGTTAATTCACCTCAACGGACGGCATAAAATGTCTTTCATAGTCCGAGACAAGTTGCTGGTCCCACCACTCTTCACCACCAGCGCCTTCCTCTTCATCAGTATCAACCATCTCACTGTACTCTTTTCTCCAGCTGTCCTGCTTTGAAATGTTTGGTCTGTTTGATTCCTTAGAGTCTTCCAACCACTTCTCCCCACCTACATTTATTCTGCCCAGTCCATCTGGCACCTGGAAATGTTGGGGTTCCACATCGATTAAAATCTTCTCCAGTTCATTCTCCGAGGGAGAGGAAGGTGTGTTGGGATGCAGGTTCTCCACGATCTCCAGCTCACAGATCTTCAGAGGCGTTTCCGACGGAGAACAGAGCCATGGCCATGCATGCTGGAAGAAAAGCCAAGATCACAGTTTAGAAGAACAAATATTCTACCATATTTATAAGGGTGACAATCTCTTTCATATAGCTTTATAAAACTTTAGATTCTTACCTGAAAGTTCATATGTTTAAATGATTTACTGTTTAATGGATCTGGGATCTTCTGGGAACAGTAACGTAACCTGTACCAAGACAGCAGATATTAATTTACCAAAGTGCGTCTAATTTACCAGTTGAGGACCTAATATAGTTCTTTTTGTATTCTTTGCTTAGGGGTGAAAAAAAGATGTACTATTTTTTACAATTCTAAAACACCAGTTAAGAAAGCATCTGATCATAGCGATGTGGGTATGTTTGCATGAGCTTTGCAATTCGGCACTCCAGCAAAGTCACGGCACGTTTATTTATATAGCGCTTCATACAATGGATAGCTTGGCATGGCAATGGTAAATAATAGGATGATATACAGTAGTCAATATTTGAAGTGGATCAAAAAAGTTCATCAAAGTTCTCCTAAGTCAAGAACAGGTATTGTTCAAAATTCATGTATAACTTTGATGAAAGGTTTTGTTTTGATCCACTTCAAATGTTGACTACTGTAGTTGGAATAATTTTTATCTGATAATTGAATGGAATGCAATTCACAACAGGGCCAAAATTATGTGGATTCCCCGAACCTGCTCATTAAGTGTAGAAGATTAAGATTAAGGTCAAGATTTATCCTCACAGAAATGACTAGACTAGTCAAGCTCACTATTTAGAAGGGGGCATCCATATACTTTTGGCAATATATTGTATGATGGAATTATAATGAAAGGTAATACTCACAATACCCATTTAAAAGCAATGACTAATATCAGGAAAGACAATGGTATGAATACAGCCATCAGTATTGAAGAAAAATAACCTAGGAGATGAGATGGAAAGAAATGACTGGTTAACTACCTGATGTTGAATTTTTGAACTACATACTGTATGCAAACAAAGACCTCTTAGTATTTTGGACAATGCATGCAATGTAAACCCCAAAGGAAGGAAGGAAGGAAGGAAGGAAGGAAGGAAGGAAGGAAGGAAGGAAGGAAGGAAGGAAGGAAGGAAGAAAGAAACAGCTCATCTTACTCTTTTCTTTAGGGGTGGAGAAAGTGGTGATGCTCCTCACGCCTTCACCAGCAGCGCTCACAGCGCTCACCCAGGCCTGGTACTGCCGGGACGGCTGCAGGTCTGACAGATGCATGCTGGTCCTGTCACTGCTCACGTTATACCCTGTTAAAGAGGCCAGAAGACAAAGATATACTCTACTGTTAAAACGTTTTTTTTTTTTAAAGAAGTCTCTTCTGCTCACCAAGGCTACATTTATTTCAGTGGTATTCAAATGGTGGACCTGTAGAAATGGTGAAAGGGCCCAGTAAAATTATGTCCCGCGGTCCAGATGGAACCAAGTACATATTTGTACCGGGCCATTTTACCGTTTCAACAGTTTAAAGTGAGCAGTGTGTCAAAACAATGGAGCTGTTCACACCAAAAGCGCCCAGGGTCATTTATTTCAGCGCTATATCCACTAATATTTTTATCTAGAGCCAAACTCGCTTCATTCAAGCTCTTTCCGTTCCGTGCGCGTCGCTTCTCTCTCCCGATAAAGACATTAAAGCTGCAGATGACGTGGCTATTTTAACAACAGTAGCAGAAACACGGTGAGCAGCAAAATAGATACTTTTGCTAAAACGCTGCAGAAAATCAAATGAGAATGCAGTAATTACAATTATTTTTTACATTTAGTGTTATTAAAAGCATTTCATAAAAAATAATGTTATAAACTGGAAAATTATTTAGAGATGGCAAGGGAAGACAAAAAACTTTGAAATGACTAGTTAACTTTGTTTTGTGCCCATGATGAGAGTTCTCATTATTAGTTTGTTTGTTTTAGAAGTTTATTACCTACTTGAGCAAAATATAAAAATGGTCCATTCTTTCCTTAAGAGGTAAACACTGCACCCCCCGCTTTCTTAGTCCCAAGGCCTTCTATGTGCCACTGCCATACATGGTTTAAATGTGAAATAAATAAATAAATAAATAAATAATAGCCGGATAAAACATCTGACCTTTTTTATATCCATATCCAGTTGAGAGAAATATATATTTTTTGGTAAATAGTGGTAAACATTCTTATACATCTATGCTTTGGCTCTTGGGGCCCAAGATTCCCATCTTTTATGAATATTTTGAGTGTTTAGGACTTATTCTTTTACAGTACTATGGCTGCGGTATTACTAAAGTATTGTCCGGACCTCTGCTGGGAAAGAAATATAGAGACTGAACTGAATTGAATACCCCTGATTTATTTGATCAAAAATACAGTAAAACAGTAATGCTGTTAAGTATTATTACAATTTAAAATAAATAATTATTTATTCCTATGATGGTAAAGCTGAATTTTCAGCATCATTACTCCAGTCTTCAGTGTCACATGATCCTTCAAAAATCATTGTAATATGCTGATTTGATGCTCAAGAAACATTTCTTATTATTATCAATGTTTAAGACAGTTGTGCCGCTTAATATTTTTGTCGAAACCGTGAAACATTTTATTCTAGGATTCTTTGATGAATAGAAAGTTCAAAAGAACAGCATTTATTAGAAAAATAATTCTTTTTGTAACATTAAAATTGTCTTTATGGTCACTTTTGGTCAATAAATAAAAGCATTTCTCTCTCTCAAAAAAATAAAAATAAAATCTTACTGACCCCAAACTTGGTAGTCTAAGTATTAATATTTCATGTTGCAATGTTGGTCAAATAATAGAAACTCAGGGTCTACAATATAATGAAAGTACTAAGCATTACTTTCTTAAGCCCGGGACACACTAAGCCGACGTCAAAGGACTAGCAGCGATTAAAGCTGACTGTGTTGTCGCCTCTCATCAGCTGCGTTTCGGCCAAAAAGCTGCGCTTGAACACACCAAAAGGACTAAAGGCGAATTTCAACTTGCACGTGTGTTCTGCTCCTGCATGTGAGGAAATACCTGACTATATCAACGGGTATCAATAGTCTATTTTCATCATTCAAAAAGGGAAACCGAGACTAGGACTGCAGATATACAAACCGTAAACAAAGCAGCGCTTGTTTACCATTTTGAAATATCAATCACACTGATCACTTTCTTCATTCCATTATGAAAATATTCATGCATTCGAACGCTCAGGTAAGATGATGTAAAATTATAACAGCCTTCTGTCTGTACCGTCTTGACCTCTTTGCTCGCTTTCTTCACTTTTCTCATTTGATAAGCTGAACAGCCAATCAGAGTTGGTTAGCTGTTCAATCAACATGCTGAATCGGTCAAAGAAACCCAGACGGCACCTGGCTAGAGCCAACGGTGCAGAACACACTGAAAAAACGAAGCCCTAGACGCTCAAAAACGGCCCTACATTAGTTTGGATTGTCCCGAGCTTAAGATTTACATTAAAGGAGAGATAATGGATTACCTGACTCATTGATGCCCACCAAGTAATGCAGGATGACACCTTTGCTCTCATGCACAGGGATAGGGCTCCACATCAGAATGACAGAAGAGTGAGAGACGATCTTCACAAGGAATTGTGGGACTTCAGGAGGAACTGGGCAGGGAGATAAAGAGATGATACCAATATGAAGGCTTGATGACTAGCAAATCTGATTACAGGATACTTTGTGCCCTAAAACTGCCACAACTAACTCAAAGTGAGAAAATGTTTTATGAATGGAATGCATTACACTTTTTTGAAATCAATCTAAGTGAATGGAATTGTTACACTATTCAAACTAATTATTGACAATGCAATATACTTCTACAGTGGATGTGTCTTTTGACAAATAAGCTTAATATTAAAACTGTTAATCAGGGGTGTATGTTTGTAAATACACACTGCTACTTAATTGTAATATCCATGTTATTTTTCTGAATTTTGGCTCTCTGTCGTATTGGACAATTTGCAATTAAAACGGAAAAGCCAGATTTTATTTGATGTCTTGTGGACTTTGGTCTGTTGTTAATAAAACAACCAAAAGTGCAGTCAGTAATTTAAGGGATGTCATACCTCCTTGAAGTGTGTATGCAATCGCTGACTTGAGGAAAGTGCTGTGGTTGTTGAAGACAGCATACAGTGACACATTATATGCTGTGTAGTTCCTGAAGTCACCTTTGGATGGAGACAAACGTGAAATCAATGTTAGGGTCGGAACAAATTACAGCTTTCTCTCTTTCACAAATCCACTTGTTTCACTATATTAGTGAAGACACTGCATAGACCTGCATTGATTTTACATTAGGTTAATGATATTTTCTATGGCCTAAAGCAACCCCCCTAAACCTACCCATTACAGAAACATGTGCAAAACACTAGATTTAAAGAAAAAAAATTGGCAGATTTTTTTTATCCTTTTTACTAGTGAGGACCACCAGTCCTCACTAGTCAGTTGTAATAATATTTCACTGAGGACATTTGGCCCTCACAAGTATAGCTAAAACCTGTACACACACACACACCTGTGATTGTGACAGATGTCTTGGTTCTGTTTACTCTGACCCAGCTCAGGCACGGACAGCGAGGTACTGACACGTACTGGACAACATACTCCAGGACACTGTCAGAGAACTGTGGGTGTACAGACCATGAGATCCGCAGTGTCTGTTTCTCACCCATTACACTCAGATACACCTCAGGTGTTGTCTGTCCTGCAGGGCATAAATATCATAGAAATGTAATTTTACACTACCATTCAAAGGTTTGGGATTGGCAAGATTTTTTAAAAAGAAGTCTCTCATGCTCAGCAAGGCTGCATTCATTTTATTAAAAATACAGTAATAACAGTATCATTGTGAAATATTATTGCAATTTAAAATAGCTGTTTTCTATTTTAATGTTTGTTTTCAAATATAATTTATTCCTGTACTTTCAATGCTGAATCAATTAAATGTGTCCTTGCTGAATAAAAGTGTTATTTCTTTCAAAAACATCTTACTATCTTTTTTAAAGGTAGTGTATATTGCATTTTATTATAAAAAAAAAAAAAAAAAGATATATATATATATATATATATATATATATATATACACAGTTGCAATCAAAATTATTACAACCCCCATTGCAAATCAGGTTTAATGGCAACATTTACAGACTTTCAACTGTTTGCAATGAACAAATCAAACAAAAGTAAATGAAATAGCTCAACACAACAAATGTTTCAAGTGGTTTCCCCAAATTCAATAGAAAATGCAACTTTTAATGACTTCTGCAGTCTCAAAATGATTCAACCCCTTCATGGCAAGCATCTTTAGTACTTGGTAGAACACACTTTTGCTTTTATGATCTGCTGCAAACGAGATGTATAACCAGACACCAGCTTCTGGCCGCGTTTCTGAGGAATCTTAGCCTATTCCTCATGAGCAATGGCCTCCAGTTAGTAATATTCTTGGGTTTGCGTGCTGCAACCGCCTTCTTCAAATTCCACTAGAGATGGGTTCAAGTCAGGTGACTGTGATGGCCACTGTAGAATCTTCCAAGACTTCTTCTGCAACCAAGCCTTGGTGGAATTTAAGGTATGCTTGGGATCATTGTCCTGTTGGAAGATCCAATGACGCCGAAGCTTCAGCTTCCTCACTGACGACATGACGTTTTATCCTAGGATTTCATGATACTTCAATAAATCCATCTTGCCCTCCACACGCTGCAGGTTTCCAGTAAAGATCCAGTTTTGTTTTATCGGTCCACAGAACAGAATCCCAAAACTTCTGTGGCTTATTTATGTGATTCTGAGCATATTGGAGCAGACTTTTATTGCGCTTTTGGGTCAGTAGTGGTGTATGTCTTGGAATTCTGGCATGGAAACCGCATGAGTTTAGTACATCTTGCTGCAGGTCTTTTGCTGTCACTCTAGGGTTTTTCTGAACCTGCCTTCTCAGCAATCTGGTTGCAGCCATTGGATAGCTGCGTTTTTCTGCCCTGTCCAGGTAGTTTAACCACTGTTCCTTTAACTTTGAACTTGCAAACTATGCTTTCAACTGCATCGCTAGGAACATTTAGTGCCTTCGCTATCTTTTTGTATTCTGTTCCTTGTTTGTGAAGGGCAATTATATATTCTCTTAACTTTTTGGACCATTCTTTTGACTTCTTTTGGCCATATTTCTAACTTGCAGTCAAACGTCACACTCAACAAACCTAACCAGTTCAGATATTTCATGTGTTCTAGCTCAAGCACACCTGGTGCAACTAATGAAGCCCTTGATTGTGTAGCTCAGGTGTGCTTGAGACATCACCTTTTTTGCAGATTTGTGCTGCTGTGAGGGATTCTATTCAGGGGGTTGAATAATTTTGAAACTGCAGAAGTCATTAAAAGTTGCATTTTCAGTCAAATTTGGGGAAACCACTTGAAAATTTGATATGGCTCAACACTTCAATTACTTTTGTTTGATTTGTTCATTGCAAACAGCTGAAAGTCATTTTGCCAATAAACCTGATTTGCAATGGGGGTTGAATAATTTCGATTGCAACTGTATATATATGTATATATTATAATATTATATTATAATATATATATATTGCATTTTTAAGTAGAACTTGAACAAAATGAGAGACAATGGCAAATGACTAATAATTTTGAAATTAAATATCAATTATAAGCTCAACATAACTTAATATAACTTTGAATCAGAATTTTGCATTGACATACCCCTCACAGGAAACGGCATGAATGTGGGGACGGACGTGCCCAGTGAGGTGTTGGCTGACACAAAAACTCCCACAACACCAATCTTGAGAGGGAAACGCATAAGCTGCAGGCAGTTCTTCTTGGTGCAGTGCTTACTTCCTGTGTCACTCTGCTGCCTGGTAACCTGCTTGATCTCAGTTCCATTTTTAAGCTTCAGTGTCACAATATAGTTGCTAATGTTCCCTCTAGCCTGAGACAGGGGCATTTCCTGAGAGACAGGAAATAATGTCAGACAGTCAAATTTCTACAGCTCATTCATGATGTAATGAATCGTGACCGACCCACTGAACAAGAACCCGTTAGAATGATGTATTATGGGAGTATAGCCTACTTTCCAATAGATGTTACAGGAGGAGTAGTCAGAATAAGGGGCACAATCACTCCAAACATCCAGCTGTCCAACCGGTGCTGAAAAGACAGAATATTACAGACAATTATCGTCATTGATTATTTTATATAATAGATTTAAAATGGAACGCTAGCATACTAAAAGCATACTGTGCAGTAGTATGTACTGTACACCATACCATTAAAAAAAAACTTAAAAATGATTCAAACATTCATACATACATACATATATACATATATATATGTTGGGTAAAAAGAACAGTAAAAACATTTATAATGATAAATATAAATCTGTTTCAAATAAATAAATAAGAACTGTTTTTTGAGCACCAAATCAGCATATTAGAATGATTTTCAACTTTGTCCTCACAGGAATAAATGACATTTTTAAATAATATTACAATAGAAAACAGAAACGGTTTGTTTTAACTGTTTTTGATCAAATAAATGTAGCCTTGGTGAACATAAGAGAAAAACATTTTTTAAAAATTAGCGACCACAAACTTCTGAACCATAGTGAAGAGTCAGAGTGGATTCGAAACATCGTGTTCACTCTTGTTTAAAACTGAATTGCGTGTGTATTTATTTAGCACTGATAACTGTATTCTGCTGCTGTGTGAATTTGAATCAAGATCATCCTCAAAAACAGTAAATGAGTGCATTAAAGGGTAACTAAACCCTAAAACAACTTTTTTTAGTTTATGATTGGTAAGACTGGGGCTTTATTATGCGGTTCATTGATTCAAGTAATTTTTTTGACATTTGGGTATAAAGTGTTTTAATTCTACAATATATGGTGTAAAAACGTCTAAGTGCTGCCCTCTTCAGGTTTAATGGTGGCTATTGCAGTTGAATTTTCCTATTGGAAGTTGTGGTGCCCTATGACAGAGGTTCCCAAACTTTTTGCCTCGGGCCCCCCCATACATATGGGTCACATCTTGCAAAATAACATATCTTCGTGTAGTTTCCCCTCATAGCAGTATCTGACAAATATGAGCAGCTGTGCTGCATTTGATATATCTGTCGATTCATCAAGTTGTAGGGAAAATTTTCCAGGTTTTTTTATACGATCAATAAGCTGAATCTTTATGTCGTTTGCCATGTCATCTATTCGTCGGGCAATGGTGTTATCTGACAGTGGGACCTGTTTAAGCTGACTCTATTTTTTCATTATCCATTGCTTGACACATGGCTATTGCTGCAGGGAGAATGAGCGTCTCGCCAATTGTGTGTGGCTTCTTAGATTTTGCAATGAAGTATGAAACTTCATAAGATGCAGCCTGGAGTTTGGTAGTTGTTGTAGTCTGTGTAGTCAATACTTGCTTTTGACCACGCAAATCTTGCGACGGAAAAAAACGATTGTTTTATCAATGTGTGTTGGGTGTTTGGTGTGTAAATGTCTCTTCATTTTCCCCAGCTTCAAACTGTCATTTGCTAGTACCTCTGGACACATTACACATTGTGGACGTGCATCCCCATCAACCTGGAGACACGTAAATCCATACCGAATGTAATCGTCTTGATATCTCCTTCGCTTTGTTGAATTTAAGTGGGCCTGCGAATGCTTGCGTTACCCTCGCACTTTCACTGGCGCCACTGTACCCCCCGCCAGGCTATGCACAGTTCCCACGGGTCTTTCGATCTGCCTTGGATCTGCCTCCACAGGTTCTGCCTCCTCTAGCTTCGGTGTGTCATTGTTAGATTTCGGTTCACCTGTGTTTGCTCCAGTTATTTTAGGCATAGAATCAACGATTATATTTTTACAAATCAGCCAACGATCCATCTTATTTTCTACACTCTGAAAAGTTTTGCTAGCTGCTAGCGGGTATTATTACCAGTTGAAACAAGATAGGCTATATCAGCTTTTAAAACTGTGATCGCCCCCTAGTGACAATTAAGGCAAAATACAAAAATTGGCATTAACCAGAATAACCAAACATAATTTTCCCTCTCAGCTTTTCACTCGCGCCCCCCAATGGTAACGTCACGCCCCCCTTTTCCAGCATTTTTAAAATATTGCCAGTGGGTGGAGTCAGGCTCTGACCAAGCGGCAACATTCTAATCTGAAAAATGAAGCCTACCCGGAAGTGCGAAAAACTGCAATACATCGAAAATCCGCTAGAGGGAGGTCCCAAAAGGGAGCAAATGTCCATATAGACCCTATGTTAAAATGTCCGTTTTCACAGCATAAATTCATGTTTTTACAGGTTGGTCCCATGGACTTTTATTGTATTTTTCGATAGGTTCCGAGTGCCTGACAACTGTGAGGGGGGTGAATTTTTTTCTAACTCATTAGTAGATCGTATTTAGATATAAAATTTATGACAAATAAGGGCGTGGTTAACTTTGATTGACAGCTTGATTGACAGCTGATAACGAGCATAGGCTGCGCCTTCATAACTTTATAAGCTATTTAACTTTACCGTTGTATGGTTAGACTAGAGCGCTGACTTTGTATGTTTGACTGAATTGTTTGAACAGATCTGTGTGGAGGAGTGGGCCAAAATCCCTCCTGCAGTGTGTGCAAACCTGGTGAAAAACTACAGGAAACGTTTGACCTCTGTAATTGCAAACAAAGGCTACTGTACCAAATATTAACATTGATTTTCTCAGGTGTTCAAATCATAGACTGTAAAAAATATGGACAAAGCGTCTGTGACGTCACCCATAGACTTTCTGAAGAACGGGTTTGAAGCCGTTTATGGGGGGTATGGGCGGCGCCATCTTGGAAAATCTTGGGAAATCCTAACCCCGCCCACCTTCTGACGCAGCGCGCGTCACTCAGCTCGCTCTGCTACTCCGGTTATCTCTGTATATTTTAGGCAACGAAATATGTTATAAAACACCATACTAACTCTTTTCGTTTTCATTTAAAGAAATCTTAAACATTATAGCCACACAAATGTGGTTCAGGCAACGCATATTGATTATATTCAACTGCACATAACGTTTGCCTATTTATGAAAAAACAAAATATAAAACACAAACCTGCCTCTTTTCATTTTAAATATAATATAAAAATATTAAACATTTTATGGTCCAGGCAATATGTGCATTTGTACTAAACAACAGATTTTGCAGTAAACAACATTACAGATCATCTTCGTTATATTAAAATTTAAAATGACAAAACTCAACCCAGTCTCTTTTTATTAAATTTCAGTTTTATCAATATTAGCCATTATAAAAGTATAAGTAAAAGCTATAAGAAGCTATACAAATAAAGCAAACAATTCAGTCAAACATACAAAGTCAGCGCTCTAGTCTAACCATACAACGGTAAAGTTAAATAGCTTATAAAGTTATGAAACTTCCCCTCAGCCAAAACGATTGCCCAGGGAACAAATTATAGATTCACGAGACCAAAAATCGGCCATTAGATATACACAAGACGCATTATATCTCATGTTTAACCACTACAGAGACGCCAGAGTCAGCGGCATTGGCGGCAAACCAACGAACGTCTAGGCGAGGAAAGGTTGCTCCAGGCGGGGTACATAAGCGCCGAGCGCCCGGTCATCGCTGGATCAACTGGATAAAATCTTCATAAATCTTTAAATAAACCACAGATTTGAGCTTTAAACAACTACATTCTCGCCTGAAAAACTCTTAAAACTACATTTCATGATACAGAAACAGTAGTATTATATGTCAACTGTATTAAAAAATGGCGCTTCTTATGTTGTCATTCTCCGTGGCGCTGCCTTGTCAGCTGTCAATCAAGCTGTCAATCAAAGTTAACCATGCCCTTATTGTCATACATTTTATATCTAAATACGATCTAAACTAACGAGTTAGAAAAAAATTCACCCCCCTCACAGTTGTCAGGCACTCGGAAGCTATCGAAAAATACAATAAAAGTCCATGGGACCAACCTGTAAAAACATGAATTTATGCTGTGAAAACGGACATTTTAACATGGGGGCTATGGACATTTGCTCCCTTTTGGGACCTGCCTCTAGCGGATTTTCGATGTATTGCAGTTTTTCGCACTTCCGGGTAGGCTTCATTTTTCAGATCAGAATGTTGCCGCTTGGTTCAAATACTTATTTGCAGCTGTATCATACAAATAAATAGTTAAAAAATCATATATTGTGATTTCTGGATTTTTTTTATTTTTATTATGTCTCTCACAGTGAAAATGCACCTACGATGACAATTTCAGACCCCTCCATGATTTCCAAGTGGGAGAACTTGCAAAATAGCAGGGTGTTCAAATACTTATTTTCCTCACTGTATGTATAATAGTTCATTTTTCAACTTTAAAGTGGTAGTTTCTTTCGTTCATGATTTTTTCTGTTTTTTTTTCTAAATAAAAATCAGTACATTTATTCTCGTTTTTTTTATTTTTGTCTATTTAAATTCTATTTACAAACTCACCACACACAATAATGGTAAATAACTGTAGTTTGTTGAAAGCTTATTTTTTTCTGAAAAAGATGACACCTTGCACATGAAGATAGCACATTGTTTAGAATTTTACAGTCAAAAAATCTAATTATGTGAAAAACACCTATTTTAGCTTCAGGTTCTAAAGGGTTAATGTCCTAAATGAATGGATAATGTGTGTTTTTCTCTGACCTGCAGGGGGCGTTCTGACTGAAAACACTGAACTCCAGTTACTCATGACTTTCTCTTCATATCCACAGTGGCAGCGAACAAGAAAACAGTACTCTGTGAATGGCTGAGAATCCTCCAACGGAAACATGGACTGGAAATCATCCTCCTGCACAATTAAAATTCAACAATTGGTTTAACTAGAACAATTTATTAAAGGTTCAGTTCCACCTAAAATTTTAATTCTGTCACCATTTAGGCTACTCACCCTCAATGGTGTTCCTAATGAGTTTGGGTGAACTAAATCTTACAACTAGTATTGACAAATCTCTGACACTATGAAAACTATTCAATTATTGGCAACACTATTATGATGGTCCACTTTAGACATTCTACTAACTATAAGCAACTTTGCAACTACATTTCAACTACCAGTCATTAGAGTGTTATTAGACGGTCTGCGTAATCAGGGCTGCCAACTTTTGAGTTTAGCTTGGAGTGTTGTGATTGTCAAAACACTTGGATTTTTGAAGTTTAATAGTTATGTTTACATGGTACGATGACTGGTAGGCTACTGTGCTTGACTTAATTTCAATTCATAAACATGTAAGTCAATTCCAATCTTGATTCAATATTGATTCATTTGGATAAATATCAGATACAGTAGCTACATGTTAATTTTTTTTAAATTCTCTCAACTAATGCTGTCCTCTTTGCTCCGTGATTTTTCACTGCGTGAGAAAATGGATGTGTGGCGTGGGAACTTGAGAACTGTGCGAATCTCACGCTAAATGCGTGAAAGTTGGCAGCCATGAGGCTTAATATCTGCTATAACTTTAATTTGATGCTCCACCAACAGACATTCTACTGACTATAAGTAACTTCGCAACTACATGTCAACTTATTATACAAACTAACCCTAACCATAACAGTCTACTAATACTCTAATGAGAGTTAGTTGACAAAGTCACATTGAAATGAACAATTTATTAGTTGAACACTCATTAACATTAACACTCTATTCTACTCTACATTCTACTCTATTTCTATTAACCATTTTTTCCTTTTCTTTTTTCATGTATAAAAAAAACTTGCTAGGTGTACTTTCCTAGACTAATTGGTACTTGTCACAGCACTACGGTGTACATTTTAGGACATCCTCAGACCTCAGACATATGTAGACAAGGCATCATGCCTCAGACTAAAAGGCTTCAGTCATTGGACAAAACGGCATCGCGCCTCAGACTGAAAAGCTTCAGGTCTCAGGAAAAACAATGTCAGGTGTCAGGTCTCGTACAATTAGGCATCAGATGAAACAGCCTCAGACTAAAAGGCATCGGACGAAACGGACTCAGATGGAGTTTGGAGGTTCGCATTGCCCCGCCCCATGTGACATCACATGTACGCGATTCATAGCTCGAAAGAACGCTTTACTTGATACATTTCTGAAGTCTCTAAGGTTGATTAAAAACAAGAAAAGTGACAGATTCTTGAAATATTATGATGATATTTTTGACAATACCACTGATGCATAATGTTTCCTCTGTGTATGTCTTTTATTTATTTATTTATTTTATATATGTGAAGCTTTACATATACTTGATATAATTTAATTCCTGTAGAAGTTCTATGTCCTTTATATCCGCTTGTTATCTGATACATATTCAATAAAAGAAAAAAAAGAAAAAGAAAAAAAGAACGCTTTACTTCACGATAGTTTGCCAACATACAAGCTAGCTGAATATGTCATCTAACTTTTTAAACGTGCAAATAAAACTCGTGAAATGCATGTTCTCTTCTGCATACAGCATAATTAGTGTAACATTTAATTAAAGCATATATATATTATATATATATATATATATATATATATATATATATATATATATATATAGGCTATATATATATATATAGGCTATATATACTGTATATTATATGCTTTAATTAGGCTAAATGTTAAAACATGCCCTCGCGAAATGCATGTTCTCTTCAACATAATTAGTGTATAAACAGTACAGGCCAAAAGTTTGGAAACATGACTGTTTTTAATGTTTTTGAAAGAAGTTTCTTCTGCTCATCAAGCCTGCATTTATTTGATCAAAATGTAATATTGTGATATATTATTACAATTTAAAATAATTGGTTTTCAATTTATTATACTTTAAATTATCATTTATTTCTGTGATGCAAAGCTGAATTTTCAGCATCATTACTCCAGTCTTCAGTGTCACATGTGACATCCAGTCTATCACATGATCCTTTAGAAATCATTCTAATATTCTGATTTATTATGAGTGTTGGAAACAGTTCTGCTGCCTAATATATTTGATGAATAAAAGGTTAAAAAGAACTGCATTTATTCAAAATAAAAACAACATTTTCTAATAATAGAAATCTTCTTTACAGGGGCGGATCTAGAAAAATATTATGGTGTGGCGAGAGGGGTGCAGGAATTTTTGAGGGGTGGCAACATATGGCAGACGTATATATACTGAATTTAATCACAGTTAAATTGGCCATAATTTTTAATTCGTTGCTGCCAACTGGGGTGATCCGCCCCTGCTTCTTTACTATCACTTTTTATCAATTTAACACATCCTTGCTGAATAAAAGTATTGATTTATTTCAAAAAAAGAAAGAAAAAAATTACTGACCCCAAAATTACTGACCAGTGTATATTGTTGTTACAAAAGATTTATATTTTTAAAACATTTGCTTCTTATTTTATTTTTATTTTTTTACGTTTTATTCATCAAAGTATCCTAAAAATGTATCACAGGTTATGAAAAAATATTAAGCAGCAGAACTGTTTCCAACTTTGATAATGAATCATCATATTAGAATGATTTCTAAAGGATCTGGAGTAATGATCCTGAAAAATCAGCTTTGCATCACAGAAATAAATGATAATTTAAAGTATAATAAATTGAAAACCAATTATTTTAAATTGTAATAATATATCACAATATTACATTTTTTCTGTATTTTTTATCAAATAAATGCAGGATTGATAAGCAGAAGAATCTTCTTTCAAAAACATTCTCTCTGTCCTAGCATGTATCCCATATTTGTATAGGGTTAAAAACTTTTTTTGTTAAAAAAAAAAAATTGTATAGTTTCAAAAATTTTGGCCTGTACTGTATACAGTATATATATATATATATATATATATATAGCTATGTATATATTATATGCTTTAATTAAATGTTAAAACAGTGTAACATTTAATTAAAGCATATATATATATATATATATATATATGCTTTAATGAAATGTTACACTAATTATGTTTTTTACAGAAGAGAACATGCATTTCGCAAGTTTTATTTGCACATTTAAAAACTTAGATGCCATATTTCAACTTGCTAGTTTGTATGTTGGCAAACTATCGTGGAGTTAAAGCGTTCTTTCGAGCTATGAACCGCGTACATGTGATGTCATATGGGGCGGGGCAATGCGAATCTCCAAACTCCATCTGAGTCCGTTTCGTCTGATGCCTTTATGTCTGATGCCTTTTAGTCTGAGTCCGTTTCGTCTGATGCCTTTATGTCTGATGCCTTGTAGTCTGAGTCCGTTTCGTCCAATGCCTTTTAGTCTGAGTCCGTTTTGTCTGATGCATTTATGTCTGATGCCTTTTAGTCTGAGTCCGTTTCGTCTGATGCCTTTTAGTCTGAGTCCGTTTCGTCTGATGCCTTTTTGTCTGAAGCTGTTTCATCTGATGCCTAATTGTACGAGACCTGACACCTGACATTGTTTTTCCTGAGACCTGAAGCTTTTCAGTCTGAGGCGCGATGCCGTTTTGTCCAATGACTGAAGCCTTTTAGTCTGAGGCATGATGCCTTGTCTACATATGTCTGAGGTCTGAGGATGTCCTAAAATGTACACCGTACTGCACATATTGTATTACATATTGTTGCCCTATTGTTGGTTTGATTGCTTCTAGTGCTCCCCTCACTTTGGATAACAGCGTCTGCTAAATGATTAAATGCAAATCAATGAGAGTTAGTAGACATGTACTTGCAAAGTAACTTATAATTAGTAGAATGTCTAAAGTGGACTGTCAAAATAAAGTGAAACCGAGCTATCTTTGATTGCATTCTTACAGTCATAACAAAAATCAATTTACATTAAAAAGCAAACAAAGTGAAAAATGTGTTTGTCCTACTAAGGCCTGGTTTAAAATCTACACTTTTTGTTTTACTAAGATTTGTATTTTAATAATCCAATACTGATTCTTAAAACCCAAAGATCCATCTTTTAATCTACATCTGTTTTAATGGATGTGATTATACTTCATTAAACTTTACGCACACCTCTGATTCTGCAGATGAATGGATTTTCTTCTGGACTAACTCACTACAGAAACTCACTTTTGAACACCTGAGTGAAAATGCCAATGAAGCCAGTGACACCAATCTTTAAATATTCTGAATCAGAATCGGATAATAATTTTGTGAATGAGAACTGAATCAAATTAAATGGGATTTTCCATTCCTCCTCTCACCTGAATCCAGTCCAGCATGTAATCGTGTGCGCGGTATTGCACTTGACACGTCTTGTCTAAGGGGCCCACACTGATACAGTCCATGTTCCAGTAGATCACCAGCGGCATGAAGGTGTGGGTAATATAGTCGGGGGGGTCTGGACGAACTAAAAAATTAAAAAGCAGGGAAAAGATTTAAAGCTAGAACTAAGCATTTAAATTCATTATTTTTCTAAGTGATGAAACTTACAGTTTTTGCCTGCAAGTTTCATTAACTTGAGCAACACTACCATTCAAAAGTCTGGGCTCTTAGTCTCTTATGATCAATAAAGGCTCAATTTATGACCATGTCTACACTAACCACATTTGAAAACAAATATTTTTCCTCTATGTTTTGGCCTTCCATTCACACTGAGAAGAGCTTTTTGAAGACACTATCCCAAGTGGCTAAATTTGAAAACACCATTTTTGCGATGACATATTTAGTAATGTCACATATATTATATTGATAGTTATCTATGTGTACTGGCATTGTAGTTCCTGCTGTTCATTTACATAGTGTTTAAGCACACCAAAAGTCAGCACACCAAAGCTCCAAAATATGCAAAAAATTTAATTCAACAACACGGAGTGAGTCCACTATTAGATTTTGTGCAAATTTTGGTGCTTTGGTGTGCTGACTTTTTTCTGTTTTTTCTGTTATTTCTTTTGTCGAGCACCCAGCCCGGACCATATTTTTGACAGTGATATGCGTGCTTTGGTCTTGTTTTTGCATAATGTATTAAAAATAAATGTTACTTTGTTCAATCTTCAAATTATGTTCCTGCAAAATAGAAGACAGAAAATGTACCTGCTATTGCTGTTCTGTGTCAAAACATGAGCGCAATTGCGTTTCCATACATGGAATGGTGATTGAATGCGACCTGGACACACTAGAAGTGGTGAGAGATTTTGCTAATAAAGCGATCGTGTCAGAAGAATAGCCTGAGAACTTTATTATGTCTGGTCCCGCTGTATCATTTCAGTGAGCTTTTATTATAATTTACACATGCACAATAAGATGACTTAAGCTTTTTTAACGTTAGTTAAAACGCCATTTTCAAATGTATCCACATAAATGTAGACGTTGTCTATTTGATCAAAACTTAAAATATTATAAAATACTGTTAAAATAACTTTATTTGTGTGATCAAAGCTGTGATTTACAGCATTAGGCTACTCCAGTCTTCAGTGTCACATGATCCTTCAGAAATCATTCTGATATGTAGCAAGGCAGCATGGGGAAACCCAGGCTATCTGATATGCTGATTTGATGCTCAATAAACATTTATTATTATTAATGTTGAAAATGGTTGTGCAGATTTCTTTAAAAAAGCACTTTGATTAGTACTGTATATCGAGGGAGAAGAGAGAGACTCTGGCTCTTTTTTTTAAACATTTATTAATAATAATCATCATCAGAATAGTGTGTATACTGACTAGTCAAGTCAAGTCATCTTCATTTATATAGCGCTTTTAACAATGTAGACTGTTTCAAAGCAGCTTTACAGAGATAAACGTATAATTTAAGGTAACAGAGATTGTTTTGGCTTTATAGCGGTTCTTTAATAAAGTTATTTTCCAGCTAAAGTTAGTTTTGATTGATTCGCTTCCGTCGCAACAATCATTTGTTATTAAATTAGGGGCCGCTAAGACGACACCATCCTCTCTACACAGCGTTTGAATATATGTGCGCAGGTTTGTAATTCCCTACAAACCAAGCCTAAACAAAGTACTGGTCTTTCCTTATAAATTTTGATACAGAATTTTATTTTATTTTGTCACTTCGGGGTAGGTACGCGAAACGAATTTTCCCGACAACGCTTTATCTGTAGAGTGGTAAAGGGATCCTCGTCTCTCCCTATGGAGGATCCCTTTATCACTCTACAGATAAAGCATTATCGGGAAAATTGACTACTGTGCTTCAAATGCAGCCAATAAATGCACATGCACATGGTTCAGAGAAATGGTTTACAATAGAGTAAACATGACTTACTGATATGGCCTGTGTTGAAGACAGACTCTTCAGATTGTGCAGAACCCAACACATTTTTGGCAGTGACCCATGCTGTAATGTAAGTGCTTTTTATATACTCCTTTCGGCTTATGACCACATTCTCTTGATCGCTCTCCCTTGAGGTAATGTTCCTGAATATAAACACAAAAAAGGTTCAAGTTAATCTTTTATATTTGAAGTTTAAATATGTTGATTATGAAGTTATGATATGAAGTTTAGATATTTAATTTGAATTATTAGTCATTTGCGATTGGACTTAGGAGGTTTGACTTCTGATTTGACAAAGTTTTGACTTCTTATTAGTAAGTGAACACTGTCACACCTTGTCACACCATCTTTCCAGTGAAGAGTGTAAATGGTTGGAATCATTGTCTCATTGGATTTCGTCCAGGAGCAGTGAATGTCTTCTTCATTCGAGTCTTCAATCGCACAATTAGGGCGGGATGGGGAAGAGGGTGGATCTGTAAAAGATGGAAAACTATTCTTGAGGAAAGCCAACAAGTAACGTATAGGTAAAGAGAAGGGAAATAAAAACAAACAAAGCCATAATAGCCAACACAAAGAGCTGCACCTTTAATTTCAAGACTGAGAAAACAGGAAGTCACATGTGTAAATCTGCAAAAGTAAGCTGCCAGTGTTCACACACTTCCCCTCCTTGTCTAATTTTGGACATCATTTAAACACAAGCATTTCTCAAAGAATGTTCCAGACTCAATTCAGATTAAGCTCTGTTACCAAATAAAATTATTTACAGTTACACATTTGGCTAATGCTTGTATCCAAAACTACTTAAATTGCATTTAAGGTATACATTTTATCAGTTCATGCATTCCCTGGGATTTTAACCCATGCTCTACTGGTTGAGCTACAGCAACACAACTTTCAGTAATGCACTTACAATGGAAGCCAATGGGGCAAGACATCCTAGAGAGCTTAGAAACAAAAAATATGCATCTTGTATTTGCACTGATATGAAAATTTTGCCCGATACTGTTAACCGATAATTCTTTATATCTGAAAGCCGATAACCGATATCTTGGCCGATAAATCTACATTTTTATATCATTTTTTGAGAGCCAGATTACAAAAACAAAAGCCTCACCATTACCATGTCCCAAGCACACAATTATAATGTTCTCATTATAATTTTATGTAGCCTATATGACAGACTTTCCTATTTTTGAGGTGATACCAATCATATTTCAAGCAATTCAAAACCATTATGGAAAACAGTGTGCATCTGAAGTGTCTCAACTGAAGGGAATAATCCATTCTTTATCAGCTTTAATATATCAGGCAAATTTTCGTATTGGGCCGATAATGAGAATAATAAAAATGATCATATATCGGCAATACCGATGTGGTGGCTGATATATCATGCATCCCTATTTCGGTTCATTAATGTGTGTTATTTTGGCTGTAAGGTTCTGCTTTACATTTTATGGTTATGAGTAACAAAATCCTGTGTATAATTACTTAGTTTTTCTTTGTAAACAATTCCCTTCAGGGATCCTTGTGTGTGTGTGTGTGTGTGTGTGTGTGTGTGTGTGTGTGTGTGTGTGTCATGTGAACATAGACACTTGTACATAAAACTTATGAAACCCAGAACATTCCCAGATTCAGTAATGAAGTCATTGTTGATAAATGATCAATTCTGTTATACTCACAGCCTCCTCTTACTGTTACATTGCAGGTATCGTCTGTTTTTCCATTGCACACGCAGCGAATATCTCCTGTATGTTCTCTTGCGATAGAGAAGTTGAAGGTTTCTTTGGTACTGACACATATGCTGGGTAACAGATGCCCCGGCGTGATAACATAAAGCTGGAAGAGATCACAACTTTTTGCTCTTCCCCGTTCACTCGTGTGGCACACAACGGACACATTGTGTCCAACAGGATGAGCTTGATTCCACCAGCAGTTTACATCCACTTCAAAAGAGGCTGAATAAATAAAGAAGACAATGAAAGGCAACAAGAACAGACTGGGAGCAAAGATGCAGACTTGCACTCAGTTCCACAAAAAACATGCATATTTTTGACATGATTTGAATATTTAATGTATGTGAAAACTGATTAAAAACAAATTTGTATAAAGTTAAAGTTGCCTAAAAAGTATTTGGACACTTAATGTATAAATGTTACTGGAATAGATGTCAACTAATGCTGCTAGAGCTTCACTTTTGTAAGGTATTTTGCTATTAGTACTGTTATGTCTGAAACTGTGATGTTTCATCATTTAAAAACTTATTTTTGTGAAAGGTGTGCTATATTTTATTATATATTAAGATATAAAATACATATTTTATTATATTCATTTCCCGAAAAAAGCATAATAGTCACAGAATTTATGATAGAATAAAATATTCCACACACACACACACAAAATGTTTTGCTCACCTTGAGAGCATATCCACATGTGAAGTAGCATAAGAAAATTTAATTTTACATTCTGCCATGCCATCGCTCACGGCATCCGCGCACGCAAAAAAAGTCCGGTATTACGCAACGTTCCGTTAACCGAGTAATAGCACGTTTACGGGAAGTCCAGGCATTTGTTTGTTTCGCTGCTAAGTGACATCGCTGACAGCATTAAGGAGCACATGAAAGTTCTTCAGCCGGTCCACTTAAAAGTAATCACTTAATAACGCCATTCTCTACAGCCTGGAACGAGCATTTTCTATTTCTTGTTGTATTGTTCCCTTATGTTTGTTACAGCTAAAGTTTTCCGTCGCTTTAGTTGCACTCGCTGTGCTCGTCCTTCTTCCGACAACCTCGAAGTCAGTGAACTCGCTGTACAATCCACGCCTGTACGTGAGCTCGCGGCGGCACGAGGCAAGCCCACATCGTCACTACTACGCAAAACCGTTGACCAATCAGATCACGGGGGAAAATACTCTGCACGTTCCTTTGGTTCATTTTTACTGACATGTGCCTTGCTTAAAACTCATTTTATCTGTATTTCTCAATGCCATTGTAGATGTATATTCTGTTTTTGTTACGTTCTTGGTGTTCAATAAAAAAATTAAAAAAAAACTTCCTTTGGTTCCTTCCGTTACATGAACTTGATCTCGTGTGCTGCAGTGAGGAGCTACTGGATTCCTTCAGTACAGTAAAATGAACTTTAGCAAAAGGGGAAACTGCTTGACTAAGTTAGTTTGTTTCTGTGAGACTATGCGCCAACTAAACTCACACTGTATATAACTGGTCAACTAAAAATGTGCTTTACATGGTATCTTCTAAATAAACTGGTTTTTATTCAAGTCAAAAATATTATTTAGTAAGAAAAAATGGATCCACTTTTGATTACACTGGGTCAGACTCAACCATAGCTCTTTTATATCGGCTTTGCTTTGCTTATTGTGCTGTGCCTGTGCGGATTGGCTCATTTGATTTGTCAATGCATGATTAGTCATGGTGGGCATCCAGGAAGTGGTTATTTTGTTGTTGTTGTTGGTTTTTTTTTGTGTGTGTGGAAATTGTCCATTCTAAACGATTTTTTAGCTTCCCCTTTTGAATGGAGTAGACACTGTCCAAATGTCTGCAACTAATGAAAGCACTTATGTGTGGTATTTTTCCTTATTTAAGACAAAAGGGCAGGATTTGTTTTTTTTAGCATTTGATATGTCTCCCATAATATTTCACCTCTAATTTCAGGATGTTCCAAATACCATCTTGTGCTTCAATTAATTTAACATTAAATATCTGGGTTACACTTTACATTTGTCTCATTAATGTATTCACTAACATGAACTAACAATGAGCATTACATTTGTTACAGTGTTATTGATCTTTATTAATGTTAGTTGCTAAAAATCCAGCTGTTCATCGTTTGTTCATGTTCGTTCAAAGACTAGTGCATTAACTAATGTTAACAAAATACTTTTGATTTTAATAATGTATTAGTAAATGTTGAAATGAACATTAACTACGATTAGTAAAAGCTAAGTATTGTTAATTCTTATGTTTTCTAGTTAACTAATGAACCCTTATTGTAAAGTGTTACCAATATCTGTTCTTCATTGTATATTTTACATTTAAAGCATTAAACTTGTATCTAAGTGTATAGAATTAAAAGCTTCCAATGTGAACACGCTGTATTTTGTTCATATTTCAGCACAGACTGATTCATTAACGATCAATGCAAATAATCATCTTTATTCAAGATTGAAATATTGAAATTAAACATACTGAATACAAAAAGTAACTCATTACATTACAACATGTATAAAATCACTGTTTAAATGAATTGTGACATGGGAGCTCAATGCAAACAAACAATTTCAGTTTCTCAAGCAATGAACAGACAGAAAGAGGAAGGGGTGTAGAAGCACAAACACACACATACTCTCTTTTCTTCACTCATGCCACAGAGAAGGTTAGTCTTAGCAAAGTGAGCTGATTTCTCCTTTGCTGCAGCCCCACTTGCAGCAGGCGTTGGACAGTCCCACCACTACATCGCGTCCCTTTCTGTCAACGGAGCGCAAGGCTTCAAGCACCTCCTCTGATATGAGAGAGCGCGCAGGCCTGATGAACACGTCACCTTCCTGTTCACCTTGTGCCAGTGATGGAAGGCTTGAGTCAGATGCATGCTGGGAGGATGTTGCAGCACCGTACAGCACCGAGGTAACTGCAGCATTATTGTCATTCGAGTTCAAGAGGTCCAGTATTTCATCTGTGCAACATAAGAGATGTTGATAAATGTAATAGTTGTAAAACAAAAGATGGATAAGTAAGTGATATATGTACAAGGTTTGTATACACTTTGAAGAATCTCAAGAGTTTTGAGCTTTTGTTTTTAAATCATATGCTACTGTTCAAAAGTTGGAGTGATTTTTATTTTATTTTGAAAGAAGGATAAGCTCAACAAGGTTGCATTTATTGATAAAAAAAACGTATTGTGACGTATTATTATAATTTTAAATAACAGTTTTCCATTTTTAAAAATGTGATTTATTCCTTTGATGCCAAAGCTGAATTTTCAGCATCATCACTGTGAAATATTACATGAAGTTATGACAACATATGTTTTTACATTGCTTTAACTCATCAAAATAAGTTAGGCATTTTTTAAACTTTTTTTTATATAAGTTATACAAGATTCAACTCATTTTTAAGTCAGTTTAATGTGATTTAAGTTTAAATGATGTGAACATCCAAAATAGTACTGAATTTTTTTTTTTTCAGTCTTCGGTGTCACATGATCCTTCAGAAATCATTCTAATATGATGATTTGATGCTCAAGAAACATTTATTATTATTATCAATGTTGAAAACAGTTGTGTTGACCATTTTTGATGAATAGAAAGTTCAAAACAGCATTTATTTTAAATGTTTTGTAACATATAAATGTCTTTACTGTCCCTTTTTTATTTATTTAATGCATCATTGCTGAATAAAAGTATTAATTCATTTATTTTAAATAAATTATACTGACCCCAAACCTTTGAATATTAGTGTACATAATTCCCATAGTTCCATTTTTGCTATTTTAGAATTTTTATTACTTTGCTATAGTAAAACCCAGTGAAAATAATGAATGAGTAAGTGTAGCCTATCCAAACTTTTGACCGGTCATGTATTTGTAATATTTATTTTAAATATTAAAACATTTAATTTAAAACATTTAAAAAACATTACAAAAAACATTTAACATTTAATTCAAAGTATTTTAAAATTCAACATTTTTAAAAATCAAATATATAAGCATTTTATAAGTTTTACAAAAAAATAAAATAACTGACCAGTAAAAAGTGAAATTAAGACTCCTGCTCTGATAAGTGTTCAATACTAACCTGTGTTTGTTAAGGAGCGTTTCCATCGAGAGCCTCCGCAGGTGAAGATGACAGCGCGGATGAACTCCCGGCCGCATAATTTGACCCCATACGAGGGGCCGTCCAGTGCCTTTACTCCGGCCAGCAGCAGACACACTGCGAGCGCTGTGGTTTTCCACATCATGCTGAGAGCAGATATTCACTGACAGCAGCGGTTGATGTTCAGAAGCTGGTTACCTGCTGGGATCCCTTTGGTTCAGAACCAGATGCCTGTTTGATGATTTTTCCTGGGTTCCTATTCCTGCTTATAAAGAGATGAGAGGCACACATGCTCATACACACCCCCCCTCACCCCCGCAGGCAGGCAGGAGTCACAGATAACCCTGTAAGATAAAGTCAGAGACCTTTCTGGAAACAAAAGCAAGAGCAGGAAAGGTGAATGTGTAATTATAAAAGATGCAATGGCCTACTGTGACACGAAACACTCTTTCTCCATTTAAATCAATGAATCATATTTGCAATACGACTCATTTCAAGTCACTGCTGTGTTCAAAATTGACTTACAGTTTGTGGTGATTACACATTTCATGACAGAAATTGTAGTTAGTAATCTTTTACATTACATATAATCTGACTACTGTTTGATTACTTTTACATTACTTTTGACCTAAATGTATCACATATATAAATTGAATAAGATTATTATATAACAAAATACAAAGAGAAAGAAAATATAGTACATTCTACAACATGAAAAGTGCATTAGGGGTCCATGACGAACAGGTTAAATAAATACTTAATTAAATCATAAAAATGTAAAATAAAAATAAATAATTTAAAAATAAAAACACGCTTACTAAAAAAATATGCATTTCATTTGTTTACCTGCATGTCAATATAAAGAGAAACGCAAAATAGGGGAAATCCCTAAATTATGTTTATTTAATATCACTCAATCCATAAAAAAGTCATTTTAATCTGATTATGAGCTTTTTAAAATTAAAGGTTCAATAGATGATTCTCTACGGAATTTTTTTTATTATGCTGGTTGAGGAAAGTCTCCTCATATCCTCATAGCAATCACTATATGTTCAGCGGTCTAAGTGTATTTTTATAGACATCATCTGTGGAAAGCGTAGGAATGCTTTATTTTTATTTTTGAAATCATGTGGAAATAGTACAATAGTACTGTTAAATTGTTTCAGCAGGGACTGGTTGTCAGGATATTGGAATGCCAGGCTATGCAATTGCCACAGGGTTCTAGTTGGTTATGGCTGCTAAAAAAAAAAAGCACTCGTTTTATCATCCACTATAGGTGAAAATTGTAAGTCTGATCACTTATGAAAGTAACAACACACCTCTCATAAATCTGTGTCCCGAGTTCACCCAAATGCTTGTTTTACCTTCTTTGCACTTCTATGCATCATTTATTTTTCCTTTTTTTTCAGAAGATGTGATGACTGTGAGGTTAAAGGTTAAGAGACAAAGAGATGTAGCGAGCATGGCATTTTCAAAGTATGATAACACAGTCCATTGCACATGGTAATCTTTGTAACCACATGGACAAAGGTCGCCAATTTCCAAAATGACAACAGAATAATGAATTTTTAATGAATGCGATGATAACAATGACAACAGCATGACATTTCGAGAGACATTAACCATAATGTTTGACGTTTACAACTTCGCCTGCAAGGATGGTGGCCATGGACGTCTGTGTTTGGTTTATACAAATATTTAAATATAGAATATGTTATTTTAAATCTTTTACAGAAGCATAAAAGGAGAAGGTCCGTCATTTCCCAGATCTATTAAGTTATTCAAAATATATGCATAACATTTTTTTTTTTTTTTTACAAATTCAATACACAAATTCAATTTTTTTATTAAAAGTAATTAAATACTAATTAAACAATATTTAAATATAATAAAAAAAATTAAAAGTGTGTTTAATTAAAAAAGCAAGGATGGTGGCCACAGACCTCGTGTTTTTAGTTTATACAGATATAGCATATATTAT
Source organism: Abramis brama (assembly GCF_963993115.1). Taxonomy (NCBI): domain Eukaryota; kingdom Metazoa; phylum Chordata; class Actinopteri; order Cypriniformes; family Leuciscidae; genus Abramis; species Abramis brama. The sequence goes on along the minus strand of NC_139963.1, from coordinate 20,172,658 downwards.
TTTAATTATTTTAGAAGCAATTGCAGATACATCGCGTTCATGAGTGACATGTATTTTTTTTATAAAGGTAGCCAAATACTAATTAAATAATATTTAAATGTAATTAATTACATTTAAAAACGTAAAATGTATAGGTGATGTATTTTAATATTTTGACATATTTTAAGGCATGTTTTGATCATGTCAAATGGAGTAAAGGTTAAAAAAAAAAATGTATATATCAAAGTATGTACAATTTTTTATATTTCGTATTTATGCTAGATCGTGTTAACAGCTCGTAGATTCAGATCAGCTTTCTGTCAGTTGTGCTGTAATAGTAATACTTTAACGGAACAACACGACTGATTCCAGATCAGTACATAAACACCCCGTTTGCACAATCTGAGCGCGAGGCGCGTGTTGATTGACACGCTTCAGACAAACCAGCTGCTGAATGTCGCATCGGCTCTCCAGTTCCACAAATAGGAAGATGCGGCGTTATAGTCATTGTACCTGGACCAATCAGAGCGAAGAAATGGGGCGGGAACACAGCGAGTGGGTAGCAACAGTTGCCTGGGTGAGGACGAAGCGCCATAGCCACGGTAGTCGTGGTGACAAGAACCCAGCAACGAGAATCAACAACAACAACAACCCGATTCATTGAAAAAAGCATTAAATCAAAAAGTACCGCTGGAAAAGTCACTCGGAATAAGAGGTGATTCCGTTTTTTATATTTCATATGAAGTCACACTATTTTGAAAACCGAAGCAGGTGCGAGGATGATGATATTCTTGGCGTCTATCGATGTCCAGTAATCATTATTGGTGGCAGGGATTGCTAAGCGATCGAGTCGCGCGCTGTAGCCAGCTCATGTTTCTCATAAACGATAGACATGACCAACAGCCTCAGCAAAAGCTGCTCGTTGTTGTTATGACGATATACTAGATAGGTTGTACAAAATGGCGGGTGTTGTTTGCAATAATACGCGAGTCTCCATACCACACATTGCTAGATAGACACCCATACATAGCATTCGGCTAGCGTTGCTATGGAGCCAGGTGTTATAAACGCTGTTGGCATAGTTACACCGACGAGCACGCGGACAAACCCGCAGTTATTGCTGGATAAACCAGGGACCCTCTTGTCCTTAACCTCACTGATTATTGGATATGAAACCATATGTAATTATATGCCGAAATAACCTTCTGTTCATTGTAAATAATATACACATGCCCTCATGCAAACCAGGGAATTTGAGTGCGCAGATACTGTTTGCGCGTCAAGAAAATGTAATTATTTTCTGCAATATATATTTAATCTTTCTGCATTATTTGTAGTTTACTTCATGATTATAGTAACTGCGATCAAATACTTATTTTGATTTAATTATGATGTGCATATATTATATAATAATAGACTGGATTGATCCTATTGATGATATCAATACTTGTTAATTTATGTAAATAATATTTGTATTTTATTTACAATACATTATTATTGTGGATAATTATTATAATAGTATACTTTTATTTATGTAGGGCCTTTCATGAACCAAGTGATGCAGAACAAAACAATTGCAACAACAACATTCATAAGAAATACATAGTAAACTAGATGTAACGTTATACAGGCTTGATTCGAGGATTGTTGCGTAACTGAATCGTGAATTTGAGAGATTAGAGTAACTTAACAGTAATGAAGTAAATTGATACTGACACATGACATTATTGGGTAGGTTGTGTAACAAATGCTGGTAACAGTAGAAGACAAGCAACAATTAAGGGTTTTACTAACTGAGATTGGAGTTTTAAAGATCTAAGACTACATATGGTTGTTTTTTATTAGAGAAATACACCTTAATTTAAATAGAATTTTAATTTTTTAGTTTTTGAGTCCCACTTTGTGTTCTTGTTCTGTGTGCCCTCATTCATTTGCAAGCGGTGATCAGGTTACTGGTAATAGGACACCAAACGCTCTGCCCGAACCTCCTCTTCTTTTTGCTGGCCCAACAATGGTTGTAGTCTTTAGGGCTTTCCTGTAACCGTATGGTTGTGCCAAGGTGGTACTTAGTAAAAGTGATTAGTGATAATGGTAAAAACCCAACTAACAAGCATTACTATTAATATTGGTCATAGTTTGACTGAGTTTTTACATCAGTGCATAATTCATCCTGCACTATTGGCAGTTTTTACCTAGCGAATGGATGAAATTTCACACAACTGCATTTAAATGTAGTTTTCTAATATATTTTCTTTATTACACAGCTCTCTGAAATGCTTGATTCTGATTGGTCAGTTACAACGTTCCGACGTCAATAGATTACATTAGTTCCCGTCATCCTTTTCTGCGGCGCTGGTTCCGGTTTTTCCATAAATTTTTTTCCATAGGGATTTTAAAATAGTCTTTGTTAAAGCGTTATAAACAATTAACCAAGCCAATTAGCTTCAAGGTGAATCATAACACTACACACTTTGATTTGAAGCAAAAAAGTTTTTTAAAATTGGACAAAAAGACAAAGGTACACGACTGTGTGAAAATTGTGAACAGCGTAATCAAATTAAAAACGATGGACAAATATAAAATGACTCATTTACAAACGTTGATTATATGTTGCATAAAAACTATATTTTAAATTTATTGCAAAATATGCATATATTATGCAAACATTTCAGTATTTTGAGAGCGTAGAGAGATTGACTTGATTACATCATGCGCAGTGCTTCATGGGAGTGGGTGGAGCTAATGAGCTATTTTGGTGTGTGTTGCTTTTTTCGACTCTCTGATTGGTGTAATTTTCAGTACAGCATCATGGGTAATGTAGTTTTCCACCAGGAATTCCAATGTTAAACACGATTATTTAAAAAAATAAGCTAAAAAAACAGGCTGATGGCTTCAGCAGTAGAAAATACCATGGATTAACAACCTTTGAAAATCTGTTTCCTTATGGAGAAAATGAATGGAATCTTTACTTCTGGAACCCGACTGTTTCACTCTATATCAGGGGTGCCCAATCCTGCTCCTGCCGACCCTCCATAGGGTCTCCAACCCTAATCACTTGAAGCAACACACTTGAAGCAACCAAAAGGTCTTTAGGATCACTTGAAAATTAAAGGCAGGTGTGTTTGATTAGGGTTGGAGATGAACTGTGCAGGACAGTCGATCGGCAGGAGTAGGATTGGGCACCCCTGCTCTATAGAGTGGAACAGTTGGGTTCCGGAAGTAAAAACTCCACTCATTTTCTCCATAGGGAACTTTTTTTTTATTACTTATAACTTATAAACCATTAAAGACAGAGCTCCGAGGTTGTTTTCGATGGAATATGCTTCTTGAAGCCATCAGTTTGCATTTTTTCAACTTGTTTTTAAAACAATGCTGTTTAACAGTTGAATTTGTGGTGAAAAACTGCATTACCCATGATGCTGTATAGAAAATTCCACAAATCTGAGAATCATGCCAAGCAAATTGTGCCTAAAAAGCTCTTTAGCTCCGCCCACTCCCATGTAGCACTGTGAATGACATAATAATGTTGGTCTCCTATACTCTCAAAATCCTTAAAGGTGGTGGTATAATGCCCTTTTCACAAGATGTGAAATAAGTATTTGATGTCCCCAGAGTGTGTATGTGAAGTTTTAGCTCAAAATACCCCACAGATATTTTTATATAGCATGTTAAAAGTGTCACTTTTATGAGGGTTAGCAAAATGCATCGTTTTTGTGTCTGTCCCTTTAAATACAAATGAGCTGCTGCTCCCGGCACAGAGGGCGGAGCTTCAACAGCTCATGTCCTTTTTCCTCACACAGACATGCACTGAAAATTTCAAAAACTTTTAGCCTTTTATGTTCAAACCGGAGTCAGAAAATGATGGAGAGACTCAAGAAGAAGTGACAACATGTAGACAACATTTCTGAATGGTTAGTTGATGAATTTATGTAGCTTATGTGTAGTTGTTTAAGTTGTTTTCTTATGTTCTAGTCATTGATTAGCATATTCTGTCTTGATAATCTATAAATCGTGTTCCCGGGGGCGGGGTTTATAAACATTTTAGGGTTGGTGATGGGAGGTAAAAGTAAATATCTCCCTTTACTTTGAACTTTGAGTGTTGTAACTGCAGATGTTGTTTATGCTCAACCAGCAACATTACAAACTAACTAAAGTTAGAAAAGTGAAATCATAATCAACCACCCCTTTAAATATTTTTGTGTGTCTATATATGTTGAATATTTTGAACTGTATATTATACAGATTATACTGTATATAATATATTGCAATAAACTTAAAATATATTGCTTCTATAAATATAATCAACTTTAAATTAATAGTTTTTCTCCATCTTTATGGAGTAGGCCTATTTTTCTCGATCTCTCATTAATCATGCTGTTCACAATGCTACATGGGATTGTAGTTCTTTGTAGTTAAAGTACACAGTTTTGTACAATTTGTCTTTTTTTCTGATTTTCAAATACTTTTTTTGCTTAAAATAAAAAGGTTGTAATGTGATTAGCCTTGTACCTGATTGGTTTGGTTAATGGCTTAAAACACTTTAACAAAGAATTTTTAAAATCCCTATGGGAAAAAGGAATGGAAAAAAACTTCTGAAAAAGTGGGCAGGCACTAATGCACTCTGTTAATCCACCGTATAATGACAGCTCATCCTGGTATTTGAGGCTGGCGCGTATTACACGTCTCGTATTACACATGATGTATTACGCAATGTATTACACATCTCGTATTACACATTACCTTACATATTATCATGTGATTCCATGTGATTTATTGCACTCAGTCCAAGGGAACCCAATGGCAACTCCAGTTTATGTGAGAGAGCTGCAGCAGAGCTCCCAGCCCCAGCCCCAGGGAGGCGGTGTGACTCCCACATCAGGGCAGGCTGCCACCGTGACAGCAGCTCCCCAACAATTCCTGGCTGAACTTCAGACTACAGGTGCCACGCCTTCAGCGGCCCCCTCCACCGGCCAGACCACGCCTCCTCCCTCTCAAGCTCAGAAGAGCCAGGCAATCGTCCAGGCACCACCTGCACAAGCCCCGCCCACTCAGACTCAATATGTCACAGCTGAGATTCAGAGCTCACCTACGCAGTCCAGCAATGCTCAGAATACACCACAGTACATTGTTGTCACAGTTACAGGTAAGAGTAAATCAACTCTCTAAGAATGAATGTCTTGAGATGTAAGATGAGCAAAATACGTGGGAACAAAAGACCTTGATTTTATACATGCCTATATTGAGATATCATTTTGGTAATAGATGTCTTCTTCCATCAGATATGATTGTATTTTGCACAACTTTTTGCAACTGCTTTTTATCACTTAATTAGAAGGACCACAATTACTAAATTGTGTCCTCTGTTACATAGGGACTACTGAAAATACATTTAGATGTTTATTTTAAAATGCAAAGTATTGAAAATCAAAATAGAGCTCTGTAAACATTTGCATTTTTATATGCAATAATATATAAGTGTGTCCCATCGGGTAATCAAAAGTTCTGCGCACACACTTGCAGTCTTCACACCTACTTGAACACTTGGGCCAAATACAGGAAAAACGTCATGTAAGTAAACAAGTGGTCAAGTGCAAAGACCGCAAGTGTGGGTACTTAGGCTCTTTGACTGAAGGAGGGACATATCTAGAGAACAGAATAACATAGACACTTGATACATTCTAGAAACCACCTAGCCAACCCTAAGCAACCAGATAAAGCACATTAGTAACTAGTGGTTCAACTAAAAAAATTAATTGGGGCAAGGGGGGTCAGTAAACAAAAAGTAACTAATACACTAATTACAAACATAGATTAAGTAGTATTCAGGTACAGATATGTAATAATTCGGCCTAAATGTAAAATAACACTTTAGTATTCACTGTATGAATTAGATTTAATAGATTAATCTTTGTTAAAGCTGTGTTTTGTTGTTTGATTGACATTAATGACTCAGACAGCAGCAGGTATTCATAGGCTGCTGTCACTTTAAGAGCTAATGCACGGATCCGATATAATGATACACATCTGATTTCTTTCTCAACTGTGTTTACGAGAATTCTTGCCGAGACAGGTTTTTTGACATAATTTTGTGTCCGTTCAAGCGCAAGGAGAAGTGAAATAGGAAACAATTCGGTCTGCGTGCGCTATCAGTACGTAGCCTCTCTGTGTGTCCGTGCTTTGGTTGTGTGCATAGATGACAGCGCGCAAATAATGAATTGAGTTCTCTTTTGCCTCTTCTTGTTGGAATTGTTTAAAATAGCTTGAATGTGTTAATTGGCAAGACAAAACACGTGCAAACGATAAACTCTATAATGGTATAATGGTAAACAATGGTCTATAAACAGTCTATGATGGTTAAACTTTGCAATTAATCCACGAATCGCATGCGTGCTGAACCGTGTGGCCTGGTCCGTACGGATCATGGACCAACTACGATCCGTTTAACCCCTACTAGTTACCACCAAGCAACATCTGGGAAATCTGTCATGGCAGTGTGTTTTATACAGGCAAGCACCACTCATATTTTCTTCTGAAAATGTAAAAAACAACAACTATTTTTATAATTTTTCTTTAATAATCATCTCTATAAATGGTTTATTTTACCATAAATTATATATATATATGGTAAATTATATATATATATATATATATATATATAAAATATATAAATATATTTTTATTTTAAATGTATTTTTATTAATTCATATTATTATTCATATTATTAGTTCAATTCCCAGAGAAAGCATGAACTTAATAAAATGTGTACCAAGTTGCTTTGTGTAAAAGCGTCTGTCAAATGCATAAATGTAAAATATTATTTTAAAATTAATATACTTGTTTTTTTCTCAATTTTTTTTCCTCCTATCCTAAACAGTTTTCTCTTTTCTTCTTCTGCTGTAGAGGGTTCTCTTCATTCCAGTGACTCTGTGTCAGATTCTAGTCCTCCTGCTGCTGTGGTCCAGACTGGAGTTCCTACGCAGGTGGTGCAGCAGGTTCAGGCCGCACAACAGGTAACACAAACCCTAAACACCAAACTTGTGCACCCAAATACACAGTAAAGCCTCCCGCACCGCCACTCACCTAAACAAGCACAACTTTGGAATGCACTGCAATGGCTTCAAGTCTTAAATCAAGAAATAATTTAATATTTACACTACTGTTCAAAAGGTTAATACTTTAATACTTTTATTCAGCAAGGATGCATTCAATTGATTAAAAGTGACTGCTGAGTGCTGTTTCTTTCAAAAACGTTGCAAAAAAAAATCTTAATGACTCCAAGCTTTTGAATGGTAGTATAGATTAATATACCGATTGACAAACGTGTATAGAAACCCTTTGGAATTATCTGGCTTGAAAACATGATGGTTATGATGACAAAAAATGTCAATGCAGTCATTTTTCCCCCCATATCTGTACACAAATAAAATTATTATTATTATTATTATTATGTCATTTATTTATTTTATTTTTTTTGCACACAAAAAGTATTCTCATCGCTTCATAAATTTAAGGTTGAACCACTGTAGTCACATGGACTATTTTAATGTTGCCTTTACTACCTTTCTGGGCTTTGAAATTGGTAATAAGAGAGCTCTCGGATTTAATCAAAAAGATCTTAATTTGTGCTCCGAAGATGAACGAAGGTCTTACGAGTTTGGAACGACATGAGGGTTAGTAATTAATGACAGAAATGTCATTTTTGAGTGAACTAACCCTTTAAGTATGTGAATGTCTTGAATATGACATTGAATTAAACATGAATTAAAGTGTTCAAAAGAATGCATTATAATTCGGGTAGTTTTGACCATATATATATATAATATGCACACATACAGAACTGTGGTTTTCTTTTATGCCAAATGTTTCGCTGAATATGGTCTAATTAAGTTAGATTATCAGATCAGAAGAAGTGTTGTTGAAGCTTGGAAAGCTGGAAGAGGATTTCTAAACACCTGGGCCTCAGTCAGTCCACAGATGGAAAAAAATTCAGCACAGCTTGTTGTTTGAGGTTTTTTTGAGTTTTGTATAAAAAGTTCTTATAAAAAGGCTGCAGACCTCGAACGAATGAGACATGACGATTGAGGGATTCTGTGGTTTTCTAAACCCTGAACAACACTAACGTTCATTGCAAGTGACCACAGAGGAAACCACTGCTCTAAGAAAATAAAGCCCATTTTAAACATGTTAAACTTACTTTAGCACGCAGCTCTTTGTTCTGTTTCTCTAGCTTTGAGTTACGCTGAGACTGTTGTGTAGCTAGTGCTAAACCAAATTCTCTGTGGCAGCAGATAATGCCTTTCACATTGTTCTTCCTGATACATGCACCTAACACCTTCTTGCTTTCTTCAATAGACCATACTTTTTCTGGGTGAATGCCAAATTTCTTTGTCACATTCAATCTGACTGACTCAGTCACTATGGAGTCCATGTGCTGTGCTAACAATGACTTGAACTCACTGTCTGTCTATAAAGGTGTAGCTAGTCCACCTTTTTCAGTTGTGGTGATTAGTCTAGCATTCCTTCTAACCATTTTGTGAGTTTCTTTGTTACCACACAATCAAAAACACTAAAAACTTATCTGTTCAACAGAGGGTACACTTGTAAACTTTCCAATTTACCAACACTTCACACTTAACTTCCATGCCGACAAGAACAGAGGATAAACAGAAATAACTAGCACGTAAAGCTAATCCTTCTCTGCCTAAAGCAAAGGATACAAAATATTAGCACATGCTGCTAACCGTCCCTGATAAAGCAGAGGATAAATCTTCACTAACTTTACAGAGGATAAACCTTCTCTAGCAAGAGGATAAAACAATATTAACATGTAATGCTAATCTTCCCTGCCTGGCAGAGGATATCTTCAAACTTTAAGCAAACTTTTAGAGGATAACTTAGTTAACCAAACTCTACAGCTGTTTGCTAACTTCTTCTCTGAACGGCGCAGAGGAAAAACAAATTTGTACTGGTTTGCAACGGTTCTTTGAATGGAGTGAAACTCACCAAATCTTTTGTTTGTAGAGAAAGATTCCGTCTGGAAAAGTTCAGTCTTTGAGATTCTTTGTGCTTGAAGTTTCAAGATTCAGATCTTTGAGCTTGAAGTTCTTTGTTGACTTTCTCCATCCGGGTCACGGCACCAAATTGTTGGAAACTTTATTCCTTCATCGAAGCAAGACCAGGAGACGTCGGGATCGCGTTCAAACATTATTCTTTATTGAGAACTTTGCGTTGCGTTGCTGCAGTTCTTCCAACAGTCTAATCTAGTTCTATACAGTATAGTTTTTTATACATTTATAAGGGAGGGACTGAAAAAGGTGGAGCCAAATCCAAACAAAGCATGCAAATGTAGGGATGAAAACTGGTTAGGCAGGTTATCTGGCTTGCTCAAGAGAAACAGACCCAATCAGCATAACTATTCAAACGCATATATGCTAATCCAATCAGCCTAACTATTCAACGTCTGGAGCTGGGGCTCCAAGAGCCATTAAAGACAAAAGGTGAGAAACAGGAATTGCAACTTTGCTTAGCAGAATCATTCATGTTATGTACGGAAGCATATTTGAAATAGATTCTTAAAATTTGTTATTCTTCACTGGTTAATCACAACATAGGCTTCCATTGTTTTTTTATAAACTATATAAAATTAATATGCTATTTATATATATATATATATATATATATTTTTTTTTTACCTAAGTTGCACTACAAATTTATTTTGTAGTTTACACTACTACTCAATTTGTGTACACCACTGTTCAAAGGTTCATGATTGGTAGCAGGGCCATAACTAGGGTTACCCCGAAAGCCTGCTGAAATATTAAGCAGCACCACTGTTTTCAACATGGACAATAATGAGTAATGTTGCTTGAGCATCAAATCAGCATATTAGAATGATTTCTGAAGGATCATGTGACACTGAAGACTATAGGAATGATGCTGAAAATTGTCGTCACAGAAATAAATTACATTTTAAAATGTATTCAAATAGAAAAAACATTTTAAAAAATGTACCAACCGAAAATATTTTTGAACAGTAGTGTTCCCAAAACATATTTAAAGGTTTATTTAGTAATATTGTATTTGTGTACCGCTATATTGCACAACAGTGGTCTTTGACACCTAGCATCGTGGATGAAGCTAAAACATTATAGTAAATTTATGGTTACCAATATCAATATAGAAATACCCTTTTCACAGTTAGTAGTGATTTATTCCCTAGAGAGAAGATTCTTATAACAGGGGTAATGTGATTAGTATTCAGGTTAACATGTGATCTCAACATCTCTGCCCCAAATAAATCGGCTTTAATTAGGCCACTAATATGACTGGAGTCTTTATCTCATTTTAAACACAAGTTTAAAACACAAGCACTATTCTTTTTTTTCTTTTTTTTTCAGAAGTAAAGCTTTTTAATGAGAACAAGCATTAGAGCTGTAAACCTTGGCCCAGTTTTGAACAATTAGACTGTGGTTTGTCATTCTTACAGTTGCTTGTTCAGCGAGCTAATGTTTTTCATTTCCCCTGCAATCGTTTAACAGAGGTCAGTAGTTCAAGCCACATCTCAGACAACGAAAACCGAGCCGAGCCCCCAGCTGAATGTCACCAGCCTACAATCCGTGCACCTGACACAGGAGGTAAGCTGTCTCTCTTATATAAATGTGTTATTATGTCAGTTCAGACTGGCTTTGCTGTCAATTTGATGCCACTAGCTATGTTTCCATCCAAAGTAGTGAATTTAACTTCAAATTTGAATTTAAAGCGCAAAATTTAAAACATTTACGAATAAAGCACCGTTTCCATCCCATGTGTTCAAGAGAACCAAATCATCACTTCCTGGGAAATTGGCACAGAAATTCTGTAATAAATATGGAAGTTACTGCAATGTGGCTGGTTTTTTTTGCGTCTCAGAGTACGCAGACGAAACTCAAAAAACATTGTAATTTTATCTTGCGGTAAATGTCTTTCCTTTGTAGTTTATGCGCATCTTCTGATTGGATAAAAAAACATCCGCCTCAGTTGAGAGCATACGTTCTTTTATGTGCATTTTCATCCAGCTTTTTTATGCAAGTATTCCAAAATTGACAAAAAATAAGTGTATGGAAACATGGCTTATGATGTCAAGACAAGTTCAACCCGTGACCAATATAAAATACATTTCATGTGCATTTCATGTAATGTTCATAATCATGCCATCTTACATTAAAGGAATAGTTTATCTTAAAAAAAAGTTTCTTAACCATTCCTTTAATGAAAAGTTCTCTAAGCAGGCAGTCGTCTAACCCTCTAATGGTTGCTTTCAGAGCCCTTTTCTCAGACAGAGAGGAAGTGATGCACAGAGAGAGAGTGAATTGAAGAGAAAGAGAGAGATAGAAGACTGGTTGGAGCGTAGGCCAGCAGTAGTACTACTAGAGAAACTCACTAACACGTTTGGAGACAGTTTATCTTACGCAACTGTTAATGGAGGTTTGCTGGATTACTCATCTTGTTTCCCCCCATCTCTACCTGTCGCTTATTCGCCCGTCACCTTCTCTCTACCTGTCATGTCGGTGGGCTGGGAGACAGACGGGGTCTCCTACACCTCTGCTGCTGTGCCAGATGTGCAGTCTTTCCTCTATGAGATGTCCTCAGCCCATAGCGTAGGTGACTTTAGCTAAAACAGTGTGTAGGTGAAGCTGTGGTCAATCAGCGAGAGATTGTGTTAGATCAGTTAGCGCAGTGATTTCCAACCAGGGGTCCATGTACTTCACAGGATACATTGGGTATTTTGCTTTGTAAAGACTATAGAACATAACTTAAATTATTATAATTAATAATAAATAAAAAAAAGTTTGGGGTCTGTAAATGATATATTTTTTAATGTTTTTTAAATTAATGTTTGTTTGTTTTTGCCCACCAAGGCTGCATTTGTTTGCTAATAAATACAGTAAAAATAACAAAAACAAAAATAACAATTTGAAATTAGTTTTTTTTTTTAAATATAATTAAAAATGTAACTTATTCCTTTCAGCATCATCACTCCAGTCTTCAGTGTCACATTTTGGCACATTTAGAAATCAATATAATATGCTGATTTGATGCTCAAGAAACATTTCTTATTATTATCAATGTAGAAACAATGATTTTTTTTTTAGGATTCTTTAATAAGTAGAACGTTTATTTGTAATAGAAATATTTTGTAACATTATAAATGTATTTACTGTCACTTTTGATCAATTTAATTAGTATTCTTTTTAATAATAAAATAGAAAAATCTATTAAAAATGTACTGACCACAATGGTTGAAGTGTAGTGTAGATATACAAAATATATAAGTATATCTAAATAAATAAAAAATGATCTATTTTTAACACATTCCAAAAAAGCTTTTAGTTTGCTGTTGAGGATGTGATGTTTTTTGACGGGTACATAAGACTAAAAGGTTGGGAAACACTGAATTAGTGCACTGAATGTGGTTGCAGACATTAAATATATATATATATAAACAAGTTTATTGCAGAACTGTGATGGTGTCAATTGTACCTTCTCAATTTGTGTATTGTTGTATGTGTGCCACAGGTACAGCAGCAGCTCCAACAGGTGCCAGTCCAGCATGTGTATACTAACCAGGTGCAGTATGTGGAAGGAGGAGATGCTAACTACACCACCAGCACCATGTGAGTATTCATGGAAACCATCGCTCGGCCCCAGCATTGTGCATCTGTGCTGAATCAGCTACAGGGCTTTTCACACTAAACATGCTTCCTCAGTTAACTCTTCATTAAAGTCACTGTTGTTGGATTTTGGCCGTTTTATTCAAAAGTGGAGAAAGATGAATGTGAGCTTGCAGGGACAGGGTTTAAAGGGATAGTTCACCCAAACATTTCCATACTATGGAATTCAATGACAGAATAGATAGGGAGAATTTTTATTTCATTCCAATTTTACGGGTTTTTTTGTACTATTCTGTTCAAAAGTTTGTCAATGAAATATATATACATTTTTAAAAAAATTAATATTTTTATTCAGCAAGGATGCATTTATAATGTTACAAAATATTTCTATTCATCAAAAATGGAGCGTCAAATCATCATATTAGAATGATTTCTGAAGGATCATGTGACACTGAAGACTGGAGTAATGATTCTGAAAATACAGCTGAAAATTAACAGTTTTAAAAATAGAACAAGACCATTTTGAAGTGACGTGTTGCCAAGTGTGGTTTCCCATACTCGGAATTTGTGCTCGGCATTTCACCCAACCAAGTGCACACACACAGCAGTGAGTATTGAACACATACACACCCAGAGCAGTGGGCAGCCATTTTTGCTGCGGCGCCCGGGGAGCGATTGGTGGTTAGGCGCCTTGCTCAGGGGCACCTCAGTTTTGTGTGTTTATTGACTTCCCCAACCTACATTTCCTGTTGATACTGAGACTCGAACCCGTGACCTTGGGGTTACAACTCTCTAACCATTAGGCCACACTGCCCCTAATTATGCTCACAATGTGTGAAAAGCCCAAGTTTTTTTGATAAAAATTCTGAATCCTGACCCTTGTCATTTTCTCACAGTCGTTCCAGCAGTTTCCCCTACACAGAGACCCCTCTGTATACCCAGACCACTGCTGGACAGTACTACGAGAGCACCCCTGCCTCCGGTTCTGAGGCCACGTCCCCCGGCACCCCTCTCACCGTCTCAGTCACAACAGGATCCCCTGGGGTGTCCATGTTTGTGGCAGGGACAGGGCAGATCGTGGCCAATCCCACGACGGCGGCTGTAGGTGGAGTCACAGCTGTAGTGGCAGCCACGGGGACATCAGCGAACGGTTCTGGAGATTCCGGGGGCGAGGCTAACGGTAGCAGCGGGAGCTACGTGATTCAGGGCGGCTATATGCTGGCCGGCAGCGGCACCGGCAGCAGCGGAAACGGTCACGGTTATCCGCACCCCACCCGTGCCTCTCCGTCCACCGTGAGTATAAACGAAGGCGAGGACAATAGCGTGCCGTCGGCAGACAAAAAGGTATGACGACAGCAGGGGCGGGGCTTAATCGTCACTCATCGCCACTCACAGATTCCCTCCTCTTTCTGCCACCCAAACGAATTTAAACGCATGGCGATCTCATTGATCAGTTCCACGTGTCAGAGAGCACAGTGATACTTCCAAATTCAGTTTTATTTAAATAAAGCCATCAGACTGACCTTTGTCAGAATGCTATTTCTATGACGACACATGTCCAGTTGACATGTAGCTCATCATTGATGCTTGCTAAGGCTTTCACTGTGCTGTCGTATTCATCGAAGAAAACATTACATTCAGTCATGACCATATTCATATTATCTATGAGAGACAGAGGGCCTTGTGTGGTCCTGTTCAACATGTTCATATATACAGCAGCCTTCCAAATTTGCTGCACATACAAAATTCTTTCAGGTAATGATTGAGGCATTCCATTGATTTAATGTTTCATTGCATACTCGTCTTGTATGCCACGGCACGCAGAAACAGTTGTCGAGAGGCATACAGTGCGGGGAAAAAAGTGTTTGCCCCCTGTCTGATTTTCTGTATTTTTGCATATTTGTATCCTGAATGTCATCATATTTACTAATGTATTAAGCAGCGCAACTGTTTTCATAGTTGATAATGATAAGAAATGTTTCTTGTGCAGCAAATCAGCATATTAGAATGATTTCTGAAGGATCATGTGACACTGAAGACTGGAGTAATGATGCTGAAAATTCAGCTTTACCATCACAGGAATAAATTACATCTTAAAATATATTCAAATATATTCAAATAGACAACAGTTATTTAAAATTGCAATAATAATTCACAATATTACTGTTTTTACTGTATTTTTGATCAAATAAATGCAGCCTTGATGAGGATAAGAGACTTCTTTCAACAAAACACTTAAAGTCCCCCTGTAGTCATTAATTTTAACCCTTAAAACTCATCTTTAAACTCATCTTTAAGTTTTTTCCAGTGAATGGAAAAAATGTTCATTTAATCTACGCGGATCCATGAATATGCTAATTAGCCCCGCCTCCACTCAATCACACCAGCTCAGAGATCCACTTGGTCAACTTTACTGTAGTAAACGCTGCACAATGTTATCGATCTTTACAACGCCGAACACATAAAAGTAATTGATATGATTAGCCTTTTTTTTTACTACGTTATCAAACAGCTAATAATGTGTCGCTAATGTTACACAAACCATGTTCCCGTTCACCATCTCAGAGTCAGACAGCTGCTTTCTGAAAATCAGTATCCTTAGAAACGCTTCGAACAACATAGTAGCTCAGTGGAGAAAGGCATATAGTTCATCTTAACATCGTAATGTCCGTCACATATATAATTAATCCGCTATATTGCTAAATGTACCTGATTTTTCATATCAACAGAAAAATGTACTGGGATAACCTGGCTTCTTTTGAGACTCCCCTGCTTCAGAGAGCAGTTCATGATATGCTAAATCCCGCCCGCACGTTGATGTGATTGGCTACATTTCAAACTGCGTTTTTGAGACTGTCTTTGGTTCAATGGCGTTTTAAGGAGAAAATACTCAGCAATGATGTTGACTTATGAATTTCCACATGGTTTGCCTTAAAACATATTAAAAACACCACATAGACATATAAACAACTTTTGGTACAAGATTTTTCTCCCAAACCAAATTTTTTTGCTACTTATTACCCAACTCTACTAAACTCTACAACTCTTGCATACTGAAACCTTGAACACCAGATAAATGAAAGACACACCAAAACTTTGTTTTCATTTTAACACCAGGCTATATATTACCACAATCTATAAGAAATGTGCACAAACTCAGAAATTAAGACAAAGACATTCACAGCACTGTATGTTTTCATGAAGCTGTCAGAATGAGAATATTTGTATAGACATGGCTAAATAATGCCATTTGTTGTTTATTTAAAGTCAACATGAAATTAAAATTCCACACATTCCGATCCAGAACAACTGCTTCCTATCATCCAATCAATTCATGAGAAATAAAATCAAGTTCTGTCCTACGTTGTTTTCCACTTGAATATTTTGTTTTGCTTTAAAGTGAACTAAAATGGGTTAGTGAATGCTGTTTTTTGTTGACTTTAAATGATATAACATAAACTATGCATGAATGCATAATTACAGTGCATATGCATGAGCGGTGTCTGCATGCAAAAGCGCACGCACATGTTTGCATTTAGGCGTTTGCGTGTATCTTAGGTCATCCTTTAGCCTGGGCTCTCTGTCTGAGTGTGTGTATGGCTGTGTGTGTGTCTTATCCCGGCAGCTGTCCTCTGGCCCTCAGGTGCAGTGGTTGTTGGATAATTATGAGACCGCAGAAGGGGTGAGTTTGCCCCGGTCCACTCTTTACTGCCACTACCTGCTGCACTGTCAGGAGCAAAAGCTGGAACCTGTCAATGCAGCGTCCTTTGGAAAACTCATCCGCTCGGTGTTCATGGGGTTGAGGACCAGACGTCTCGGCACACGGTGAGAGAAAGGTCACGTGACCTCTGTCTGTTAGCGCCCAGTTTATTTAAGTGAATCAGTTTGTTCAGATTCAAGTGAAACGTAGTTGTTTATCACTAAGTTTTTGTCTAAGTTAGATTGTTTCATTGTCTATATATTCAAATCAGAATCAGTTTATAAGAATGATTCGCTCACAGACATCAACTCACGGTAAATTCATGTGGCATACACTACAATAAAAAGTTTGGGGTCAGTAAGATGTTTTCTTTTCTTTTCTTGAAAGAAATTAATACTTTTATTCAGCAAGGACACATTAAATCAAAAGTAACAGTAAAGACACTTATAATGTTACAAAAAAAATTATATTTCTGATCTTTTGAACTTTCTATACATCAAAGAAAAAAGAACGTATCACTTTTTCCACAAAGATATTAAGCAGCAAAACTGTTTTCAACATTAATAATAAGAAATGATTCTTGAGCACCAAATCAGCATATTACAATGATTTCTGAAGGATCATGTGACACTGAAGACTGGAGTAATGATGCTGAAAATTCAGCTTTAACATCACTGGAATAAATTACATTTTAAAGTATATTAAAATAGAGAACATTTATTTTAAATTGTAATAATATTTCACAATATTACTGTATTTTTTTTAATAAAATAAATACTTCTTTCAAAAACATAAAAAAATCTAGCCGACCCCAAACTTTTGAACAATAGTATATATATTATATATTCATAGTTTTTAGTGTATTAATTAAGCAGTAGTGTATGTTTTTGTGAGTCATGCATATATACACGTATGTGGTTAGAAGCCTCCATGATCCAATGGTTCAGGTCATGCAGGTGCACTGAAGCTTTGGTGTGTTTGTTCCAGAGGGAATTCCAAATATCACTACTATGGACTGCGGATCAAAGCGAACTCGTCTCTGCTCCGACTGATGGAGGACCAGCAGCACCTGGCCATGAGGCAGCAGCCCTTCTCTCAGAAACAGAGGTCGACACACATGCTCTCTGTCATTTCATGCTCTCAGTCTCTCTGGTTCCTGTGTTTCTCAGTACGTCTGATTCTGTATCCCTGCAGGTTGAAGCCGGTACAGAAGGTGGAGGGAATCACTAACGGGATGTCTTCAGGCTCTGGACAGCAACAGCAGCAGCAGCAGAGCTCGGGTCTGTCGGACATCAGCACCCAGGTCCAGCAGTACCAGCAGTTTCTAGGTGAGATTTTTAATATACACATGACTGATTGTGTTCAATTTGTTTTAGTGAATCTGTTTGTTTGAACAAGTCATTATATGGTTGCTGTAATCCTTGATATTTAGATGCGTCCAGAGCTCTCCCCGAATTCCCTGATGTTGACCTGCAGGGTAAAGCTTTACCAGAGGGCATTGAGCTGGAACATCTCAAGAGCTTTCAGCTGCTCTACAGAGAACACTGCGAAGTGAGTCTTGTCTCTTCTTCTCTGTTTGAATCCATTGATTTTCTGTCTGCATTGCAAAAAATATCTGTTTATGAGCTAAATATCTTTTCAAGCTGTTTTTATCTGATGTTGTGTGTTTCTTTAGGCCATTCTTGATGTAATGGTCAACCTTCAGTTCCCTTTGGTGGAGACTCTTTGGAAAACATTTTGGAGGTTCAGTGAAAGTCAGGCAGGAGACTCAGCAACACTAGCTGTGTAAGTTTACTTCTCAGTACAACAAACTCCTTTAGACCAACACATGTCAAGGTTTTCACTGTTACATGAGTTCAGGAGGAATTTATTAATGTGGCTCTTGGGTGGTTGAGGCCTTACTCCGTGTCTACACTGGACGCGACAGTTGTCGCAACAGCTTGAGGCGGCCTACACAGGATGTGACAAAACGACCGGTGCAAATCCCTTTGTTCTTCATGTCAGAAGTAGCGTGAATGCTTGAAGTACGTCAAAAATAGAACGGGGCATCAGTTTAATGTCTGGAATTTGTTGTGTCGCTTTGCGTAACGCCGCATCTAGTATAGACAGCATCTCTGATTTTAAGGCCGTGTGTCCACCAAAGCATTTTTTCACGTGACTGGTGTATTTTTCCGATTGATTTCAATGGGAGCACCGTGTTTTTAAAATGCCAGGAGCGTAACGAGGTGCTAAGTATGGAAGTTTATTTCTGCCATAGAATAAAAAAAAAAAGGTAATTGCAACTTTTTATCTCACAATTCGGACTTTTTTCTCACAATTGCGAGTTTACATCTCACTTTTTATCTCAGAATTGTGAGATATAAACTAGCAATTGCAAGAAAAAATTGCATGAATTGCGTGTTTACATCTCACAATTCTGACTTTATAACACGCAATTGGGACATATAAAGTCAGAATTGGGTGATATAAACGGGCAATTCTGAGGAAAAAGTCACAATTCTATTTTAAATAATAATATTTATTTTATTCTGTGGCGTAAACAAGCTTCCATAGCTGAGCGTCTTTTTCATGCTGAAGCGCTGAACACTGTGTTTTTTTTACAGGAGAGTTGAAAAATGTTCAACTTTGGATAAAAAGCAGCGCTCATCACTGTCACTTTTTACCCAGGAGGGGCGGGACAATACCACACCGACCAACCGCCACATTCCGCTTGTACGACGTCAACAGATGACAAAAAGCATAATGACGGAACAAAATAATTTAAAACAAGAGCCAGAGCAAATACTTTACAATGAATCAACATTTTTATATAGAAACAACACAGAAACAAACTATCTGTGAAATGATTCTGTATAATAGCAAGCAAAGCGTCTCAGCTGAAAAAACCTCTGCGCTGCCAAAACGCTCTCAAGCGCCCACAGCTAGGCATTTTTAGCAGAGCGCCTAGCGTTTTCAATTAGCTAAAAACGCTTTGGTGGACACAAGGCCTAATGGGTTCTATTTTCTGTTGTAGTGTTGCGTTGCGCCGCTTGCGTCTGGTTTAGACACGGTCTTAGAAATTCTTGAATCAAATATGTTAAAGTAGGCTTCATAGAGTTAATGAATAATTAGACACTAAACACTATCCGTTTTTCTTCGGATGTTTTATTAGACATGATGAGTCGGAGAAGAGGCTGCCCAAATCATGTTTGGTGCAGCTCTGTAAATATGATCCAGTGCTTCGCTGGAGTCGTGACTGCGACAACACACTGTACCAGGGCCTGGTGGAGATGCTCATCCCAGACGTTCTGAGACCTATTCCCAGTGAGTTGACCAATGTACTCTCACTACAGATTTGCATTTTAATATGCAGCAGTATGTGCAAGAGCCGGTGGTGATCTATCAAGTAAGTCACATTTTGCCAACAGGGGCCTCTTTTCACTCACATTCACCTTCATCTTGCTAACTTGTGGGTCAATATCAGGGCTGTTGGGTACCAATTATGGGCGTCCACTGCCAGACAACATCATATATTTTGCTGAAATTAATTCTGAATTCTTTCTCCAAGGTGCCTTAACACAAGCCATCCGAAACTTTGCCAAGAGTCTCGAGAGCTGGTTGACTAATGCCATGATGAACATTCCTGAAGAGATGGTTCGTGTCAAGGTCAGTGAAATAAAAAAAGAGACCTTAAATGTTTGTTAAATGTTTGAACGGTACTCTTATTGAAAGGGTACCCACGCTTCTTGAAAGTATGTGAAAACAAACATAGATCCTTGAAAGTGCTTGAATTAAACTTGAACTAAATTTTGTTGGTGATATCACAAAAATTAGCCTTTATGCACTGCCAAAGCCAGAATGAAACAGCGCTACTGATTGAAGGGAAAGCGGGAAAAACCTGAAAAGCTTATGGATCATGATCACGTGCAGCAGCCCTGCATGATGTATGCCTGAGAAGCATGGAGCTATTTAACTACCTCAGTGTCAGGGAAGTTCAAATTCATCGATGCTTGGCTCAGTATCAAGCTACATCAAAATTGGTTAATCAAAGTTACAACAAATAACACCTAATAATAGGGTTTATAGGCGCAGTGCTGCTTGTTTACAGATATAACTGGAAAAAACGATATATTTCTGCTGTTCCATAAGCGCCATCTACTGTCAGAGATTGAATTTGTATTTTCATTCAGAGTGTCTGCATTGGTCAACCACTACAGTAGTACAGTGGTACAGTACAATACCATAAAACATCTGTTTTTATGAATGACTAATAAGAGTTAGTGCGCTTGGTCTAACAGGAACTTAAAACAGTGTGCTTGTGAAACATAGTAGTCACGCATGCAATTTTAAACTAGGGGAGTTTACTAAAATTGAAAGTGTTTAAAGACTTAAAAACTTTCCCTAATGAATTTCATTTGGATTAAGAGAGTTCTCTTTATACTGTTTTAATTTTAAATGATATTTAATAGCAAAACAAAATCCCTAGTAAATACATACAACCGTGGTATTTTAGCTATTTAAATTATACATACCCAACAAACAAATAATTAAACATTAGATAATAAAACTGTTACTTATTGCATCTTTCCTCTGTGAATTGGCCTTTGTTTTTAGGTGACGTCTGCAAGCGCTTTCGCTCAGACTCTGCGCAGATACACCTCTCTAAATCACCTGGCCCAGGCAGCTCGTGCCGTCCTGCAAAACACAGCGCAGATCAACCAGATGCTCAGTGACCTCAACAGAGTGGACTTTGCCAATGTGCAGGTGTGTGTGACTAAACAAACCCCCTCACATTTCAGTTAGATTTGAAACTGGACACTATTTATGAGGACTGAACTAGAGCTTTCATCTGTCACCATGTGAGATGAACACTCACTTTTTGTATGCATGTGGGTGTTTGTGGTCTGTCTAGCTATTAGGGAAACGGAAACCCAACTGAGTGTTTAGCATAACATACAGTTTGTTTCCTTGAAAGTGATTTTAATTAGTGGTTTTGCTGAGTATGCCAGCCGTCATTTAGCTGATGATTTTATCCAAAATGACTTTCAGTACACATATTAATAAGGTCACCGCTGGGTAAGGTGTCTTACTCAAGAGCACAATGGTGATCGTTTGTAGATCAACCCTTGTGGAATGAAAACCATTTTTGGTAACATTTTGGTCATAGCTTTAACCGCTAGGGCTAGGAAATAACAAAAAGGGAAATGCTGACATTTTCACATTCTCACATTTTCTTCAGAAAGTAAATATATAGTTTATTTTGCTGTTTTTGATAGATGGATGGATGGATGGATGGATGGATGGATAGAAAACAAATAGTTAGAAAAAAAAGAAAAGAAAAAAGAAAAAAAATAGATAGATAGATAGATAGATAGATAGATAGATAGATAGATAGATAGATAGATAGACAGACAGACAGACAAATGGTTCTTAATATCAAAATGTAAAAAAAACAAAACAGTTTTTGCTGCTTAATATTTTTGTGGAAACCCCGATACGCTAAAAGAACAGCATTTATTTGAAATATAATTTTTTGTAACATTATAAATGTCTTTACTGTCACTTCTAATCAATTTAATTCGCCCTTGCTGAATAGAATTTTTATTTTATTTTATTTTTATACTTCATGGTTTCCTCAAAAATATGAAGCAGCACAACTGTTTTCAACACTGATAATAATAATAAATGCTTCTTGAGCAGTGAATCGGCATATCAGAATGATCTCTGAAGGATCATTAATAGATATTTCATTTAGTTCGGGTTTTTGAATCCCCATGTGCTTCCTCCTGTAGGAACAGGCCTCTTGGGTGTGCCGGTGTGAGGACCGGGTGGTGCAGCGGCTGGAGCAGGACTTTAAACTGACCCTTCAGCAGCAGAACTCTCTGGAGCAGTGGGCAGCCTGGCTGGATGGTGTGGTCTCGCAGGTCTTAAAGCCGTACCAGTCCAGCTCTGCCTTTCCAAAAGCAGCTAAACTCTTCCTGCTGAAGTGGAGCTTTTACAGGTGGGCTCCAGAAGGTTGTACTAACATTCACACGAGGGTGTGCTCATCACGAGGGATTTGTTCTCTGGGCTGGACAAGAACATGAAGTGACACATTAATCCTGTTCCAAAACCTACTGAGAACTGTTTTCTATTTGAAATGGATTCCTGTGATGGAAAGGCTAAATTTTTTCTTCCATGTGTAAAATGAAAATTACAAAAGATTTAGAATTTTGAGTGTGAATCACAACTGAGTTTTCAGCATCATTACTCCAGTCTTCCAATCATTCTAATATTATGATTCGCTTTTTTATTATTATCACTGTTGTGGAAACTGTGATACATTTATTTCAGGATTCTTTGATGAATAGAAAGCTCAAAATCAGAAATTAGTACAGTGTCGCTATGAACAAATAGGAACAAATTCTTATTTTGGGGCCACGATATGTATATTTTTGTCCGTATGTCATGTGTGGGGCTCCGTAAGTACTGTATATAATGAAATAACTAACTAAAATTAAAGCACAAATATAAAAAAGACATTAAATTTATAATAAAACACTTAATTTGAACTAATTTATTAGTTACTAATAAACTTTATAAATATAATATAAATATAAAGTTATTTTTAAAATTAGTTTTACATTTATAATTAAAAAGAAAAATACATTATATATATATATAATCAAACAAATTAAATGAATTATTGAGAAAGACTGTCTATTTTTCTTTATCACTATTTTGTAGTTTTGAATAAAATAGGCCTATATTTTAATAAAATATATCTATATATAATTTCCTTCAACTCTGTTAGTCTTCTTGAAAAAGTTCTTGAAAATATTCTCAGAGTTTGTTGCAATTCATTGTGGGACTTCTGTATCCATGACAGATGTATGCAACGCTCTCTTAGATTTTTCTAAAACAATAAATGCTTAAAGGCAACACAATTTTGCTGTTTGGAGCAGTTTTCACATTGCGTGTTAGGTTTGCACTGATTGTTGGTGCCACTAACTGTACTTTCAAGTATGTTTCCCTCTTACTCATCTCATGCGTCTTCCCCACTCAACAACTCTCTTCTTTCTCACACTTCCTGTATTCTTTCTTTGTTCTCTCTTTAGCTCGATGGTGATCAGAGACCTGACTCTCCGCAGTGCTGCAAGTTTCGGCTCATTTCACCTAATCCGTCTGCTCTATGATGAGTACATGTACTATCTGATCGAGCACAGAGTTGCCCAGGCCAAGGGTGAAACTCCCATTGCGGTCATGGGAGAGGTACAAACACACACGCACTCAGAAACAAAAATCATTAATCTCAGACACACTTCTCATTTCGATGAGTTATACGAAACAAAAAATATTGCGTCATGCTACTCATAACAGGATATAAGACTGAGGGAACTGTGAATGACTGAGTGTGAATTGAAAGGAGTGTTTTAAATGTCATAATTCTCTCTTTTGCTCTTTAAGTTTGCAAGTCTTGGCCGAAGTCTGAACCCACTCGATCCTGATAAAGGTTAGTAGTTTTACGCACAAAAACCAAACGCTTAATAATCTTTTAAATAACAAACAAGCACACGGATAGATTTGCTATGCCAAAGCTTGATATATTCTCAATCACAGACTTCTCCTTCATTTACAAAATTCGGGTTTAGTGAAAAAATCGCATTAGCTTCCCAAAGGACTCAAGTAACCACATAGCAATGCACTAAAACATTCAGAACACCTTAGCAGCCAAATAGCAACACCCTTGCATCATGGCAGTGACTTGAGGAAGTGTGCACCACTCACCATTTAGTGTATTTTTAAAGGCACAGTAAGTTTCGCTGTTAAAGTCCTCTTATTCAAACAATAACAAAGGCGTAGCTTGGCGGCGTGAATGAGCGTGGAATCATGGGAGTTGTCGTCTTCACCTTCTCAGCCGATGGGAAGCAATCCGATGGGACTCAGGCAGGCTTGGATGAGCTTATGTATAAAAGTTTTATTAACGTTACTGTGGTATGAAGCAGGGTGGGGCCGAGAGCCTGGGACATTTTACGCTGCTGTTTTTATTATGCTTAAAGGGTAAACCCTAAAACAACTTTTTTTAGTTAATGATTTGTAAGACTGGGGCTTTATTAGTGCTGTTCATTGATTCGAGTAAATGTTTTGACATTTGGGTATTACAATATATGGTGTAAAAACGTCTGAGTGCTGCCCTCTTCAGGTTGAATGGTGGCTACTTTAGTTAAATTTTCTTATTGGATACCACAACATCCAATAGGAAAATTTAACTAAAGTAGCCACTGTAAGCAGGTACCAGCTCACCACGCCCTTGGCAGCCCCTGGTATAAAAGCATCTTGTTTCGTCAAAACCACTGTAGCGAGTCAGGAGTTGGAATTGCGAGTATTGAAAACGATCAGGATATTAGCATCTAGTTAGCATAGCATTTATATAGTTATTTAGCTTCTCCAAACAGCTCGCGCTGAAAAGCGATGCAGTGCCAAACGCTGCTCCTCCTGCATGGACTTCACCACTGCAGCGGCGTCTTGATGTGAGTGAGCATATATTTTTAGTCACAATTTATGTTCCTTCCTATTAGGCTAAAGTTAACCCTCTGCGGTCGACAAACGCGCCGGCGCGTTTTGCTGGATTTTTTCACATAGCAGCAAAATAGACTTACAATACTCTGTCATTTAAGGTCATACAGACTTAAGAAATATGAAAAAAATAAACTGTTAAATGTCTATTTTTTATGTGTCCACTTACAATCGAAACAAAACATTGTGCTTTTGTAAAATAAAGAAGATAAACAGGGTGTGCTTTCTGGCTGTGCACCTCCGTGAACTTTTTTTCTGGAGCACGTCTCTAAACTTAAACAAAACTCAGCGAATACTAGTCACACAGGCATAAGCAATATCTTTATAAACATTTAAGTCGCTGCTATTAAATTATCTAATTCAAAACGAAAACAAATATTCTCTGTTTATGTAATCTGTATGAAAAAATAGAGATGTCAGTTGTTCTCATATGGCAACTCATCTGCGCCCACAGTACAGAGAGCACGCGCCATTGAAAAGAGTCTCAGGTGCACGCCCCCCCGCTCAGTCCCGCCCTCTGTTCGTCCCCTCTATCTCCGCTGGGCTCTGCCCACTTTTCCAGCATTTTTCAAATATTGCCAGTGGGTGGAGTCAGGCTCTGGCCAGGGGTTGAGTTACCCTTTAAATGCTGCAGTCGGCCACTGACGCTCCTTTCATTTTGTTGTTTATGCATATTTTACGATTAAATGTTATGTTAGTCACATGAAAAGATAGCATTATCTCTGAGGCATGGTGTTACAAACCTTTTGAGTCTAGGGAGTAGAAGGCGTGCAACATCAAAACACTGAACGTGTACTGGAAAACATCTCACACAAACCAGTCTAATTTAGTTAAGGTGATAATTTATTACAGTGAGAAACGAGATGAAAAGAATACCCCAATATACTTATTTACATAAATGTACAACTATACAAACTGTACAAATATACAAATCATAACCAAGGAAAAGGTTCACAAAAGAAAGAGGTAAAGAGAAAAGAACTAGGCCGTGCCAAATCAAAGAAAGAAACAAAACCAAAACCAATCTTACTAGATATAAACAAAAACAATTTATATTATGAATTAACATTCATCAAAAACCAAAACCAAAACCATCTTCAGCGTCATAGACGCTGAGTAAACTACTCTTACTACAAACCGAAAAATACAAAGAATGGCACATGTCACTAAACTAGTGTTCTATACACAATTGACAACTCAGTGTGGCACATGTATATCACTTGATATCTCACCTGTTCTTTTCTCTTCCCCGTTTAATAACAGGTTTAACAACCAGATCAGAAAAAAAAAAACGGCAAAATACTCACAGAGAAAAGACAGACCAAATAAGCCTCTAGTTACCAAGTTCTCAAAGAACACTGTGTTTCTCAAACATTAAAATAGTACAGGGCAAAACATGCGTGCTCTAGCGTGCAAATCACTCCCGCCTCCCACACAGGTGCGCTCTTTATAGGCACATGGCGCGCCCTCATTGTTGAAGCCGCGTCGGATCGTCACCAAGCATCTCGATGATTGACAGATGGATAAACCAATCAGGTAGCCGCATCATCCTGCTAAGAGTGAAAGTAAAGAGAGAAAAGGGGGGGGGAGAAACAACCCCAGACAAATAATAACATAGGACGTAACACGTGGTAAAAACATGTTACTCGCGGTAAATCAAGAAAACAACAACAAGAACAACAACAAAAACAAGACTTATGGTGATGAATGATACACGGGGCAACTTTTTGAGCAATGTTGCTGGGCATGTTGCCGTCAACGGGCAACCGGGTGAGACACAGGGATTGCCCAGCAACATTGCTCATTGCTCAAAAGTTTCCCCGTGTATCATCACCTTAACTGTGTTGAGCTATTTAACAATGATCAGTTTTCTGTCAATAAACGTGTTTCCATGGTTTCTACGGAAGTATAACCGGAAACCGGGGGTTACGCGGATATGGCGTCATTGACAGGCCATCAATGCAATTTAAACATCATTGGATTTAAACTGTTGGAAACATTTGGGATAATTTAAGTACACAAGTGGAAAAAAAATATAACATTGTTATAGTGGTTTTTGGATATTTTAATTAAAAAAATCTTACACATTGTGCCTTTAAATGTATTTATATGAATTATTATTTACAGTGATTTGTAATTAATACATCTGACATTTAAAATTACATTATCGATTTTTGAATTAAAAATAAATAAATAAACTTATAAAAAATACATTGAATTTATATTAAAATAAAAAAATGTATGTGTATTTAAAATTAATTATTTAATGTAATGAAAATTAATTTATAATAAATCAGATATTTTTTAAGAATTTTACGTGTTTTGAAAATATGTATAAAATAAAAATAAAATAATAAAAATGTATTGGTATTTATAATAATAGGCAATAATAATAAGTAATTCTTATTTTCAGTCATTTGTAATAAAGTTTTATTGTACTTTTAAAATTATTGATTGAGATTATGAATCATTTTTAGTACTGAATAAAATACATGTATTTTTATAATTGACATTCTCTGTATGTCTGTGTGCCTCAGAAGAGGAAGAGGAGGAGGAAGAAGACAGTGAGGATGAGTGTCAGGAGTTGTCTCTGCAGTCTGATATGGGCGCTATCGGGGACGAATCTCTGGAACCGCCCGCCAAGCTGGCTCGAACCGACCAGAGGGTGCTGTTCACCACAGGAAGCATGGATAACTGAGAACTTAAACACACACACACACACACACACACACACATGCCCCTACAAGCACACACTCCACATGATAATCACCCCTGATTTGTGCACTTAAACCAACACATGCATCTAAAAAAACATAAATGCTGCAGCTTACATATTTACACAACATTTCAGATGTTCGTATGTACATTTCCATGCCCGTCGATGTCTCAAATGCACATATACACAAGCATTCACTGAAACACAGAGACACACACGCTCATAACATGAACGCGATCATCGATGAACGTATCATATCGAGATCTTAGACCGGGTGTATCGCTCACTAAGAATAGCCCTTGAATCTAAACCTGATTCTGTGTCTATAGCTGTTAAGACGCAAGAACACAAATGAAAACTGCTGCAACTGGATCCCAAGAGTCGTTCGTGACGGACTGAACTCTGATTGGCTACTGAAACCTTGAATGAAACTGTCAGTCAAGCTTTTTGAACCTATAAGGGTTGTGTAGGGAGAAAAGATGGACTGTAAGTGTGTGTGTTGTGTGTTGATGTATACTTTCTGCCTATCCGTGTGTTGTTTGTGTGATGGTGAGTGACCCCGGGACCTTATCGTTTTATTGGCTAATGGCTAGCGCGAATGCGTGTTTTTGTGCATGTGCGAATGACCGTT
Organism: Abramis brama; assembly: GCF_963993115.1. NCBI lineage: Eukaryota > Metazoa > Chordata > Actinopteri > Cypriniformes > Leuciscidae > Abramis > Abramis brama. The sequence continues at coordinate 20,144,447 of NC_139963.1, read as the reverse complement.
CGTGGATTTCAAGAAGTGTTGATAGTTGTTTTGGTCAGTGGTACCATTTTTTTAGTTCTCGATGCCTTCAGTGACTGCCATGTCATTAAATGTTTAAAGCATATTATAGCCCAGCTCTTTAAAAACTCGATTTCCCATGAGTCTGCTAGGTGTACGTGATTCAGCTGGGTTCTGTTAAAAAAAAAAAAATAATAATTCTAGGGCTAGGATACATACCTCTGCAAATGACAGCAGTTTGCCAGAAACGAGAGGAAGTTTTTTTTTCCCAGTATGACTTGGCTCTCTTCTTTTTTCCCCTTTTATTTATTTATTTATTTATTTAAAAACATTTTGTTGCACTTTTTCCTCTTGAGGTTGGTACAAGACATTAGATGTTTCTGTCCTTTTACTTTTTTTAATATGGTCACATGGTGACAATCTTGATGTGTACAGCATTGTCTAACACTGTTTAGTGCATATTTGATGGTTTGCTGTGTATTTGAGATTCGGGTCAAGATATTTTACTAGAACTCTTCAAACAAACTTGACACCACTGCCCATATAGCTAGGAAATGTAGAAGTAGAGAGCGAAAAGATCTTTCTGCCCTGTCCTTCTCAAGACTCGTTTGTTTAATCCTTTTCTTGTGTTGTGACATTAATGATTATTTATTGATCAATTTGAGAGACCTAAAGTACATTAAAACTATATCCCATATCATTCAACATATGTAAACAATGATTTTTGCTGCTGTATATCTGATGGGAGTATTGAGCAGCGCACAAGATGCTGACTGATCTCAAACCAGCATATAAAGCTTTTCTTTCTCTCTGATTCTCTTGACTGAACCACAAGAAACATATCACAATCTCTGTAGACCTTCTCTGTATGACAGCCATAACAAAATGAATTTCCCTTTTCACTTTTTTTTAAAAGTTGTTTCCATTTCTTGCTTAAAAAAAAAAAAAGTCAAACACAAAAAAGTGTGGCAGTGTTTTGAGTAATCTGAACCATGAGAATGGATGTGCCTTTGCCGTTATCAAATTGAATCCAGATGTTTTTAATTTAAAATATGAATAAATTAATAATTTCTAAAATTGTGAATTGTTTCAAATATGTAGTTATATCAAGTTGTAGTTTTTTTTCCTCATGCACTCTTAAAACCTGCAGTTTCACATCTACGTTGTTGTAGGTGTCTTGCTAACAACCTAACTGCAGTTTGTAAGTGTGATATCCTGTCCAAAAAAAAAAAAAAAAGCAAACGTGACAAAGAATCATCACATGTGGTAATGAGAGGGGGTTCATGCATTTACTTGCCAAGGTACTTTCCTGTCAGACTGTCACATTATGTGCCTCAGACATTTCTGAGAAAAGCAACTCATCAATATCGAGAAAAAAGAAAGGCAAAGCCAGAAACTTGTGGTGGTACTAAGAAGCAACTGAATTTTCAGTTACTTCAGTCTCCAGTGTCACATGATTCTTCAGAAATCAATCATAATTTCTTATTAAAAATAATTATTTAATAATTGTTATTATTATTAATAATAATAAAATTATTTATAATAAGGGAGGGAGGAAGGGAGGGAGGGAGGGAGGAAGGGAGGGGGGGGGGGGGGGGGGTCATGATACCCTGCCATTCAAAAGCTTGGGGTAAGTAAGATTTAAAAAAGAAATTAATACTTTTTTTTAGCAAAGGCACATTCAATTGATCAAAAAAAGACAGTAAAGACATTTATGAAATTAATAAATATTACTAAAAAAAAATATTTATAAATGCTGTTCTTTTGAATTTTCTATTCATCAAAGAATCCTGAAAAAAATCAGTTCCCACAAAAAATAATAAGCAGCATAACTGTGTTTGACGATAATAATAAGAAAAGATTCTTGAGCATCAAATCATCATATCAGAATGATTTCTGAAGGATCATGTGACACTGAAGACTGGAGTAATGATGCTGAAAATACAGCTTTGCCATCACAAGGAATACATTACATTTTAAAATATATTACAATAGAAACCAGTTAATTTAAAATGTAATAATGTTTCACAGTATTACTGTTTTTACTGTATTTTTGATCAAATAAATGCAGCCTTGGTAACATTAAGAGACTACTTTCAAAAACATCACACACACACACACACATTTGTGGTTAGCACTACAGGAGTGTTCACTGTAGAGAGAAGTTTAGAAGGTCTGGTGGAAATTTTCAGTCAGACCACAGAGCTGTCTTTCAAATAGATTTATTCAAATAGAATAAATATATATATATTTATTCCATACACAGGCATAGCACAGGCAACTATTTAGGGGAGGTTCCATGTTGGACCATCAATAGGGGGCAGTATAACATTGCTTGTGGTTGAAGTAAGACGTATGTGTAGGAGGAAAGATGTTTTTTGTTTTTTTTCAGTAATGCTGGCACACACATCACAGGACAAGAGAGACATTATAATTTGACATTAGACGAAGCAGAAAGCTGGTAGTTTATTAAACCTGGTCTATTCACTTTAATTTTACACTCTTCAAAATAACGTTTCTTTATTAGCATTCATGGTTTAATGAAGACCCTTTAACATCCCTAAAACTGGAAGGTTTTTTTTTATAGTGGAACATTTTTCTTTAGATTATGTTCTTCAAACAAAGAAAAAATGTAACTCTGAAAGGTTCTTTTATAACCCCAAAATGGTTCATCTATGGCATTGCTGCAAAAACAAACAAACAAACAACCTTATTTTGGACCCTTAATTTTTGTGTTCGTCTAGTTTTAAGAAGAGCCCAATTGAATTGTATTTGTTTTGGCAATATCAAACAACTTTCAGAACTTGGCTGCAGCAGTTTGAACAGATGCTTAATGACAAAACTGTTTTCGACTGCTTAGTACTGGATGAGTTTTTGGACTGGAGAAATGTCACTGAACATCAGGCCCTCTCACAACAGCTGCAGTTAGTAGATGCTAAGCATCTTAAACTTGAAGTGACAACAGTCTGATCAGTACATCATGACAGCTTCTTGACCAAACGTGTCTTTAATTATCACTGTACTTTTGGAAGTTAGAGAGTAAATGCTTTTCTTTCTAAGTGTTCCTAAATTAACACTGGTCATTTTTATTCAGTCTTTTTTTTTTTAAAATCTGTTTTGTTGCCATGTGCTACATGTCTGTTTAACCCACAAGTGTTATTGCAGATGCAGAGGGGATTTCAGAGTTTTCAAACTGAACTGATGTGACAAAACATCATCGTTCTAAACCTTATTTTAACCCCAGGTAGAGGAACGTTTCACCCTTGTAATTTAGAAGCATTCTTACTTTTTGTGCGAAAAGTCCATTCAGGAAAAAACGTAACAGTACAGTCAATATACAAATATACATTATATAAAATGAGAATCCACAATGTTAGAGTCTTTGTATAAACGGGTCGAGGGCTGTGTTCGTCAATCAATGGATAAATTGTTAACCCATGTAAATTAGCTGTGCGAAACGTGAAGCAAGATAACTCAGGATTCCGTTTCCTCTGGGTTTACAACATTTTTCTGCGAAAAATAAATAAATCGAATTGTGAGATATGAGCTCTGAATTGCGAGAAAGTCAGAATTGTGAGTTCTAAACTTAATTGCGAGAAAGTCAGAATTATGAGTTATAAACCGAACTGCAAGAAATAAAGCTAGAATGAGTTATAAACAGAATAGCGAGAATTAAAGTCAGAATTGCGAGATATAAACCGAATAGCGAGAAATAAAGTCAGAATTGCGAGATATAAACCGAATAGCGAGAAATGGAGTCAGAATTGCGAGATATAAACAGAATAGCAAGAAATAAAGTCAGAATTGCAAAATATAAACAGAATAGCGAGAAATAAAGTCAGAATTGCAAAATATAAACAGAATAGCGAGAAATAAAGTCAGAATTGCGAGATATAAACAAGAATAGCGAGAAATAAAGTCAGAATTGCAAAATATAAACAGAATAGCAAGAAATAAAGTCAGAATTGTGAGTTATAAACAGAATAGCGAGAAATAAAGTCAGAATTGCGAGATATAAACAGAAGAATAGCGAGAAATAAAATCAGAATTGCAAAATATAAACAGAATAGCAAGAAATAAAGTCAGAATTGTGAGTTATAAACCGAATAGTGAGAAAGAAAGTCAGAATTGTGAGTTATAAACAGAATAGCAAGAAATAAAGTCAGAATTGCGAGATATAAACCGAATAGCGAGAAATGGAGTCAGAATTGCGAGATATAAACAGAATAGCGAGAAATGGAGTCAGAATTGCGAGATATAAACAGAATAGCGAGAAATGGAGTCAGAATTGCGAGATATCAACAGAATAGCAAGAAATAAAGTCAGAATTGCAAAATATAAACAGAATAGCGAGAAATAAAGTCAGAATTGCAAAATATAAACAGAATAGCGAGAAATAAAGTCAGAATTGCGAGATATAAACAAGAATAGCGAGAAATAAAGTCAGAATTGCAAAATATAAACAGAATAGCGAGAAATAAAGTCAGAATTGTGAGTTATAAACAGAATAGCGAGAAATAAAGTCAGAATTGTGAGTTATAAACAGAATAGCGAGAAATAAAGTCAGAATTGCGAGATATAAACAGAAGAATAGCGAGAAATAAAGTCAGAATTGCAAAATATAAACAGAATAGCAAGAAATAAAGTCAGAATTGTGAGTTATAAACAGAATAGCAAGAAATAAAGTCAGAATTGTGAGTTATAAACAGAATAGCGAGAAATAAAGTTAGAATTGTGAGTTATAAACTCTAAATTGCTAGAAATAATGTGATTTGCGAGATATAAACCAAATAGCGAGAAATAAAGTCAGAATTGCGAGATATAAACCGAATAGCGAGAAATGGAGTCAGAATTGCAAAATATAAACAGAATAGCAAGAAATAAAGTCAGAATTGTGAGTTATAAACCGAATAGCGAGAAAGTCAGAATTGTGAGTTATAAACCAAATAGCGAGAAAGTCAGAATTGTGAGATATAAACAGAAGAATAGCGAGAAATAAAGTCAGAATTGCAAAATATAAACAGAATAGCAAGAAATAAAGTCAGAATTGTGAGTTCTAAACAGAATAGCGAGAAATAAAGTCAGAATTGCGAGATATAAACCGAATAGCGAGAAATAAAGTCAGAATTGCGAGATATAAACCGAATAGCGAGAAATGGAGTCAGAATTGCGAGATATCAACAGAATAGCAAGAAATAAAGTCAGAATTGCAAAATATAAACAGAATAGCGAGAAATAAAGTCAGAATTGCAAAATATAAACAGAATAGCGAGAAATAAAGTCAGAATTGCGAGATATAAACAAGAATAGCGAGAAATAAAGTCAGAATTGCAAAATATAAACAGAATAGCGAGAAATAAAGTCAGAATTGTGTTATAAACAGAATAGCGAGAAATAAAGTCAGAATTGTGAGTTATAAACAGAATAGCGAGAAATAAAGTCAGAATTGTGAGTTATAAACAGAATAGCGAGAAATAAAGTCAGAATTGCAAAATATAAACAGAAGAATAGCGAGAAATAAAGTCAGAATTGCAAAATATAAACAGAATAGCAAGAAATAAAGTCAGAATTGTGAGTTATAAACAGAATAGCGAGAAATAAAGTCAGAATTGCAAAATATAAACAGAAGAATAGCGAGAAATAAAGTCAGAATTGCAAAATATAAACAGAATAGCAAGAAATAAAGTCAGAATTGTGAGTTATAAACAGAATAGCAAGAAATAAAGTCAGAATTGTGAGTTATAAACAGAATAGCAAGAAATAAAGTCAGAATTGTGAGTTATAAACAGAATAGCGAGAAATAAAGTTAGAATTGTGAGTTATAAACTCTAAATTGCTAGAAATAATGTGATTTGCGAGATATAAACCAAATAGCGAGAAATAAAGTCAGAATTGCGAGATATAAACCGAATAGCGAGAAATGGAGTCAGAATTGCAAAATATAAACAGAATAGCAAGAAATAAAGTCAGAATTGTGAGTTATAAACCGAATAGCGAGAAAGTCAGAATTGTGAGTTATAAACCGAATAGCGAGAAAGTCAGAATTGTGAGTTATAAACAGAAGAATAGCGAGAAATAAAGTCAGAATTGTGAGTTATAAACAGAATAGCGAGAAATAAAGTTAGAATTGTGAGTTATAAACTCTAAATTGCTAGAAATAATGTGATTTGCGAGATATAAACCAAATAGCGAGAAATAAAGTCAGAATTGCGAGATATAAACCGAATAGCGAGAAATGGAGTCAGAATTGCAAAATATAAACAGAATAGCAAGAAATAAAGTCAGAATTGTGAGTTATAAACCGAATAGCGAGAAAGTCAGAATTGTGAGTTATAAACAGAATAGCAAGAAATAAAGTCAGAATTGTGAGTTATAAACAGAATAGCAAGAAATAAAGTCAGAATTGTGAGTTATAAACAGAATAGCGAGAAATAAAGTTAGAATTGTGAGTTATAAACTCTAAATTGCTAGAAATAATGTGATTTGCGAGATATAAACCAAATAGCGAGAAATAAAGTCAGAATTGCGAGAATAAACCGAATAGCGAGAAATGGAGTCAGAATTGCAAAATATAAACAGAATAGCAAGAAATAAAGTCAGAATTGTGAGTTATAAACAGAATAGCGAGAAATAAAGTTAGAATTGTGAGTTATAAACTCTTAATTGCTATAAATAAAGTGAATTGCGAGATATAAACCAAATAGCGAGAAATAAAGTCAGAATTGCGAGTTATAAACTCTTAATTGCTAGAAATAAAGTGAATAGCGAGATATATACCGAATAGCGAGAAATAAAGTCAGAATTGCGAGTTATAAACAGAATAGCGAGAAATAAAGTCAGAATTGTGAGTTATAAACAGAATAGCGAGAAATAAAGTCAGAATTGCGATATATATACCAAATAGCGAGAAATAAAGTCTGAATTGCGAGATATAAACTGAATAGTAGGAAATAAAGTCATAATAAGGAGATATAAACTGAATAGCAAGAAAAAGTCAGAACTGCGAGTTATAAACTAGGTTTTTCTGGGATTGTCCTCAAATGGTTCAGGTCATAATAAGGGAGGATACTGTGAACATAGGTGACCATAAGTCTAAGTGGACAATCCTTGACATACGGTGTCTCGCAAGGCTCAATTCTTGCACCGCTCCTGTTTAACTTGTATATGGTCCCACTGATGTCCAAACTATGGTCCAACCGTCCAAATAATGAAAAAGAACTAACAGCTATGCAGATCTCTTAAGCCCTATCGCCTAACGATTACAGCCCCATTGACTCCCTGTGCCAATGCATAAATTAAGTTAACAGTTAGATGTGCTAAACTTTCTTCAGTTAAACAAAGACAAAACTGAAGTCATTGCATATGGAAACAAAGATGAAATTCTCAAGGTGAATACTCTAGGGGTCCAAAAAAATGGAGTCGGACCTTAGTTTCAGTAGTCATGTCAAAGCAATAACTAAATCAGCATCTTATCTAAAAAATATTGCAAGAATTAGATGTTTTGTTTCAAGTCAAGACTTAGATAAACTTGTTCATGCTTTCTATTGTAATCGACTCCTCACTGGCCTTCACAAAAAAACCATAAGACAGTTGCAGCTGCAGCCCAGTCACATTAAACCAGTCCTCAGGTCTTTACACTGGCTTTCAGGTGCATTTAGAATTGACTTAAAGTATATTACTTGTTTATAAATCACTCAATGGCCTAGGACCTCGGTACATCGCAGATATGCTCACTGAATATAAACCAGATCACTCGGATCATCAGGTTCAAGTCAGAAATACTATGGGTTCACTCAAAGCAAGGCAAGTCCGCTTTTAGCCATTAGTCCAGCCGTAGCTGGAACCATGCAGCTCTCAGAAGAGATCAGATGTGCTCCAACAGCTCCACATTCAAGACTCAAAACACATCTGCTTAGCTGTGCATTTACTGAATGAGCACTGTGCCACGTCCGACTGATTGCACTTTATAGGTTTCCTCTTCTCATTCTTTTTATAATGGATTTAATACATTTGAAATCAATGTCTTATATTTTGTTTTTCTTATTTCCTATGCACTTCTTGTTGGTGATTATTTTATGACCCTTTTTATGTAAAGCACTTTGAATTACCACTGTGTATGAAATGTGCCATATAAATAAACTTGCCTTGCCTAAATTGCGAGAAATAGTCAGAATTACGAGGTATAAACTCTGAATTATGACTTTTCTCGCAATTCCGAGTTTATAACTCGCAATAATTCTGACTTTAATTCTCGCAATTTTTGAGTTTATAACTTTTTTCCCCTCAGAATTGCAAGAAATAAAGTCAGAATTACAAGTTATTTTAGTGTTGTGTGTGACCATGATAGTACTTTGTATTTATGTGCATTTTGTACACTGTTTGCACCTTTTATTTATCAGTATTTACCTCAGCTTGTAGAAAAGCTATTTGTGATGAACTTATTTGACTTATTACCCCCTGTGTGTTTTGGTGGTTGAACTTGTCAGTATATTAGTATAAAGGAACAAAACAGATTTTAGAACTTCAGTAGGTTGGCATAGGCCTATACAAGTTAATGAAATATGTTTTTTTTTGTTTTTTTTTTTACTGTAAATTTAAGTTAAATCCATAAAACCAAAATGTTTTGCTACTGTAGGCTATTTACTATGGTGAAGTACTGGCAAACCACAGCTGTTTTCATAAACTTTTATCTTGAGCTTTCTTCTATGACGAGAGAAAACGACAAATTTCAGGATAGAGAGCGAGAGGGCATTTGGAGCAGATTTGAGGACGTAAGCTGAGAGCTGCTGTTCAATACTCTGAGACGTCTCGCTATATTTGGACATCTCCCCTGAGATCTGGCCCGTTCCAAGTTGCCCCTTTCCCCTCCTTTTTACCGTTTTCCGTCAAGACCATGACTAATACATTTTTTCTTGATTGCTTAAATACTACCAGGCTTTTGAACTACAATTTCAAAACCATAACGCCATTTATCAAAAAGCACACCCATTTCCCTAAACTATAAACACTATTCCCCTGTTTTGACACACGAGTCAGATTTGTTGAACTGTCACTGCAAAACTCTACACACAAATCCCTTCATTTCTCATTGTCTACACCATGTTGTCATTTAGAAAGCACTAGCATTCAATATTGTGAACTCAAGTCAGCACAGCTTCAGCTAAATTAGCATACAATTAGTCAAAATTTATCACACACCAATCAGAACCTTCAATAGATAGGCTAGATAAAAGGGCCAGAGTCAGTTGATTCAGTTTTGGAACAATGGATCCAGAAAGACATGAAGGAAGAGGTTGAGGACACTGCAGTGGAGGAGAAGGAGGAGGAAGGTGAAGGGAAAGGGCAAGGAGACTAGTTGCCCATGTCTTTGTCCATGGTTTGACCATGAGGGAGGCTGGGTTACGAGTCAGGCCAAATTTGAGTCGCTTCACCGTCGCCTCAATCATAAGAACCTTCTGGGAGAAAAGCAGGTACAGTAGATGTACTTCAGACCGCCCTCTACTGTAACTTTTGAGAGCTGTACTATGTGCTCTTACAACACATACATGTACTGTAGCTGTTGCACTATACTGTAATAAAAAGAAATGCATCAAATTGCCTCACATACAGATAGAGATTCTTTTAATGCTTCCATTCTGTAAAAAGGATGTGTCACAGTTACAGTAATCAGTACTTCTATTTTTCTAGGACACAGAGACGATGAAATGGAAGAAGCCTGCCAAATATTTCAGTTGATGTGTGCCAGCGGGGAACAGGCATGCAAGAGGATTTTACCCCCGCGGCCTGGCCAGGGCCAATATACCCTGTGATGTGGACGAGATTCTCTGGCCTGACCCAGACCAAAGACGGGATGCTGAGGCGGAATGATTTTGTGTGTGCGTGTGTGTGTGTGTTGTACTGTGTAGTACATGAATGAATAAAAATGTGCCAATGTATCCATTGGTTGTGTCTTTTGTGTTCATCATGTGAAAAGGTTTGTGAGGGGGGGAACCACAAGCAACATTACTTACCAGTTTTGGAAATGTTGTTTTGAATGTATTGCACCAGTGTGTAAGACTATGTTGTAGTGTGTGTGATGTCTGAGGGCAAAGTTTGTTTTTTCAGCAAGAGTGATTGGTTTTGAGTGTAGAGCTTCATTTTGACCTGAAAATAGGATGTTTAGGGAACTGGGTTAGACGTTATGGATTTGTGTTTACTGTTTTGAGAATAGGAGGGATAGTTTCAAGAAATGTGTTTAAGCAATGGATAAAAACTGTAACACCAACTATTCCACATGACGCGGAAGAACGCGTTCTTTACGTGTCAGGATTTGGAACACGTGCCAGCGCTGCCGTTCTACACGTCTACCTCTTTTATATCTCTCTCCTGTTGTTCCTGTTGCTCGCACGGCGTAGTGTGTGAAACGCTGCGGCCAAGTCTTGGAGAGAGAGCATATGCCCATCTCTGCCTCTCTCACTTTCTCTCATCCTGACATGTGTGTCCTCCTCCGTCCTGCGGCCACCTGCGAGTCTTCCTGTGTCCCTTCTGCCGTTGCTCCGCAAACGTTTTTGAGCTAATATTGAACTCGCCAATGGCTACTGCTGAAGTGCCAACGGCTACTGCTGACATGCTAACAGCCACAATCAGCGCTGACGTTCAACCAAAGCTAACGTTACTGCTAAAGGATTACTCCAGGCAAATATGTTCTTTTTATATAGAAATAATTATAGCCTACTAAGAAAACTTTTCTTATTTTTCTAAAGAAAATGTAAAAGTTTTGGCCGTTAGACCGTTTGGCTGTTTGGCCGTTCTAAGGCGTTGCTAAGTAGTTTCTAAGATGTTCTAGGACTTGTTAGGGCTTTACCGAGAGGTTATTCACTGTTTTATGTTATCCACAGACAAAAAATAGCTAATTTCAGGCTGAAACAAAAGCAAATGCAAACCTTTTTGTTTGCTTACCAATATGTACACTGCTCAAAGTTTGGGGTTGGTAAGATTTTTAATGTTTTTGAAAGAAGTCTCTTATGCTCACCAAGTCTGCATTTGTTTGATCAGTAAACACAGTAATATTGCGAAGTATTGTTACAATTTAAAATAACCGTTTTCTATTGGAATATATTTTAAAATGTAACGACAAAGCTGAATTTTCAGCATCATTACTCCAGTCTTCAGTGTCACATGATCCTTCAGAAATCATTCTAATATGATGATTTTATGCTCAAGAAACGTTTATTATTATTATCAGTGTTGAAAACAGTTGTGCTGCTTAACATTATTGCACAAATAATGAAAAAGTATTTACTGTCACTTTTGATCAATTTAATGCATCCTTGTTGAATGAAAGTAATAATTTCTTTAAAGAAGAAGAAAAAAAATTCAGTGAGATCAGGACCCAGGCCTCGAACCTGGATCACCATGTACATTTTATTTGTCTAATTTTGTAGCTACTGTCCAGTAGATGTATTTTTTTTTCTGAAGAAGTAGCCTAATAAAGCACTGTTTTTTATATACTTACACCGATAGTGGAAATAAGTTACAGGATCTTGATAGACATGTTAACGCACAATGTGCATTGGCCTTTTAGCCATCACTATATTCACATTTCTTTCCACAACAATCAACAATAACAAGTTTCAACTCCCACATCCCCAGTTTTATCATTGGCTCAAACTGCATTGACAGCAGACGTTTATATATGTCATGTTACAGCGTCCTTTGCACATACTGAAACCGTTTAGACCAAAGTTATATTTGATGTTAATATCACATTTGTGGTTTATGTCACCATATTTTATGTAGTCTGCATATGCGAACATTGATCAATGTTTTTGATTTGATAAAGACTGTTTCGATCTGATCATACAAAGTTATTGTGTCACTTAAGGAGACTTGGAATATTTCAGTTGAGTGGATTCATTTCATGCTTTATTTTTTGGAGCTTAGTTATGTTTGGAGCTATGTTGACTTTCATAATATGGGCAAAAACAGCTGAAACTGAATATCTTCTTATGTGTCTAAGAATATCTTCTTATGTGATCCACAGAAGAAAGAGAGTCATACAGCCTTAGAATGACATGAGGTTGAGTAAATGATAACAGAGTTTTCATTGTTGGGTGAACACTACTATTTAACTTTGGAGTCTGAATGATTTTTAGGCTGCATTTATTTGTTTAAAATGTAGTGAATACTGTAATATTGTGAAAGATTACTACAAATAACTTTTATTCCAAAAAATAACATTTTCTATTTTAATACAAATTTAAAATGTAATTTAATCCTGTAATGGCAAATCTGAATTTTCAGCTGCCATTGTAAATCACCCTAATAGTTGATCCTCTTGAAAACAGTTGTGCTGCTTAATATTTTTGCCAAAACCCTGATATTTTTTCCCCCAGGATTCTTTGATGAATAGAAAGTTCAAAAGAACAGCATATATATAAGTCTTTTTCTGTCACTTTTAATCAATGTGTGCTTTGTGAATGAAAGTATTTGGCCTATTTTCTTTTTTACTTACCCCAGACTTTTGAACGGAATGCACAGCATGATTGCTTGCGTATGTGTATTTGCATAATTCAAACAGAATTTCTCTAATGCCTCTCAAACTGCTTAATACTGCTTTTAACCATATAAAAAGTGAGTCCAGCGAGATGAATCCACCTCCTGAGCTTTAGCACAGAGAGAAACTTCTATTAGGGCCACAGCAGCTATTGGTAGTAAAACCCAAACTAGATGCTGTACACTGAAGTATACGGTTATAAACAAGATTATGAAGTAAAATTTGTAGCGATTGCTGAAAGGTATTGCATTCTCGACTCAGAGTATGAAATTGCTACCAATATTATGTCTGGACTTCAAAGAATAAGAGTAGAAATGGCTCAAAATCATGGAAGCCATCTGTTTAAGAGTTATTTAAAAAGAGAGAGAGAAGATGGTTTAGAGGAAGGGAGAACGGAGGGAGGAGGGTTATAAAGAGAGAGAGAGAGAGTTAGAATAAATCCTTACCACATAATGATTACGGCTCACAAGTCCTGCCTCTGAAATGGAGTGCAGAAGGACCCGGGATTACAACTACAGTAATCTGAAAACCGCAACTGCTCTCTACAGCCACAGACGAGCACATCAACTCCAACAAAACATCAGGGGTCAGGGGAAATGAGGCACCTTCAACTACAGGAGACAAGAAAATAAATACAAACCCAAGGGAATAAGAAGCTAAAATATCCGTTGGCGAGCAATCAACAGCCGGCTAAAACAAGAAGCTCCACCTGTCGGCCCGTGCCACCTGTGTGCTCTTCCAACTGCCAGTTTTTGGAGTAACCCTTGGTGTCTTTTACTGGAATGAGGACTACACTGGAAAAATGAGGCGGAAACAAGTTAACAAGGTAAACGAAAGGTTACAATTTATTCTTTTGGATTGAAAAGAGACTCTGAATACATGGAATATTCCTTTTCCTTTTTGTTCATTTTCACATGGATCAACAGGAAATTCAAAATTCTATTTGACCTGTTTTTTGGACACAAAATAGTGAATTTCTAAAAAAATAAATAAACCTTTTCATTTTTTCTTTTCATTTGAGATGCAGATGAGATGCTGACAGACTTGGACCTGTCCAATGGAAGCTAAGACACATGTGTCCACCTAACCAGTGACTGTCCTGGACGAAGAGCTCTATGCGCATCTGCACCAGGACACTTGTGGACAACCGTCTCCTGCCTCTCATTTCTCCTCTGGCATCCGCTCTCCCTCCATCTCTCCACGCCACCTCCTCTTTTCCTCCCCCCTCTCTCCATCCGTCCCACCCTCCCCTCGCGGAAGATGATGTGACCTTCTGCCAAAACTGCGAGAGACCATGCCACTGTCACAGTGGGCTGTTCTGTCTACACTGAAATAGAATCAAACAAGAGCCACGAGAGAGAGAAAGAAGGAGGGGGGGACGGGGGAAAAAAGAAGAAGAAGAAAAAAAAATCAGGACGAGTCACGGAGGAGAAAATGTGCTGTCGGGCGTCCGGGCTGGATGTGGTTTGCCAAAGCAGGTAAGTGATCACCTTCACTTCTGCCAGAGGATGTTGCTGGCGCACGCACATATGTAGACACACTTTGAATGGGATTTTTGAAGTTGCGCACCTGTTAATTTGTGCTTTTAGTGACATAACTGTGTTTTAACAGCAGATTTATTTAGGATTTGTGCGAATGCTAAGTGTGTTTGTGTTATGAATCATCCTGAAAGTGCCTTGCTGTGTTCGGACAGGGCTGCGAAATCTCAAGTCGATGCACCCACAGGTTGGATGCTTGTTGAAATTGTAAAGTTTTCTTTCACAAGTGTGACCAAACCACCCCCCCAACAACAAAAAAACCTGTAGGTTAAAGCACATCGTTTCTGCAGTATGTCGCTCTGTGGTTTTCGACTTGCAGGTACTACAAAGATCAATCACTTCTCACTGCAAATTGAGTGCGTTTCCCGTTAAAGTCGCTGTGCTGGAATGTTAAAGAGGCTAGAAAATGAATTCCGTTGAGAGGTGAACTGAGAAATCTTGGATAGGAAGCAATGACAGCTTTCAGTAATTACTGTTGGGAGCAGTTATTAAGGAGCACACACTGACGCATTTGGGATTCGTCCCGCTGAAGCTGTGATAATGTTCCACTTTCATAGTGAGAAGAGGGTGCTTCATAAGAGCTAGGTGGATAATGGAAAGAGAGGTACTTGAGAGGGCTAGAAAAGACAAAAGGTGAAAGCTATCAGATCCAATCACAAGTAATCTTGAACAAAAATGGTCAGGAAAAAGAGGAGGGAAAGTTATTAGGAAATCGCAGCGGTGGGTGACAGTTTCAAAATTAGAAACAGCCCAGCTAAATATTTGCTCCAGGGCAAATAGAAAAACATCATCACAATCATAATAATAGCTCTTCAGTTGTCAGTCATATTGAGATGCTTTTCAGGGAAAAAAATGATTACATAGTTAAACAGGAGATGATTAGTAAAAATCATTTTGTAGAAAGATTTTGTAGAATGACCTGATTGCCCTTGTGTCCTCGTTCTCCTTTAGAGCAGTGCTATCAGAGTAATACTTTTTTTCTGTTAGAAGAATTATAACAGTGTTTTATGAACTGAGATGTGACCTGATATATGATTTTACTTTTAATAATAAGAAGTTTTGTACGTTGTAGTTATGTGCACATAGGCTGGATTTAGATGTTTCTATTAGGATATTTGCTGAGAAATGTACAGAAGATCTGAGAGGGTTGGCACTGCATCTGTAGTGTGTGTACTATGAAGGACACAGTGTACGTTGTAGAAGTGTAGGACGGTTACGTCAAGTGGCCGACTGTTACGTCAAGACTATGAGGTGTTCTCTCTGCATTCAAGACTTAATTGCAGTCGTTGGGCTTTATGTGTCACACTCTCTCAGCTTGTTATTTTTCAGCAGAGATGTCTATTTTTCCAGGGTTTTAAAAAAATGAAATTACTTACAGGTTACTAGATTTCTCAAGGTTAACCTGCTATAAGTGTAAAAAAATTATAACCTTAGCTTGTCACTGGGATAATAGGCTTAAAGATTCGCCTTTGTACCATAGGGTGCATATTAGTGCCTTAAGGGGGCATATTATTACCTTACGTTACTAAAATGCACCATTTAAGGGTTAAATAAGGCACAAAGGTGTACCTTTGAGGGAACTGTCCCAGTGATAAGCTAATGCCACAATTTTTGCAGATTTTTTTCCTCACAGATGAGACAGAGTTCACATTGCAAGTGCTGTTTGACCATGCAAAACGTGCCGCAACAATGCCAGTTTTTTTTTTTTTTCATTCTTAGGTGGTTGCCAGGGTGTTTTGACTGGCTTTTTGGTTGTTGTTTATTGGCCGAATGTAAAAGTATCTATGATTTTATGGATCAGGTCCCTCCTTATGGTTTGTTCAGTTGTTCAACTCTCTAACCCTGTAAAGCCTGACATATGAAATAATAGTCCAATTTTGTTTTAAATGGAACAGTTTATTTAACCTTTTGACAAAATATTGAAAAAAAGATTTAAAAAAAAATCGCATGTGTTTTTTGTTCAATATCACATATGATACACTAGGCTTTCATGGCTCATATAATATGATATAGAAGAATAAGGAGCTCATACTAAGAAAAACACCTCAATTTTATTGAGGCCCAAACTGAGCAAAAATATGAAATGCGTATAAATATCAGAGTCTAACTCTATATCTCCAAAAATATGTTGATATTTAAATGCGTATTTTATGATTAAAGCTCTGTAGTTTTAATGTAGGAGGCAAAGCATATAAAGCAATGCAATACAATGATGATTGAGAGAGTCCATTTCTTAAAGTCCTGATGTATCATATTTGAAAATGATATTTTAACATGATTTTTCAAAATTCTACGTCGCTTCAGTCCAGTAAGCGTTCATCTTGAAATATAACTATATTTCATAAGAATAACATAATATAACCGTAAGGATAACAATATAAAAGTAAAGGTTTCACAGCAAAAAGACACGTGTACCACAACATGAAGGGGAACGTTCTTATTATTTTAAAAGGCCTATTACTTACAGAAATGATGGATGGCAGAGGGCATGAACACTAGATTGCAGACAGCATGTTGATATCATGATATCATGTTGATAATTTGGAGGGCTTAAATGTGCCTATCAGATGTGATACAGTTGGCTTTAGGTACTTTGACACTATGAGCAATAGTAATAGTGGCTCATACAATCTTAAGAACAAAGTGATCTTTCCCAAAAAAGAAAGGTGATGATCAGTGGAAGAGCTTGGGAAAGTGAGCCAAGACATGGAGAGGGTGAGTGTGTGCTGGTTCTCAAATGCCCATGTGCGCTTCTATGTCAGAGAGTCTGTGTGTACGTCCACCCTGTTGTGTGGTGGACAAGTCAGTGCAGTGTGGAGCCAGCGAACCCTGGGATCAATGCATCTGTTCTCTGCTTACACAGAACACAAGCAGAATAGAGCTGCCCGTCCACTCTCCTTATCTGGCAACACTCAATACTCACAACGCAACACTTATCCCATCAGATTCTTTACATAAAAACAAGATTTCATCTAAATATAAATTATACCATTTCTTACTAAACTGTGTACTGAAACTGATGTATGCATGTCTGAACTAATGCAGTGACTAATAATTTTTTTAAAAACTTGAATCGAGGTAGCAAACAAGATGCAGAGTTCAGATGCAATTCACATTTGAATGTAAAGTTATACAATTAAAATTAATTGAAATCCAAAGAAATTCATATCACACATTTTTAACTAGAAAAGCAAGCAAAAAGTTTGAAGTTTGCAGGTTGATTGACAGATTCAGTATAGAGAGAGAGAGAGAGAGAGAGAGAGATAGATAGATAGATAGATAGATAGATAGATAGATAGATAGATAGAACACTTCATTGTCCAGAATGCACCACATGTGTAGTAAACTCCTCATCCTTTATATTAAAATTCCAGTTCAAGTTCCTACGGGATGTGGCTAATTTGATTCAAATTCAAACAAATGAATTGAAATGAAGCCAGTTGTTCTGTTATGATTTTTGCATTACCCGACCCACAACAATATCCCAGTGGTGAGTTTCTTTCTTTCTTCTTTACTTTAAAATCAGTTGCATTTGCATTTAGTTGCAGACATTTATTCTCTATAAAATAGCAGAAAGTTGACAGCTTGTTTCAATTTTAATCTCAGCAACTCCATAGCTACACCCTGGCAAAGACTTACAGCACACTAGGCAAACAGGTCAAATCAGCAGTCAAACAGACATTTCTAAACAGATGTTGTCTTAATCCTACGACGGCCCGAACATTCAACACATATACACACCAAACACACACAAAATGTGTCACATACATTCACACTAAAATGTCTCACACACACAACAGCGCACCCCAGGTGAACAAATGCACTTTAGCAGTGGGACTGAAACATTTCAGCAGTTGATGCTGAGGAATTGCATTACGTGCATTATGTTGTCTGATATCACCTAATGCCTCAGAATGACATCCAATCTTTGCACTGAGACAGTAAATGAATCAGACTGGGGCAGTAGTGCCGTTCTTGCTGGCAGTCTAATGAATTGATGTGGTTTTATGAAGATGACGACGTTGGAAAGCCACAATGACAGTGCCGTAAATTGAATGACTGTTTGAGCTATGGCTGTGTCTGTTCACCCAACATTTTTAATTCTGGCATCATTTACTCACCCTCAAGCCATTTCTTTCTTTTGTGAACATTAACAGATGTTTTACAGAATGTTCATGCTGCTCTTGCGTCTAGATGGCTTGTGCACTATATTCCACATATTAGGAAATTCATACAATAGCTTGTGTGACCAAACTGACCAAAACAAAAAACAAACAAACAAAAAAACGTCAGTAAATGCTAATGTTTCTTTTTTGTGTGAGCTGTTCTTTTAAGACTGTTGTGCTGTCCAGTATTTTAAATGAATGACTGGCTCTGCTCACACCGCTTGATGAGATCTGTCTCTCAAGAACAACATCCAGCGCTGCATCACAGCATACAGGACAATGCCTTGTCAGCAAGTTTTTACATTATGTGTCGCCCAGAGCTGATCAGCTTAGAAATGACTTAAACTGACTCCATCGGTGAGGAGAACTCGTTAAAGTCCCCCTCTAGTCAATAATTTATTCCTTAAAACTCATCTTTGATCACTAAAAGGACATAATTTAAATGTTTCTTCATGCCTTAAAATAGCTTGAATGTAACTCCACACCCTTGCTTCATTTAGATCCATTCATTTAGATTTGGATCCATGAATATGCTAATTAGCCCGCCTCCACTCACTCAAGCTCATAGATTCACTCGGCCAACTTACTAAGGTAAACGCTGCAATAGTATCGTCTTTTCAACGTCGCACACATAACGGTAATTATTAGGATTAGCCTTTTGCTTGACTATGTTATCAACAGCTAATAATGTGTTGCTTATGTTACACAAACTATGTTCCCGTTCACCATCTCAGTCTGCCTTCTAACAATCATCAGAAACACTTTGAACAACATACACCCGCTATATTGCTAAATCTACCCCGATTTTTCATATCAACAAAAAAATATACCGGGATAACCTGGCTTCTCTCCAGACTCCCCTGCTGTCTCGCTGTTAATGATATGCTAAACCCGCCGGCACGTTGATGCGATTGGTTACAAGGTAGTTTGTGACGTCAGAAACACCCGCGATTTCAAACTGCGTTTTTGAGACTGTCTTTGGTTCTTTTGAGACAAGACATGGTTTGTCTATGTTTTAACTACAACTTATGCTCACGATAGCATACTACCATACAAAAATGCAAAATTACCAAATTACCATTTTATTTATCTACCACCAGATAGATAGACAGATTATAGATAGACAGACAGACAGAACAACATTAGATAGATAGATAGATAGATAGATAGATAGATAGATAGATAGATAGATAGATAGATAGATCATTTTTATATGAACTTGTTTTAAAAAGGAGAGAGGTTAGTGATGCAAATGAGTTCAACCCAACCTGATTAAATGACAACCATGACACACCCGCTGTGAGACAGATGAAAAAGCAGAGTTTGCATTATTGCTCCAAGGTCATGTAGGGGAAATTGTACCTTTCTTAAGCAACAAGCTCCCATGGCCACATAATCTGTCAATCAGTGTAATTCCTTTGAGAAACGGGCAGGAAATGAACATTTCTCCTTCAACTGCAGGTGGAAACGTGATTACGCACGTCTCTCTCGTAAGTTCGGAAGCGGGGAACCTCCTTTGGCACGCTCAGGTGTTACTGTCAACAAAACACGTGCTTGTATTTGTATTCAGAATGCAATCCAAGTGCACCCTGTCCACTATAATGTCCTCTGGCAAGGAAGAAACACAATGTTGGAGGATGCAAAGAAAACAACAGCAGAAACCAAAGCATATCCCTGCTCCCCTGCACTGCAGTGTTGCAGTGTCAATATTACATCTGTGAGATGTGATATTTACTTTTTTTACAAATGAATGTATTGAAAAATATATTTACAATTTTCATTTACAGAGAACTCTGTAAATTAAACTCGTGCTGGTGACTTGTGACATTAATCATGTGACATGTTTGACTTGTTGAGTACACTATAAAAAGCAGTAATCTGCATTTGTTACTACCTTTTGGAGCTTTTTCTATCTGATCTAACCCTTAAATTTAGTTTTCATGGTATATCCTAATGTATTTAGCTTTGTTGAAAAGTATTTTTTTGACTTAAGGTCTATTAATTCATTCAATATTACCACATTTTTTAGTTAACAATTGTTTTTAGTGTAAACAACCACCTACTGTAGCAACTACCCTAGCAACACCCTAGCAACTGCATAATGTACTAAAATCACAGAACACCTTAGAAACAGCATAGCATCACCCACATGTATATTTTGACTCTGATGATGGTTATGATTTTAAAACTACAGCTAATTTTCTTAATTCTTTGTAACTTATTTTGAAGTTTTAAAGGCACACTATGCCGTTTCCATTTTTCTCAAACAGCGACCCTCTGAGTCGCTGTGGAGTACTTGTATTTAACGTTATACCACTCACGCAGAGCTGTCTCTGCACTCTTCCGACCGCGCTTTCTTCGTCGACTCTGCCATGATTCACGTCTGAAATGCGTGCTAGTGTCTTCCAAAGAGGCTTCTTCATATGTTGTTGATGTATGTGACGTTGTACCGTAAAGCAAGTCGTGATTCTCGCGAGATTTGTCGGGGCGCCACCTCTCAAACTTCTTATCTGGTTTTGCCAGTGGCGCCCCCCCTCTCCGCTTTGCTATTGGGATGATTCACCCTACTACGAGTTTGTTTACCATTGAAATGATTTTGATTAAGGTACAAATTTTGCATAGTGTGCCTTTAAAGGATCAGTTGCCCCATGAAGAAAATTCTGTCATCATTTACTCACCCTCATGTTGTTTTAAAGCTGTGTAACAAAAAAGAAGATATTTTTTTGAGAGTATCTTTTTGTCTATATATGGTGAAAGTCAATATATATTTATTCATATTTAGAATTAGCTTTTATTTTAATATTTTCAGTTTTCATTTTAATTTAAAAAATTTGTTTAGGTTATAGTCATTTTATTTTCTATTTAGATTTAATTTATTTTTATTTCAGTTTTAGCTCAAATGTGCTGCGTAACACGAGAATGAACCTCATTGGTTCATGAAGAAGGTCAAACATGCTGCGTAACACGAGAATGAACCTCATTGGTTCATGAAGAAGGTCAAACGTGCTGCGTAACACGAGAATGAACCTCATTGGTTCTTGCAGAAGCTCAAACGTGCTGCGTAACACGAGAATGAACCTCATTGGTTCATGAAGAAGGTCAAACATGCTGCGTAACACGAGAATGAACCTCATTGGTTCATGAAGAAGGTCAAACGTGCTGCGTAACACGAGAATGAACCTCATTGGTTCTTGCAGAAGCTCAAACGTGCTGCGTAACACGAGAATGAACCTCATTGGTTCTTGCAGAAGCTCAAATGTGCTGCGTAACACGAGAATGAACCTCATTGGTTCATGAAGAAGGTCAAACATGCTGCGTAACACGAGAATGAACCTCATTGGTTCATGAAGAAGGTCAAACGTGCTGCGTAACACGAGAATGAACCTCATTGGTTCTTGCAGAAGCTCAAACGTGCTGCGTAACACGAGAATGAACCTCATTGGTTCTTGCAGAAGCTCAAATGTGCTGCGTAACACGAGAATGAACCTCATTGGTTCTTGAAGAAGGTCAAACGTGCTGCGTAACACGAGAATGAACCTCATTGGTTCATGAAGAAGGTCAAACATGCTGCGTAACACGAGAATGAACCTCATTGGTTCATGAAGAAGGTCAAACGTGCTGCGTAACACGAGAATGAACCTCATTGGTTCTTGCAGAAGCTCAAACGTGCTGCGTAACACGAGAATGAACCTCATTGGTTCTTGCAGAAGCTCAAACGTGCTGCGTAACACGAGAATGAACCTCATTGGTTCTTGCGGAAGCTCAAACGTGCTGCGTAACACGAGAATGAACCTCATTGGTTCTTGCGGAAGCTCAAACGTGCTGCGTAACACGAGAATGAACCTCATTGGTTCTTGCGGAAGCTCAAACGTGCTGCGTAACACGAGAATGAACCTCATTGGTTCTTGCGGAAGCTCAAACGTGCTGCGTAACACGAGAATGAACCTCATTGGTTCTTGCAGAAGCTCAAACGTGCTGCGTAACACGAGAATGAACATCATTGGTTCTTGCGGAAGCTCAAACGTGCTGCGTAACACGAGAATGAACATCATTGGTTCTTGCGGAAGCTCAAACGTGCTGCGTAATTCAAGAATGAACATCATTGGTTCTTGCGGAAGCTCAAACGTACTGCGTAATTCAAGAATGAACCTCATTGGTTCTTGCAGAAGCTCAAACATGCTGCGTAACACGAGAACGAACCTCATTGGTTCTTGCACGTCAGGCAAACATGCTTGAGATTCGTTTTACCACAAATGATGTGTGCATCGATGAATGTTTATATGTGAATTAGTCTAAATGAAATTTGTTCATCATATATACAGTAAATTTGGACTGAACCACTCAATTCATATGGATTAGTTTTATGATCTCTTTATGAACTTTTTGAAGCGTCAAAGTGGTAGTTGCGTAGACTGTTAATGGAGGGACAGAAATCGCTCAGATTTCATTAAAAATATCTTGATTTGTGTTCCGAAGATGAACGAAAGTCTTACAGGTTTGAAACGACATAAGGGTGAGTAAATGATGACAGAATTAAAAAAAAATTGTGAAATAATCATATTAGTATAGTAGTATAGAATTACTTAGTAAAATCAAGTAATTTTTTCACTTCAGAGATGTATCTAACACTGCTGTGTCCCTTCCCTCTGCAAAGGTTACTGAAAGTTACTACGTTTTCAACACATGTCGGATGGGTGTCAATCCACAAGGCAGATTACAAAACAAAGTGGTAGCCTATGTTTACACGCGGATTATTCTGTGCGAGTGGGTTTGTGGCAGTGCGAGTTGGAGAAAGTGAGTGTTGTGCGTGAGCAGATATGCTGCTGTTAAAGCAGCCTGATGACATCTGGACGAGGGGAGATTCTGTGGCGGATGCCACAACCTCGGCTTAAGGCCGTTTTATCATGATCCCACACTCCAAATAGCCCACACACACACACACACATACATATGTATGTATCTATTTAACAAGAAAACCCAGTATGGTTTTGCTGTACACCATAACCCAACATGCACTAGAGTTTAGCGTTAACAGTGGTGCCATATAAGATATATGGAGTCTACGGCTACATGTGTCAAGTAAAATGGATCGTTGCCCCTGCGACACATTTTCAATTCCAGCGTAATCTGCTGCCTTTCAGATGTTATTACAGTTAAACAGCCTGGGAAAAAAATCCTCACTCACGCAAAAACAGACCAAAAAAAGAAAAAGAAAATCGGCTTGTTGTGCTAAGAAGGTTGACATTGAGTGAGAAATGTGTTTGGGGGAAAGGATCTTGATGGATGGACTCTTTGCATCCTTCTAGGACTCTGGGTTAATAGAGATCTTTACAGAAAGTCCTAGGCGCTGGTCCAGGACCAGATCCATGTCCTTTCTGATGATCAAGATTAATGCTGATGAGAGAGAAGCAGTGTGAAGAAGCTTGTTGTAACCTTTGTTTTCTATATTGAGATTTTAAGACAAAATAACGTAAATGTGATATTTTTGGTGCTGCAAACGGTTACCATGTTTTTTTGTTTTTTCTTAGCTTCTTTTTATCATTTGCATTTTGCAGTTTTCTAAATGTGCAGTTTAAAACAGAGCACACTGTTTGGAAATACTTTCTCCGACAATGCACTGATCTTGACTGACCTTCTATTGGAATTGTGATGAAAGAACCGGTGATGGTCATTTTTTGTTTGGACTGCCCCAAAAATGTAGACATTTTGGAACTTGGAACTGGTTATTATGAATTAATTTAATGAATTATTACAAATTAATTTTTAGAAGTACAAATATTCCATCTGGCCTCTCAATGAATATCAGGTCATAAAAATGCATGCATAATAATTAGAAAATGTTGTTTAGGTGGAGTATAGCATGTCACATTTCTCGACACATCTGTGACTGTCATGTCACAGAACCCATGTATGAACTGATAATTCATTATTTATTAGTGGATGTCATAAGTGTAATTAAGGGGAAAATAGATAGCCTTGTTAGTTAAAAATGCCACACTAAACAAGTTAGTTGGGTTGTAGCAGTTAGCTAATAACGTCTTAAACTTCAGCTCAAATTTGTGAGTTTATGATCTATCATATTGTGGTTTGATATTACAACCACAATTTGAGTATTAGGTTGTTGAGTGATATTACTTTTCTAAGTGTCATATACTGTATATAGGGTACAACAGGGCTAAAGGCACACCCTAAGAAAAATAGTGTATGATTGCAGAAAAAAAAAGTTTGTATTGAGCATTGATGGAGCCACATACTGTATGTGAAAATAAATCATAAAAGTGGATTGTAAAAGTGGATTGCTTTTACCCCACATAAGGGGTAAGAGCTGTGGCAAGTTTTTGTGCCATCTAGTGGTTTAGAATGTGTCTTTTACCCCAGTGTGCCTTTAGCCCTGTTATTATTTACGCTTAGTGTACAGTAAAACACCCTGAAGGAGGCACTGGAATATCAAAGAGACTTGTACTGTATGTGGACTCTTTTGGCTTGGAATAGTAAATTACCAGCTAGCAGCCACTTAAAAACTGTACACCTTAGCAACCGCATAGCAACATCCTGGCAACCACCCAGAACATATTAGCATTGTGTTGGCATGCACAGGCAAACACCACTCATATTTTGTTTAGATAATGTAAAAACCTAATTTGCAATTACATCTGGTATCTGCCAATACAGATCAAGGTCAAACCTCTATTTTACTCTGGTTCTTTGTGACTGCCGGTGACTAAAGATGTCATTTGATCTCTATTAAATGAGAATAATGAAGAGACATTAATTTGTATGCATTCAAATGCAGTAAGATTTGGACGTAGAAAAGTTCTAAGGGGCCGTACAATGTTGGATCAGTCACCTTGTGAGGCATTTGATAACCTGCAGCAGCTCTCAGAATCAGTCAGTGTCATGTTAAGCCAGCACGACTGCTGCATGACTGTGCTTTAATGAGTCTTAATGGCTCTTTAATGGCTCGTTAAGCCACAGTCATGCAGCAGCCTTAATGAGAGCCCTGTGAGCACGTGCACATGCTAAAATACACTGTCAAACACAACACCACAAGAGAATCAGCAAAAAGTCTCTAGGCCAGTCATGTGTCATGATGCGTAATGGGCTTTTCACTGGGGTCATTTTAAACCCTGGGTCAACACAATCCTGGGTTACCTTGTACTGTGTTTCACTGCTTATAATCTTGGGTTAGTAATTTACACTGTATACCTTAGGCTGTATACTGTACCTTAAAGTAGCCTTAACCTAGAGTTAAAGTCCACATGAAATCAAAATTGACCATATTTACTTTGTTTGCCTAAATTGATCGTTTTGTGGTGAACAATTCATCCATGCAAGTCAATCCACACAAAAAAATGTTTTGGCTTCATAATCTTTAATCAAAATCTATCAAAAATTTAATCACGCGGACTTTAAGTATAGTGTGATAAGCGCATAAGAAGATGCAGGGCAACTAAAGAAACCACATTAAGAGCATTGGTTGTGTGGTGTGACATTGTAGTTAAGGCTTTGTGGGTTCAATTTAGAGGGCCATGGTTTGGAAGGTTAGCGTGGGCAGATACACCATCTATCTATATCTATAGTGAATAAATATTTTAAAGTCCCCCTGTAGATGATAATTTTATCCCTTAAAACTCATCTTTGATCACCAAACTGGCATATTGAGACGTTTATTCATGCCTTAAAATATTACCCTTGCTTCATTTAGTATACCCGGATCTATGAATATACAAATGAGCCCCGCCTCCACTCACTCATACAGGCTCGTCAAGTCGATGTATCAGAATGGTAATGCGTTTTATGTATCGCCCTAGATAACATCGGACACATAACGGTAATTAATATGATTAGCCTTTGACTTGACTATGTTATCAAACAGCTAATAATGTGTTGCTAATGTTGCATGAACCATGTTCCCGTTCGCCATTTCAGAGTCAAACAGCTGCTTTCTAAAAATGTATATCCTTAGAAACGCTTTGTAAGGCATATTATATTATATTATATTATATTATATTATATTATATTATATTATATTATATTATATTATATTATATTATATTATATTATATTCAACCCAGATGTGAGAAGCAAGGTCCTTAATTTCTGCTAAACATGATAGGTCATGACATATCGCATTTTTATGGTGGAAATATAATATTTAATAAGACAAAATATTTGCTTTTTACAGAAAAGTATATTATTAATATGAATTATATTATCACAAAATTCCTTGTATGACACATTTATGCACATTGGGTTGTTTTTATGATACATGAAAAAAGTTATTAGTTAATATTTATTTCATTATTTTAGTGCCATGTGTGTTGCCCGGATAATTCTGTCCATACCGTACAGTACAGTCAGCTGCCTGCAACCTGGAAGCACGAATGGATGCGGGCGGTACAGAGAGAAAGTACATGTGCGCATTAATGTGACAGCTTGTTACTGATGTTTATCACGAGGCCATAATGACAACACAGGTAAAAATGAACCTGGAGATTGTCATGGTCGATGACAGTCAGTCGGTTGTGGAGTTACGATAGCTAAGAGGTGAAATCTGATGGCAGGCTGAATGAATGCTGCATTTTAAAAATTTGTCAGCGCCACAGTCACGAAGATTCAGATTAAAATGGAGCGCTGACCTTGATCTGATGTGACAATAACCGCGTCTGTTTATTGACTCGGCTGTTTGTCCAAAAATGAGATCAGTGGAGGTGCGTGTAATTTGAAATTACCCTTTCAAATCCCCTACAAGCCCATGAGCATTTTAATGGGAACAGTTTGCTAAGCAAGATGTTTAACCACCCAAACATTTTTGTACCTTATTCATTATATTATATTATATTATATTATATTATATTATATTATATTATATTATATTATATTATATCTGCAATATATAGTGATTATAATATGTAAAGCTACACAGGATGTTAAAGATTTTTGCCAATATGCTATAGTTCTTGTGCAATATTCAATTTTATTTCAACTGACAGGTCAAGCACATGAAAGAGAAGATTTTTGAGAGCTTAATACGTTGGCCTAGTATTTCCCTTTTTTACAGTCATCTCCGATGGATATGTGCCTCGTCAAGTAGGGAGTTATGGGAAGGAGTGCATCTTTAAATGTCATACCATTATGAGTAATTTGACTGAATCGGAGTGTGATGGAACTGGAGTTGGAATATAATTCTCTTTGACATATCAAAGGTCC
Organism: Abramis brama; assembly: GCF_963993115.1. Lineage (NCBI taxonomy): Eukaryota > Metazoa > Chordata > Actinopteri > Cypriniformes > Leuciscidae > Abramis > Abramis brama. Next base: position 20,117,001 of record NC_139963.1, on the reverse strand, counting down.
AGAATGCTGCAACTGAATGGAAAATGAGCTAGGGGAAGGATGGAAATGCTTTCCTAAGAATTATACTTTTTAGAAATGTATAGTTCCTCCCAATGTGTGAGGACTTTAACGGGAATTTTTAATTGGATTGACAATGACCTTGAAGTTACCAATTTTAAAAGCCTCAGAACTTGCAAAACCAGATTTCAGCTTACAGAAATATGTTGGGCTATTTGGGTAGTCTTGTTAAAATCAATGTATGGTATCAATAGCAATCAATAAGAACTATGTGATTGTAGCTTTTCTTCCTTCCATCCACTAGAGGGTATTGAACACTTCTTTGAGGTTTGAAGCGCTGTATTAAGTTCATGCTGCAAGAGATATAATCAGGCCTGCAGTATGCACACGTAATCTCCACATTTGTTTTGCTCAAGACACTGTACAAACAATATACATGTCCAAAAAAAGAGTGGTAGTGGATAAGGAATAGAAGATGGGAAGGGAGTTGAGCGTGATGGGATGCTTCATGCCAGGCTGGATCTGTGGTCGGTACTTTGATCTAATCTGGTCTATGTTCTCAGAGGCTTTCTCAGAGACTTTCAGAGAGCCAAATCAGAGAGGTCATTCATCTGAGCAGACACACAAACTTTCTACTGATAGCTGCTCGGGACAGGCAAGGACAGTGACACATATTAAACCCACAGAGGGAGGGAGAGAATAAAATAGTGTGAGAGAGAGGAGGGGAAATGGAGTATAAATTATAGACTTGTAGATTGGTTGACTGGATTACAACTCTTAAAGGTGAAGTGTTTTATCTGTGTGCCGCTAGAGTCACCAAAGGGAATTGGAAAAATAATAATTGTTGTTTCTGGATAATTTCCCCTGTGTTCCATTATAGAGAGCCTAAGTCCCTCCCCTCCGCTTCCGGCTCATGGGACCTTACTTCGGAAAAAATATGTATGGTAGTCATTATTGATAGAGACAACTTATCTTTTTATTCCGTCTGAACTGTGCCCTGAATTACACATATGATGTTTGTCAATTTAAAAGATAATTATGAAAGTCAAGAAAGTCGCAGTTTGTCATAAAACAGAAGAGTAACATTTAGTTTTATGTGAAAATCGCTCAATGAACTACATCTCTCGTCTCGCACTATGTACGTCATAAGATCCGTTGCTCGTATGTGTGCAGTCTGGTACAAAACACTCAGGCATGACGGCGTAACGTTACGATTATAACGTAAGACTATAGAAACAGACAGAGGTTAGCTTCAGTAAAGTTAGCTTCATTCATTGAGAGAAAAGGTATGACGTCACACGTGCGCCTTTTGGGTTTGTAGTGTCTGTAATTACGCATTTTCACAGTCTTATACCTCAACAGTTTTACATCAAACTGCGACTTTCTTGACTTTAAAATGTATATTTTAAATTGACAAACATCATATGTGTAATTCAGGGCACAATTCAAACGAGATCAAAATATTTGTTGTCTCGCGCCATTGACTACCATACAATATTTTTCCGAAGTAAGGTCCCATGGTGATCCACCAGAAGGGGAGGGACTTAGGCTCTCTATTGGTTGGACAAACAGATAGTCCCGCCCACAAATGTATGTTGGTTCGAGCCTTTGCTTCTGTATCGGGCTTGTTGGGTTACTCAAATGAACAGAGCCCCTGTTTACTTTTCTCAGGGAAAACAACCTACAAATGGCTTGTTTATAGCTGCATATTAAAGGTGCAGTAAGCAATTTCTGAGAAACGCTGTTGATATTTGAAATCATCCCAAACAAACACACCCCTCCCTTTATTGCTCTGTCCCCAAAATGCATGAACTTGCAATGCAAGAGTGTCTCTTTTATCATATCTGAAGCGAAGCAAAATAATGCTCCATGAAAATAAAGTGAAGATGGCAAACAAACGAAAAGGAAGAACAAAAAATGAACAGTATATATGAAGAGTATATACAAGCAAGAGTTGGTTGTTCGTCGCCAGCAGCACAGCAGCTCTAGACAAACAATGACACTCAAAACTGTCCTGTTACTAACATTACAAGAGCTAACATTACAACAAAAACAACAGCACTGTAAAACATGGCAAAACTCACAAATGGAACAAGAGTCTACAATGGAGCTAGTCTCTCTAGCTCTCGGTCTGTTGTTGTTGAGTAATTGTTTTCTTGAAATGTGTTTGTTTGTTCATTCATGTATTCATTCACTCTGTAAATAATTAAAATATATGATTTTTGCATTACTGTATTGAGAACTGAAAGTTGAGTTGTTAATTGTCAATATTATCATATAATATTATATTATATTATCCAGAAGAGGAAGGAAGCCACTTAATTTCTGATGAACATTAGTCAAGACAGATGTTCAAAAACCGTTTGATTCTGCAACCCTATTAACTCAAGTACATCACAATTCGCTGTACGTGTGGACTTATGAATAATGCACCACACCGTTTGCATTCAAATCATTTATAGTAGCAATTTATATCAATAAATTGCTGAACATTTGTCACGGCTGTTATAGCGAATGAGTAAATGTAATAAATCAACCGAACAGACAAGCTTGTGCATTGAAATTAGTGTGTAGCCAGTGCACTCGTATGTTAGAGCTATTGGGAAGCACCGTTTACTTTTTGTTCCACTTGATGGATATTTGTGTAAGAGTAACAAGGCCATGTGGACTGTGTGTCGTGCGTCTCTTTCCTCCGAGTAAGCAACCATGTTTAATCTGCCAACTGCTGTGTTGAAATCTGTCACTGTCGCTGTATAAAAAGCTCCACCGTGCTTTAGCTCGCGTTTACCAATAATGTGCTTTAATCAAATTCACCACATGCATTAATATGGTTCATTTGTCTGTTTGACATATACCTGAATTAAAAGGCCATATCGACAAAAGCAAGGTGTTTGATTAGGTCACTGATGAGCCATTTGGCCAATCCGTTAAATTTTGTACTCCACTGTTTATCACTAATTCATTGTGTAGCAGAACTTGACTTATATATATTAACACATTATGCAGCCTTGGTGAGCACAAAGAGACTTCCTTTAAAACCATTAAAATAATCTTACTGTCCTTAAAACTGCGAAACATTACATGTAAATCTTCTGTACAGGGTGGGTGCAGGAATAAAGGCATTACAGCAGGCTTCTGTGCCACACGAGACCGTCAGATGAGGTGATACCATCAGATTGCGAAGCATGACATACTAGGGGGGATTACAGAGGGATTACATGGTGTCTGGCTCATGAGACACTGTAAATTTGGTCAGCATGTTAAAAGTGGCATCTCCACAGCACTGGTCCCCAGGCGGCTGGACAGCTAAAGCCATTCAAAGAACTGAATCCCTTTAAAAACAGTGCTGAGTCTGACGGATAACCCTACGCGTCAATACGGATGCTGTTCAAGGATCACTGCTTTGATATTGCTGGATCTGAGATCTGAGGAAGATTGGGCGAGTTATAAATGAAAGATGATAAATGAAAGCTTAAATTAACCTCAATTTTACGTCTAAGGTTTTTCTATCCATATTGGTGGATTAAAACATGCCTTAAAATCTAAAAACATAACTTTAAGGCCACTGTTTCTAGCATGTATTGACTTTTCATTTCAGGGATTATGTTAGACGGTCTGCAAAAATAAAGGCCAAAGGCACACAAGTTAGGGCTTATAAATCCACACATTCTCCATTTGTTGAAAAAAAAATCTTTTTTTTTACAGTACCCGCCATCTGTTGGATGTGGTTTGAGAGTGGCGGCTCTTAGTACAGCAGCTGGACAACCCAGTGACTCCTGAGCATGACTCTAAACGTGCAATACGACTCTAATGGCCTCTAACATTTCATATAAAAATAGTTCTAAAAGGTTGGCTTGATGCGTTAATGCCGACTGACAACAGAACGGCTCTGATGTCTGGATTATGAAGTATTATGGCAATATTGTTGCATGGATGAAACTGATCCTTTTACAGTACCCCACCTTTTGCTCTGTGTGTGCACAACAGTTAAATTCCATGTGTATCTTTAGTGTGCAAATTAGACACTTTACAATCGACCTTGAGTTCAACACTAAACTGTGTTCACAACCCATTTGACTTTTGACTTTTTGACAATTTTATCCATCAATTTTCCTTATATTGGAAATGTATTAGATTATGAAATGTGGGAGGGAGTTAGCCAAAAAGTCATTTCAGAGTCTGGAAAAGTTTTTTTTTTTTTTTTCATAGATTACAAAGTATTTTTTTTTTCTTTGGAATAATGTGCACCATAGAATCAGGCACAATATGACCATGAAAATGTATTAAGAAAGTAAATAGACTAAATTTTTACTTTCATTTTGACCCAAGGAAGATATTGTTTTACCTGATCTGGCTCTTAAAATTATTTTTGTTGGAGTAACCTGTAATAATTTAAAAGTAATGAATAATATTTTTGAATTAAAACTTTTTACTTAGACTTTTTATTTAGTTTATTTGGACATTAAGGTCAAGATGCAACAGTGTTTGCAGCACATTTTACTTTTGTAATTTGTGTATTTCTGAGTGAGAATATGCAGAAAAAATGAGAGGAGGACATTTGTTTAATCCGTTGGGTATTAATTGGATGGTGAAATGTTGGCATAACAAGCAAGAATGAAGGTTGTTGGAGCTAATGGTTTGAGAAAGTAGACGTCAGCCTAAGAAAAGTCGCTTCAGAATTTCATTGGGAAAACATGCTGACTACTGCCTCTTTTTTTTGTGTAACCTAGTTATATGGTTAGACTGATTTAGTCGTACTGAATAATATTTTTTTGTGTGTTGAGTAAAATCAGTTTGTTTATGAAGTGCAATCTGCTGTTTCATCGCATGCAATCCAAATTCTCTTATTTACCTGTAAATCTACGATAAAAAAAAAAAAAATCAATGTCAAAGTAGTGTCTTCCATAGAGATTCTTTTCTGCCATCGACACATGTATAAATTTTAGTGTTATAAACGTTGCCAGAAAAATAATTTTGGTTGTAATCTGACTGAGACATAAATGCTGCAAAACTTTTATGATTACCAAAACATTAGTTGTTCCTCATATTAGCAATGTTTTCATGCATACATTTTATGATGATCCGAATGAATCCAATGTGAGGCTTTTCAGTCCGAGCCACCAATCCGATTACTAACGAATTATTAAGGCTCAAATAACCGTAGTAAATGTTTACTGCATTAACACATTCACAAACTTTTTGTTTTGACTTCTTTCTGTAGCGCTTCAAACCTTAATTAGAAGGTCAACCACCATTAAACCCCACCATCCCTGGTAATTCACACCCATTTGTTTTCTTCCATCTAGGCAGTAGGCGACTGAGATGGGCGTTCATCTAGGCTGTCTCAGCGACACACTGTGGCTGCCGTTGCTGCTGCTGCTGTATGTCTTCTCCGCCCCCCGCTGCCAGTGCCGACCGTTCGGGATGGTTGAGCCCACCGTGAACGTGGCGGTGGTGTTCAGCGGCTCCGCCTACCAGTTGGAGATCAAGGGGCGACTGAGCCGGGAGAACTTCCTGGACCTGCCGCTGGAGGTGAACCCCATCACTGTGCTGGTGAACAACACCAACCCGCGCAATCTACTGACGCGCATCTGCGACACGCTGGCTGCTAACAGGGTGCACGGGGTGGTCTTTGAAGATAACATTGGGTCCGAGGCCGTGGCACAGATCCTGGACTTCATCTCCACCCAGACGGCCGTGCCCATTGTGGGCATCAGTGGGGGATCCGCCGTTGTCCTGCCTCACAAGGTCAGAGTCGAGCACTGTGCCAGTTTCTAAAGTTGCTTGACCTGGATGGGTAAACTCTGATTTCTGGGCGTTCATACATTCCCCCAGAGTTCTTTCACGGTCTGCATCAAAGATTAGTTAGGGAAAATGTACATTCAGCATGCAAAAAAACCCTGACTGGGTCATCGAGGCCCTGATGTGAAGTGGAGAGGTCCTGAATCTCCCAGAAAGGGGTTATTTTTGGCTGACTGTCCATTATCTCGCTAATTACAAGGCTTCTTAGCAAATGTATAAATAAATGGACATGAAATATTGATTTGAGATGAAATAATGTTATTATTTTAGAAGAAAGAGAGCGCCATGAGAGCACAGCTATGGAGGGAACTTGGGACAATGATCTGATATACTCTACAGTTTAATGGTAAATAATTATACAACTATGTTTGACCCCAGAATCGAGTATTCATAATAGCATTCACTGCGTCATAATAAAAGTCCCTATAAAAGGACTTTTGAGCTGTTTTCACATCTTACTAATTGTATTCCTCTAGCTCAAAACAGTAGAGCATGGCGCTAACAAAGGCAATGTCATGTGTTCGATTCCCAGGGAATGCGTACCCTTATAAAAACATTTGTAACATCCATAAATGTACTTTTTGTTCTAAAACTGTGGTATGTTTGCATCATCAACACGAGTAGCTTTCCTGTAGTTTAAACAGAAGAGCATAGCATTAACAATGCCAAGGCCATGGGTTCAAATCCCATGGAATGCATGCACCTATAAAATTAATACCTTGAATACAGTGTAAGTTGCTAAAAAAAAATTACTTATGGGTCGAAACTGCGGTATGTTTGCATCATCAACACGAGTAGCATTGCTGCAGCTCAAACAGAAGAGCATAATGGTGCTAACATGGGTTCGATTCCCAGAGAATGCATGAATTGAAAAATAAATGTAGAGCTTGAATACAAGTCGTTTTGGAAAAAGCGTCTTCTAAATGCATAAATGTTAATGTTATGAAATAAGTACCACCATGAACGGTACTGGCAGTTGTTTACAACTGTTGCTAGGTAATGACTTGCTGTGTTATTAAAATATTTGCTGCACACCCAATAAAACAACACTTTCAACACTCACGTCAACTAAACAAACCAATCTCTGGCATCAAACAGATTTGGTCTGCACCAAAATCTCTAGTGTGAAAGCAGAATTAATTGGAGAAGCTGGTTGATTTAATTGGCGATTATAAAATTTGTTAATACAATACTCGTGCGACTGATGAAAATTAATGAAAAGGTCAAATTAGGCACAAGCAGAAGTCTCTCAATGCTAAAATGTCTTGGGACGCAGCATTGAGTCCAGTGTTCATTTCCAGAAACCCTTGTTTTTCAGCACAGAACTGGGGAAATAGTGGCGAATTAGAGAATCTTCATTCATCATGTTTTCATTATTTACAAGCTCAATTGGTTTCCCCTGCTTGAATATAGTTTGCAGGGGTTGGTTTTCCAAAGTTTTGTAGTGCAGTCAACATGATTAAGCTTTAATTTGCTTTACTTTATCTTTTCGTAGATGATGTTTAGGGGCGGATAAATATGAAATTGATAATACCACAACGATAGGCTGGAAACATAGTGCATTTAAATAATGATGCAGCAATCTGAATGAGTGTGCAGACTTTGAAATCCATGTATCAGTTATTTTGCTTACATACATTATCCTGCAGAATTTGTCATATTTATTACATAATTTTAAAAATAACTGCCTCAAATAAAATAAAAAATAATTTCTTTCGAATTTTTCTTTAGCAATTACTTCTGGCAAGGACCCTGCAAATTTTAGACCAATCAGATTGGAAATGTCTATAATTCACTCTTTGTGTGTTTGATGATAAGCGTCACAGTTTGTAGGCAGTCCATCATCAGGGTTGCCAGGTGCCAACAAGGTTTTCCAGCCAAAAACCGCGAGAATGCACAAAAAAACGCCCAATTTTTTTTTGGCTTGTTTCTCGTTTAAACACATTGAAATCATTAACAAGCTTTAAAATTACCCATTTTTCAACTTAGCCTATACGATTTTAGAAACAATAGTTAATCAAATGAACGTAAAAATAGGCTACACTGATTTTTTTATATAATATTTTACGATTTTAAAATCAATTTTTTTTTTTTTTTACAGAATATTACCGATATTAATTCAAATTAAATTGCTTTATTTTTGCCCTTGCTTATAGATGAGGTTGACAGAAGTTAGCCACTTTCGTTTCAACAGAGGATGAAATATGTGTCGTTACAGAGCTGCACGATGTATCTATAAAAGACTGTGATCTCGATTCAAACACTCACGCGATCTTCTTCCATTTCGTCTGTCTATTAAACCTTTGACAAAATCATATCGCAACATTCAAATCTGTGTTGGCGCAGCTGCTGACCCGGAGAGAGTTGTCATGAGACCATAGTGACTGTCAGCTAGATAAGTTTGAAAACCCCGTGATCTAGTGTGTTAGTTGAGGGGCGCACGTCAGTTTAGGGGGCACGTCAGCCAGAGCTGTAGTGTGTGTGTGTGTGTGTGTGTGTGTGTGAGTGAGTGAGTGAGTGAGACTGCTGTCTGCTGAACATTGGGTCGCAGGAAGAAGGATCTGAAGTGCCGGTGTTTCGGCAACAAAAACCCGCCGAACTGATCTGAAACCAGCCCAATTTCTATCCACCCGCCCAAACCCATTTTTGCCCGCAAAACAGATTGTAAAACCGCCCAATTGGGCGGTAACCCGCCCAATCTGGCAACCCTGTCCATCATAGAAAATTACTGCACACATATAAGTAAGATTCTTCTACAAACCACTTTAATGTAATTTCTTTTTTCTTGCAGTTTGTCTGGAGTCTGTGGTTATTTGTGAAAGAGCCTTGATATGGATGACTCATTAGAGATCTATAATACATAAGGAGTTTTAACTCCTAGCTGCTCCATCCTCTTTCTACATGCGTCACTGTGTTGGCCAGACCACTGCAGTGAAACAAAGATCAGCTGACCTTTTGTGTCAGTTCAAAATGGAGCTGAGAGGGACAATAGATTATCCCCGTCTGTTTTATTGCTTCTATGCAAATGGCTATGAACAATGACATAGAGCAGGTCCAGGAATAAATATAGAAATATAATTTTTATTTAGGGAACCATATGAAGCTATGAAATGGACTGTTGAGGTCTAGTTTATGGCATCTAGTGATTTGAAACTGTTGCTTTGTGATTTTTGCCATCTCACTGTATTTATATTCAAAACACTCCTTGAATAGAACAGAATATTCTTTGTTTTTAATGCTTAATCCATTTATCTGTCTATGAAAATCTTTATTACTCAAGGACTGCAGTGCAAAACGGCTAGCTAGGTCCAACTTTAAATAAATGTTATTGCATTTTTGACCAGACTGAAAAAAAGTATTAGATTTTTACGCATGTTCTGAATGATAAATAGATTAGTGTATACTGTATTGAAGTCATCAATTCTGTCAAACTGAAGCTGCAAATTGAGTCTTTTATTGTCTTTGAGGTGGTATTTTTATGCATAATTATCCCAGACTATTTACGGTTGTTATGATGATCTGTATTTGTTTGAAACCAAGTAATATTGTGTTTATAGAGCTTATTGAGATGAAAATTTAGGATTTCTTAGTGGGAGAATCAAAAGCAAATTTCTCTCAATGGCTTTCCTTTTTATCCCACGTTGTTTTATAAGAGATTTTTTTTTTTACAATCCCAGATGTTTTGTCTGTGATGTGCTTATTAACTTTTGTCTGGTACACTGTCATAATCATGAGAAAATTAGTTTGTCATATTTTCACCATCTGAAAACATGCATTTATAAAACACGAGCTTGCACAACAGATTTGGATATACTAGCCAGCCTATACAAAATGTACTTATATGCTTTTAAAGGCATATTGCTGTAGTATGTGTGATATGAATCCTAGGATGGGGGTTTAAAGGGTTGAAGTGTTATTTCCTAGCTCTAAGTTTAAAGCTTTCATTGGCAGGCTGGCACTGCTGCACCCAGTGGACTGTTGACAGGCATCTCAGGTTCTGACTGATGAATGCCACCGTCACACCAGATGGCTTCCCTTCTGCACACCTTTCCTGAATATAGTAAGACAGAGAAATTCCATCAGTCTCCCTCGCTGCAGATCTGGTGGCCTAAATTGTCTCAATCTGAGAACTTTATGATGGCATTTAGTGCCACGTTAAAAGGGAAAAACTATGATTCAGAAGAAAAAAATATGTTTTGAGAATAATCTCATAATAAGCCTTTTACCAGAGTGTAACATTTTAAAATTAAAGTAGTAATATGTTTAAACCCTAACAAATTTGTTTTTTATCTAGAGTCGTCAGTTTCTGTAATCAGTGGTAAAAAATGAATTTGGTCTTCCACTGTCTTAGTACATTGCCATGTTTAGTGTTTTTATAATTGTTTTTCTTAGTCAATCCTCTTGAATGTCATTGTTTTGGCAGTAGATAATGTTTATGACAAGGTAAATGTGAGATTGGTTCTCCTTGGTCATTGTTTTTGTACTGTAAATTGCGTTCAGAGATTTAGAATAATGTCCCATTTGACGTTACTTTCCTTGCAACTTTATTGTCAAAATATTGAAACTTCTGATGTCGCAGCCAGAAGGTACATTAATCAGAAGTGTGAACTTGAGTTCATCTGTGAACAAGTTTGGGCCATATTTTACTAGTCTGTAATGAATAAGTGGCAGGCATGCAGAATGTCCACTAAAACAAAGTTCCAAAACAAAAAAACACTTTATTTTACGGTTCATTTCTCACTATTATCTAGTTGCTTATTAACATGCATATTACTAGGAAATTGGCTATTTTTAAAGCACATATCAATTCCTTATTCCGCATGAGAATATTCTACATCCCTTAATCCTACCTTATACCTATAAATACTGCGCCAAATACCAAATAATCACATTTAAAACCTTAAAATCCAGCATCCAATCAAACAAAACCATTGGCTGGATTGAAAGCACTCAAAACTGCAGGACAAGGTCAACATGACTTTAAGACACATTTCCTAGTACTTACAATCAGTGGCTGATTAACAGAAATTACCTGGTGTATGTAACCATAGTAACCTAAAATACTACTGTGATAGTGTGGTGAGACACGGACAAATACAAATGTACCACTTTCCCTCTGGGTATTTGTTATTACTCTGATTGATTAACTGAGTTATTTCCCCTTCATCCAATTTCCTGTTTATAAGACGTCTGCTTCAACAATAAATGGAGGGATATTAGTATAGAAACTTACTTTGCTCTGAGAGTTTTGTGCTTCATAACAATTATAGTTTGTAACATTATTCTGTATCCCTCTTACTGAGCCAAACATACAATAGTCATATGGCTATTCTGGTCATCTGTTACCCTGAAAAACAAAGCCATTCCTTTAGACATTCATGATCATGCCTCTGATTCTAGGCAACAAACCTGAATCCAATTTAGTCAACAAAAATTCATTTATTTGGATTGTGTTGTTCTTGCAGGCCGCGCACAGAATCTAATCTCGTAGCGAAGCGAGCATTCAAACGTCAACCATACGACGAGAATGAAATCATTGTGTATTTCCTCTCAGCAGTCAATCATGGATCAATGCGCGCTCATGCTGCTTTTGGCTGCACAAGTGGCATAGACACAGAGAGATCTGGCAGACGACGTTAACTGGTTTCAGGCAAGAGGAAATAGAATAGTAAATTAACTTAATTTTTTTTTTTTTTTTTGCCAATATACCTTTATGATTTCTTCATACGTTTTTTTGGTTGACTGTGTTTGTCTTGATATTTGCTTTGCCTAGATGCTCCTCAGAGACACAGAGGAGAGATTTGCTTTATCTTGCCGTGCACAGAGTCTGTGTGAGTTCAACGCAGTGGACTCTCTATCTCTCTCACACATAGAGGGACACACAGAGAGAAGCTTCCTTTGGAGATAAAGCATTCATATGCAGCTAAACTATTATATTTATCTTCTGACTAGACCAGGACACCTATAGTTGAGTAATGAGGGGAGATATCTAAAGAAAACCAGAGAGAAAGGGTGAAAAAGTGAGTGTGTGATTGTGGGTTATAGACATGAATAGCACTTTTTGCTTTGTGGATTCTTAGAAATTAAACTTCTCTAAAACACACTCCAGTGTTGGGGATAATGTATTACAAATAACGCGAGTTACATAATCAGATTACTTTTTCAAGTAACTAGTAAAGTAACGCATTACTTTTACATTTATATCTGAGTAATAAGTAACGCAAGTTACTTTTTCCCATTTATTGACCGACAGCTCTCCTGTCCTGTCATGTTGAGAGAAATCATGAGTAAGCGCAGAGGTGTTTGAGTGGTGTGTGAGCATGATGGTTATTGTAGTTCTGGACTAAATTTTAACATGCATTTACTCATCTCACTTGCACAAAAACACATTCAGTATTCCTCAAAATGAAGAAACAGTGAAATGCAAATTTACACAAATATATTATTTGAATATTACGCAAACGAGCATCAAGTAAATGTTAAATTATACATATGTACTTTATGGGCCCTATCATACACCCGGTGCAATGCAGCGACAGACGCGACGCAAGTGTTTTTTGTTAGTTTCAGCCTGACGCAGTTATCATTTTCACGTCCCGCTGCACGTTGTTTAAATAGCAAATGCATTTGCGCCCATTTGTGCGCCCATGGGCTGCTGGTCTGAAAACGAGGTGTGTTCAGGCGCATTGTTGGCACACAGATTATTACACACACAGGGACTCGCAGCAGCAAACAAACATGCCACATACACTGAAAAAAATGATTCGTTGAATTTAATCAATTTTTTTATCGTAAGTGGTTGCACACAATTGATTTTAGCTACATTTAAACAAATGTATTAAGTTTAACTAAAATTGATTAAGTTCAGCTTAATGCATTTGTTTAAATGTAAATTTTAATTTTAAGTGTATTAAAAATAAAAGGATTACAATGTAAAAGATGATTATTGTGTACATAAAGATATGGTGTAATCCGGCTTGTCCCGTAGATGGTCCGCTTGCGCACTTTAACCTTGCGCACAAGCAGATCCATTTGCGACTGGTGTTCAGTCTTTCCGCTTGCAAATTCCGGCATGTAAAATAGCGAATCCGCCATGGCGTGAGCGCAACTGGCTTTTAAAGGGAATGGGATATGGGATTATATATATATATATATATATATATATATATATATAAATAATACTTAACTGCCTTGATATTTTAGGTTTCAGGTTCATCCTATTTGGGGGTCACTGAAAACCCCTGCCATAGATGTGACAGCACTCGGACAAATGTTGTTGTATTTACCTACAATAATCAGCCACCATTGGCTAAAAAATCTGTCAGAATCAATAACCTTACAAGCAATCTACTGACAGCTTTGGATGTTTGGCCAACTCTAGTCATCCTGTCAGGGTTTCATCTTCAATTGAAATGAGTCACTACTGATACAAGATAAAGTCATTTAAAAGTCTTTAGAACTGCAATCAAGGTGAAGACTCAAATAAATGTAGTTCAAAGACGCAGATCTTTATAGTGATAAATATTGAGGTCGATCCTGTCAAAATGTTCTGACTCCCTGCGGTACCATTGCAGACTTCAAGATTCAGATCTGAGATCTAGTAATATAAAAATAGGCTTGTAATGTTGTAATGGGACAAGCTTATAAATACCTAACCCATCATATTGCTCTAACTGTTCTTTTGTCTTGCACCTTGTAGGCTATTTTATTTTTTATTTTATTTTTAATGCAATGGTCATTCAATGACACTAGCATTCAAGCATTGTGATTTTTAGAGCAGTTAAAGAGGTCAGCGAACAGGTGGAATAAACCGGAACGTATTCCGTTTACAGGCTTACCCTACTTTCCCAATGCTTCTGAAGGACATCACTGTGTAACACTGAAAGTCTCTCGCAGGAAACGGCTCAATATGAATATCCTCTGGTGGTATCAGTTGGCCTTCATCTTCTAGAGAAAAACTCGAGTTTAAATTCAGTCACCGTTTACTTTTTCTGAAATGATAAATGCTGTAATACACACTATAAATATCATCTGTCTAAGCTCTGCCGTTTATCTGAGATGTTTGCAATCTTTCTCTTGTGGAAAAACCTTTTATAACCAAATGTCATGTTCAGGGAGGTATATATTGGGAAGTGTGGGATTTTAGACAATTTAATTGGTAGTGTAATCTTATATTTTTGTCACATCCTCCATCTGGAGTTCCCATGAGCTCCTCCAGAGGGCACTTCTTTTGTCGCTGTGTTAATATTAAGTACTACATTCCCCACAATCCTTTGCCTGGACTCATTATGGCTTCATTCAGTACACCTGTGTATTGTTACCTTGTTTGCGCTGGCTGTATGGTGTCCTCCCATGCATTTTTTTGTGTTGTCTTGCTAAAATGTTACCACTCTGTGTCTTAACTCCTGTATTCTTGTCCTGGATCCTGTGTTCTTGTCTTCTGCGTGCGTCAGTGTGTGAAGTGATGGGAAACCGAGGCTTTCTGAAGCATTTGAGGCTTTCATCAAATTGTGCTTAAAAAAGGTTCATTACTGGAAGCTTTGCGCATTAGTGACACCTGGTGGCCACACGTCATCAATCACATGGTATTGTCATTTCAATACAAGCATCTGTACAGTGTGTGATACAATAGTGCTTAGAAAACTGCGGTAATGGTATCAACCGTCCCATCACTAGTTGTGTGTATTTTACCCTGTTTGGATGATCTTGATCTCAGTATGTTTGGACCTTTGCCTGCTTTTGACTACTTTTTTGGATTACCCTTAATAAAGACTGCCTTAGATCTTCAGCCAAGTCTCAAAATGATATAACTGTTGTGCATGGATGATTGGGCATGCAACCTCAAAGTCGAAACATGTTTTGCCCTTAATAGTATTGAAGAATGTAGTTATGGGTGATATACTGTATATAGGCAATTACAATTTTTAATTGCCATGCAAAGTTTTTATTGTAAACTCATTTGCAGGGTGTGCTTTATCTGTGCTACATTAAGCACAATTAAATAACTTTTATAAAGCAAATAGTTACGGCTCTATAATTTCATTGGATGAACTGCATTCACAGTTGTTTTGAACAGTCATTATAACAGTACAGAACACACTTTTGACTGAATATCATTTTGATTCTATATTTATGTTATGCTGTTGTTTATTCAGATGATGGTGATGATGATTATATAAACTTATATTAAATATAATATTATTATTTAGTAGTTAGTACGCTATAGTAATATGTATTTGTATTTATATTTAAGTTTATAATAATAATAAAACCAATATAATTATTATTATTATTAATTAGGATTATATATTTTTTTGTATAATGAATATATAACTTATATAATTATTACAATAATAAAATATAATTAAATTAGATGAGCTGCATTCAAAGTTGATTTGAACAGTCAATAGTACACAGAACACACCTGTGACTGAATATAATATTCAAAAATAATGCATAAAGTTATGTTAGATGATGATGATGACGATGTTTATTATTACTATATGAATATAAAATGATATAAAATATAATGATATAAAATAGTATGGTAAAGTAATATGCAAGAGTTGTTATATTTAATTTAGGTTTCTTATGATAATAATTGTTATCATATTATTGTTACTATTAATTATTGCATTTAGACAATGTTTTTGGTTTTATACCATTATGAAATCTTGATGCGAATGTTGATTTTTACAGCCAAGAGCCATATGGAGAAATGATGTCAAGCTCTGACTTTCCTGTGTTTCTGACAGGGTGACGGTTCTACTTTCCTTCAGCTGGGCTCTTCCGTCGAGCAGCAGATCAATGGGATGTTCAAGATGATGGAGGAGTACAACTGGGACAGTTTCGTGGTGGTGACCAGCCTGTACCCAGGATACAACACCTACGTGGACTACATCCGCTCTTTTATCGATACATCTTACTTCCTCTGGGAGTTGCAGGACATCTTGACGTTTGACATGTCGGCCGACGGCATGAACGACCTCCGTGCCCACCGATTACTTCAGCAGATCGACGCGCAGGTGCTGCTGGTTTACTGCTCGCATGATGAGGCCCAGTACCTGTTCACCATGGCCAGGGAAGTGGGTTTGGTTGGTCCGGGGTATATCTGGTTTATCCCCAGCCTTGCAGTGGGAAACCCCAATATATCACCTCCAGACAGCTTCCCCATTGGATTGATCAGCATTATCTCAGATCGCTGGAAGATGAGCTTGAGAAACAGAGTCAGGGATGGTGTAGCCATCGTCGTGAAAGGAGTGGAGAGCTTCCGCAAGCAGAGAGGGTTTATTCCTGATGGACACATGGATTGTCTGAGTCCGGTTCGGCCATCCACCAATGACAGTCTCTACAGGTGAGTTTTCAGAGTTTTATTTTGGTGGAGATATTAACCTTAACCTTTAGGTTCATACATTCAAAAACTAGGGATGCAATGATAGGCCTATTAGGGGTCCTATTTTAACGAAGTGGTCTAAATCACACAGAGCAAGTGCACTTAGGGCGTGTCTGAATCCACTTTTGCTAGTTTAATCATGGGAAAAGTGGTCGGCACATCCGGCGCATGGTCTAAAAGGGTTGTCTCTATTCTCTTAATGAGTAATGGGTGTGTTTTGGGCGTAACGTGCAATAAATCAGAGTCTCATCCCATTTCCTTTAAAAACCAATTGCGCTCGCTATTTACATGGCGGAATTTGCAAGCGGAAAGACCAAACGCTTCTCCAGAGAGGAAACGGATCTGCTCGTGCACGAGGTTAAAGCGTGTGAGCAGACCATCTACGGGTAATAAGCAGAGAGGACACGCGTTGTGGACCCGCCTATAGGCGCACATTACTAACGCGATCTTTAAATAACAAAAAATATATAATACTGCGCCATTGACTTTAGACCAGGTTTCAATTGGTCAATGGCGCAGTCTATTTCAGTTGCCTCAAAATAGCAATGCGCCAACAATGCACCCGAACACACCTCGTTTTCAGACCAGCAGCCCACGGGTTCAAATGCATTTGCTGTTTAAACAACGTGGCGCAGGACGTTAACAGGACGTCAGGCCGAAACTAGCAAAAAACACTTGCGTCGCTCCTGGTGCTGCATTGTGCTGGGTGTATGATAAGGCCCTAAAAGTCTATCTATAATACCGGTAATGATCTTCATGTTATGGCTGATAGTGAGCCTACGTTCTGACGTACAACCCAGAAGCGCTGCGCTGTTACACTATTTTGAACTCACTCGGAGGCCCAAACTGAAGCAAATGAATATTGAATAAAGTCGTTATTTTTGTTTGTTTTTGCGCACAAAAAGTATTCTCGTCGCTTGAGAAACTTATGGTTGAGCCACTGTAGTCACTTGGACTATTTTAAACATTGTCTTTACTAACTTTCTGGGCCGGCAAGTTTCAATAACATGTAAGCCTATGGAGGAGTGAGACAGCTCTCAGATTTCATCAAAAATATCTTATTTTGTGTTCCGAAGATGAACGAAAGTCTTGCGGGGTTGAAACAACATGAGGGTGAGTAATTACTGACAGAATTATCATTTTTCTGGGTGAACTAACCCTTTAAAGTCCATCAGAAATAGGACACTATATGAATACCTTTGACATGACATTTGAATGTACTTTGATTTGGGACCCACTAATCCTAATACCGCTTGCTGTATAGATGGGATTGAATTGAGATGCAGCCATGGTATAGGAGAGATTTTGAACAACAGATAGGGGATCCAATGGGGAAATCCATGTGTACAATTGTGGTATGTTGTGAAATCTACTATAAGGTTACAAAAACTCCTGACCCAACAGGGTCGCATAAGCAAAGTTAAGGTTGATGGATATAAAGTGACAGGAAAGTTTGAACTTCTGCCAACAGTTTTCTGTAGCAGGGCCAAAAACCAGGGTGCTCACTTTGCTGCACATTGCCCAGTCTGTGCCATCCGGATTTAGATACAGGGATCAGAGCGAAGATATAACGTGTGATGTGCCCTTTCTTGCCAGGGCTGCCCAAAAGAGCAATCTGGTGCCATCTGTGCCAGGGAGCACAACAAATCCTATTTCGTCAGAAAATGTTTTAATCATCCAAAGGGGGCCAGAGTTTGAGCGGACGATACAGATAGAGGTACTCCGTGTTTGGTGCAGCCCAAGGTCATTGGCTTGTAAATCATGCGGGAGATCTATGAACCTGTGTTTGCATTGCTGTGAGATACCACAAGTGCATTTTATACCAGTATCAAAGGATGAGTTTACTCACCTTCATGTCGTTCTGAACCTGTATGTTATTTTTTCTGTAGAGCACATAAGTAGAATTTTTCATACACTGTTCATACACTGAAAAATATATTTTTGTTCAAGTTAAAATATCCCAAAATCCTAAGTGAAATTAGAAACATGTACTATACTTAAGAAGCAACACTGCACCGCTCAACATGTCTGGCCATTGTGTTGACGTGCTCAACATGTATGTCTGTGATGGGCTACAATGATGAACTCTTCAAAAACATGTTGTCTTTGACGCTCTTCATCGAGCGTCAACACAGATACACACGGGAGTGTTTGAAAGCGGCGTCTACTGTATCAGCAGATCCGTCTGTTAGTGGATATATTAAAGATCCTCTGACAGAAGCCTGCTTTTAAACGAGCGTATCTGTGTAAGCGATCGATGAGGAGCGTCAAAGATGTCATTGTTGATCATTGTAGGTGTAGCCAATCACAGACATATATGTTGAGCTGTGGCCAATCAGAGGTGTTTAAGAATCCGTTCAAAATGCTGGTATCGTCACATTTAAAAATTTCAGTACACCTTGGTACCGAAGTCGGTACTTTTTGACAACTCTAGTTCATTGTAAATGGTTTATCCGTGCACATCTTTTTTTCATTTTTTTTTCATGTGCCCTCGTAATCTTTAATCAAAGTAACTTTGTTGAAAAAAATCCTAAAAAAAAAAAAAATCTAAAATTACGAGAATAAAGTCGTAGCATTTCAAGAAAAAGTAAAAAAAATTCGAGAATTAAGTCGAAATATTTTGAGAGTAAAGTTTTTTTTAGAAAAAAAAATTACGTTGTGTTTCAGGGCTTCCGTAGATTTCAGTGGTGATTTTAAATGTGAAATTTCATCGTAAGCTTGGTGAACAGAAAAAAAATATTTTTCCCCATTCAAAAAGAGAGGAGCTGTACTGAAATAGCTGCCCGAGAGGCATTTCAAAGATGGCCGCCGACTGAAATGACTTGCCTTAAAGGGACTTTGTATTTGAGTTGCTATGGAGAGTGTTCTAAATCATTCACATGAGGTTACATGACGGTTAGCATACTGTCTTAGAAACAGCCGCCTTTGTAGGCAGCGAGGCAGCTCACTAGTTTTTAGAACAGAGCTGAACACATTAACATTCCCCCCGGTAGAATGACTTCTTGACAATATAATCTTGCTTTTGAGGGGATTTATTTTCTCGTTACTCATTCAGTTTTGGGATATAGGCTAAAGATAAAATGCCACTGAAATGAACTCGATCCAGGCCAGTCACCCTCATTATTGATGGGCTGGTTTTAATTAAGTCTGATTTTAATGCTCTTGCGATTAAGTCATTTTACCTGTTAATGAGATTACAGCAGATTATCAGATTATGCTGGCTTTTCACACAGATGACACTTAAGCGTGCCCATAATACTCAGGGGGCTTTCATCACCTCCGCTGGGACGCTGTGTGTGTGTGTGATGTGTATAGATGAGATGAGGCTGTCCAATATCCCACCCACAGCGTCCCCCAATTATGGTGCATGATGAATCATGTGCCTGTAATTATCTGATTTAATAATGCTTTGAGCATAACAGCAGATATTTTCAATAACATGGGCAGTGATGCAATGTTCAGAATCAAAAGTGTATCAGACCTTCATAGTGCTAATGGAGTTTGTTCTGATAATATTTTCCACTTGATCTGGGGTGCTGTGTAAACTTTAGCTGTTCGACTACAATAACAATATTAGTGCCAATGTGTAAAAAATAGTATGAGTTTTTTGGGGTTTGTATTATGAAGAGAAAATGCTCTTTTTTATGTACCATTCACAAAAAGACAAAACAGCTCAGGTTCAATGCTAAGATTATCAGTCCAAATTCCAGAGACTTTATTTTTTTATATTCCAAAATATAATAGAAACCACAAAATCTGTCTGGAGTACAAACAGAGGAACAAGAAATGAGCTGGATGATGGGTAATAATGTTTAAAAATAGATTCTATATTTTCCGAAGAGAATGTTCTGAATAGTCACTGCCCAGATGCTAGGGTGTTACCAAGGTGTTGCTGTGGTTAGTAAGATGCTAAGTGGATTTTAGCACATTGCTATGTGGTTGCTAGGGTGCTCTCTGTGGTTGCTCGGTGTTTGCATATTGGCCTAGATCAAAAAAGCCCGCCCCCTAGATTTGTCATTTTTCCATAACATTTTTCACCTATTTTATTGTTTAGTGGGTAAAAATCAAAGTCAGATCATTTAGGAGTCAACAATCTGTGATTTGAGGTAACATTTACAGTAGGTCCTAACTTGAATTTGTCAACCCCCTAACACTAAACATTACAGTTTGGTACATTTTTCTTGGCATGCAATGTTAAAAACAGATGCAAAATGTTGCTGTTGGGATATGTGATGATTGTCCTGAAGCTAACAAATTTAGCTGAAAGAGAAGCTGCTCCACAATGAGGTCTAGCCTGCGTTTGGAAGCAGGTTGATTTAGATGGCTTCAGTGGAGAGCCTTGAGAGGTGAAGGATCCTGAAAAAACTGAGAGACTGTGTCCTCAGGGAGGTCCAAGCGGAAGTGTTGGCATGGTTTTGCCATTTTTTATTGCTTTGGGAATTTGTTTCAGCAGAAAAGGTTTGAATATTATTATTATTATACATTTTTTTGAAAGCCCAACAATAATTACCAGGATGTTGTGCCCAAACCCCAAGAGGCAAAAAATCTGTTATAAAAAAAAGTCTGCTGCTATATGAGACCAGAGACATTGTGAGACAGAAAGAAAAATGTGGGTGTTCTGGGTTTTTTATTGCGTTGCTATGTTGTTGCTTTCTGGGTCTTTCTGGGTATGCATTACTATGGGGTTGCTAGGGTGATCTGGGAGATTTTTAGTGCGTTCCTATATGGTTACTATGGTGTAACAGGTGGTTTTACGTGTGTTGCTATGCGGGGGATTGGGTGTTATGCGTGTTTTTTGTATGTTACTATGGGGTTGCTAGGGTGTTCTGGGAGGTTTTTAGTGCATTGCTATGCGGTTACTAGGGTGTAAAAGGTGGTTTTATGTGTGTTGCTATGCAGTTGATAGCTTAGGTGTTATGAGTGTTTTTTGTATGATGCTACTATGGGGTTGCTAGGGTGTTCTGTGAGGTTTTTAGTGCGTTGCTATGCGGTTACTAGGGTGTAACAGGTGGTTTTACGTGTGTTGCTATTTAGTCGATAGCTTGGGTGTAATGAGTGTTTTTTTGTATGTTGCTAGGGTGCTCTTGGAGGTTTTTAGTGCTTTGCTATGTGATTACTAGGTTGTAATGTGTTGCTATGCGGTTGATAGGGTGGGTGTTATTAGTGTTTTTTGTATGTTGCTATGGGGTTGCTAGGGCATTCTGGGAGGTTTTTAGTGCGTTGCTGTCAGAGGTCTGCACAGGCTTTAAACTGAAACCCGAACCCGGCCCGTACCCGCGATCATTTAACCCGACCCGACCCGATCCGACAATTACATTTACATGTTAAGCCCGAACCCGACCCGAACCCGAGGTCCACTCTATTTCTCACAGCAAATAAATACCATTTTTGAGAGAGAGAGCCTGTGTGTCTGTGGTCTGTGTAGCCTATGCACACATTGCACATTGCACATCGAGAAGAAAGCGAAAACATTGCAAAGCGAGAAGAAACCGCTCTGGATGAAATGTGAATTTTAAAACAAATTAAATGAACAACAGCAATAACTTAAATAAAAGTGCTTTAAAAAAAAAACATTTCGTTTGTATATATATATACAGTGAGGAAAATAAGTATTTGAACACCCTGCTATTTTGCAAGTTCTCCCACTTGGAAATCATGGAGGGGTCTGAAATTGTCATCGTAGGTGCATGTCCACTGTGAGAGACATAATCTAAAAAAAAAAATCCAGAAATCACAATATATGATTTTTTAACTATTTATTTGTATGATACAGCTGCAAATAAGTACTTGAACACCTGTCTATCAGCTAGAATTCTGACCCTCAAAGACCTGTTAGTCTGCCTTTAAAATGTCCACCTCCACTCCATTTATTATCCTAAATTAGATGCACCTGTTTGAGCTCGTTAGCTGCATAAAGACACCTGTCCACCCCATACAATCAATAAGAATCCAACTACTAACATGGCCAAGACCAAAGAGCTGTCCAAAGACACTAGAGACAAAATTGTACACCTCCACAAGGCTGGAAAGGGCTACGGGGAAATTGCCAGGCAGCTTGGTGAAAAAAGGTCCACTGTTGGAGCAATCATTAGAAAATGGAAGAAGCTAAACATGACTGTCAATCTCCCTCGGACTGGGGCTCCATGCAAGATCTCACCTCGTGGGGTCTCAATGATCCTAAGAAAGGTGAGAAATCAGCCCAGAACTACACGGGAGGAGCTGGTCAATGACCTGAAAAGAGCTGGGACCACCGTTTCCAAGGTTACTGTTGGTAATACACTAAGACGTCATGGTTTCAAATCATGCATGGCACGGAAGGTTCCCCTGCTTAAACCAGCACATGTCAAGGCCCGTCTTAAGTTTGCCAGTGACCATTTGAATGATCCAGAGGAGTCATGGGAGAAAGTCATGTGGTCAGATGAGACCAAAATAGAACTTTTTGGTCATAATTCCACTAAACGTGTTTGGAGGAAGAAGAATGATGAGTACCATCCCAAGAACACCATCCCTACTGTGAAGCATGGGGGTGGTAGCATCATGCTTTGGGGGTGTTTTTCTGCACATGGGACAGGGCGACTGCACTGTATTAAGGAGAGGATGACCGGGGCCATGTATTGCGAGATTTTGGGGAACAACCTCCTTCCCTCAGTTAGAGCATTGAAGATGGGTCGAGGCTGGGTCTTCCAACATGACAATGACCCGAAGCACACAGCCAGGATAACCAAGGAGTGGCTCTGTAAGAAGCATATCAAGGTTCTGGCGTGGCCTAGCCAGTCTCCAGACCTAAACCCAATAGAGAATCTTTGGAGGGAGCTCAAACTCCGTGTTTCTCAGCGACAGCCCAGAAACCTGACTGATCTAGACTTGCAGCGTTTGACCTCTGTAATTGCAAACAAAGGCTACTGTACCAAATATTAACATTGATTTTCTCAGGTGTTCAAATACTTATTTGCAGCTGTATCATACAAATAAATAGTTAAAAAATCATACATTGTGATTTCTGGATTTTTTTTTTTAGATTATGCCTCTCACAGTGGACATGCACCTACGATGACAATTTCAGACCCCTCCATGATTTCTAAGTGGGAGAACTTGCAAAATAGCAGGGTGTTCAAATACTTATTTTCCTCACTGTATATATACAAACGAAATGTTTTTTTTTTATAAAAGATAAAAGTGATATAAAATATTTTTTTTATTTAAAAAAAATAAAAGTGCTTTTAAAAAAAACATTTTGTTTGTATATATATATATATACAAAATGTTTTTTTTAAGCACTTTTATTTAAAATATTATTTTAAAATATTAGCGAGAAGAAACCGCTATGCACACATTGCACATCATGCGCACGCAACTTTCTCTCTCTCGCAAACTATATATAGCCTATGTAGTTTTTCTTAGTTACAAACCCGAACCCGACCCGAACCCGAGGCTGTTCAATAAACATTAACCCGAACCCGACCCGAAACCCGCACATTTTTCGGGACCCGTCGGGCTCGGGTCGGGTAGCAGACCTCTAGTTGCTGTGCGGTTACTAGGGTGTAACGGGTAGTTTTACGTGTGTTGCTATGCGGTCGATAGGGTGGGTGTAATGAGTTGCTTGGGTGCTCTGGGTGGAGGTTCCCAAACATTTTTTAGAAAACATCTGTCTGACTCTTTTCACAGGCATATGCTGAATGTGTCATGGGAGAATACAGACTTTTCCTTCAACAATGATGGATATCTGGTCAACCCTTCCATGATCATAATCACTCTGGACCGCGGGAGACAGTGGGATAAGGTAAGAATGTTTTTTGGGTTTTTTTTGCCTGTGAAATTATGAAAAATGTAATTTTTATCTTTCCATATTACATTCGAAAGGTTGCACCACCAGTGGTGTCATCAATTTCAATGCACCTCTTCAGGTTTCATTGCCTTCAGGCTAGTTGTGATTCAAAAGCACCATTGATAAATAGCATGCACACCTTAGTGTTATTAGTTTGAATAGTGTCAACTTTCACTTTTTATGTTCAGAGAATGGAAATTGGAAGGAGTGAAACATCCTATTAAACATTTATGTTTTTACCAGAGCTGGATGACATCTTCTGTGCACCGTCTGGTTTTATGACCAAACTATTCTCAGGTGTCCTGCGTTTTTATAGTGGTCAACATGAATGATAGCTAATTCACTGTGTTTGGCGCAACTTTAAACATCAGCAGTAACAAGCAATACAAAACGAAACGCAGTCTGCCTCAAAATCATTCATGGAAATGTGCACAACAATTTTACGGTCACTATACTTTCATGCAACCTCAACACTGTTTATACAGCCAGTGGGAAAGTTGCCCATAAAGACTATTTGTTTTGGTTCAGGGCCTCAAAAAACTGCGTCCAGCAGTCTTTAAGCAATTACTCGTTATTGATATTTTCTTCAGGTTGGACTCGGTTCATATTGGGTGTGGAATCTTGCCCAAAATTCCCTGGCATAGGCCACGCTTTTTGTCCTCCAGGTGGAGTGAAGTTATATCAGGAACTGAGAGTGATGCAACGCTCGTCTGGATCACCACTGAGAGAGAAAGCCATGAAAAATAGAACAAAGCTCCAAATGAGTTGTCGGCCATTCTGATTTTCTGCCAGGCTCGACACAATCACCACGCTGTGCTGAAAACATGTAGACTGCTGTAATCAAACGCTTTCTGCTATTTAAAACAAGATGGAATGAATTGGATGACAATGGGATTCTGTCATTTTTTACACTGATTAGACACTGATACAGAGCTAGCAAGAACATGTCTCTCAAAACATCCAAAAATATATATATCATTTTTTTTTTCAGTTTAATAAGCATGCATGCACCAATAAATAACATCCTCCAAGAGGAAAATTGGAAAAAAGCTAATGCTCAGATGTAGCTCTTTCATAACATAGGAGACTTAATTTAAATATCAGCTTAGTCACAGATGTTTCTCAATGGAGCTATAAAAATGTAGATAGTATAGATGAGATACTAAAAAAATTTGATGAGGAATATTTGATGTTGCTCTCCATTGAATCTCACTGCTGTCTAGTGCTTTAAAGGCACAGTTCTCCCATAAATAAAAAATTCTGTCATCATTTTCTCAGCCTCATGTCATTCCAAACCCATATGACTTTCTTTCTTTCTTTCGTGGACAACAAAAGGAATAATTCTGAAGACTCTGTCGCTCGTTTCTATTGGGAATCAGAGCTTTCAAGCTTCAAAAAAGGATCTAAAATCATCATAAAATAACATAAAAGTACGTTATTTTCCAAATCTTCTGAAGTCATAAGGTGGCATTGTGTGAAAAAGAGACAATAATTTTCACTCCAATGAGCTGTTAACCACCAAGACGAGATCATTGCTGATGTGAGCTTTACTCAAAAAACAGATGAGTCAGATTCTGAATATTTCAGACAAGCTTTATGATACAGATCAACTGATTCTTTGACAAAATCAACTCAAAAGAATGATTCATTAACAAATCAGAAATTTCTACTTCTCTCATTTCTTGCACCAATAAGAGCTAGGGCAGATGTTCATGATTTTCAGTAAATTATGACATTATTCACACAAAGCTATCATATGGATTTAGAAGACATAAGAAGTTCTATGGAGTAATTTGATGATAATTTAATGAAGCTTTTGCAACCTTTTGGTAGCTTAAAAGACCAGTCCCCTATTGCAAGGGAATGGGCAAGAGTCTTTGTTGTGTCCCATGGAAGAAAGAAAGTCACATGGGTTCAGAACTACATGAAGGTGAGTAAAGAGTTTAGATTTTTCTGTGAACTATTCCTTTAACAGATTCTCCCTTTGTGTTGCAGTCACTATGGCTTTCTTATCCTCTCTCTTTGAGCCTGATAAACAAAGAGTGATATTTTTTAACTTTCTTCATAGAATGGCTTCTTTCATCCTGCTCACATATTCACAAGGTGTCTTGGTGCGTGACGACATCAGGCATGATGAACTTCTTTTAATGAAATGGATTGTCTCTCTGTGTTGTACACGTGACTCTCTCAGTTCTCATTGGCGATCTGTCTTTCAGGGTAAAGTCCATTGTCCTTTGCCTCAGGTGGAAGATATACAGCTCTTATCTATGTCTGTTTCGCAAATCTATTTCAGCACCGGGCTGAAAGAGTGCTTTTCCATTCCAGTCGTCTTTGCTTTGTTGATGTAATTTACTGTGTAGGTAATTTATTAGGCAGAAGGTTGTACTTTTCAAACACAGTGAGGCTGAAAGCTGGTCATAACTCTTTCCTTATTACTTAGCTAGTGTCATCTTCTAATGACACCTTTTTGTCAAAAGCTGCTAAGGTGCCCTCAGGTGCCAGAGGTTGGCCTTTCTTAAGTCACTGTACTGTGATCTAGAGTAACCCTGTAAAGACTCTCTCCACTGTGTCTTTAAGAATTACTGCAAGATAGATTGGGAATATGCAAATGACATATTATAAAGCAAAGATAAATTGTTTACTCCCGTCTTCATAGGAAAAAAGTTTGCACGTTCAGCAGTGTTGTAGTCAAGACTACCTAAACTGAGACAATCAAGACCAAGGCCAGTGTGTGTTGAGACCAAGAAAAGACCAAGACTCTGAGGGGAAGAGACCAAGACCAAAACCATGGCATGGCAAGACCAAGACCCTGACCAATACCAGACCAAGACCAAGACCAGACCAAGAACAGACCAAGAACAGACCAAGACCAAGAACAGACCAAGAACAGACCAAGACCAAGACCAGACCAAGACCAAGACCAGACCAGACCAAGACCAAGACCAAGACCAAGACCAAGACCAAAGACCAGACCAAGACCAAGACCCAGACCCAGACCCAGACCCAGACCCAGACCAAGACCAAGACCAAAGACCAAAGACCAGACCAAGAACAGACCAAGAACAGACCAAGACCAAGACCAGACCAAGACCAGATCAGACCAAGACCCAGACCCAGACCAAGACCAAGACCAAGACCAAGACCAAGACCAAGACCAAAGACCAGACCAAGACCAAGACCAAGACCCAGACCCAGACCCAGACCAAGACCAAAGACCAGACCAAGTCCAGACCAAGACCAAGAACAGACCAAGAACAAGAACAGACCAAGAACAGACCAAGACCAAGAACAAGAACAGACCAAGAACAGACCAAGACCAAGACCAGACCAAGACCAAGACCAAGACCAAGACCCAGACCCAGACCCAGACCAAGACCAAGACCAAGACCAAGACCAAGACCAAAGACCAGACCAAGTCCAAGTCCAAGTCCAAGTCCAAGACCAAGACCAAGTCCAAGTCCAAGTCCAAGTCCAAGACCAAAGACCAGACCAAGTCCAAGACCAAGACCAAGACCAAGACCAAGACCAAGACCAGACCAGACCAGACCAGACCAGACCAAGACCCAGACCCAGACCCAGACCAAGACCAAGACCAAGACCAAGACCAAGACCAGACCAAGACCAAGACCCAGACCCAGACCCAGACCCAGACCAAGACCAGACCAGACCAGACCAGACCAAACCAGAACTTCTCAAATTCATCTAAAAGATCCACATCTACTGCCTGAGAAATGTCTTGTATTTAATCAATACATACAATTAGAATAATAAGACTCTTAAGAAGGCTCTATAGCTGTTACCAATCGAATGAAAAATCAATAACAAGAAAATTAATTTTTGCACTGCAGCGGTGGCACAGAAGTTGCATCTGAATTGGTACAATTACAACTGCATAAATAATGTTGAGAATAATGTTTTTAAAATACAATTTTGTTCAATTAACATTTGTATAAAATCAGCACGTTTGCAATCGGCTCACTTGTTCTTGTGATATTGCTTATAAAAGTGCTTGTATGAGATCTTGATTTTTATATTATAGCATATGATATAATATCATATGTTGTAAAATAAAATTCAAGATCTCATACAAGTACTTTTTTTGCAATCATATCTTGAATTTGTATTCATTTTGGTGACATTTTTGACAAGACCAAGACCTTCAAAGACCGGTCTAACGTCCAGTGACAGATGCAGCTGCAAAAAATGGGTATTGACTCTTTAGTTTTTGTGGAACTCTGAAAACTAAAAGTTTGATGACCAACACTGTGAAAATTAATACTATGATAACTGACACTGTAATAGTAGCATTGTGATAACCGGTACTATGATCACCTATGCTGTAACTAGCACTATAGCCAACTCTGTGATAACTAGCACTCTGATAACAGATCCTATGATAAACAGCATTATGATAACTGACACGATCATAAAACGATTATAATCAATACTATGATATCTAGCTGTATAAACAGCTGTACAGTTACTAACAGTATGATAACCAGTGCTATGATAACTGACACTATTTAAACAACGAGTTTTAACAATTTATGATTGTTAAATAGCACTATGATAACCAGCAATATGATAGATGAAATTATCATAACTACCACTGCAGTAATTGATATTATAAGTATAAACAACCTTGATTACTAGCACTATGATAACCAACACTATGATAACTGACACTTTCAAACCAGCACTTTGATAATCAATACTATGGTAATTAGCAGTATAAACAGCTTTATGATTACTAGCACTACTAATGACTCTTTGATTACTAGCACTATGATAATCAGCACTATTATAATTGACACTATCATAACTAGCTCTGTGATAATTGATCCTATGATAATCAGCAGTATAAACAACTTTATGATTACTAGCACTATGATAACTAACTCTATGATAACCAAAGCTATCATAACTAGCGCCCTCGCGCCCTCGCGCCCTCGCGCCCTCTATTGGCCAGCCGCCCTTGATATTAGGACTATCTTGATCCCACGAAAACCCAAAGAACTGTACATTATTTAATGGTGATTTATGGGCATGACATAAGTATTTGTCAGAAAAATAAGTGCACGGGTGATTCCAGCCAGGGACCGATTTCGCACTGCATGATTAAGTGTGGACAGTCTCTTGCTTAATAAAAAACAGTAATTAGTTTCACTATGTGGTTTTGTGTTTTCCCTGAGCTGTGGTCTATATGTTTATGAAAGGAGCTAGCCAATATATTACAATTTGTCTATATTGGTAAGCACCATAAAATCTAATGAATATAATTATCACAAAAAGATTACTTGCATCCAAACTAATAAAGCGTAACCGGCAGAAAGTGCTTGCTCAGAGATTTGCATCGGCTTGAAGTCATTTAAATACAGCATTGCTTTCATTTCCTTGGTTAGGTTGAAATATAAGTTTTCAAATAGTATATGGCATTTTTCTCATGAGTCTTGTCTTTGCTCTAACAGGACTAAAAATGATGTTAAACCTATTCAAGAGGAAATTAACCAACGCCTCTAATTCTGCACAATGAATACATAACAACCCAGGTGTAAACACAGCAAATAGAGAAAGATGAAGATAAATAAAATTCCCTGATGTCCTTTTATTTTTTGTATTCGGATACTTAGAATGCATAAAATAGAATGATATAAAATGTTGTGTTTCTGGCTTTGATTTATGAGTATAAACTGTTTATTTGTTAAAACTTCATGAATAAATTCAACAGCTTAAAGCTGGAAGGATGTGTCATAATCTCTAACACTTTAAAACCTGTCTCTTTTTTTTAACAGGTGGGGAATTATGAGTATGGTATCCTGCAGACGAGGTACCCTGTCTGGCCCCGTTATGGGACCTTCCTGGAGCCTGTGTCTGACAACCGTCACTTGACAGTCGCCACACTTGAGGAAAGGCCTTTTGTGATCGTAGAAGCCGTGGATCCTGTCACTGGCACCTGCCTCAGTAACACCGTCCCCTGTAGACGGCAGTCGAACAAGACAGAAACGTAAGTAACTGTGTTTTGGTCTTCACAATGCTGAAAGGGATAGTTCACCAAAAAATTAAAATTCAGTCATTGTTTACTCGCCTTCGTGTCGTTCCAAACCTGTATGACTTTCTTACTTTTGTGCAAAAAAAAAGAGAAGACTGTGGTCCAAACAACATTGACAAACAAACATTTTTTTAGAATATCTTTTGAGTAAATGATGACAGAATTTTCATTTTTGGGCGAACTAAAAGACAACCCCAAACAACCTGAACCTACATAGGGTATAATGGTGTGTATTAGTGGTTAAAGTTTTGAGCTGGTTACCCAAAGGTTGAAGTTTCAAAGCCCAAAATGAGCCGAGGGGAATTGAGGAGGTGCACTACTAGTCTTAATTTGGTTTTGTTTATGGAAGCTTGTTTCCGCCACGGAATAAAACAATTTAAAATTGCGACTTTTTATCTCACAATTCTGACTTTCTTCTCAATAAACTTGCAGTTGTGAGTTATAAAGTCAGAATTGCATGAAATAAAGTCAGTGAGAAAAAAAGTCAGAATGGTGAGTTGCCTTTTCATATGTTTCATATGTTCATATTTGTATGTTCAGATATTCATATGAAATATTCAAACTAAATATTTTGAGGGCCATGAAAGTTTGGTGAAAATGATCAAACATGCTGGCGGTGGCTGGCAAGTTAAAAAAAAAAAAACGCTGGTGGGGAAAGAGTTATAAACCATGATACATTATTTTCAGGATTCTTTGATGAATAGAAGTTCAAAAGAACAGCATTTTTTTTTATAGAAATCTTTACATTATAAATGTCTTTATTGTCACTTTCGATCATTTTAACACAAAAGCCCGTTTCTGCCACATAAGAAAAAATCACAATAATGAAAAGTCAAAAAGTCATAAATATGACAAAAGTTGAAATAATGACAAAAATGAATGAATACTTTTGACAAAAAGTCATAATTATGAGATAAAAAGTAATTATGACTTAGCCTAAAATGTTGTGATAATTATAAATTATCACAACATTTTAGGCTAAGTCATAATTATGGCTTTTTCCACATAATTTAGACTTTTTATCTCATAATTATGACAGTCAAAATATTTTCTTTTTATCTCATAGTTTTGGCTTTTTATGTCATTGTTTTTAATGTCATGACTTTGATTTTGATGTCAGATTTATAACTTTCATCTGACGGTATATCTTATTTTCCACTTTATAATTATAAAGCATGTTTCCCCCCTAATTTGGCAGAAATGGACTTCCATAATTTAATGAATCTTTGTGGAATAAAAGTATCAAAAATATCTTACTGACCCCAAAATGTTGACAAGTAGTGTACATTCACCTTGCTGATGAGGGAATTACCCAGAAGCCTCTTCAGTATTCTTCTCCAGTCCGCAGCCACAGTGGTCATTGTCAGTCAACCACAGAGCACAGTGAACTCACAGTAAACAAGCACACTGGAGCACTTTATCAATGGATAATTAACGAGGCCTGGGCTCGTCTTAATGAATAGACCAGTCTGAGCCTTTATCATATTACTGAACAGAATGAAGGAATGTGACTGTATTACTTTTTTGTTGGAAAACACTTCTGGTTCCAGATGGTCAGGTGTTGTTACGAGTGCCAGATTTTTGCAAATAATGAATTAGATAAAACAATATTAGACAGATGTCAGCAGAAACTACCTGAAAGAACAACAGACAACAGAAGGACAAAGGAAATTTGATAATGCTATTCATATTGCAACACACATTAGTTTTGCATTCTCAGCCTTGCCAAAAGTGCCACTGATGTGCAGAAAATCATCTACTATTGCCAGTTTTCTATTTCAGGTCAATGCAGCTGGGAAATCTTACATTGGTAAAACTGTTGAGTTCCACTTTATATTAGGTGTCTTTAACTACTATGTACTAACATTTAAATTAATGATTTGATACGATGCACTTATTGTGTACATGCATGTTTTTACATTGCACTTATTTTTTAAACACCTGCATGTAATTATAGCTGTAATTCATTTCTGTAATTACATCTATATTTACACTGTTGAGCCTTCCCTTACTTACGCCTTAACCCACCCTTAAACCTAACCATACCACCAAACCTGTCCCTAACCTTATCCATATACCACCTCAATAGCAGCAAAAGTGTTTCTCAATACAATATGAACACAATAAGTACATTGTAGTCGTTAAGGACACCTAATATATAGTGTGACCAACTGACTGTTTTATAGCTAGCTACCTGAATAATAATGCATCTGGTTTAATGGCACAGACATCTGGAGGAAACTTGAGTACAAAACTTGAGTACCGCCACAGTATAATGTGACCACACTCCACTTGCAATGTGGTTGGGGAGCAATTAAAAGTACTGATGCTACTAACTTACATTTTTTCGGTATGTTGCTTTAGGAAGTCTGATTTATATGAGTTATTAATAATAAAATCTTTATTTTTTACTTTTTATCAAAAAAAATTAAGGCAATTGATCATGCCATCGAAGCAGTTCGAGCTTGCATTACCATGATTTTGTGGTGATTGGCTTATGTTCACTGATATAGAAATAAAACAATATAATAATTATATTATATTACAGTGAGGAAAATAAGTATTTGAACACCCTGCTATTTTGCAAGTTCTCCCACTTAGAAATCATGGAGGGGTCTGAAATTGTCATCGTAGGTGCATGTCCACTGTGAGAGACATAATCAAAAAAAAAAAAATCCAGAAATCACAATGTATGATTTTTTAACTATTTATTTGTATGATACAGCTGCAAATAAGTATTTGAACACCTGAGAAAATCAATGTTAATATTTGGTACAGTAGCCTTTGTTTGCAATTACAGAGGTCAAACGTTTCCTGTAGTTTTTCACCAGGTTTGCACACACTGAAGGAGGGATTTTGGCCCACTCCTCCACACAGATCTTCTCTAGATCAGTCAGGTTTCTGGGCTGTCGCTGAGAAACACGGAGTTTGAGCTCCCTCCAAAGATTCTCTATTGGGTTTAGGTCTGGAGACTGGCTAGGCCACGCCAGAACCTTGATATGCTTCTTACAGAGCCACTCCTTGGTTATCCTGGCTGTGTGCTTCGGGTCATTGTCATGTTGGAAGACCCAGCCTCGACCCATCTTCAATGCTCTAACTGAGGGGAAGGAGGTTGTTCCCCAAAATCTCGCAATACATGGCCCCGGTCATCCTCTCCTTAATACAGTGCAGTCGCCCTGTCCCATGTGCAGAAAAACACCCCCAAAGCATGATGCTACCACCCCCATGCTTCACAGTAGGGATGGTGTTCTTGGGATGGTACTCATCATTCTTCTTCCTCCAAACACGTTTAGTGGAATTATGACCAAAAAGTTCTATTTTGGTCTCATCTGACCATATGACTTTCTCCCATGACTCCTCTGGATCATCCAAATGGTCACTGGCAAACTTAAGACGGGCCTTGACATGTGCTGGTTTAAGCAGGGGAACCTTCCGTGCCATGCATGATTTCAAACCATGACGTCTTAGTGTATTACCAACAGTAACCTTGGAAACGGTGGTCCCAGCTCTTTTCATGTCATTGACCAGCTCCTCCCGTGTAGTTCTGGGCTGATTTCTCACCTTTCTTAGGATCATTGAGACCCCACGAGGTGAGATCTTGCATGGAGCCCCAGTCCGAGGGAGATTGACAGTCATGTTTAGCTTCTTCCATTTTCTAATGATTGCTCCAACAGTGGACCTTTTTTCACCAAGCTGCCTGGCAATTTCCCCGTAGCCCTTTCCAGCCTTGTGGAGGTGTACAATTTTGTCTCTAGTGTCTTTGGACAGCTCTTTGGTCTTGGCCATGTTAGTAGTTGGATTCTTACTGATTGTATGGGGTGGACAGGTGTCTTTATGCAGCTAACGACCTCAAACAGGTGCATCTAATTTAGGATAATAAATGGAGTGGAGGTGGACATTTTAAAGGCAGACTAACAGGTCTTTGAGGGTCAGAATTCTAGCTGATAGACAGGTGTTCAAATACTTATTTGCAGCTGTATCATACAAATAAATAGTTAAAAAATCATATATTGTGATTTCTGGATTTTTTTTTTTAGATTATGTCTCTCACAGTGGACATGCACCTACGATGACAATTTCAGACCCCTCCATGATTTCCAAGTGGGAGAACTTGCAAAATAGCAGGGTGTTCAAATACTTATTTTCCTCACTGTATATATGTGGACATGTTGACTTCTAAAGCCACTTTTTGTCTATTTAAAGCTTGTCACAAACATTTATTTTTTACTGTTCATACTGACAGCTCTAGTTGCTGCGCATTAGGGTCAGTTGTCCTTCACAACCTGCTTGCATTCAGCTCTGGATGAAGATAACTGGATACTCACAGGACTGCGGTTTCACCTCATGAGAACTGAGCAGTAATTAGCAGAGCTGATTAAAGCTGCGCTGGACTCAGCGGAGGGTCTCAAACCTCTCACGCTCTGCCTCCCCTCTCCAAATACACACACACAGCATTGTGGTAGGCCCATTAACATGTTATTTAAGAGTCATTCCCTCAGGGTGTTCTACTCATTACTTTGAGGCCAATTCAGTGCTTTGGAGGGCTCCCGGAAACAGCTGAACAAAAAACAGAAGTTAGCATGGATGGGAAAAAGACCCACAAGATAATGTAACAGTGGCCCGCAAAAAGTATTTGGACACTCATGACACACTTGCAGTCCAAGAATGTCCTAAAACATTTTGAGGCCACTGTTTGTGACCATGAGATGTTGAAATAATGAATCCCGCCAGCTGTTGTGACGTGAGGAAGGGGTGGGCTGGTTGTGTGCATCTTTGTTGATGCTGTGACTGATGTCAAACAAATAGTTGCCATGGTTTATGGAGATGATTGCATGTGTGTGTGGGTGGGTGTTTAGTGTGACTCATTGCCTCTAATCCCCTTTATGGTGCACACCATTAGTCAAGAGGTTACCGGGAAGGTTAGAGACCGTAGAGTGTTATTAGAGTGCTCTGCATTTTGTACACCATCTTTATTTCTCTCATTCTTTTTCTTTCTTTCTCTCCTTCCTTCATGCTTTCTGCCCGTCTTTATTAGTACTGCTTTCTAAGGCGGGCATTTGAGCAAATGTTTAACCTCAAGTCATAAACTTTGGTACCTTTTCCCGCACCATCTGTGCTACAGATATGAATGACAATTGAAGCCATCTGTCTGGTTGAGGAGAGGTGTGCTAAGACCAGAATATCACAGAGACTTGAGCTTGTTTCTTTTGACTTGGGCCAGTAAGTAACATCCTAGTCTCAGCCTCAGATGTCACGTCCACGGACTGTTAGCTGAACGGCCGTCTGAAGCATATGGCACACAAAATTGGAAACGCTTCAAGGAGTTTCGCAGACGTCATCTGATTCTACAGGATTTCCGGGAGACATGCGTGTCATGTTCTTTATGGTCTGCTTTGAAACAACGTGTTCGTGAGGCCAAACCCCCCCGTGGAAGAAGAAAGCTGCGGTGTTTACTACTGTGACAATGAGCACTTACCAGGATAAAATAAACGCTGGATTTTCAAAAGAATGTGAAGTATGTGAAGTTCATGGAGAAGACTCTTTATAGACTCTTTAAGACTCTTTATAATATGTCCAAGAGTTTTACACACTGGTGTGTTATTTTAGGGACATCGATGTTACATTTTCATGCCCCTAAACATGACACTTAACAAATCGAACTGCGATTGGATGCTTTACATGTCAGTCAGACGGCCTCTGGGTGGTCCTTGGCCAATGAAAGCTGCCTTGGATTTCAGACCTTCTGTCGTCAGTCTGAAGGTCTGGCTACGCGTGACTAGTAACATCCTACCAGCCACCTAACAAACATTCAGAACACCCTACTAACCAGCCAGAAACCCCTATCAACACACTAGCAACTATTCTGAACAGTCTAGCTAGCATCCAAAACACTAGCAAACAATATTTGAAACAATATTTCCTTTCACACATACTTGTCTGTATCATTTTTGGAAGCCGGCTTTTTTGTGGGCACCATATCTTTGCATAAATAATACATGATGGTGCTGGTTATTTCTTCATGCCTTTTTTAACTTTTTCATATGCTGTGCAGTCTGCAAATGCCTGTATTTGTATTCACCTAGTTCAGAATCTGCCATTGTTTGCCAATGTGCCATTGTAAACATGCGTTTGACGTACGTCTTCAACCGTTGCGCTCGTGTCTTGCCTCTTTTGTACCGTCCCGCGCATGACACGGCATTTTATGCAGTGCTCAAAATAAAAGTTCAACTTTTTAAAAACGCACCTCTAGACCTGTGTCTCGAATTGTGCCGCAACGATAGTTTGACAGGTCTTGCAAATTACCTGGCTCTATGATACATCATCTATCCTGTGTCCAAAATATTCCCAAACCATGGATGTTTAATTTTTTTTGGGCCAAGTCCTTCTCCTGCCCTGAATTAACCTGGTTCTGTGCTTTGTTCCATGTTGTAATGGTAAACCCGCTCTGTTCTGTTCAAGCAGGCGTGCTGCATTCATATTCCACACTGAGGGGACTGGTGAGAAAATCTTTCTTCGGTTTAGAAATCGCACATGCTCACATTACGATTTTATGACGATTTCAATTAATCGCACAGCCCTTGTAGAAAACACCTAGCAATGCCCCTAGCAACTGTCCAGGACACCCTAGCAACAACCCACAACACTGTAGCAACCACGTAGCAACACCCCAGCTACCACCCATAATACCTTAGGAACCATACAGGGGTGCATTTCCCAAAAGCATCGTTAGCCATCTATGGTCGCAACTTCCATCGTTATCGGCATAGTTCAATGAGTCTGTGTTTCCCGAAAACATAGTTCCAATGAACATTCGCAAACAGCATCACAAAGTTGTGTGGTTCGAACGACAGCTTTCGAGCTGTGGTTAGAAGCATAGTTTCTTGTTTGCATAACGTGTGGAGTCAATAAATCCTTATCTTGAGCCAAATAAGCAAGCTGACATTCAGTACAATCTTTTATTTAGAATACATTCAAATGTTGTTTATGACGTTTAGTTTGTCAAGATATTTAAAGTGTCGGTTTTGAATAGTGCGCATGTGCGAACATGCTCTAGTACGTAAGAACGAGCCTATGACTGAATCTGGAAATAGAGCAAAATAACTGAGAAAAATTTGAAATAGTCCTCAGATGCCATATCCATAATTTATAGCAAAACATCTAGCATTAATTCGATCTCAAACAGATTAATTAAAAGTAGGCTAGTTATTACTCCACCACGTGCGTGACATCATTAACCAACGTGGTTGAACGACCAATTTGTGACAATACGGTTTCGGGAAACAGTTGTGACTAGCTAGTTGATTTCTTCAGTGATGCATCGTATGGTAGTTAATCAGCGAGTTACGTTGTTGTACGGGAAACGCACCCCTGAACAGCCTACATACCTACTCTCTAGCAACCATCTAGAACACCCTAGCAACCACCTAGCAATGTCCTTGCAGTCACCCACAACAACACTGTGGCAGCAGGTTTTGCATGAGCACTCATATTTTCTTCCAAATCTTACTTTATTCTGCTTATTGTATGAATACATGCACTCACAAATGCTCCCTTTATTGCCCACAATAAACCCCGCTGTTGTTTTCCAGGGTTGTAATTATTGTTGTGAGTCCAGACTGAAGAACTCGGTGAAGGCAGTACTGTTTATTTTTCCTCAGGCATTGTGAAATAAACCAGAGCTCTAAAAACAAATAATGTTCAAGTACAGGAACATGAGCCACTGTAACGCTCCTAAAGGCACAGATTTAAGTATCAGTATCATAAGTATCATGTGGTCGGGAAACATTTTAAGGGTATCGATTGCATTTCTCTGAGCAAGTAACCCTGTTGATGATGTGCAGAAAAAATGTTTTGGATGGCTTTTCTACCACACATCTTGCTAATGTGAACTGGATGGCCATTTCTACCACTTCAGTAAAGCATTAACTGACTCTCTCACTACAACAGCAAGAATGTGCACTTCATATTGATTTCTTGAATTACTTTCTGCTTTTTAGAGAGAGGACAGGAAGGGGACGGGGATGGGGAAATGTAGGAGTCACACTTAAACTTGTGTTGGCTGCATGAACATCATAGATCAGAGACTGATTTGCCAAGTAGGACGGGAGCATGTCTATGTTCCCACAGCCCTATGTTCCCACAGCCTTATGTTCCCACAGCCCTAACCCTAACCCTAACATACCTAAACCTACCCCTCACAGGAGGGAGACTTGTCTGGGATGTAATTGGGCTATCCCTGTACCAGCACAAGCACTAAAACCTACCCTTCATAGGGGACATAGTTAAATGAGAGAACATAGGACTGTGGGAACATATGGTTGTGGGAACATAGGGCTGTGGGAACATAGGGCTGACCCCAGTAGGGGATGTTCTTGGATCAACATCAGGTTGGTCCTGGTATAACATTACTATCAACCAATTTTTTTCTTTACCTATCAGTTGTCTATGGTTTAAAGGGTATGACACAGTTAGGGTTTGTTAGTTTATTTAGGAAAATATTTTCCTGGGCAAAAATAGTCACAGTCACTCATGTGCTAATGGACAGACATTACGTTCAAGTGTTTCACAGATTTTCTGTCACCAGTTGTATTATTATTTCCACTTTGGTTGCAGAAGTAACAACCTAAACTTGTGTAGGTTCACCGTGCTTTTGCAATGGTTGTTTCGGCATTTATTATGTCTTTCATGAGGGCAGAACCGACATTCATCATTGATAACAGCTTAAGATGAGAAAGATACTGTAATATTCTTCTTAAAATGAGAAACATATGTAATATTTATATTCTAATTTATTCATTTTTGTTTCAGTGTGGTTAATGTTAACTAAAACTAATACTATTAAAATAGTTTTCGCTGATTAAAATAAAGCTGTAACAAAAAAAGTGAAGGATGATGTACTAAAATTACTAAAAATATTATTATATTATTATTATTATTATAAATTACTATAAATAAATGACTACAGCTAAAA
The DNA here is from genome assembly GCF_963993115.1 of Abramis brama. Classification (NCBI taxonomy): domain Eukaryota; kingdom Metazoa; phylum Chordata; class Actinopteri; order Cypriniformes; family Leuciscidae; genus Abramis; species Abramis brama. Next base: position 20,077,964 of record NC_139963.1, on the reverse strand, counting down.
TTAAAACTGAGAGGATAATATTTTTAAAATATTAATAAACACAATAGTGTATAAATAATACTAAAATAACACATGTATTTATTCATATATATTTTTTTACATTAATTTATTATTATTCTATTTCCTTTATTATTTATGTACATTGTTTGTTGCTGTTGACCCTAAAAAATGCTGGGTTGTTTCAACCCATGTTTGGGTCAAATATGGACAACCCCAACCGTTTATTTTTAAACCCAACAGTTTGTCTATATTTGACCCAAGCATGGGTTGAAACAACCCAGCACTTTTTAGAGTGAACTCCCCTTTTTTGCAGCACCTGTACAATTGTACAACAAATGATTTAAAAAAAACTTAAATTCTAATTTGATCAGCTGGCAAAATTGGCTAAAATCTGATTTTAATTCGATTTCAAACCAACCACCTTTTGGTTTGTGCTTGTAAAAATGTGATATATTGGATTTTATGTGTTTTGTTCTGTTCAGATTGTTTTGTGCTAGTCTAAACAAGGTCAAAAAGATGGAGATTAAATATAACATGACTATGTAAATACCACATGACGTCCATTTCTATAAGAACAAAGCGTATGTCTGAGCCACAGTTTTATCCTGTATGTACTGTCTCTTTACAGTACCAGCTCTTATCCAACATGAGGCCAGTGATCCTGCAGGCCGTTTCTCTTCCATCTTTATTTGTTTGTGATTAATTTGAGTTGGATTTGTTTTGGCCCGGCTGTTCTTCCATCTGTCACAGCTGCGACAAAACGCGAGGACCCGTCGTGACGGCCACTACCCATCCGCCCACTCACTGCTGACGTCACGCGTCCTCTCGCCACTTCTCGCCATCAATGCTCTCGTAATCCTCCCTTTTTTAGTTCCTTGCCATTTTTAGGTTCCCCTACACTTCCCAGAGGACATCTTCTTACGTTTGTGTGCATTCGATGATGTTGCTTAGAGACTTTAGCCATGAAGGATGCTTCATTCAGAATACAGTGTTATTGTCTGGCTATAGAAAAGCACAAACAGTCTCCGTCACTGCTGTTAGACAGTGTGAATGGATTTATTGGAGCAGTCGTTAATCACTTGTGATTGGATGTAAGTTTCGATTCGACATTCATAATCGAGGAAACAGGAAACAGGCCAAGACTGAGGAAACAATGTAATGTTAATGAGGCACAACCGTCGCTGAAAGGTTTTTCATTTCAGATATCTACACAGAAATGGCCCTGTTTAAATGTATTTGTTGACTGTGGCAAATGGATTGGCACTGAACATAATTACAAAACTAGTTTGAGTAACTAATGACAGAAGCAAATAGATTATATACAAGACCTTGTTCTTGTATTACGGTTGACCTATTTGAAACTTCTTGCATACTTACAGCTGCACATAAAGAGATAAGACGAGCGTGTTTATGGCATGGGTGTAGGGTTGGTCTTTAATATTCAGGGACATTGCAGATGCAACACGTTCAACTTCATTGTGAACTTACCTGTGGTTCTTGAAGAGAGAGTATTTATATAAGTGTGGCAATATTTGCAAAGCTCAAATTACAGGACCTCCTGTAACTTAAGTGATGGTTCATGGGTCATGAATTGCCTATTGTGTAATTTAAACCTGCAACCTTTCAAATAGACTTTTTCTCATGGCAGATTTAAAAAAAAAAACAAATCCCATTGACTTTCATTGAAGGAGAGACCCTAGGCAAGACATAGGTGCCAGTGAAGAACATGAGATATTCGCCATTCATTTTAACCAATCAAAAAATCTATTTAATTTCGGGAACCTCTCTGATTGGTGGATCTCACATCGGGTCATAATACTCACTGTTCTCCTATTATATTTAGTATTACAACATAACAACCTGACAAAAAAACTTGTGCTTTCAGTTTTTGACATGATGCTAAATTGAATTTTAAGTAATTAACTTCAAAATCATCAGATATATCAGTGAGAGAGAGAGAGACGCGTAACTACACTCATGGAAATAATGTGTTTTGTTTGGTTGGTTTTGGTAATGTATTTGCAGTCCGTTTGTTTCTCGTCGCGAGACACAAATAACTTTTGTGTAATGAATTCATCAAGCGTATCTTCGCAGGGGCAGTACTCTTGAAAAACTAACACCAAATATAACTAATTATTGAGTAATTCGTTCGATTTGAGGGGTATTTGTTGCGTATATTATCATAGAACAGTCATACACCACTCACATTTACAATAGTTGTAAAAAATAGACTTTGTTTTGGTCAGTTCAATGCTATAAACTCTGAAATGTGTTCAATTTATAAACCCTTTTTGTTCATGCTCGAAGAACATAGAGGAAAAAGCTCTATTGTAATGACAGTGATTTGTTATTCATGTGAATACTACCATTAAAAAAAATACAGCTCTGGTTTAATGATGTATGAATCTGAACTTCCTGCCGAATCTGGAATTTTTGTCTGTGTGTGTGTGTGATTTGGTATTATCATAGACTTAAATAACTTGATAAAGTTCTGTTGTTTTCCCACAGGATAGTCGGACACACTGAGCCATACACTAAACTATGCTGCAAAGGCTTCTGCATTGACATCCTGAAAAAGCTCTCTCGCAACATCAAGTTCTCCTACGACCTCTACCTGGTCACCAACGGCAAACATGGCAAGCTGGTACGAGGGATCTGGAACGGTATGATCGGAGAGGTGAGGAAACATGGCAGTTTTCTTTTAAAGGAAAAAAAAATGTTTTGACCACATTTACCTTAATACACATTACTGGTCTAATTTTGAAAGATTCATTGGTCCTCCACATAGTCTTGCTCCACCTCAATGCCACCAAGCCCTATCTGTCATTTTGATAGCACTTTCCAATCAATTTCTGATGCATAAAGTCAAGTCCCGTCCTACATTTTGTTTAATTTTGGGAAATAAAATACTTCATATTGTTTCATATTATAACAGTAAGGAAAATCAGTCTCAAATGCCATTTCATATTGACACAATTTTCGTAGAAATCTATTATCTTAATACATTTCTTTATTCAGATTCTTTATTGCCATCTCTGTGATTCCAGGAAGAACATTTAACATCCATGGAACCTTTCCATTGCACTAAATGTTCTTTATAGTGGAAAAAGTTTCTTTAGATTATGTGCTCATTTTGAATTTAGTTCATTTTAAATTTAGTTCAAGTTTAAGTCTCCATCACACTAAGAGAAAATGGTTATTTTAAGAACTGTTCTCTGAAAGGTTCAATGGGGAACCAAAAATGGTTCCTTTATGGCATCGCTGCGAAAACCCTCTTTATATGGAAACCTGTGTATATGGCAGATTCTAATGAAAACTGATTCTACAAGTGGTTTAGCATATTTGATGTCAAGCCAACCAAGAAAACAAAAACTAAATGTTTACGAGAGAAAGACTGTTGACTCCAAAATGGCTCTAAAAGCTTGTTCATTGCAAGGAACGTGACCGACATTGAAATGACACAAACAGCCTTGTAAATAAACTTATCCATCAAATAAGTTGAGGTCTGATGCGTAGCAGCGTCTAATTTCAGCGTCAGAGTTTCAGACTGTGACATGCTCCTGCTTTGTCCTGTTTTTTTTCTGGGATTCAGAAAAACTATTGTGCTCAGTGAGGCATTATGCATGGTGTGGATTAACCAAAGAGAGAGAGAGAGAGAGAGCCTGTAAATCTGCAAACACACACACACACACACACACACACACACACACACACACACAGTGATTATTGGATTAACACAGCTACAACAAACATGTTTACTGACATGACATTAAAAGAAAAGTTCATCCAAAAATGAAGATTCTGTCATATAACTTAATGTCTGCTATAGATGTCTAGACACTTCTTAATTAACCTCTATTGCATAATCATTTCTTTCACCTTTCTTCTCAGGTATTTTATAAGCGAGCAGACATGGCCATTGGCTCTCTGACCATAAACGAAGAGCGCTCTGAGATCATTGACTTCTCTGTGCCGTTTGTGGAGACTGGCATCAGTGTGATGGTGGCCAGGAGCAATGGAACCGTGTCTCCGTCAGCCTTCTTGGGTAAGAATTACTACTGCAAAACAAACTAAATTAGCACTTTTAATGAACAGTACCCGACTGACATTTCTCAGTGATTTTACAGTATTCAAAATCATAGTACTTACTGTGAACACAGGAAAAATAGCACAGTTGGTCATGTTTTTACAGCTAACGCAGGTGTAAAATTGGAGCAATATTACTGTAAATAGTATTATGTGTATATTATTGAAATTAAGCTAAACTTGACCCTTCGATCCCCTTCGTTACTGTTGCTAACTCAAATAAGCTAGACAGGACATCATCCTATAAGAATCAACTAAAGTTTTCCATGAACAGTGTTATTTTTATTAAAATGTGCTCATAAAATGGCAAAAATTGGTTGGAGGTTATTCTTACGTGGGCTGGAATGAATTGTGACACTGAAAGGTAGTTTTGCATTTAAAGAATTTGAAATTACACCGCAGTAATGTGATTACAAATCAGATCAAAAGCTGCAGGGTTTAAACCTACAACAGTGTTGTTTTAGTTATATTTATGTTATATTATACCATTTTTAATATCTTTTTTAAATATTTTTATATTTTCTCTTTTCATTTTAAATTTAGTTCAAGTTTAAGTAATTGTGCTTTATAGTTTTTGTTATATTATTATTTTATTTTTTAATATATCTATTTAGATTTATTTTTATTTTAGTTTTAGTAATTTTAGTACTTCAACAAACATTTTATTTCTTCTTAAGTTTTTTAAGTTTTTCACCTAATATTTCTGTCTATTTTAGCTTTATTTCAGGTAATAAAAACAATGTTAATAGTTTTAGGTTTTAGGTTTTTTTTTTTTTTTTACAGCCCAGTTTTTTAACAACTACATCATTGTTGGTTTGGGAATCTTATATCCTTTGTTGAAACTATTTCATTTTCACCGGTGTGGTCCGTTAGCCATCCCATAAATCCTTTTGCACATTTTTCCATTATACTGTAAACAATAAACCTCCCCAGAACCCAGAATTCATAGTAAAATACAACTGCATACTGTCATTTCATAAAGCAAGTTATAAATATTTACAGTGCAGTCTTACTCGTGTGTGAGAGTGTTTCTCTTGTTTAATGGGATATGAATCGTGTTGACTTTAATTTGCACCTCATTCTGCATGTATCAGAATTTAAAAAGGCTTTGCAGTCCTACTAGAATAAAAAGTGTCATTTGGGAATGGCGTCCTTTGCTTCATCTGTCTTTGTCTCGTCGTCTCTCTCTCTCTCTCTCTCTCTCTCTCTCTCTTTTTCAGAGCCCTACAGCCCTGCGGTGTGGGTGATGATGTTTGTCATGTGTCTTACAGTCGTGGCGGTGACTGTGTTTGTGTTTGAATACTTTAGTCCTGTGGGCTACAACCGCAGCCTGGTCAGTGCCAAAGGTCAGTGTTCACCGCCTCTACTAACACTTCAGAAACAGTGGCAACCTGAAACTCTGTTAATCAATCATGACAGGTTTGACAGAACATAAGCTAGGAGAAAAGGTAATTTGTGTAATTAGAGGAACATTTTAGCACTCAGAGACTGTGCTTTCATAGCTCAGGTAAATATTGTTTAATTGAACTGAATCTTGTCTGTCATAAAATTTTGGAGATATAAAAATAGACACAAATGAGATATACAGTAAGGGCTATAGAATGAATGTGGATACCTACTTAGATCAGCTGGTTTTGGTTGAGAAATGTTCCAGGTGGCAGACTTAAGAATTTGAGCACAGTTTGAGTTTCTTTAGATGAGATACACATTAGGCCTTTTTCTCAGGAGAGAAAGAGGATCTAAGGAGCAGGATACTTCAGCAAAAGTCTCTATTTGCTTTCTAATTAATCTCGTTGCTTATACATACAACTCATTTTATTTCTGAATGTAAATGACCTTGAAAATAATAATGTTTACTGTGATGGCAATGGCTTTTATTATTCACCAGTGAATTATTTAATGGAGTGTCTATTTACACCAAGTACCAATAGCCCATCCTGTTGGCAGAGGCTATTTACACTAACTCCGCCCACCATTGTCTGAGCCAGAGAAAATTACAAAATAAACCCTTCTGATAACAGGAGCAGTGGCGTGGAGAGTAGGGAAGGTGGTGTTAGCTTTTGACGCGATCTGCCTTTTCCAAACTCATTATTCTCTTTTTTCCATCATATATGTGCTTGGAGAGGTGTTTATTTTAAATAAACATGAAGAAAATATTTGAAAAGTGTAAATAAAGTGCCTAACGGGTATTTAATAGTGGGAATAAAGTGTTTATTGGGAAGGTGTAGAGGGCAGGGACAAGTTAATGTCCCAATAATGCAGCTTTCATTTATGATTTTAACGCATATAATCATATACACTGAATATGTTGTTATTGCATACTGTTTTATAATACACTGATGTGCAAATAGTATCTGCCGCTATTTGCACTAAGTATAAATAGCATCTAACAACTATTTACACTTAGTGCAAAGAAAATACTGCTATTTGCACTTGGTGTAAATAGCATCTGTTCTATTACTGATAAAATACGGCTATTTTCACTTTATATAAATAAAAACTAATAGAAATATTTCTAAATTTAACCCAACATCAACTATAAATGATAAAGAAGTTAAATTAAAAGAAGTTAAATCAATTAAAAATGATGAAGAAGCTTTATATTGTGTATCTCAGATCCAGGTGGGCCAACGTTCACCATTGGGAAGTCAGTCTGGCTGCTGTGGGGGATCGTCTTCAACAACTCAGTGCCCATTGAAAACCCCAAAGGCACCACCAGTAAGATCATGGTGCTGGTGTGGGCCTTCTTTGCCGTGATCTTCCTGGCCAGCTACACGGCCAACCTGGCCGCCTTCATGATCCAGGAGCAGTACATCGACACTGTTTCTGGACTGAGTGACAAGAAGGTAAGAGCTGCCAGCGTCTCTCTTAGCCAAAAGGCCATTCTAGAGCGCGAGTTTTAATTAAGGTCGTTACTCTGTGGAACTATAAGAGGGATTTAGGCTGATAATATGTGTGGATATGTACCCTTTTATGATGAAATACTGTGATTGGAGTACTAATAACTAATTTGTGTTATTTTAATAAGACATTTATGGACAGTTTGAAACATTAAAGGGATAGTTCACCCAAAGATGAAGTGTCATAATTTACTCAGTTGTTCCAAACCTGTGAAATGTCTTTTTTCTGCTGAATACAAAGGAAGATATTTTGAAGAATGTCATGTGACTGTGAACTGGTTACTGTGTTCAGCAGTACTGATAGCTGGATAAAATAATCAAGGATTGTGTTGAGTTTTTGAAATGTGTGTAATTGCATGTTAATTAAATTTTATATAGTAGTTAGATAGTTTACCTAACTATCCTAGCTATATAACTGTGTGACACTGTTGGTTGTGTAGGGATACATCAAGGTGAAGTGATTTACGATGATACTGAAAGCTGTTAGAACTGACAAGCTTCAGATGGAAACTGTTAGAGAGCAATTTTAAAGACAAAGTGAGACTTTAAGCCACAACACTGTCATTAAAGAGCCACACGAGTTGACTACCAGGGATTTGGACACTGACAGCGAGATGTTTTGCTATGAATTCAGATTCAGGAGTGTGCCTTGGAGGCATTACACAAAGAACAAAACGCCTGAAGGGCAAAATAGCCAGAGGGCAAGAATATCACATACAGATCAGATTGTTGCTTTGAAACTGCAAACTTTGATAGCTAAACATTTTTTTATTGATATACTACAATGTTGACTTATTTTAATAATAGTAATAATTAATAAGTTATATTACTATATTAAAGTCATACATTTATTAGAATAAGGGAGAGAGTGAGTTTATATGTGAATAAAAGCCTAAATTCAATCTGTTCATCATATAAAGCGATTGAGTCTCTTCAGAAAATTTGGACTAAATCGCTCAGTTTCACTTTATTTTGATGGTCCCTTTAACACGTTCTGTTGACTATAAGTAATGCTGCACCTACATGTCTACTAACTCTCATTAGAGTGTTAGTTAAGTATTAATAGACTGGTAGGGTTTGGGTTAGATTAAGTTGACATGTAGTTGCAAAATGACTTATAGTCAGCAGAATGTCTGTTGGAGGAGCATCACAATAAAGTGTTTGCAGATATTAAGCAGACAGTCTACTAATACTCTAATGAAAGTTAGTTGACATATAGTTGCAAAGTTACTTATAGTCAACAGCACGTTCAAAAGGGACCATCAAAATAAAGTGTTACCAGTCGCTCAAATCATATGGATTAGTTTCACGATCTCTTTATGAACTTTTTGAAGTGTCAAAGTTGTAGTTGCGTAGCTGTCAGTGGAGAGTCAGAAATCTCTCAGATTTCATTTAAAATATCTTAATTTGTGTTTCAAAGATGAACGAAAGTCTTACTGGTTTGGAAAGATGTGAGGGTAATTGATTACTTTTTATTTAGATTTTAAGTGAACTAACCCTTTAATGCACAACAGTTATGTCAAACAAGTATAGATACATAAATCCCTAGAGGAAGCTATTTTTTCTTAGTTAGCAGTACACTTCTGATGTGGTCAGGGACACGAGACAACACTTATACTGTCTTCTCTCAGACGACAGCAAATACACTTAAAATGACGTATTCACTGGCGCTGGAGTCTGTCACATGCTCTCAGCCAGAATACAATCACATCCACCTGTTCCTTAGAGACTGTTCTCCTTCATTCACACTACTGTTGCAAGGTTACCTACATTACAGCACAATTATTCATGCCTTGGGTTCTGAAGTGCTGTCTTAGTGGCTATAATACATTTATTTGATATGACATTAACTGCACTTAATGAACACGGACAGAATCACGTAAAAACTAAATGGGGAGAAATTTAGCAAGGGAAAAGTAATATTGAATTCCTTGGATGTTTGGCCAGGCAGCTGAGATAATTCCTCGTCTTTGTGAGGAAAATCTGAGGTTCAAATATTAGAATTTAAACAGAGCACAGAATTAATTGACTGAGAAGCACTTGGGGGTTGAGACAGAAAAGAGCGTTGATGACCCAGTGGCTTTGGTCCGAGTATTATCACTGCAGCCATTTTTTCCAGCTTTCTTCCTGAGGATTAATTTCAGTAATTTTCTCTCTTGGATTTAGATTGTATTTAATGTAGCATTCGCAGATACAGAATCGTGAGAATCCTTGGATGAGGGTGAAGACGAAGGCTGAACCTAGAATAAATTCCCATGCAAAAATCCAGCTTAAAGCAAAATCAATCACGCTTTCTAGCAGCATAGCTTTCCCAGGCAAAAGCCATTACTGGCATATCTAGCGGTGCTGGAATCTATTGAAATGCACTAATCCTTAACTAAGTAACTCATCCAGGGATGTATTTTTACCACGTGGACTGTACTTTGTTCTTAAAGTTCAATTTAAACATGCTAACTTGTTGAAATTCTAACTTTCAGTTCCAGAGACCGCAAGACCAATATCCTCCATTCCGGTTTGGGACCGTGCCCAATGGCAGCACAGAACGAAACATAAGGAGCAATTATCCCGAAATGCATTCCCACATGGTTAAGTACAACCAAAAAGGTGTGGAGGATGCTCTCAACAGTCTCAAAACTGGGTGTGTTTCCTGTACTTTGTCACCTGAATCTCTGAAACAAATCTGCCCCCTGCGTATTATCTTCTCCACTAACATGCAACATTTCTTTACTGCTAACAGGAAGCTGGATGCCTTCATATATGATGCAGCTGTGCTTAACTACATGGCCGGTAAAGACGAAGGGTGCAAATTGGTGACCATCGGTAGCGGGAAGGTATTTGCCACGACAGGCTACGGCATCGCCCTTCAGAAAGAATCTCGCTGGAAGCGCCCCATAGACCTCGCTCTTCTTCAGTTCCTTGCAGACGGTAACCTCAGAAACTTACATTATCTAGAGGAGCTCTGCTTCAAAAGCCTGACTGAAATGTATTATGTATTATTGCAGGTGAGACTCAGAAGCTGCAGACAGTGTGGCTCACTGGTATCTGTCGTAACGAGAAGAAAGAGGTGATGAGCTCTAAGCTGGACATTGACAACATGGCCGGAGTGTTTTACATGCTTCTAGTGGCTATGGGTCTCAGTCTGCTTGTCTTTGCATGGGAACATCTACTGTACTGGAAGCTACGGCATTCTGTCCACAAGTCTGAGCGTTTGGACTTCTTGCTGGCTATTAGCAGGGTAAATTTTATGTGATCAGTTTTTACGAATCCAGTCTACTATATGGTGCATAATGCAAAGTATTTAAATCAAAATGAAAAACATGTTATTTTTCTATTTTTTACCAAAGCAATTTGCAAGAACATGCATGTAGCAAAATATATCAACAAGAAAGAAGTAAAATTTAAAATGAGAATTGTACAAAGAAAGGTTAAACATACCTTTAGAAACATAAACGTGGTGAAATTGATTTTCAGGGGAACTCCAGGCTGTGAATGAGCACCAAAAGTCAAGGAAAAAGCTGTTAAAATTAAATGAGGGTCTTGGGGTTATGGCATAGCTCTCAAAGCCCTTATTAAGCACATTCATAAGCTTAACAAACTTGAAGACCTCATTTAAAGGTGGAATATTACAAATGCATAGGCAGCTACAATACTTTTCTATTGACTACTTACAGCCACTTTCAGAGATAATTATAATACTGATAAACAGAGAATCTTATCAGCCACTAACAGTTCTTTGGATAATTAACCACATGTAAAATCAGCTAATAGAATTTTGATGTGGTAAAAGTAATTTATGACTTTAATTCATTTTGATAATTGCAGAAAAAATATAGAAACTTGATTTTGTCAGACCTTTGCCATTCATTAGGACTGTACTTTATTTTCTCAGTAAGACAATATACAATGGATAGCTTTTAAGGAGATAGATTGTATGATATTATGAGGTGAAAAATGTAATAATTCTGTTTGCTATGGCACAAAGAACTGTTTAGGTGAATGCACTCCAAAATGCCAGGCTCAATTTTCCTTATTTCTTCCCTGAAGGGAATCTACAGCTGCTTTAACGGTGTGGAAGACACGGACCGTAAAGGGAACATGCAGAACCCGGATGTCACCACCAGTTACACTCAGGCCAACATGCTGAAGATGCTCCAAACCGCTAAGGACATTGTCTCATCTGCAAGAGTTGAAAACTCCCTGGACAATGCCACAAAGACCATAGAGAACTGGAGTCGACGTGATCCAGAGTCAGCCAGACCTAGTCTTCCCACCTGCCTCATAGGAACGGACTTCAGCCATAGTCGCCTGCCCTGCATCGCCAGCGTTACTGACAACCACTCACCGTACCCTCAAAACGTGGACAGCACCACTCAGCACTTGCTGGAGAAGCCTCATGTGGGAACACGGCCTACCTCACTGCGCTACACTCTTCCCGCACGCACCAGCCACCACCACATCTATGAACGAACGCTGCCCATATCTAGCCTCAGTAGTCCCCATATTGCCATGAGAGACCCACCACCTCCTACAGCCCCGAAACCCCACGTGTACGTGGACCAGTCCTGTCACCACCCTACCTCTCGCTACGTCTCTTACCGTGACTTTCAGGTACCGGACATCTTTGTGGAACACCAGGAACCTTCGGGAAGCCATAAACAATACATGCCAGGTCTGGGTCGCAAAAATAGGTCTCATAGCTACGTAGCAGCATCTCCAGAAACTCGACGGAGGGATGATTATGATGTTCCCCAATCCTGTCTGGCTGAGCTTAAAAGCAACCACCTTGTGGAAAACCATTCCCATACCACTCCCTGCATAAGAAGCCACTTCCAGAGACCCGGCTCTAGCTGCAACTCCTGCTCCAAGTTGTATCTAGAACCGGAGAAGGATGACGTTCCTCTTCTGGGGAAAGATAAAATGAACCGTCGCTCCTCTTTTCTCAGGGCTACGTGGGGTGGTGACAGGATCCGGCAGCTGGATGAGAAGCCCTCCACCTCTGCATCTTCTAGCAGTTGCATCAACATGCCTGATCTGTTCCCTCGAGTGGTGGTGACCAATCCCAAGCCTTCGAAGATGTATGGCAGCGCTGGTAACAACCTTCGCTACAACATGGCTGTGGAGCCAGCCTATCTGGACCCAGCCCACATGGGCTCCTACCCATATAAGACGCAGAAGCTCAAGTACTCAAAGTCCATCCGCCTTCCTTCGTACCGGGAGGCGATTCTACAGAATACGGCATCCCTGCGACGCTCCTCTTCCACACTAGTGCACGGACACTACTCAACGTTCCTGAACTCTTACACAGACCTGCCGGTGTACTTGAGTCCTCTACCGCAGGGACCTGCTCACTTCCATGAGCATTCCAAAGACACGTGCCACCTGTTTCCATGTGTCAACCACTGCCCGGATAATGCCACCTTGGTGCCCCGGTTAGGCAGCAGACCTGTATTGTACCAGAACACTGCTATTGGAAGTTATGAGGGGGCTGGGCGCTCAAACGAGGAGTCATTGCACACTGTGCCGTTCTCTTCCGTGCGCAGGGACCGCAGGCAGGTTCTAGTGGCACGGAACGTACACAGTCCCTATGCCCCACGGCCCTGGGGTAGGGTATCTAGTCTGGAGTCAGAGGTTTGAAGACCTTTTAAGAGATCTCCAGAGACTGTTTCCCCCAAACTGTGAGGGTAAAATGCTGGGGACTGCTCAACGCAAAAAAGCTTAAGGTGGTAATCTCAGTGCAATAATACCCTAAGACAGCAGGGATGAGAGGGGGGAATGTACAAGTGATTACTGTGGAGACTTCTTTCAATATACTTTAAAAAATAAGAGTAAAAATAATAACGAACTGTTCTTAATCTATAATCTATTGATTGTTATTTAAACTGTTTTTAAATGCCATTACACCAATTACACTCATTCTCTGCAAACAATTGGATGTAGCATGTTTTAAGGCAGCTTTAAAACCAAAAGGGTTTGAATTGAAAATCTGGTTTTTATTTGTGCCAGGGCATTCAGCCATTTTGAATCTGGAGAACCACTGGAGAATTTTATAACATAGCCACACAAAAATGTCTTCCAAGAATTTTCTAAACCCAGGGGTTTGAGAAAGCCATTCATTGTCAAATTTTGTCACTCCACTGATGTAATTAAGATCTGATTTTAAGAATGGTGAAGAATTGATTTACCTTCTGTAGTTCCACAGCTATTTCACTGTGTAATAAATGATGGGATGGCCTGAGGGCCAATTGAAAAGGACTACTGTCTTTGTGTCTTCTACAAAGGAAAAAACAAAGTAGAGTAGAAACGACTCATCAAACAGCTGCATGTTCAAGTCATTAGACATCTTCTTGTAGAAATCTCATGCATTTTGTACTGTAATTAACTGCTAATCCAGTAGCTGGTGAACAATATTATAGACACTTTCACTTAATTGCCTTGCTCACCTAAAGTTCTTGGGAATATAGAGTCTAGAAACCAGTCTCTACAAAATGTTGCATGCATATAACCACATAAACCTATGCCAAGATTATATATGACCTAGGAGGAAGAATGTTTCATGAATACAATTTCACTCTTGATTCGCTCTACATAGTGGCAAATGCATTACTATTCATACTTGCCAAATGCAAAAACCATTACATCTACAGATTCTGCTGTAAATCAGTGCAGGGAATGCATGGACTGCATTAAAAAGGCATACACGAACACAGTATGATATTAAACAGCGTTTTTTTTATTTGCTGACCTCATGTTTTGAAGCAGCCTGTGGTGAAGTCGATGCATGGCGAGTACGTCAAATGCTGACTCTCCGAGAACAGTTTAATCCATCTCACCTTCCTATGTCTTTAAGATGTGACGTGGGTTGCTAACATTCATCTTTCCTGTTGAGCACCATTGTGGTCTTAGCCCTTCCTGAGGGCCCCAGGAGGACTGGAAGGGCTCCAGCGCTCCGGCTGTAAAGTGCAAAGGTCAGTATAATCACGTTTGGACGAATGGGCTGATTGACCCTGGGGAATAGTATGCTTAATCATGCCAACTTAGGATGATGCACATCTGGGCAGTGAGCCAATAAGCAGGGACACGATATCGACCTATAGCATCCACCCACCTTCATTTAGTACCCTTGAGATGGAACAAGATGCAAAAGTGACCACGAGGATCAAGCTCTTGAATGAAGAATGAAACCTTGAACTCTCCTTTCAGCTGTACCAGGGGTGTGGTGGGTTGGTGGAGAGAGAGAAAGCACTTGTAACAGTGTCATTCAAAGCTGCTGACAGAAGAAGCTTTTCATTAAGAGAGATTTGGTCTGTGTATGTGTGTGCGATTCATTTTCCCGGTCATTGTTATCAGAACAACTTTATCCGCCAACTTCCCAATCACAAGATTTATTGTCTCATCTCAAAAAGAGAATGCAGTTAGCATGGAGAAACAATCTGAGGCTTATCCTCTCATCTCCGCACTCTGATCTATGATGGTGTTTGTGTGAGCTACAACATGAATAATCGGACATTGGCAGAAACTAGTTAGATGACTTTGAGGCTCATGAATGTACATGAGTGAGAGAGAAACATACGATGATAACTAGGACGTGATGGATGGATCTATTTCATCAGGTCCTGTGCAGCACCTCAGATGGGGCAGGGTTTCAGGGGGAAATGGGTATGGCTGAAGAGCAGAAGGTTAAGGTTTCTACGATAACTTTTGAAGGAAACAAAAGCAACATCAGTACTAAAAGCCCTTCACAGCTAAGATTTATCAAAGCTTGATGATAGATCAGTTCTTCAGGCAATCAATTTTCAAGCCTACATGAGCCATCATTTTTCATAACGGCACTGAGATGAATAATGGTTTCAAGAGGCCTTATTTAATTGTATCTAATAAGAAAGGTGGGATTGTTGACATGGCAGATCATACAATGTCATTATAGCTGTGATCAATGAATGCTGAATTCTTTTGTGTAGTGAATAAAGGAAGAGTTTGCAATTGTATGAGTGGAAAGATCGTAAGATCAAATGTAGGACGGTTTCTATACAACATATTATAAATGAGGCCCTCTGCATCAGATTAGTGCAGATAGTAAAGACCTCATCAACAATATGGTTGGCATCCACCCAGGTTCTAACAGACCCTGGCTGCAAAATGTAAGCACTGCCCTTTTCCGTGTGCATTGGCATGAGCCTCGATTTTGTGGGCAGATGCCATGACATCTTGGGGAGCTCATCAGTGTGCACCATGAGTTAGGTGGCACATGGGCAGTAAAGCCAGTGTGAGCTGGGCAGCGGCAGATTGCGAACCATGATGGCATCTGATCTTCATCATCCATTATTTTATGGGCGTGCAGATGGATCTGGCTCCCATCGGGAGGTCCCTCTCTGCTGGCAACGCAAATGGCCTCTCATGGGTGGTTAGATGAGCTGCTCGGATAATGGGTCAAATAACAGCGTAACAACATTCATCATTTTTCAGAAGAAAATCTGAATGATGCTAGGCCTACATGCTAAAGTCACAATGCTGGTTCTGGGCAATGTTAATTTTTTACACCTTTTTCGTTTTTTATTTAGTCAATGAAATTTTAGAGTGCAAAATATTTAAACATTTTATATATTAATTTAAACATGTAAAAATGTAACTTGTTATGAATTCATGCTTTAATTATTCATTGTCCATGTTTTGCGCGTTGTTACGACAAGAGCTTATAGCCTGGTATATTTGCGTTATTTTTCACATATGCTGTAGGCTAATGTTTATGTTCTAATCTTTACTGATTAATTTCGTATGTAGGCGAATATGCAATTCTGTTAACCCACTAGCAATTCAGAATTTCCGTTTTCTTCACTGTTTAGCTTCAGTTCTCAAAAATAATTGACTATCATCATCGTCTTTTTAGCGCAATTTTCCCCCGGAAATTGCGCTTGTTAACTCATGATTTCTGTTCTGTGCGTCTGTGCGCACCAATCTTGCACTTCTATCTACTCCTCAACCAGACCACCTAGAGACTTCGGGTTTTCGGCATTATGTTAAGGAAGGTCTAATCTCGGGAACGCACAAAAAAAATCCAGGAAAAGATTTACTATCTCTTAGTGTTGTGATCCCATGAGGTGAGAAAATTGCGCTAAAACACTCACCGAGTTTTTATTACTTGTTTAGTTAACTAAAAAAAATTATTTTGTGTTTTCGAATATTCTAATAATAATTTCACACTGCCATCTGAATCAAAACAGCCCTTTTATGGCTCTGTCCCTCTTTTCAACGAAGGCCATTATCACAGTGTTCAGTTTATACCAGAGTGAGTCATAACATCCATTGATTAGATTTATATTTCTTTGGGGACAGTGCTTTGCTTCTGTGTCTGGGCAAACTGGCATCTATGCGCTCCAATGAAGTGGCACGCTGTCACTTACACACAGTTCCACCAATTAACCCATGCAGTATTTGAAGCACTCATTCTGATGTATTGAATTTGAGAGGCACCCTAGTGATCTTCTGTCATCTCATCACATGTTAATTTCATGATACCGGTACTTCTATATGCCAATAGCTACACGCGCACACACAATAATTGATATTCTTCATAGAGAGAGCTGCTATGAAGCAGCATTCCCTGCACATCCTCGCCCTGAATAAATTACCTCACACTCCATAAATTTTCCCAGATGTTAAGAGTCACCTTGAGAATAGCTCTCCGAATCCTATCAGTAGAGGAGGAGAAAAAGAGAGAGAGAAATGGCTTGAGGCTTGAGAGAGAAAGAGGCCAGCAGACAACACAAAGTGAAGAAAACAAAGATTAGAACTGTATGCTAATGAAAAAGCTTGTGTACACATATGATCACAATAAAGGCTGCCTCAATGCATTCAACTTATTTGTTTATATATGAAGAGTTCAGATGCAAAAGCCTCTAAGTGCCATCTGAATTTTTTTTCTAGAATGATCATTTTTATCAAGTTTTAATAAGCTTGTATTTTTAAGTTCAGTAATTTCACTTAAATGGCAATGAAATGTACCTATGAATTGTCATTTGAGTGAAATTACTGAACTTAAAAATACAAGCTTATTAAAAATGATCATTCTAGAAGAAAATTTCAGATGGCACTTAGAGGCTTTTGCATCTGAACTCTTCACACACACACACACACACACACACACACACACACACACACACACACACACACACACACACACACATATATATATATATATATATATATACAAATTTTTAACTGCATATAATAGACAAAAATAAAAGGCAGATTCTCAAGCAGCG
The DNA here is from genome assembly GCF_963993115.1 of Abramis brama. NCBI lineage: Eukaryota > Metazoa > Chordata > Actinopteri > Cypriniformes > Leuciscidae > Abramis > Abramis brama. The sequence continues at coordinate 20,060,719 of NC_139963.1, read as the reverse complement.
AGAGAAAAATAAACAAAAAAGTTACACCTCAGCAGAAATGCAAAACTTATTCTTTTGAATTCTGCAGCCAGAGCGCAAACTGTCAGTTCAGTCCTTTCGTCTGCCACAATAATGTAATCTCTTTCATTTATATTAATTTGGGGGCTTTTCTCAGCAAATATTGATTAAGTTATTTACTTGAACAATTAAGTTGATTACATTATAAATTATTTTATAAATAAATCACGATAAATCAGTGGAGACAGTGAGCTGCCTGCAAAGGAGTGTTTCTAATATATCCAAATATGTCGTTTTCTTTTTTCATGCAAATAGAGCATGAACATTTCTTGGAAACACACTGGCACTAATTTATACCATGTCTTCAGGGTTTGAACTTATCAGCCCAGACCTTTAGCCAATGCATCACCACTACACCTCTATGTACCTGTGGGTAGAGCAATGTGGACTACAGAGGGTAATTTTATAGGCCACAGTCAGAGTAGACATATTATTTAAAGGAACAGTTCACTCAAAGAAAATTTGAATTAAGGCATCATTCATTTTCATGTCGTTTCAACCATGTATGACTTTCTTTCTTCTGTGGGACACAAAAGGAGATGGTTAGCTGGATGTTGACACATACATTGAAAGCATACACTCTTAAAAATAAAGGGTTTTTTTGCCACAGTGATGCCATAGAAGAACTATTTTGGGTTCCCCAAAGAACTTTTCAGTGAAGAGTTTTCCTTTTCCATTATAAAGAACTTTTTGTACAATGGAAAGGTTTTTAAAGGTTCTTCATGGATATATGAAGAACTTCATATATCATATGTGAATATAGAACCTTTATAATAGTGACTGGGGCTGTTAAAAAATCACAAGAAGCGCCATAAACGCACCACAAAAGTATGCCTCATGTACTGTATTTCAAGTTTTTTCAAGTCATACGATAACTTTGTGAGGAACGAACTGAAATCTAAGTAATTTGTGCATGCAGATATTCAAATGTGGTGCATCAATGTACTAATGTTTGAGTGAACTGATTTGACATGAACAAAATAATATTAATGTTTCGAGGTCCTAGATATAATAAAATTGTTTAAAACTCATGTTAAATGGTTTCAATGATGACAATGAGATACAAAAAATTATTACGTATTCAACAGACTGTAGTTTTATGCCTCACAGCCTCATTTTCATCCATGACAAACTAAACATGGCATCTACTCTGACTAATGTCTATATGGAGCTTCTTCTGAAGATTCCCGCTGATGTCAGCATTGATTGATTTCCATTTGCATAGCATAAGCATGAAATCTAATTATTGCCCTTTGTTATCATCTCTGAAGTCCTTGCTCTCTGAGTTGAAAGCATCGTAGGGTGGGTTCCTGGAAACCATTAGCTGAGTGTTACAGGAAACCCTAATGTCCTTATGTGGCACTGATGCCTAACGCTGAGGCGACCAACTGTTTCAGGTCATGTGATGGAGCCTAACGCCAGGCGGACGTCCAGCTGCTTCGGGCCATTGGTTTTAATCTCTTGAGCATGGCAGACCGTGGATACATACATACATACATGTGGGTAGACATGTGTATCTACAGATGGACTGGGGTGGGCTGAGGAGGACGAACGACACAAATCCTCCTCCCTTCAGCTTTCTGTTCCCTTTTTTCCCCAATTGACACCCACGCCCCTAGTGTGATCATTACCAAGATGATCTCTGATTAAGAAAGAGTGTTTCAAGGTCGCCACTGAGAAGAAGAATGTCATCTTCAGGTTCCTGATTCATTTTTCATTCCATGTCATGACATTTATTAGTTACCTTTGTTTTGTAATATTGAGTTTTTCTTTAGGGTTTTTTCTGTTATGCAGTACTTTAAAAAAAATGGAAAATTATGTCACATCTTGGAGGGTGTCATAAAAATGCCCCAATTGTGCTATTTTAAAGGTTCCTAATTTTGTTTTGGTCTTCAATAGGTTTACATGCATCCAAGTCAAAAAACACATTCATTTTCTCATAATATACATTGCAAACGGGTTGTTTGTTCCTCCTTTACACGAGTCTACTCTGCTCTGATTGGTCAGATGGCCCAGTCTGGTGTGACTGGTTTACTCTGCTCTGATTGGTCAGATGACCCAGTCTGTTGTGATTGGTTTACTCTGCTCTGATTGGTCAGATGACCCAGTCTGTTGTGATTGGTCTACTCTGCTCTGATTGGTCAGATGGCCCAGTCTTTTGTGATTGGTCTACTCTGCTCTGATTGGTCAGATGGCCCAGTCTGTTGTGATTGGTCTACTCTGCTCTGATTGGCCAGATCTGTTGCCCAGTCTGTTGTGATTGGTCTATCTATTCTGCTCTGATTGGTCAGATCTATTACTCAGTCTGTTGTGATTGGTTTACTCTGCTCTAATTGGTCAGATGACCCAGTCTATTGTGATTGGTCAGATGGCTCAGTCTGGGGCACGTTCAACTTCAAAACGGTGCGCAACGTTTTGCTACGGTTTCCGGGTTGAACGCCTTTTTTGCTGGAAACGGCGTGCACCGGTGTGCAACGGGGTTTGAGATACGTTTTCTCTTGTTTGGTGGGTGTGTCAGAACTGCAGTCCAATCAGCAGCAACATGTATATAAAGCACGTGGTATTAAAGTGAACTCGCACAATGGGTTCAAGGAAAGTAATTTACAAATGTGTTCGATGCAGCTCGGTATACGCAACAACTGAGGATATTAGAAGACATGTTTGTCGTAAGTTTTATTGTAAAAATATAGGATATCAACATAATGATGTAGTTGTTTATATTTTTAGCTTCATTGCAAGTGTATGACATTTGGTATAGAAATAAACAATGGTAATTAAGTGCTTTTCCTAAAAATGAGAAAGAAAATACAGGGTATTAAAACAGTATGAACTACAGATAAAGTCAGTATGTGAGGCTAAATAGATGTGTTTTAGTCTGAATTAGGTAAGATGTGTGCTTCCATTTCAGCAATCCCTTCATTCGATTGGGATGTTCTCTTTTGTTCTGGGCGGCAAGTGCAGTAACTGTAACATTGGGCATATTTTGTAGTATTAAAGGGATAGTTCACTTTAAAATGAAAATTCTGTCATCATATACTCACCCTCGTGTTGTTTCAAACCTGTATGAATTTCTTTCTTCTGCTGAACAGAAAGTAAGATATTTAGAAGAATGTCAGTAACCAGACAGTTTCTGGTCCCATTGACTTCCATAGTAGGAAAAAAAATATACTATGGAAGTCAATGGGACCAGAAACTGTCTGGTTACTGATATTCTTCTGTATATTCCTTTCTGTTCAGCAGAAGAAAGAAATTCATAAAGGACTGAATCAACATGAGGGTGAGTATATGATGACAGAATTTTCATTTTAAAGTGAACTATCCCTTTAATACTACAACGCATCACCGTTTCTGTTTAAAAAACGTTGTGCAACGTTTTGTCGGGGCTGAACGCAGCCCAGTTATGATTGGTCTACTCTGCTCTGATTGGTCAGATGACCTAGCCTGTTGTGATTGGTCTACTCTGCTCTGATTGGTCAGATGACCCAGTCTGTTGTGATTGGTCTACTCTGCTCTGATTGGTCAAATGACCCAGTCTGTTGTGATTGGTCTACTCTGCTCTGATTGGTCAGATGACCCAGTCTGTTGTGATTGGTCTACTCTGCTCTGATTGGTCAGATGACCCAGTCTGTTGTGATTGGTCTAGTCTGCTCTGATTGGTCAGATGACCCAGTCTGTTGTGATTGATCTACTCTGCTCTGATTGGTCAGATGACCCAGTCTGTTGTGATTGGTCTACTCTGCTCTGATTGGTCAGATGACCCAGTCTGTTGTGATTGGTCTACTCTGCTCTGATTGGTCAGATGACGCAGTCTGTTGTGATTGGTCTACTCTGCTCTGAAAAAAAAAGCACCATAAATATAGTAGAAGTAGTGTTGTGACATCATTGATGCAAACATTTTATTATTTTTCACATGTGCAGTATAGTAACCAAACATGACGCAAAATTTTAATTCTGGATGCAAAAGTAGATGGGAAGACACAAATAAATACAATTAAATGCAATTAAACCAATATTTTCTCCAAAAACTTTTTACTGAAATAATGTTTAAAAGAAGAACATCTTGCATATTCCCTCAACAAGTGTTTTTTTTTTTTTTTAAAGAAATTCGATTCCAATTAAAGTAATCATTAAAAATGTATCCCCAGGTTAACAAATGTATTTTCTTTCAAAAACTGTGAGGTCAATATTTTATCCAATATTTTCAGACGTATGGAAACATTAAAATGTACTGTGCAACAGAATTTGACCCATAACTCAAATTACAGTTTTGATCTTCAATCAGTTTCTAGTAGGGTATACTTATTTAAGGATTCACCTTATTAACAAATGCCTTACGACCACCGACCGTGTACGAAACATTTAAGAAGTCAGTGATAAAGTGAGTAACACACCACCATTCAGACACGTTTCATTATGTCTCACACTAATTATTACAGCAGAGTGAAAATGAGGCCAGATTGTTTAAAGGCTCATTCATTAATTACCCAAAGCTGTTAGTAAAATTTTGCTTAATTTAAGACCTTTCAATTATTCAAGTGTAACGAATTTGATAATAATAATTAAAAAAAACAATAACTGCAGTGGCGCCTGCCGCACTATGGAGCTATGGTCACATGGTGGTGTGAAAAATATGAGATGGCAGGAAAAAAATAATATTTCAATGCTTTTTGCGTTCCTCCGAGAAACTCTGCAGACCGGAATTGTAAGCGAATGCAAAGTTTCTTGGGGGAACCCAAAACATTTTTGAGAGAAGAAAAAAGTATACTGAGCCCCTAAAGGGACATGGTGCTGGAAAAATATGAGATGGGAGGTTTCCCCCGAGAAACTTTGCAGAATGGAAACATTTTGTGAGCAAACTCACAGTTTCTCGGGCGAAACCTCCCATGTCATATTTTTCCCAGCACCATGTCCCTTTAGGGGCTCAGTATACTTTTTTCTTCTCTCACAAATGTTTTGGGTTCCCCCAAGAAACTTTGCAGAATGGAAACATTTTGTGAGCAAACTCAAAGTTTCTCGGGGGAATACACAACATTTGCATGAGAACGCAAAATCAATTTTCTCAGTTCTCATACAGAGGCGGACAGAGTACACAGCTACATTACTTGAGTAAAAGTACAGATACCCCTTGCTAAATTTTACTCAAGTACAAGTAAAAGTACTACAGTCAGATGTCTACTTAAGTAAAAGTACTAAAGTACTTGTTTTTAAAAGTACTTGAGTATCAAGAGTACAAGAGTACATTTTCTAAATATTGCATTACTACTGCCACAGTGCTTACATTGGTAAACACAGCAAACACTTGAAGCGAAAACTATCATTAACTTGTTCAGAAAATTGAAATAGTCTGGCGAGGTGGGGCCACGGGTTCGGGATGCGATATTTTTTTCCCCAGGATGGTAGGGGAAGACTCATGAATATTCATTAGGGAAGTCATCCCTGATTGGTCTGATGACCTACCCCTAACCCCACCCCTAAACCTAGGGGTTAAGACCAATCAGGGATGACTTCCCTAATGAATATTCATGAGTCTTCCCCTACCATCCTGGGAAAAAAAATACTCCCGGGATGGACTTGCTGCGTTTTCATCAATTGTTTCGTCCATGGTTTCGTCTCTTATCTAAATCTGACCATGGAGTTGACTTTGGCGGAAAGCTGAAGGTGATTGCTGATAGGCTGTCCCAATCAGTGGCGCCTGCACAATCCAATCACATTTGAGAGGGAAACAACAAATTGAGGGTTTCCGAGATGTTTCTTTTTTCCTTTTTTTTTTAGAAGAAGTAATGGGTACTCACAGTTATGGATAGAAATGTAGTGGAGTAAAGAGTACAATATTTGCCTCTCAAATGTACTTAAGTAAAGTCATGAGTACTCCCCAAAAATGATACTCGAGTAAAGTACAGATCCCTCAAAATTGTACTTAAGTACTGTACTCAAGTAAATGTACTCCGTTACTGTCCGGCTCTGTATTTTGTTGACACTGTGTTCAGATAAAAAGTTAAAAACACATTGAGACACCTTCATTCAGCAACACCTACAAACTATCCTTCAAGAAAATTAGGTTTTGGTGTTGTTTTAGCAATTATTTTCTCCCGAGAAACACCTAGGCCCTGTTTACACCTGGTAATAAGATGCGTTTTCATCAACGGATCACAAGTGGACGAAGGTAAATACAGGTGTAAACAGGTTCTAAAACTTTTCATAGGTAGTCGAAAGCACATTTGACCGGATTGCTTTCGTAGTGTAGACACTCACATGGGCGAATGCATTCGAACAGACACAAAAGACCTCCTTCTCTCCGCCTGCTGACCTAATGCGTAAACATTATGGGAAGCACACTAGCCAGACTGGATTTAAACATTGTCGGCTGAGACAAATTTGGTTTGAAGATGAAAAACATACCAAGCACAACGTTTTCTCTCGATTCCTGATTTCTAACACGCGCTCACAGCGTTCAGCGTGGCCTTGCGGCTGTCAGAACAGAAACGAAAGCTGCTGTTTACTCACTTCAAACATTTAACACGCATCCATATCTGATCCTTTTAGTCATTGATTTCTTTCAAGGCCAAACACAGTTGATGATACGTGCAGGAGAAACAGCAACATTAATCTACTGTAATACACAGAACTCATTGTTACACTTCACAGAGTTTACAAGCAGCATTGGCTGGCTCACAGGGGTCATAAAGTGTTTTTGTAATTTAGGGGGATGAAATGAAACTGAACTCACATACAAAAGTGTTGAGCAAATCCCTGCTTAAACTTATGCCATCATTACATTTTCAGGAATGCTTTTGGATACATTTTCTGTAGTTCAAATTTACGGTTAGGGATTTAAACAAACCCCAACCACTCTCAGAAAAAAAGGTACAAAAGCTGTCACTGGGACAGTACCCTGCAAAAGGGTTCTAATATGTACCATTTAGGTACTAATATGTACACGTTTGGTACCAATATGTACCTTTGAGGGACTTAAAGGAGAACTCCGGTCAATTTTAACATTGAGCTAATTTTTTTGTAAATTTGGAGTGCTGTCAATACAGAGAACAACGACAAAAATCGGCGTTGCCTACACCGTGTTACCCTCTTTTTAAAATTTGCACCCTGTTGACTTCAATGGGGCAAGTTTTAAACCTGCTTTTAGCCTCTTAACATCCTTGATGTGTCATTACAAGTGCACAGTAATCGATTGTCGAGTTCACGCGCGTGATCATAGGTACTAAACCTATGCGCGTGAACTCGACAATCGATTACTGTGGACTTCGACCGAAAACAAGATGTAAATACAGGTATGTGCGCTGGCTGAATTAACATCACTTTTATTCATATCTTTCACATCTACTGCAGTCAGATTCACCCGTGTTCACTCTGAAGGAATCACTCACATGACCTGTGCACTTGTAATGACACATCAAGGATGTTAATAGGCTAAAAGCAGGTTTAAAACTTGCCCCATTGAAGTCAACAGGGTGCAAATTTTAAAAAGAGGATAACATGGTGTAGGCAACACCGATTTTTGTCGTTGTTCTCTGTATTGACAGCACTCCAAATTTACAAAAAAATGAGCTCAATGTTAAAATTGACCGGAGTTCTCCTTTAAATGCACCCTTTAGGTACAAAGGTGTACCTTTTGAAAAGGTACTGCCACAGTGACAGCTTTTGTACCTTTTTTTCTGAGAGTATTAACTCTTACGCTGTATACTTATAGGCCTACCTCAAATCATGTGGAATTCCTCAAGTACAGTTTTTGACTGAAAATAGGCCAGATTTAAACTTGCATCGAGTATCATGTCTCAACATATCGGCGACATAACGTTAGACCATATGTCTCTGACCTGATATACTGTTGAGATATACACATTTATTCTATTTAAGAGTCACTTTCAGCCTCCTGTGGACTCAGTGGCATCATAATAAAGAGGTGCTCAGTTGAAGGAAGTTGACCCGCTCTTCGAAGGACAAACATTCATTTTCTTCCCTCCTGGCATGATGTGAAATGAGAGGAGAGAAATCCCATTGTTTGTACTCTGGGATCAACGTGACTCCCCCTTATCGGCGTTCCACCTTTCTGCCAGGATCTGAAATGGACTAATAAAAGGCCTCGATGCACACACTGAGAGAGAGAGGGAGAGAGAGTTAAGGACGGAAGAAGTGTAATAGGAATGAAAGGAGGGAAGGTAAAGCAGAGCAGCGCAGGAGCTAAAACAGGGTGAAAAAGTGATTACTGAACATTTAACAGGTCTGGGACTTTATGTGAGTGAAAACTGCTGTTCTCCCCGCAGAGAAATCATTTTGAGGGAAAGGTCCATTACAGCATTCATCCCTCCCTATCACTGCTAAATGATCAGACACACATCTCCCATCATGCCACATTTGACCTTCATCAATGGAAACACATTTTCCTGCTTTCACACCGCAGTTCATGAGAGGCACACAAATACAATACATTTTAATGGCTTATTACTTTTTTTAGAGGCATAAATCCATGTTTATTGTGAGATCTAGTAGATATGTTTGAAACTTGCCTAACATAAAATTATATGCAAGCATAAAGTAGCAAGTGTTAAAGACCCCCTGTGGTGAAAATCAAGCTTTTAATGTTGTTTATATGTCTATGTGTGTTTTTTTAATATGCTTCAAGACACACCATGTGCAAATTCAATTCAACACCATTGCTGAGTATTTTCTGTGAAAAAAAAGTTTGAAACACAGTTTGAAATTGCTGGTCAGGGGGTTATAACTAATTAATAATAATATAAACTAAAATAAGAAATGTATTTAAAATGAATAGAAATCAGTTGTACATCCCAGCTCATCATTAAGCACCTCCTTTCACTTTTTGTTAAAAATTAAAGCTTAAGTTTTCAGGCTCTGTTTTGTACTTTATTTGTGGAAAGTACACATATTAACTTAAAAACTGCCAATAACGTTTCTGACTGACAGTCACAATTGTGTCTAACGATATGAGACATCATGTACTGGCAGACTGTTTGACATAAACAGCATATTTGATTTAAACATGGATTGTGTGTCTGTCCTCTAGGCATGTCATTTTTATTCCATTGTCAGATGCGATGACAGATTTGTCATGACGATTTTCTCTTCCTAGAAAGTGACTGTTACTATTATTACCTGCTCTATGAACTCTGAGACTATGGACGTGGAACATCAGACAGAGAAACATAAACATCATGCTCTAGCCTATCATGTATTTTTCTTGCTTTCAGACGACTAGGGTTTTGGGCTATGTTTGGTTGCAGAACAGACAATACAAAAGGTCAGAAGTTATGATTTCTTAATGTTTTTGAAAGAAGTATCTTATATTCTCTTATGATTTAAAAAAAAAAATCTAATAAATGCAGCCTTGGTGATGGACGAGGAGGCAAAACCGTCCAAGGCCTGGAGTCATAGTTCGTGGGCAGCGGTTTTGTGCCACTCCACTTTCAGTGTCCAACAGAAGAGGCTTCTCACGAGCCCAATGCCCTAATTAAAATGGATGAACATTGCAGCAAAAGACCTGCTATCATTTGTCAAACTCTTGCCGTGCTTTGACAAGCAAAGTAGAAATAATTACCTTTTAGTGTAACGATACAAATTCCAGTTATGCAAGGTGAGCTGCGCTGGTGGGTCGAGTTGCCAGATTGTGTGGAACTAAATGTTGGCCGGCGTTTCTTTTCCGATCGGCAGCTGCTCAAAATGCAAAGCCGTGCCCGCAACTCCTTTCCCTGCATCATAATCACGTTTAACTTTAGTCTAACATTGATAAAATGTTATTCCCGGTCATCATTTTCTCTTAATTTATACATCATCTGTCGTCGTTTTTTGCAATTGCCATTGAGTGCAACATTTTTAGAGTGGGAAAAGTTTTACAGTGCAGGTGCCAAAACAGCACCATCTGTCTCATCTCGACCACTGTTGGTGGCACAGAAAACAATATCCATCCATGCTACGTCAGGAGTGAGTCAGGACCACAGGAGAGAGGAAAACGTGAAAGAGAAATGGATCGGGTGGTAAAAAGATATGGTGAATCTAATAGGCTGCAACACAGTAGTCTATCCATATTTAATGTGATCTCTGAATTTATGGATCAGTCAGGATAGCCAACTAGTGGTCAAACGTTTCTGTTGTATTTTGTATTTAATGTATTAGCAGCAGGGAAATATTAAAGAAAAAAATTATATTTATAAAAAACTGTAACAAATAGCCTAAAATTCAGTTAGAAGTTCATTTCAGTTACAAAATAATTCACTTAGAAAAATTATCGTTTTACTGTGCTGAGAAAAATGTTCTTCAAAAACAGCTACATGAGCAACACAATGGGGCGTCAGTTATAAAACACCTGAGGCAACATCTATTTTAAAGTTTTATTTTCTTCAATGCCAGTACTTAAAGGGATAGTTCACCCAAAAATGAAAATTAGCCCATGATTTACTCACCCTCGATCAAGTCATCCTAGGTGTATACGACATTCTTCTTTCAGACGAATACAATCAGAGTTATATTAAAAAAAATGTCCTGGCTCTTCCAAGCTTTATAATGGCAGAGAATGACCGTTTCTGTTTTGAAGTCCATCAAAGTGCATCTATCTATCTATCATAAACAAACTCCACACGGCTCCGGCAGGTTAATAAAGGCCTTCTGAAGTGAAGCGATGCGTCCGTACGAAAATATCCATTTTTAAAACTTTATCGACACAAGTTGACTTATGCCAAAGAGTAACCCTTGACGATGTATGACGTAGGATGTAGGATGTAGTAGAGTAAGCTTTGACGCCTCTAGCGTTTCAAACAAACAGGGCTGGGCAACAAACTCAAGCTCCTCCCACATTTCTCTTTAAAATTCTCGTTTTAGACTTCTAATTCGTGACTGGTGTTTTGTTTTGCTCTATCCTCTGCGCTTCCGCTTTCTCAATGCATCATGCGTTAGGTCAAGTGTTCCTCTTTCGCTATAAATCATTGTGTACGGCCATATGAAAATTCCTGAACAGCAAAGACAAGAACAGAAAGTAAACTCAACCTAAGCAACTAAAGCAACCCTTTAAGGCCCCGATATACTTCCAGCAAAATCAAAGGACGAACTGATGTGATGTCATTTCATTTCGAACAAAATAAGCCTTTCGAAACAGCTTGTTAAACCGATTTTGCCGGAAAAGTTCGTTCCGGCTGCTAAAGTCGAGTTCAGACATCCGTGAGTAAAAACATGAATACACTGCAGAGCCACTTTATGATATAAACATATTTTCCCCTAACTTGGATGCCAGCCGAACTTAGCCCCGCCCACAACATTTTTAGGGCGGGAAGTTTGGTCTGGACTTGATCCTTTGTGGAGCAATTATGCTCGAACCAGAGCTATTCGGACCAATCAAATTGTCAGGGCGGGCTTTATACAATGATGGACAGATGATCAACAGTAACGTAATCATCCACGTCACCAAAGAGCGCTTGGGTTGAATTAGTTTACATTAAAGATGACTACCGCTGGAGAATTGAGATTTCACGAGTTCACACTTACAAATAAGTCAGATAGAATAAATGCATATTTGGCGTGTTGTTCGAGGAGAGGCTCCGGGCTCGGTATTCGGCCCGAACCCAAAGTACTCCCCCCGTATTCCTGGCTGTGGAAGAACAAGCCAAGAGTGAGAGGAGGGATGTTGAAAACTGTCAAGGAATGTTAGGTGAGTTGACAGAGTGAATAAATATATGCTTCCTCTCATGCTGATAGGGTAGACATGGTAATTGTTTGATGGTAATTGAATTGTTTGAAGTTGATTGGATTGATTATTTGAACGTGCTCCTCCCGAACTTTGTTTATAAAACATCATGTGTAGATTCCGCCATCGCGTCTGTTAGAATATATCAACAGCGCATTAATTTTAAAAGAGGAACAGAGAACCTCGATCAAGGCATTTGTCGATCGGAAAGATGAAGAACATACTTCACTTACTCCGTTGCTCTGATTGGTTGTAGGTCTATCCAATCGAGTGCAGAGGCATTTTCTTTCCTGGTTCGGTTGAAACACGCCCCATAATCACAGCCCAATGGAGCAGTATCAGACTCGCATTCTGACTAGAATCTGAGTATGACGACGTCAGGCTAATTTTCCCCCTAAGCGAAGAACGAAAAATAACTTCTGTGTGTATATTGGGGGTGGGGCCTTTAAAGGCCACCAATTAGAGTCACAACAGTGGGCGGGGCTTCAATGACATCAAAAGTGTCATTGGGATTTTCCAGGGGGGCAATGTTTCAGAAAACACTGAAGCTTCCCCGGGCGCCGCCATTGATTAGCGGACCCCCACATGCTGTTAGTATTCCATTGACTCCCATTCATTTTGGCGTCACTTTGACAGTGAATAACTTTACATCTGAGGCGTTTAAAGACTCCATTTGTCCATTATTTATTTCTAAAGAAACACGAAAATGTATAAAAGGCTCCATTACCTTGTATCTTACGTTATGGCCCCGTAGAAGCAGTTTTTGTAAAAATAGGCTAACGATTGCGTCATAACCACGCGACTCTCTGTCACACAGTAGAGAAATTACCGTATAGACAGGAGGAGAAGCTCGCGGGCAATCGGGGGGACGTGGAGGCAAAATGACAAAGTAATTAATCAGAATACTTAGCAAAAGTTGCTCCTGCTCCTAGCTCATGGACACCTCCTACTCACACTCTCCGTCTCTGCAAGTTTCGGAAGGGAATGATTCCGATTTCTCTTGGCACAGCTACTAGAAGACAGACAGGTTGCTCACGTCACATCTACATCGTCAAGCTCAGTTTGAGTCTGCGCAGTACGCTCAGCCATCAGGAAGTGAGAGCTTCTAATTGACTTCACTTGTCTCCGTTGAATCCAATGGGGTCGCTGTGTCCATTTCTTTTACTGTCTATGGGATTTTCAAAGTACACTCTTAAAATTAAGGTTCTTTGTCATTGATGGTTCCATGCAGTTGCAGCTCCGACTCGTCGAGGGAGGCACAGACTACCCAAAATTCTGAGGTTGAAAATGGGAGAAGGACGATTTAATGTTAATTAAATTCAGTGTTATTAATTTCATTGTATTTCTTGTTTTTAATTTCACCACTGTAAGTCAGAACCACCGCTGCTCTTCCCCGAGCGTTCCTAATCTGCCGTTTGGAAAACTGTAGCGAGTCTGAGGGGATAGAGAAGGGGAGGGGGAGGCAAATCCATCTGCTATAGACTTTTGCCTCCATTGTTAAAAAATTAGCAAATCACCATAGAGTATTTCACTTTCAGCAGTTAGAGTGTTGAGAAAAACTACATTGTAGAGGAAGCTACACTCTTAAAAATAAAGCTTCTTAATTGGCATTTATGAAGAACCCTCAAAAAACTTACTTATGAAATCAGTAAAAAAAAAATTATATATATATATATTTGGTTAGAATGTGTTTAAGGAAGTGTCACACTAAACAATAACTTTCAAAATAATAACTATCAGACTTCAAATCACTTTTTGAGTTCAGGTTATTATATTGCAAAAGTTTCAGTTTATTGTGAGGAATGTAGACCTATAGTAGGTATAGTTTGTGCAAATAAATGTTTACAATAAAATGGATTAAATGAGGCCTATTGATTTGTCAATACTGGTCTACAGGCCTGCACTACCTGCAACCCTTGATGTTCCTGCAGGCTGTTCCATTTTGCTCCGTCCAGCTGTTTTTGTAAAACCAGCTCTGTGCTAACAGCCCACAATAAACACTCCTGAGCTTTAATCAGACTAAATCTACTGTGCATTCTTAGGGTGAACAAATCATCAGGACATTCCCACTTTTTCTGCTCAGCTTCAAAGAAGAACGTGCTATTGACCTCAGTTCAAAGCAAGGCTGAGGGGTGAGCCAATAAAGGGATCCTTGATACTTACTGGCGAACAGCTGTTGGGCAGCAGGCGAGTCCCCCATCCCCCCCCATGAGCATCTGCCATTGCAAACTGATTACCCAAGAGTAGAGCAGCCTGTGCCACCCGCTCCAGACTAATCACATCTGTTGCTTTGATTAAGAGGCGAACAAGCTCTCAGCCTGGTCCTGGACCACCGAAGGGCTCTAGGCTCGTGTGGTTAAGAGAGAGAGCAGAAGAAAGGATGGGCCGAAGATGAGAGGGACAGACATGTCTGTGAGTGCCAGATGGAAAAGACTGGAAGGAGAAAGGTATGGAACATGGAAAGGATGAGGAACGCATCACTCATAAGTGTCCTAACAAATTCACAACATAATTAAGTGGCAAACGATTAATACACTTCAGTGTTCAGCCGGGTTTAACCAGCTGCAATCCACAAGTGACAAGAGACAGCAGATAAGTCTCTTATGCTCACCAAGGCTGCATTTATTTGACCAAAAACAAGCTGACCACAAACTTTTTTCTATTTTAAAATTATTATTACTCCAGTCTTTAGTATCACATGATCCTCCAGAAATCATTCTAATATGATGATTTTAATGCATCCTTGCTCAAGAAAAGTATGGATTTCTTTTAAAAAAAAGAAAGAAAACTTGCTGTCTTCAAACTTGTAAACGATATTAAATGGTATAGAATATATTTTTAATTGTAATAATATTTCACAATAGTATTGTTTTTACTGTATTTTTGATCAAATAAATGCAGCTTTGCTTGGACACATGTGTAGCGAATTCATTGATGAATTTGAGCTAAATTACATGCTAGTAAGAACATTTAAATGACATTTTGATAATAAAATAAAATACATGTATAAAACTAAAAGTATGAATAATTCACAACAGTAACTCTGCCAATTCGGCATTACTCTATATTCCTTATATGATATTATTTCAAAAATATTTTTGAACACGTCTTATTTTTGTCAATAAAACCTTAATGTTTTTTTGTTTTGTTTTGTTTTTTACACGTTTTCCCCTTTGTTCGGTTTGTTCTCTTAAAGTTAGTCATCAGTTTTACATTTTAAATTCATCAGTTTTACATGTTAAATTTATATTCTTCAACTGCCATTCCATATTTGGAGCAAAAAAGACAAAAAATGTACTAAATATTGACTAAAATAAAAAATGTTAATCCTGCCTACAACAACAAAAAATGTAAAAATGTTAAAGAGGACCTATTATGCTTTTTTACATGTTCAACTCTTTAGTGTGTAATGTTGCTGTGTGAGCATGAAAAAGACCTGCAAAGTTACAAAGTACAAAGTCACTCCAAAAGCAGTTATTCTCTACATCAGTGGCACTGTTTCTGAACTCCCTGAAACGCCTCCATTGTAATCTTGAGTCTTCTTCCGTAAAAGACAAGTCACAATATTCCTCATTTAAATAATTCCTGCCCAAGGCTTTCGCAAAACAAGGGGTGAGGCCTGCCTTAAAGGTGCAATAGGACGGCGATTTGCAGTGAAGGCGGGGCTTTCGATGCTAGCAGGCTAAAGTTAGCATTTCCTTGATCACCTATTGCACCTTTAATTTCAATGAGGACAAAAAAATTACCTGAAACTGGAAATGTCAAAACACACTCCTACAGAACTTCAGCATGTGGTTGATGTGGCAGACATGCAACTACTGCAGAGCTTTTAAACTGGGCTTCTCTCTTTGTCTCACTTCTCTGGTCACCTGTTCCTGCTGCTCACATCAAACTCAACAGCCACTGAATAACAGAAAACGCACGATCGATACCCAACCTCTGAGCTCTTAATTGCGATGAGATCGAACGTCACCTGGGATGGATCCGCTAATTAGATGCAGCTCAAGAGCACTTAGCAATTCACCCACTTAAACCATTGAAAATAAATAACTGCTAACAGAATCAGTCTCACTCATAAAACTGAAATTCTTTCTCAGCTCCTCTAAAGACCTCCTCCATTTAGAGGGTTGAGTCAGCACACACCTGCCAGACGTCAAACGCTTTTGGGAAGAGACCAAGAAAAGGTCAAAGTGAAGGAAATTGGTCTCGTATGTGTTTTGACATGAGCGGATATCATCCTCACCCCCTGTAGAAGGCTTATTCAGTTAATCACTACATTAACTTGGCAGTAACATGGTTCAGGACTGCGTTTATAGATCAATATTTCTTCATGTACAGTTAGCCTACTCATTCTCATTTAGTCGCACCAAACAAGGGTCTTAAAGAAGGCTGTTTTCACATACTATCATTACTGTATGCTAATGTGTAAATAGTGATTTTTAATTGATTCTCTGGAAACACAATGTTTTGCATGTGAAGAGTAAACAAACACGTGATGATGAATTAGCCCATTATTGTTCAGTTTGTTTCATTAGCTAAAACAGCATGATCTAAAATTGGTAGTGTAATTTAATGATAGTATAATTTTTTATCTGTTCTAATCTGATATCAAGCACAAGCCCAATAATCACAGATATCAACCAATACTTGTACTAAATGGAAAATGTCTCCAGATTCTGAGGATAACTGAGGGGAAAAAACTTAAGCCATTAAAAATATATATTGCTTCTTTTAAAATGAGTGAGAACAGAGAATTTTTTTTATTTTTTATAATTTGTTTCAAATGACATGCATTAATCATACTGAATACATGATAAAATCACTAGCTTAAAAAAACACTTACGATTGATATTTTTGATTTATGAGAATTGATCCAACATATCAGTTCTTCTAGATGGATTCGCCTATCCATAAAAGAAAGAAACATCATATCGATCTGATGTAATTCCATGAATGACAGAGTTAGTGAGACAGAAAGAGAGAAAGATGTAGGAATATTACTGGAGAGAGAAATTACTGCATCAGGGAAATTACATAATAGCCAATAAAAAAAGTGACTTTCCCTCTAGTTGCTGCATGACCTTTTCTGAGGCATTTATCTGACAGCATAAATCCCACTTTCATGTCAGTAAAGCAGAAATTGATACTTCAATTTTTGGGGGAGAAGTAGCCGTTCACAAAGTTCTGGATGAGTTATTGACACTGACTCTTATACTGCCACTCTCAAAGAGAGGAGATTAAACTGAGCGATGTTTGACTCAAGACACGGTATGAGAGATATGATCCAAAAAAACAAATCTCACTCACTCATGCTTGTTGGTCAGTATATACTGTACGTTTTACATGACTTGCTTTAGGTCATCATGCACCTTTTTGACCTTGAGTCGTAATAGCTTTACAAAAACATGATTTTAATATTCTTTCCTTCTGCTTTGTTTTTCTCTGAACATCATATTATGCATTTCAAGTCGGGTAAGAAACAGGATCAAGGAAGACGTGAACATGTATGCATGTGTGCCCTGCATATTTCATCTGCCCTTGACACACAATAACAACCTCTGGTTTCCAATCTAATTTAATCGTATTATCAAGGGTGCTGTTTTGCATTCAGCACACTCCTCTATTTAGGGACTAAAGCAAATCTAACTCGCGTGCTGAATTATTTCGGACAATACAGATAATTCATGCATTTTCATATTCTGACATTTCATATTTTGACTTTAAAGACTTGATATATGCATTGACATTTCCTTGAGGAGAAGAAAAGAATGGAAGAAAAAAAGAGAGTGACCTCAGAAAGCAAAAGCTAATATGCATTTCTTTTTTTAAGAAATATATATATATTTTTTTTATTATTATTATTTTATTCAGCGAGGGTGCATTCAGTTAGTCAAAAGTGACAGTAAAGACTTTTACATTGCTACAAAAGATTTCTGTTTCAAATAAATGCTGTTTATTTTTTGTTTTATGTCCTGAATTAAGAGAGAAAAAGACAAGCTTTCATTTCTCACCATGTTGGATTTAAATTAAATGAAAAAGAATGCTTCTCTTTACTCCAGCACTTTAATGACTCATGTTGCACTTTGTGCCCAAAATTGTACTTTGACAGTCTTTCGGCTGTAGCTTGTTAGTTGTAATAACGTTCAGTTTTGTTGGAAGTCGCATCACCATGATGTGCTCCTACTCTCGGTACTGCTGTCAAATCAGAATTAACCTAGGGCTAAATTGAACATTTGCATGTGAGAAAGTCAAGTGGTGAAATGAAGTACCAAACATGTAGACAGGAATGGCAACTTGAAATTTTTTTGTCCAACGAAAGTGCACATGCCATTTTCTTTTTAATTAGAAGAGCTTGGTTACGGATTTGAATAAGAATGATACCTCAAATCTTCCATTTAAAATATGTTGTGCTTGTCAGGCTATAAAACAGAGGCAAAACATAAATTTACAATGGAGGAATGTGAACCATATATATATTTCAGAATATCATAGAGACTTAATTTAATTTAAATTTAAAAACACCCATAGCACCCTAGCTGAATGACACCCTAACATTGGGTGTGGGAATATTCAAGCAACTCACAATTTCATTTGATCCGATTCCAAAATGATTGCTGAGGCATCTCAAATTTGAAGTGTACTGGCAAAATAAGGTGTAAAGATTCCATATAAAAGTATTTTAAAATAATTGGTGCTGTCAAATTGATTTGATTAATCACGATTAATCTCATCTAACAAAACTGTATATATATATATACAGTATATATATATATATATATATATATATATATATATATATATATATATATATATACACATATATGATTGATTATGATTAATTTATTTGACAATAATATAAAGAATACAAGTACTGTACATAGCATTTATATATTATGTGATATAGTACTGTATAAAACTTTATGAGGTAGAACTTATACAAATTATATGAGTTAGATTTACCTATTTTCCCCATTTTGCATATTAAGAGCATGTCAGCAACACACTAGAGATTAGAATGGAATGGAATGCATATAGACGAATATAGACAAGATGAGCATAAAAAAAGTAGAAAAATACACTTTACAATAAGGTTCCATTTGTTAACATTAGTTAATTCAGTAGTAAACATGAAATAACAATGACATACTTCTAAAGCATTTATTAATCAACATTTACTAATACAATATTAAAATCAAAATTTGGATCTGTGAATATTTATATAATGGACCTGACTTAAAATGAACTAACATAGAACAGTTGTATTTTTATGAACTAAAGTTAACAAAGATGAATAAATACTGTTACAAAGGTATTGCTCCGTGTTAGTTAATGCAACTAATGGGAACTTACTGTAAATTGTTACCCAACCCTGTAGTTTATAATGTATTGTCTTCCCAGTTTTTAAATAGAATTTAGTTCCTTGATGGCGCGTGTAAAAACTGTCCAGAAGTCTGGAGGCGCGTGTCTTGAGAGACCGATAACGCCTTCCGGATGGCAGCAGAGTGAAGACATGATTGCCAGGGTGGGAGGAATCCTGTATTGTATAATTTCTGGCACGCCGTAGATGTCTATACACAACATCTGGTTCTCTAAATGTCCTCAAGTGAAGGCAGCTGTAAGCTGTAAGATTAGTTTTGCACAAACAATTACAGCTCAGTTTTTCTTCAGAAAATGTAAAAAATCTACAACAAAGAAAAAAACAGAAAGAAAAAAAACAGACTCCCAACATGCTGTGTGTGCACTTTAAAGTGTAGCTCTTGTGAACAAATTAAATTAGTCAGCTTGGCTCGTGCTCTAGATCAGGTTGAGTACCTTTGCCCTACAACCTTCTTGATCAGCTTTCCTGAAGACTTGGCAACAAAACTAAGGTGACAACAAGGTTGAAGCAAAAGCCCTGCATCAGAACTTTTTTTTTTTTTTTTTGAGCAGTCAACTTTGCTGAAACAAAGTTGTTCCCTGGTCCACAGCATCCCTATGAAACTAGAGGGTAATCTATGGGATGCCAGGCTGTAGTAGAAATGATTTAACCTGCATGTCCTCCTTTGGCCCTGGGCACCAATACAGAGTATGGGCTTCCACAGTGGCCGAGGGGCGGAGGAGAAGGGCGGGCATAAATTTGCACTCTCCATTATGGATGAAGTAGCAGACAAAGAAATAGAAGTAACGGCTTTTCAGACAGGCAAACATTAAGCATTACAGTCATAAATAATGCCTATAAAACAAGGCCTTGGCTCAGACTCTCAGGAGGTTCTCAACAAATCAACTTTGCTGATTATTGGTGTTGCAAGGGCACAGTTTGTCCACACACATAAACCCGTTTGACAAAAATGTATTTCTGAAAAGTGGCCACAAGCAAGTTGCTTATGGGCCGAGGAAATATACTTAAAGGGTAACTCTCGCCAAATTGCAACCTAGGGTCTTTTTGTTAATCTACCCGAGGCAAACTTTTGTGGAAAAGCATAATTAGAATGGAAACGCCACTTTTAGGTTTGACCGTATTTTCGGTCAAATTGCCTTTTGAATGGGAGTGCTAGGGGCACGACTATGATAGCATCAAAAAGCGCTATTTTTAAAACACTAAGAAGGCTCGACACAACTTGAAACTGTGCTCGAAGTATCACCAGGGGCTCTACACATGAACTCGAGCATTGAGAACACTGTTTGTGTACACAAAGTTGACTAAAAATAAAGGTTTTGAAGCACGGAAGGGAGGGGGAGGGGACGGGATGAGGAGGAGGGAGGGTCGAGCTAGCCTCCGTTTTGTTTGACAATACTTTGAACGTCAACAAGAAGTGACGTCACCCAACATCGCTCAGAGCACCTTTAAGCCCCTGAGAATTGTCAAATTCCCCTGATTTGTGAAGATTCACTCACGGTATAAACGTCAAATAATAGGCCTATAGATTTTAATATAGTGTAGGGTGGGATACTCTGTTTTTCCCCAAATAACCACTAGATAAAGTTAAGATACGTTTTTGTTGTTGCTATGGACTACGTTGACGAAAGTGATGTAGAAGTAGGCCTATTCACCGTGAAGCTTACACTGGCCACGCATCTGCGAGAAAACAGATTTCACAGTGAGTGCTCTCATTTTTGACACCAGCCTAAGAAAAAAAAGGTGTTTTAAAGCTTTGCTGTTGTGCAGAACATCACAGTTAAGAATAACAAGGCCTAGTTAGGGAGAACATGTTATTTAAGGAAAATATAATTCTATTTTCAGAATTACATTTTGTTTTTAAAACCTATTCTGTGGGGTAAAACACCCCATCATAATTACTGTAGTTATCATGTTCTGAACATCACATCCTTTGTTTTTCCATCAAATGTAATTTAACTAGGTGGTTGAGTAAAATGTTTTGGACTTTAAATTTAAAACTTACCTCAAGTTAGCACCAGCTATCTAGTTAGCTAGCCAGTTAGCATCAGTTAACAATATTCAAATAGGCCTAGGTTGATTTTCAGCATGGTTCAGTAAAACTATTCATATTTATCTACTGTTGTTTTAGCTGGTCTTTTTCATTTTAAGCTAAAACTGCTTGTACTCTGATTTTGGTGTAAATGTATGACGCAAATTGCTTTGTCGTAGTGGGGCCTTGGTACAAATTTAATTGAATTAATAACATTAAAGCTCTGGACATTTTTCATACTTGGTTTATAATTTATGCCATTGTCACTGAAAACTATAACTATTCTAGACACATTTAATGTTTTCCCCCACTCTAATTCTTTGCCCTAGGCTAGTGGTAATGAAAAAGATTTTTTTTTTTTTTATCTAAACATAATGCGTTAAACAGACATCTTGACGCCTCATCTGCTTTTTCAGTTTTTTTAACAAAGTGACCTTTGAAATGTATAGTTTTAAGGTAAAATGAAAAAAAATTGCAATAAATGCAGGATATTGACGTTATTGATGCACTTAAAAAAAAAATCTTAGCACCCCCTCTGCCCTGTTAAGCCCTCCCTTAGCACCTCCAGGAAAAAAAAGTCCACCTTCACTGTGAAGGACTTGTATCTGTCATACCCAAGGCGAATTGATGCCGTATCGGCCGCAAAAGGAGGCCCTTTACCATACTAATGAATTATTGTGGCCCAAAACCATGGTGTTTCAGTTTCATTGTCCAACCCCAGTATATTGAACATCATAGGATGTATATTCTCAGGTTCATATAGCCACAATGTGGGCTTTTATTAAAGTGTAGATATTAAAAAACAGAGAGGCCAGCAGAACGCTGGATGAATTCTCTTTTTGCTTATTGATCATTTAATCAAGTGTCTGTTAAAGGTCATATAGCTGGAGGTCACATGACTCACCAGCACTGACCCGTCTACACGCTCTGCTCCGCATGAGACCTTTTCTTTTCTTCCTGCACATCGAATCACTGTAACAACTGCCGCACTGTTCGTCTTCCAGCACTTTGCACTTCACACTTCCTGTTAATTACTTTGGTCAATCAACACCTTTCCGGACCACTTCCTCCTAAAGAAAATCTGTGTCCTCATTCCCCACTACACTGGTGGAGAATGCAGATACTGAGAAGAATAACAAAAAGCATTCTGTATCTCTTGTCTGTATTGTGCTCTAAAAGAAAGGCACACTTTCTACTTTACTATAAAACTTTCCATTGCTTCATTCACAATACACACAAAACTGGAAAGTACTTCCTCAATTTGGCAAAATCTAATGGGAACAGCTCACTGTACAAAGTCATGTTGCATTAGGGCGAGTTTAAGTAAATTTGGATGCCTTAGCATTTTGCAAGTCACAGGACTCAACCTGACTATCAGGTGGGTATTTGCTCACAGGTTAAATAAAAATCAGCCGTGACGCGCTGTGGAATTATAGCCGCCGGTGATCAAATGCTGGAGGAAATCATTATTGATGTCCGTGACCTCATGAGAATGTCAGGCCAACAGTGTAATAAACCTGAACGACTGGCTGAGGGAGAAGGGAGAAGAGCAGACAAACAGCCCAGATTAGATGTACTTCACAACAGACCACCTAAACAAACTGATGAGGACAGCCAGCCAGTCATTGAAATCAATGACTGAAATTTGCTGTCTGTCAATAAGTTGTCTCAGAAGACCTTTATGTACTGGCTTTTTCCACCAACCTGCTCTGAGAAAGACAAATGGAGATCCATTCTCCTGGTTGCCATAAAGCAAAACAATATATCTCCTCATTTATTGTACTATGCAATGCATTTTGTCTCAATAAACCTTTACTTTTACATTCCAAAGAATAATATCTGGCTTTTATCTCAACTATATCCCTTAGCCTACTCAAATCCATCAGTTCTCCAAAGCAGTTCTCAGTTCTGGTTTTATTTTTGCCAGCAGACTCTTCTCTGTTCAGCGTTTTTTTTTTTTTTAATGAGATTTAGCGTGATCCATGTCAACTTTTCTCGCTTGTTGTGATAACTAACCTTTGACACTCCCACACCATACACACGTCAAAGAAACCAAAGCAATATTTCTCTATTTACAGATATGACGAGACACACACGGGCGAGTGACGCAAGTACGCAATTTCCTATAAAACCATCCCAGTAAGTCTAAACTATAAACACTTCAGGCTTACCATAGTGAATCAAGTTAAGGATTGATGATGTATTGACTCATTATTTAAATTTTGAACAACAAAAAAAAAGGTTACATAGTGTACCTTGAAAGAATGCATGTCAATGTGTACCCATTTGGGAAATATCAATATGACCTATAAAAGAAGCAGAAGGAAAAAACAAGTGCATGGAGATGGGCTGCAGGAATGAAAGGCCATTATTCACAGTTAATAACCAAAGTCTACCATGAACATTGACCTCAAAATGCAGTTTTTCTTTGTAAGAAATGGGGCTTGGAATAGATGCTTGAAAATTGCATTCGCCATCCGAGTGTGGAAATTTTGAAAAAGCGCCACTCAAGACGAGGGCATGTCAGGGTGATTTTAACTAAGAGCACCTTAGTAATGATCTCAAGGCCATGCAATTAAAGGTGGAGCAGTGAATACTGAACAGGAACCAGATATACTATTGAGAAGCTGGCAGGTTTATGAATGTCAGTGCATCCAGCGTGCTTCCACACAATCTAAATGTGGTGAAGAAGCCCTTTGGGACCATTAGTCAACTGCATGTCAATGAGAAAAGACTGCCGTGTGGCCATCTCGTCCGTACTGTGAGCATACTTTTCAAATTCTCCATTAACAAGAGGATATTATCTCTAAAGAAAGCTAGTTAGCCTTTCCTGGCCTTTCTATCTTCTCAATGGCCTCATAAAGACACACATATAGTGTGAATTATTCCCTTGAAATACTTTCACTTGTCTCACCGTCAAAATCGAGTGAGCTGAGGTTACCGTTTTCTCATTAACTAACGGTCAACGTCATTAGTAACTGGTTTGGAGTGCAGCAGCTGCATTGACAGACTGGCATTCACAGGAGTTTTGATGTATTCTGATGTAGTATGTTACTAACAGGCTTGTGTGGCATTATCAATGCTTTTTATGAACGTTTAAAGAAGTTTTTATGTTTAAATGTATAATGTGCTTTATGAACAGATCGATTTGCCTCATAGAGAAATGTGTACTTAATTTATATACACTACACAAAACACTGTAAATATACATTGCTGTATTTAATATTAATATATAAAAAAATATATGTTTTTGAAAGAAATCACCAAGGCTGCATTTATTCGATTTGATTCTAATATGCTGATTTGCTGCTTAAGAAACATTACTATTTTAAATCTTGAAAACGGTAGTGTATACTTAAAATAATGGACCAGTGGAAGAACACTTCCCGGAATGCCATTACATTTACTGGAATCTCTCTCTCTTTTTTTTTTTTTTTTTTTCAGGTAATTCCATTTCTGCAATTCAAATTTAAATTTCGTTAGCCTCATAGCATAATTGCCTAAGAAATAATTAATTAAAAAATGACTTAGGCAATTATGCTATGAGGCTAACTATTTGCTTTTGTGCAGCATCCAGCAAATTTATCATCTGCACTAGAGAACTTCAAACCGTTATCGTCTCAAAACGTATACATCTCCGATAGCAGAAACATATTTGACACAGGACCTGTTAGGAGACGTTGACAGGAAGGTTTAATTGAGGCCAGGAATTGTGTTTTGACTGGCAATATGGAAGCTTCTATCCAATCTCACATACAAGCTGGTGAAATTATATAAACATCTGTTGTTCCCAAAAGAAGGGTCAGGACTGATTTACTTTGTTTTTCTGTAAAAAAATGTATTTATTTTGACAACCAACATACCTTTTGAAAGCGTTAACATTTCAGATCTGAAAACTGTTTTGTGCCCAAATGTTTACATGAATAAAATTAATCAAACGTCTGCTTAGAAGCCACTGAAATAGCTTTGATATTGCCATACGTGTCAGGCCATGTGCATTCTGCTCACCGAATACACTTTTTGCATAATCTTTCCTCAGAGATAGCAGCAAAAGATATAATCGAACAGATTAATAAGATCAGCACAAAGAGAGGTTAAACACAAAGGTTAAACGCTCCTTTAGAGGTGTGAACTTTACAATCAATAGATGCCCTGTCAGCATGTTGAAGACGCCAATGGACACCATACTGTATTGTTCACTCTGAAGCGGCACCAGCCCAGATGGAGGCCGTCAAGAGGAATGGGGAATCCAGGGATGAGTTGCACATAGACACTCTCTAAACTGCCTAAAGGTTTCATCTTGCATTTTTATTTTTATGTTGCAATTAAAGGTTAGGAAACCCTGGCCCTTGAGAAATTCAGACTTTATAACTTTGTTTCAAAACCCAATAAGCTGCCTACCTATACCCTGTATAGACCGATCCAAAAGGTTGGCAGAAACATTACGCTGCTCCTTTTGGCCAAAAATCTAAGGCAGCATTGCATGTGAATCCTAGAACGCACTGTGATGATATCAATACAAATGCATTCTTTTCTAATACATATGCATATCTAATCAAATGCCACATCATTACTTAGCAACATGCTGACTTTGTTAGAATCTAATTCCAATTCTTTTTAGGCTGCTGACCGGCGGCAGCTCACTAGGTTTTGGAACAAATCGTATGTACATTATTTAGGGTGGTAGACGTGTTAACTAACCGCAGAGTACCAACTTACAGTGGTCAATGTCCAAAAACCTTCTAATAGAGGATGTGTCGGCTGACAGCAATTTACATCCATTAACACTTACAATGACCCACACAATCAAGGTCAAAATTGCTCTGTCACAGGATGCCACCTTTCCAACAAGCCAGTAAATTGTTGCCCTGTTACAACCATCCCAGTCAACTGGAAGCTGTGTTAATGTAAAGAGGAAACACTTAGGAGACACAACAGTTCAGTCATAAACAGAATGTCAACCGTAGTGTGCCAAAAAAACACAAAGTGCAAAAGGTTAAAAATAGTAATAAATAGCATGGTTTGGGGTTGATCAGATGTGTTTTGGGGGGGTCGAAGGGGAAAACTATTTTAGCTTAAGACCAGTGTTGGGCATAATGTATTACAAGTAACACAAGTTATCATAATCTGATTTTTTTTTCAAGTAATGTTTTTTTTTTCAAAAACTGGGGCGGCACTGGCTCAGTGGTTCATGTAGGTTGTCTACAAACCGGAAGGTTGGTGGTTTGATCCCCGGTTCCACCTGACCAAGTGTCGAGGTGTCCATGAGCAAGATACCTAACCCCAGCTGCTCCCGACGAGCTGGATGGCGCCTTGCATGGCTGACACCGCCGTCGGTGTATGAATGGGTGAATGTGAGGCTATGTAAAGCGCTTTGGTGGCCATAGGACTGTGAAAGCGCCATATAAATGCAGTCCATTTTAATGAGTAAAGTAATGCATTACTTTTAAATTTACAACAGAATATCTGGATACTTTTTCAAATAAGTAACGCAAGTTACTTTGTTTTCCCATGTATTGTCTGACAGCTCTCCTGTCCCCATGTTGAGATAAACCGTGAGTAAGTGCAGAGGCGTTGTGTGTGCTGTGTGAACATGATGGTTATTGTTAATCTATACTAAATGAGAGCATTTACTCATCTCACTTGCACAAAAACAGATTTAGTATTCCTGAAAATAAACAGTGAAATGCAAACCTGCAATAAATGTTAAATAACAGAAATAGACTTTATATATTTAATCTCACTTTATTTGTCAATGTTTTCGCTGCTGATCTTTCATGATCCAAATCAATCATACTAATAAGCGAAAATGACTTTAGCTAAAAATCATATTTGTGTTTCATTCTTTTGTTTATTGCTGTGCCCTCTCTGTACAAGAGTGAATATGCATTTCCTTCAGGCTGACGCTTATTCGTTTCATTTTTGGTGGGAAAGTGCCTTTTACATTTGTCAAAAATTGATTTTTTTTTGTTTACAAAGAAAAAACTATAAAAACAGCACAGTGGCATGCAAAAACATGCTCTGTGTGAACTGCCCTTAAGAAATTCTGCTGCAAATGCACACGCTTTAAAGGGAATTAAATAATGCAAATACTCTAAAGAGGTTTTCTCTCATTAAATCAATGAAACAAAAGGCTTGATTTGCCCATTTTATCATCTACTCTTTACGAGAAATGTACAACCAGTTCCATGACTCAACTACCGAATTATTTGTGTGAATGAGCACCAGTCAATGGTCAAGTGCTGTGACAGAGTTGTGACAGAGCGTTTGAGTGAAAGAGTGTCCTCATTGTCCATGCAGGGCACATACATGCAGCGAGCTTTATCACTGAGATCAAATGCAGCTCTCTCTTCCTCCTCGTCTCTCTCTCTCTCTCTCTCTCCACATCTCCACTGATGCTGTAAGCAGCTGATCCTTCTTTATTTCAGCTGCTGCTTTTTCCAAAAGGGACCAAAAGTAATTGGACATGGACAGGTGTGAGCTATTCCTTCATTAATTAAACAGATAAAAGGTCTGGAGTTGATTCTAAGTGTGACATTTGCATTTGGAAGCCGAACCCGTATCATGCGGTCAAAGGAGCTCTCCATGCGAGTGAAACGTCCCATCGTTGGGGGTGGATGATCACAGGATCCGTCCATGGTAAAGAAAAGGCCCTGCACAACATACAGCCAAGTGAAGAACACTCTTCAGGAGGTAGACGTGTCATTGTTAAAGTCTACAATCAAGAGAAGACTTCATGAGAGCAAATAAAGAAGGGTTCACCACCACAAGATGCAAACCACTCATAAACCTCAAGAATAGAAAGGCCAGATTAGACTTTGAAAAAAGCCAGACCAGTGGCCAGTTGCATAAACTGTTAAGACTAGTCTTACAAGTTAGTCATCCAATTTTATTCTTTAAGACTGTTAATAACTTTTTAAAGTCAGTAACATAAAAACGTAGATTGGTCTAATTTGACGCCGAATAGTAAGACTGATTACCCCTAACTAACTTCTAGTTGATCATACTAGTTCTTAAGACACAGTCTTAACATAATGGCTATGTTTATGCAACTGGCCCCAGTTCTGGAAAAGCATTTTTTGGACGGATGAAACTAACATCAAGAAGGCTTGGAGCAGCTCATGATCAAAGCATATAACATCATCTTTAAAACTTCCAGTGGCACGAGTGGCCAAGTTGAAAGGACGGTGCTTCACAGTATAGATGGACAAAGACCCAAAACATACTGCAAAACCCAGGAGTTTTTGAAGGCGAAGAAGTGGAATATTCTGCAATAGTCGAGTCAATCACCTGATTTCAACCCGATCAAGCACTTGCTGAAGACAACACTAAAGGCAGAAATACCCACAAACAAACAACTGCAGTAAAGGCCTGGCAAAGCATCCCAAAGGAGGAAACCCAGTCTTTGGTGATGTCCATGGGTTATATTCATTTGTCCAATAACATTTGAGCCCCTGAAAATAGGAGGGCTGTGTATAAAAATGGTTGCAAATCCTAAACGTTTCAATTGATGTTTTGTTCAAACACCTGAATTATAGCTGAAGGTCTGCACTTCAATTTCATCTTGATTGTTTCATTTAATTCTATTATGATGGCATGCAGAGCCATGGACGGGCGCTGCAGAGGTCTTTTGGTAGAATTATGCAAAATGATTGCAAAATGATTTCTTTGCTGTTTTCCCACCAGGAATTCCACTGTTAAATATAAGTTGAAATTATGAAGGCTAGTGGCTTCAAAAAAAGCATATACCATTGATTACCAACATCAGAGCTAATAGTAAGTCAGTCTTTAAAGATTCAGAATAGGCCAAACTTTAAAAATCAATTTTCCTATATGCTCGCTCTGACTGACGATAATCAAAAGAGTTTAGAAAATTTGACATAGGCCTATTAAGAATATATTAAGAATGTGTTCATGTTTTTTAAAGATGAAATATATAGTTTCATAAATATATAGCATGTAATAGTTTCAAATAGTCCAATCATAGTCAATGGTTTGGATTGACAAACTGTGC
Organism: Abramis brama; assembly: GCF_963993115.1. NCBI lineage: Eukaryota > Metazoa > Chordata > Actinopteri > Cypriniformes > Leuciscidae > Abramis > Abramis brama. The sequence goes on along the minus strand of NC_139963.1, from coordinate 20,031,534 downwards.
AAGCTGATGCTGAACAGCAAATATAGGTAAACTATAAAGCACTTTGTTAGCAGGTTAATTAACTCACCCAAATGCACTTACAGTGCTGGTCAGAATTATTGGCACCCCTGGTAAATATGATCAAAGATGGCTGTAAAAAATAAATCTGCATTGTTTATCCTTTTGATCTTTCATTTAAAAAAAAAAAAAGCAAAAATCTAACCTGAAAGTGGGGGGGAAATCACATTATGAAATGTGTTGCCAAAACATGTTGGCCACAATTATTTGCATCCCTAGAATTTTTTTTTTTTTTGAGTAAAATATCTCTGAAGTATATTCCCATTTATATATATTCCTATTTGTTAGCACACCAGGGTGACTATAACATGAAGTTGTCTAGCTATGACTTCTTCTTTCACAGGAGTTTAAATATGAGGAAACACAAAGGCCAAATTCCCTTAATCATCCATCAAAAAGACTATAGTTCTGATGTACAGCAAAAGATTTGAGCTTCACAAAATAGAAAGTGGCTGTAAGAAAATAGCTAAAGCATTGGCAATATCAGGGCAATAATTAAGAAGTTCCAATCAACTAAAGATGTTACGAATCTGCCAGGAAGAGGACGTGTGTCTATATTGTGTTAATGGACAGTGAGGAGGAAAGTTTGAGTGGCCAAAGACTCTCCAAGGATCACAGATGGAGAATTGCAGAGATTAGTTGAGTCTTGGGGGTCAGAAAGCCTAAAAAATAAATAAATCAATCAAACAAACCCTACAGTACATCACCTACATTAGTTGTTTGGGAGGGTTTCAAGAAAAATCCTCCTCGCTCATCCAAAAACAAACTCCAGCATATTCAGTCGTCAGACACGACTGGAACTTCAAAAGGGACCGGATTCTATGGTCAGATGAAACTAAAAAAAGAGTTTAATGTTTAATGTTGTGGGCCTATTTTTTTGCTGGAGGTCCAGGACATCTTGGTATCATGGATTCTAGCAAATACCAACAGATAAAAAATCAAAACCTGACGGCCTCTTGTCAGGTGTTCTCCAAACTCATCAGGCATTATAGAAAATATATAATATAATTATAAGAAAACTCAAGAGCTGTTATCTTGGCAAAAAGAGGTTGCAAAAAGTGTTTAATAAAAGGGTGCCAATAATTATGGCCAACGTGTTTTGGAGAAAAGCATATATTTCATAATATGATTTCCCCCCCACTTTCATTTATTTTACTTCAATGAAAGCTTAGATTTTTGCTAATTTTTTAAATGAAAGATCAAAAGTATAAACAATGGCGATTTATTTTTTACAGCCATCTTTGATCATATTTACCAATAATTCTGACCACAACTATAAGATTATTTATCAACAGCCTAAATGTAATATTAGCCTACAGGTTAAGCATCTGACAAGTGAACTTGAACAATGTTGCACTCTTTCTGTAACAACACACTATTTTCATCCATAGGCCATATTAGATGCCGTTTTAGTCGGTAAAATTGACTAAAATGAATTATGACATGATGAAATATTGACTAAATGTAAAGGATATTTTCATCAAAATACAAACATCTAAAAATAATGGCCGCCCCCAGCTCAAAAATTCATGTCTAAAAGAAAATCTGATGACACTGAGGTAAAAAGCCTACGATCGTTCATAAGATGCGTAACAGATACAGATACAGATATGGTCCATGTGTGCTTGTATCCCGCAAGACTGGTTTAACTGTCTGGAATAAACACCAGTTTTACACCAGTCCCAAAACATCCATCAACGTTGAGAGCAAGACAGTGCATAAGATAATTCAAACCAATGCAATACATTTGTAGAAAAGAAAAAGAAAAAAACCTCAATATCAATCAATAAAAAACATAAAGCGGTCATATATAATAATAAAAAATGAATCTGCTGATCCAGTAATTCACTTGTTGGGAACAGCAAAATCAATAGTTCAGTTTAGTTATTATTTATCAAAATGAACATTCGACTAATGCCACAATGAACAGAAGCATTAAGCATCAATCATCGATTTACAATGCCTTAAGAATAATATTATTTATCGGAAAAGTCATATAAACCCATTGACTTGATTTACAGGTGAACACAGACATAAATCTTTGTAGCCAGGTGAAAATCACACACGTTGCGTTTTCATGTTTTATGGGGAATTTCCATAGACATAATGATTTTTATACTGTACAAACTTTTCTATCCCCTAAACCTACCCATCACAGAAACCTTTCTGCATTTACATGTTCAAAAAACAGCACTTACTGTAGGATGATTTATAAGCTGTTTTCCTCATGGGGACCAAAACATTTCCGATATTGCCATGTTTGTGGGGACATTTTGTCCTCATAATGTAGGGTTTACCTGAACCACACACACACACAAACCTCTTAAAGGGATAGTTCACCCAAAAATGAAAGTTTAGTCATCGTTTACTCAAGGTGTTCCAAACTCGTATGCTTTATTCTTCTGGCCTAATGAAAGTAGATGATGATGTCCATGACTGTCAACTCCACATTACATATTATACAGCCGTGTGGAACTCTAGTCATTATTCATTTTTATTTTCAGGTGTACAGGTGAACCTAAAAACGAATCTCATGGGTCACTACCTGTGCTTATCAACCCTTTCTGATAAAAAAGCATTTCAAACCTCTATGCAGAATATGATTAAGACGGTTTTAATACAGTGTCATGTAGAGAAGCACAGTCATAAATCAAACAATGGCATGTTGTCCTGACTCTGGCTTTGCAATACTCTAGCGGCAGCTGTCGCACAGTTGATCAATAGATGGTCTGCATGTAAACAGACAGTTTACAACACTATCTGGTGAGCTGAAGTCCTTATCAATCTTTATTAAACACAAAACTTCCATATTTTTCATCTGATATTTACTTTAAGTCAAACATATTATCTATATTGTTCTAAGTAGGTTAACCTTGAAGAAATATGAATATGATGCATAAGCAACATAAATGATTCTTGCATAAAGAAATCCTTTCTGCACTGATAAAAATGATGAAGTAAATACTACAAAAAAAAATCAATGTAATTTCTACATGAAAAAGTTAGTTCAGGCAAGAATTTAAAAAAACTAAGTAAATTCTATATTAGCACTTAATTCAAGCATGTCGAAATTAAAGCGTAAATATTCAATGTTATAAGTAAAATTACTTAACTTTTCAGAATCAGAATCAGAATCAGAAAGAGCTTTATTGCCAAGTGTGCTTGCACCCACAAGGAATTTTTCTTGGTACTGAAGCTTCCAGTGCACATATACAAATACAAATACAACAAGAAACATAGTAATACAATTCTAAGAATAAAATATATTTAAAAGGATAAAAATAAAAATAGTATAAATAGTAAAAAATAAAAAAAGTAGGGTCACAGTTGGGTTTAGTCCGAATAAACATTTACATATTATGAACATATTTACAGTATTTGAGTAGTATGAATAATATAAATATAAATATCACCTGAATTAGAGAATATTACACTAGACAGTGGGAGTCTAGTGCATGTTACAGATTATTAACATATATTTACAGTATTTTTGTAGTATGAATAATATAGATATAAATATCACCTGAGTTTATTGCACTAGACAGTGGGAGTATTGCACTTACAGGCATATGCTTTGGGGGGCATGTTAAGTGTTCAGGAGGGAAATGGCCTGTGGAAAGAAACTGTTCCTGTGCCTGGATGTTCTTGTGGCCAGTGATCTGTGTCGCCGTCCTGACGGTAACAGTTCAAACAGGAGGTGACCAGGGTGAGTGGAGTCTGTGATGATTTTACCTGCTCTCTTCCTCACTCTGGAAGAGTACAGGTCCTGGAGGGTTGGCAGGGGGGCACCAATAATCCTCTCTGCAGTCCGGACTGTCCGTTGTAGTCTCCTGATGTCCGATTTGGAAGCTGAACCAAACCAGACAGTGATGGAAGTGCTTAAAACAGACTCAATGACGGCTGAGTAGAACTGGATCAGCAGCTCCTGTGGCAGATTGAACTTCTTCAGCTGGCGAAGGAAGTACAGTCTCTGCTGGGCCTTTTTCACAATGGAGTCAATGTGCTTTGCCCACTTCAGGTCCTGAGAGATGGTAGAGCCCAGGAACCTGAATGACTCCACTGCTTCCACAGTGCTGTTCATGATGGTGAGAGGGGCGAGTGCTGGGGATTTTCTCCTGAAGTCCACGATCATCTCCACTGTTTTGAGCGTGTTCAGCTCAAGGTTGTTATAGCTGCACCAGACAGCCAGCTGTTCAACCCCCAGTCTGTAAGCAGACTCGTCACCATTTTGGATGAGACCGATGACAGTGGTGTCGTCTGCAAATTTCAGGAGCTTAACAGAGGGGTCTTTAGAAGTGCAGTCATTAGTGTACAGGGAGAAGAGCAGAGGGGAGAGAACGCACCCTTGGGGGGCGCCAGTGCTGATGGTGAGGGTCCTGGATGTGAGTTTCCCCAGTCTCACTAGCTGCTGCCGGTCCGTCAGGAAGCTGGAGATCCACTGACAGATGGAGGATGGCATGGAGAGCTGAGTCAGTTTGGCTGTGAGAAGATCAGGAATGATGGTATTGAAGGCCGAACTGAAGTCCACGAATAAGATCCGTGCATAAGTCCCAGGTCTGTCAAGATGTTGCAGGATATAGTGCAGTCCCATGTTGACTGCATCATCCACAGACCTGTTTGCTCTGTAAGCAAACTGAAAGGGATCCAGCAGGGGTCCAGTGATGTCCTTCAGATAGGCCAACACCAGTCTTTCAAACGACTTCATGACCACAGATGTGAGAGCGACAGGTCTATAGTCATACATTTCTGATACTGATTCTGATACTGGTGTTACCATAATGCACTGGGCCTTGAATAATTAATTAGGTTGATTGTTCACTGTTTTCCAGCTGTATTTACACTGTTTTATCATTGCTTGTGTTGTTAGGATTAGTAACTTGCCATTTTGTGACATTTGGAGTTCATTTTCTACTCAAAATGACACATTCATACACAAAAACGATCCATCAAATGTTACCGTCATTGTGTATTGTGTACCAAGTATTGAGGTCTCTGTGTTCAGGTGAAATGCAACTTCTATTATGTAGATATGGAGTCTCACACAATATCTATTGTGTTATTTACTTAGATGTTTCTAATTAAAGTGAATACTTAAAAAATTATATGTGATCTATTGTTTGAGTGAAATGTATTGCAAAGGAAACTTCAACTAAATAGATATTACTCAATCTTTTACTGGCCAAGTTAAAATGACTTATTTTCTTTGTTAATTTACTTAACTTAGTCAAGTAGAGTTTACTTAATTCCCTATGTATTTAAATTTACTTAAAAAATATGCGTGCAAAAACTTGAGTACATTTTACTTATTGATTTTTTAAGTGTGTATGCAAATTCTTCCCTGTACTTTGGTTGTAAAACACAGATTGGCTATACTCCACGTTCACGTCCCGTGCTGAACTCGATTATGTCTATAGTTTGAGTGGATCAATATCCTCCTTCATAATCAATAGAGCTTGGCATAAAGGTAGGACATAAATGAATGCAAGTGTACGTACACCACTGACCCGACGGAAGACGCCCTTCTACGAGATTGATGGATGGACCGTTAAAAAGTAGCATCTGGAATTCTGGTCAAGACCTTCATGTCATTTTTAATGAGCAAATATGAGACTTATTTTAAATAGATGCAAATAAGAAGTTCATTTTAAATAAATAAAAATGCATGTATAGTAAGACAAGGTTTATGAAGAAGTAGTAATTGGCCTCTCCAGCATCATTACTCAGAGCATATATACTACAGAAAGCGACTAAACCCATAAAAATGCCACATTTCATCCAATCAAACCAGCAACATGCGCTGCCTTTTCAAGCGGCTCAGAGAATGTAGAATACATTAAAGCAAATTAAGGTAAAACAAGACTGAATTAAGAGGAACGTTTTAATTAAACACCACCACAGCCCAGTACAGACATGAAAGGACAGGATGTCACAGGCATGCTGGGATTCAAATTCAGAGGTTTATGGTCACAATAAAGAGCTAGAGCCGTTTACTTGGATTCAAAATTGTGAAATGAAAATGTTCTTGAGTAAATGTTCACTGTTGTCCTCTAGAATGATTTATGTTTACAGTCTATAGATCTGTTGTTTCAAAACCAGTTTAAAAAATATACCAAAAATAATATACCATACTTTTTTTTTTAATTAGTACAATTATAAAGATTTCATTTCAAGTGTCCACAAAGTATGTCAAAATGTAAAAAACAAACAAAACTAATGACTCAAGTTTCATTTTCAATCATTATGCATTGTCCTTAAAAAATAAAATGCAACAAATTATTTGACATAATTAGCTGTCATTACCATTTTGAAGCAATGCAATATTAAAAGGCAAATGTGAAAGATTTTGTTTTTATGCCAAACAATCCTTTACATACATTGAGAATTTCTGAGTTTATTAAAAATACTTTTTTATGAATTTTGTGACAATGACAAACAGTAGAATATATATAAAAAAAGATTAAATGAAACAAAATGTCAATCTTAAAGATCAAAAAGGGCATTTCCATTTTTATTTTAACGAGACATCAGTGGACGTGATTGTCAAGTATATGAAGTAACTTACATGCAAGCGACAGGCGGCACAGAAAATACAATCAAGAAAAAGACATCTGAGAGAGAAAGAGAGAGAGAAATAGTTATTTAGGTGAAAGAAGGAAGATCCCTGGAAAGAAGGCACATTTGTTTCATAAAAAAAAAAAAAAAAATGGACAGATTACATGAGTATTTGGTAATATAACATTTCACCCATGTGAAATGACTTGCTTTTGTGCTTTAGGGTGACATGAATGCTAATGCATGTCCTTAACAGAATGCTTGTGGAGAACATCAGAGGAAGAACTGAATAAGAGACGTCCGTTCTTCCCACAAACAAGCTCTTATAGACATATTTCCCTTTGAGTCAACCGCAGAAACAGTGTGAAGTCAAGCGCATGATCTGAAACGGTTCTCTTAGATCAGCAGACAGCGCTCTCACAGAGAGCAGAGAGCAGCGATCAGTTTACAGTATCAAACACGTCACAGATGATCAAACCAGTCTACCATTGACAAACAACACAAAGTGTCAAACTAATGAGTCACATTCATATTGCCTGAGAAAACCTGAGGCAGACATGAGATGGGTGGAGCAAAAATACACACACATAGGAAATCATTAAAGACATAAAAGGAACAGTTTAGATTAAATGAAAAACCGGTCATCATTTGCTGACCCTCATGGAATTACAAACCTGAATGACCTTTTGTCTGCGCACAAAAGATAAAATAAGTAAATATTTTCTCTTATAATGAAAGTCAATGGGGTCCAATGTTGTTTTGAACGCCACTGATGAGCAAAAAAAGCTGAAACATTCTTTAATATAATTTATTTTGTGTTTTGCAGAAGTCAGTCAGTCAAACAGTTTTGGAATGACATGTCTATTGGTGATTCAATGAATTAAAATAATTGGGTGAACTATTTTGGTACAAAAAAAGACCAAAATGTGCAAAAGGCAAAGCAGGGTGGGAATCAGCTGCCGTACATTTGGATTTCAATTCAAGCCAAATTCAAGACAACGTCGTCAGAACTAAAGTGACATTATCATTAATAACTGCGTGAGTGTGATCTCTCAAGCATGATGAGGTGCTCCATAGTGATAATGATAAATATTTGTCTCTGTAGATCATGAGAAGGATGTGTCCTTTTAATATCAGGTTTATCTTCCCTTCCTGTCTCCCCTAAGGGCCCGTTAGAGAACCCGTGAGCTCCGGGTAAGACGTCAGTACATGGAGAACATGTTGAAGCTTTCAATGCCTCGATCAATCCGCTGATGAACTGAGATTGAACTGCAGGTCTGGGCTCAACCGTTGCGCGCGTGTCACCATCAGTCAGCGCAGTTTACTGTCAGTCTGTTTGGCTTTGACTTGATGAATATTATGAATAATGTTTTTGGCGAGTCCAAAAGAACAAAGAAACACCAGCTCGTTGTTGCTTCTTAAGATCAACCAAATCAGAGGGTGATGAAATCTGTCAAGAACAATGCCACATTCAACCCCAATATCAAAAAGATTTAAATAAGGGCTTATATTTTGTTTAAAAAAAATGAAAGGCTATTTCTTAAGAACACTGCGATTTAAGACGACAGTTAAACCACACCTTCCCCTCAAGTTATAATATAATATAATATAAAATTCATTGGGAACAATTCAGAAAATTATATAATATAAACTGGGAATATTATTTACATTTTACATATTTAAATTGTGAAACATTTATACATCAATGTTCACTCTAAAAAATGCTGGGCTGGTTCAACCCATGTTTGGGTCAAATATGGACAAACCCAACTGTTGGGTTTAAAAATGTAACGCCCCCCTGTAGTCGATAATTGCATCCATTAGTTAAACTCATCTTTGATCACCAAAATTACATATTTAAGTGTTTTTTCCTTGATTTTTTTTTCTCCAGGCCTTAAAATAACTTGAATGTAACTCTGCACCCTTGCCTCATTTAGTACAAGCGGTTCTATGAATATGCAAATTAGACCCGCCTCCACTCACTCGCACCAGCTCAGAGATCCACTCATTGACGTGATTGGTTACAAGGTAGTTTGTGACGTCAGAAACATCAGCAACTTCAAACCGCGATTTTGAGTCTTTGGTTCACTGCAGTTTTAAGGAAAAAAATACTCAGCAATGGTGTTGACTTATGCTTTAAGACAAGCTATGTGAAAATTCATATTAAAAACACCACATTAAAAATGTTTTTCACCATTGTCCATATTTGACCCAAACATGGGTTGAAACAACCCAGCATTTTTTAGATTGCAGTACATCTTTTTGCCTTTATAGATGGTGTTATTTTTAATTAAATCATAAATGAATCACTGTATTATAGTAGTTTAGTAGTTTTACTGTATTTTTTCAGTAATGAGAATCATTCAGAACAGAATTTGGTGTAAATGTGCTTGATTGTCATGTAAATAACATTACATAATCAAAGACTTTTTCTTAGGCAAAAAATATATTTGTATTGTTTATTTATTTATTTCTTTATTTTTGCTTTTGGGGTGAAACATGACCCAGGCATGTTTTCATGAGATTCACCTGACCAAGAACACCTTAACTTAAACAACTGAAGTAGCGTTTTGAATGTATTAAAACTGTGGATTTGTGAGAGAAAAGTCTCACGTTAGTCCTACTGAAGTAATGCCAAAACCTCTTTTGGTCCCTTTTAGACACTGAATTAAATTTCAGCTAATGCCATTCTTATAACATTAGACAAAAAACAAAAACGCAGCTTGACAAAACAAATCTGCTTTTATACTCAGTTCTTGGTTTCTGTAAGGACAATATTAGCCGTTACAAACATTAAACAGAACGTTGCCCACAATATCACAAACCAAACCCAGAAAGCATGATGGAAAGGTGACCGGTGCTTATTCACAGCATCCCTTCCAAACACGGGCTCTAGATGGCGCCGACTGAAATACACCAGAAAGGCCGGGATCATATACTGAATGCCCGTTCCGGCATATGCTCCAGTAATACCCACAAGCGACTCCAGATCGTGAGTACAGAAGGCCACGATAATGGGCGGCACTAGAGTAATGAGTGGGAAGACGATACGGTCCACCACCCAAGGGTACGTGCCGCCATCCCGATGGAAGAGAGTTTTCCAGTTGTTGCGTAGTGTGACTGCTATTATGGGAAAGTTGGTGCTAATGGTGAAGACGGGAAAGAGGCCCAGGAAGTAGCGCAACACTGGAATGCCCAAAACGTCACAGTTATCTGTGAAGTTTAAAGTGTACATGTCACGCAGGAGAGAGCTGTCGAAGCAGAATATGGCTGTGAGGGACAGCAGGGCGTAGAAGCACAGGATGAGGATGTAGTCGGCCATGACCAGGGCGCTCATGCGCTGCTTGTTGGAGATGGGCGTCACGAGGGAGGGCAGTGAGTGCTGGCACATGAATGAGTAGACACAGACCCCGAAGAGGTTGGGCACGCCCGAGACCTGAGCCACAGATGGGCGGCCCTCGCCGTGCCCCTTGCCAATGCGAATCAAAGCCAGGATGATCATCATGGTGAATGCTGAAAGACAAAGAGAAACAAAGAAAAAAAGGAATTAAAACTCATTTTATTATATAAAATGATATAACATTATGACAAATTTATAAACAATGTAGATCTAGTGCTGTACATTTATCTCATACACACAAGTGTGCCAAGTTGAGATGATTATTTGTTAACACTGGCCGCCTAAAGCCGATTTTTAGGCACATCAGCCTCAAATCCATTTAGTTTTTTTGTAGCCTCAATAGCGCAAAAAAAGAAGCATGAAATTAGATTTTTACTAAATCAATCCAAGTCCATTGTGGCTTGAAATCCAGTTAAATTGGATTTTTGTAGATCCGTTTCAGCATGAACTGTACAAAGCTTGTTTCCCATCAACTAGATATGGATGTGGGAAAAAGTAAAGTCTCTGTTTCTTGTGTTTCCTGCTTTATGAGTTGCCATGATGGACGTGGAGCAGAGGCCAAATCTCCAGTTCTGGTCTGTCCACACTGACAGCTTGCTGCTCATAAACAGGGTCTACATTGGAAGCCAATGACGCAACAACTTGAGTCTGTAAACACTGGCATGACACACATCTTTAATGAATCCCGTGTTAACCAACCATGGGCCAATCAGCTGTAAAAATCTGACTTTAAAAGTTTATTTAGCCATGCAACATTAATAGTAATGCATTGGTATAAAAAGTTGACTTTGGGTCACTTTAGAACAGTGAAACAGAAAAGAGACTTCTGGAACCATGATTACACATACTTTACTATAACAACCAATGTAAACATTAGAGGAATTTAAGTGCATTGTCCAAACAAAGAAACCAGTCTTAAAAGATGTATTTGTATACAGTTTAAACATACCATCTTAAACCAATTGTACAAGTTTCCACCATGGTGCAAGCTAGCACTGTATTCACGCACACACATGCGCCAATGGGCATACATTATTAACCCTGAACTCTGGGTTAGGTTTGACTAATTGGTTTGCACACAAAAACAGCCACACTTATTATTATGTCTCTTAATTCTAATCTTTTCGTCTTATTCAAGCTCTTTATTATTTCTATAATTTTGAATTTATAGAGAAAAATGCTTGTCTTCCTGTATTTCTAATCTGATCAATGTTGCAATCAATGCTGAACAAGATGGGATTGTTAAGTATCTAATGGGCTTCTGGAAAATGCTGAGCTGGTTGGAACGGACCAATAACTCCCCAAGGTGACGCATGGTAGAGCGAGAATCTGGGTGGTAAAAACCTCAAAAGACTCCACCATTTGTTATCTCCAACATCTAGCAAAAGAGCTGAAAGGGATAGTTCACCCAAAAATGAAAATTAGCCCACTCACCCTCAAGTCATCCTAGGTGTATATGACATTCTTCTTTCAGACGAATACAATCAGAGTTATATTAAAAAATGTCCTGGCTCTTCCAAGATTTATAATGGCAGTGAATTGCTGTTTCTGTTTTGAAGTCCATAAAAGTGCATCTATCTATCATAAAAGTGCTCCACACAGCTCTGGGGGGTTAATAAAGGCCTTCTGAAGCGAATGAAAATATTCATATTTAAAACATTTGGTAACTAAACAGAATTGTATTAAATTTAGTGACAACATGTTACAATGTTTACATGGTACAATGACTGGTAGGCCACTGTTTGTATTATTGCTTAGTACAATTTTCACAATTTCAATTCAATTCTTGGGATTTGATTTCAATCTTGATTCAATATTGACTGTTTGGATAAATATTAGGTAGGCTACAGAAGATAGCCTACATGTTAATTTTTCTCAAGAAAAAATATCTCTCACATAATTCTGTAAACATACAGAGAGCCCTATCAGCTGGAATTATTAAAGTTAAAAATAACAAATTAAATTAAATATAATGCGGTTTTCATTATAATAACAATTATTTAATGAGTAAAGTAAAACTCTCTATTTAACAAGTATTTTAAACTATTTAATAAGTAAAAATATAATAAATATGTAATATAGTGCACATATTTAGCAAAATACTCCTCTCTATAGCTAAGTCAACTAACGAGTTGGTCATTAAATGGCTTTCCTGAGGTAAATGTAACGTTCTGTGCCATAATTGTTCTCCTGCTGTTTTACTGACCTCTTTCCGTGGCTGAAAAACACTGATTGATCACTATTATGTATGAGGCATATATACCTTTCAGTAAGTTGTACTGTATCTTTAAATAAAAAGTAACAGATGATCGGTTTACTTGAACAGATGCGATACAGCGATCGGTCACGTCACATTTACAAGCGCCAAAACAGTATTTATAGTCTGAATTTCGTAATAAAATGGACAGAACCTGAGAGCTGATCATTTTTTTCATATCAAAAGTAACCTGCTCTGTTTAGGCGGTCGGTGTCAGTGTCCTCTTTGCTCCGCAATTTTTCTCTGCGTGAGAAAATGGATGTGTGGCTTGAGAGTGTGTGAAAAGTGTCAATTGTGTCAATTGAGTCTCACGCTGAATGCGTGAGAGTTGGCAGCCCTGTTATACTCTTATGCTATACTATACTACAGGGGTGTCCAAACTCGGTCCAGGAGGGTCAATGTCCTGCAGAGTTTATCTCCAACTTTTAGCCTCCACACACCTACCTGGAAGTTTCTAGTATGCCAAGCAAGATCTTGATTAGCTGGTTCCGGTGTGTTTAATTGGAGTTGGAGCTGAACTCTGCAGGACAGGATTGGACACCCCTGCTCTACTGGTTAAACTTCTAATCCACAACAAATGGGTAACTGTTAAAGAAGTCCCAAAGTCCCAAAAGAAGCAGATATTCTTGTTGTAGAGCTGTTTCCTTCCCTCCTCAATAAAATACTATCTGTACCAGTCTTCATCCTCTTTTCTAATGCATCACAGCGCCAGGTTAAGGAGTACATGTGGTAATGTGAAATGCTGATCTGATTCAAAGGGGAAAATGGATTGGGTCCTTCCGCACATGTGAGAGTCCAGCTGACGTGCAATTAATCGGAGGTGCTCCCAAGAGCAGTTCTGGCCCAAAGGTCTCCATTAACATTAAAGGTGTCCACACACATGCTCATTCAGTGTTTAAAACAGATGCATTCATCAGGAGTAGGAGTACAACATTCTGGCAGCAAACAAGGGGCAGAGTGGATATGTCACACTAAGTCTATTGATCAAGGGCAGGTTGCATGTAAGGGGGAATAAATAATTTACTAGCTACAAAGAATAAACCACGCAATGGTCTCAAGACATACTGCATGCTGCTTCCTCTCGCAATGAGATGCAGTAAAACTACAAATGAAAACCAAAACAGATAATAAAGAGGAGAAAAGCAGTGACAAACACAGCGAAAGTCGGGTCTCATTTTTACACCAAATCTAGGGATGACGCAGAACAACATGTCATGTGACCATACCACAGCAGTCCTATGCTAAATTAAATATAAATTACTAAAAAATACAATACAACACAATACAATATGATGAAACAATACGAAAATTTCATTTTATGAATAAAGTGACCAAAATTATCACAATTTTTTTATATTTTCATCAAGGTATTGTCAAAATGTGCTGGAAATGTTCAAAAGGTACTGATACATACACTGAAATCATTTCACCAAGTATTATATTAAAAACCAACAAACAACAAATATATTAGCAGCACTATGTACTTTTTGTTTGCATAACATGCATCTACTAACATGACACTTTATTCAAATAAAGTTTTGTAAAACATTTAAGCCTTTAACCCCTTTTTAAGAAAAGGGATGAGTCAATTTTTGCATTGGTCTAAACAAAAAAATGGCAGACAGACTGAGGCCTTGTCCACACTAATACGTTTTCGTTTGAAAACGCATCTTTTTCTCTCTGTTGTAGCCTCCAAAGTGGATACATTTAAAAACGCCGTTTTCGCGTTGTAGTGTGGACTGTGAAAACTGTCATGTGACGCATATTGTACCAATAGATATTCATTTATATACCGGTATTGTGCCTGTTATGTGCTATTCACTTTCACATTTTGCAAAAATGTGTTACTTAGTTTGCACACTTTTCATATCACAGTCCTGCAAAGATGACAGAAAATGTACTCACATTTGCTGTCCTGCGGCAATACATGAGAGCAGTTGCGTTTTAGACCAAACGTATGGGGAGTGAGTGCGACCTGGACGCATCAGTGAATGAGATATTTTGCTAAATAAAATGATCCTGTCAGACGAATTGTGCGATAGCTATTATTTATTTTTCCGTCTGTATCATCTCAGTGAGCTTTTGTAAGGATTTACACATAAGGTGAATTTAGTGTTTTCATTCATTTTTCAAAAGCTTCTCATCCACACTGGTGGAGCGTTGTCAAATTTATCCGGATTAATGTAGACGTAGCCTCAATGATGTAAAACCACTGTCTGACATGGATGTATTTATTGTCACTTTCGATCAATTTAATAAAATTTTATTTAAAAAAATACCCTAAAAGTATTAAAAGGAAATAATTAAATAAAAATCTCACTGACTTTATATCAGTAGTGTTTATTTATTTATTAAATATATATTTTTATTTTATTCAATCATTTACTGATTATTTATTTTTGTATTATAGAATATAATGCCAGGAATTCACATCTGCATGCTGTAGAAGTACTGTACCATGGCAGACATGTCAGCTAAGAAAGGACAGAAAAAAAAAAATATAGAACACAAAGCCAAAGGCGCAACAACTGCAATAACAGGCAACCTTCATGTGCAATATGCTTAATATAGCAAAACAGATACACAATAGCTCAACTAGAGGACAAAAGCAGACATATACAATGATGGACCTGGAAATCATTAGAGGAAACGCCAGAGACAGTTAATGTAGCCGATGAACCAACCAGAGAGGGTACATGCATGGATGGGATGGAGTGAGATTCAAGATGCATTACTCCTTTTCATAACAACTGCACTGAAAGAATAGGAGGAGAAAAAAAAGAAGAAAAATAATCAAGGGCACACTTAATCCAAATACTCCTGACATCTCACGACACAACTCAAGTCATTCTATAGGAGCTTAACCTTCAGCACAGAGGCCTTTTGTTGTTTAGGGATGAGATGTGATTGCATCCCGGCCCAGCGATTCATCACATGCTATAAATTCCCTCAGTGTACATGCTGATGGCCATTGAAAATGCCACTGGTATCTGTGTCTTCAAGTCTTATTCATCATGATATGTATCTGACACCGGTGCCAACAGAGCCCGGTTGAAAGATACCACACAGGTATATGGGGGGGCGGGGGGGGGGGATGGGGGGATAAATTCATGCAGCAAAGTCAAACATGTCCTGGCATTACAATCAAAACGACACTGATTGCTAAAGCTTTCCTATAGAGACGATGTGTTGAGTTTTGAAGGACACTCTTCATTAACAAAGCACCCATGGGATGTTGATCGGTCACATGACCAACTGTGACCATAAAGTATGAATGGAGAACGATGACTGCCGAGAACATTAAGTAGACGTCAAAAACATCCCATCTGTGAAATTATCAATCAATCATCATCCATAAACGTTGTTATTTAGCTATTCAAAGCAACTTACAGTAATTATGATTTTGCCAAGTAGGACAGGTTACTGAATCAACACTCTTGCTTGTCCTTGAACATTCCTATCAAATTTCAGGGATATATACATATATGTGTGTGTGTGTGTGTGTGTGTGTGTGTGTGTGTGTGTGTGTGTGTGTTAGATAAATATACAGTGAAAAAAGGTTTTCTCAAATAAATGCTTTTCTTTTAAACTTTCCATTCATAAAAGAATGAAAAAATTATCACATTTTCTACAAATAAATATAAAATATATAAGCAGCACAACTGTTTTAAACATTTAAAATATTAGTAAATGTCTGTTGAGTATCAAATCAGCATATTTGAATGATTTCTGAAGAATCATGTGAGGCTCAGACTGGAGTAAAGATGCTGAAAATTCAGCTTTGCCATCAAAGAAATAAATCACATTTAAAATAAAATTAACATAATATTACTTTTTACTGTATTTTTGATCAATAAAAGCAACCTTGGTAAGCATAAGACTTCATACTGACCCCAAGCAATCTCTATATATGCAAGAAGATTTATATATTTAAAATCATGGCCAAAATTTATTTGAAAAAATACTAAATTATTTTTTTTAAATATATAAATTAATGAATTGAAGAAATTTTTAAATATAAAAATATTAGTTATAAATAAATATCAGTTATAAATAAAAATGAATGTCTCACACTATATCGAATATGTATACAGCCTCCCACAGGTTAAGGAGTTTTTGTGTTTTACAGGAATGCCGTTTCAGGGTAAACATACTTTAAAGGTGATGATACACAGGGCAACTTTTTGGGCAATGTTGACGTCAACGGGCAACCAGATGAGACACAGGGCCCACGACCGATCTAAATTATCCAGATAGAAATGTATTGCCCATTTTCAATGGGAAAGTGCCCAAGCAACAATCGCTCGGCAAGATTGCCCAGCAACATTGCTCAAAAAGTTGCCCTGTGTATCATCTCCTTTAAGGGGAAAAACCAGTCAACTGATCAATAAGGTCTTGCTCAAGGGTGCAGTGGTTATAGTTCATGGATCAGCCTACTGGTTCAGTACCCAGCCCAGATCTTTAACCCCAATACTACAGCGCAGAGAAACAGTCCCTTCTGTGCTGCCAAAACAGTCACTTGGAATCATCATGAATTGATTTTTTGGACTGTCTATGTGATATAGTTCTGTTAATTATTGAATATGCTCATGTAACAGAGGGTGAATACACAGCATACGTAAATCTCCCTAATCCCCTAAACTTTATTCTGCACCTAATTTTTTAAGTAATTAAAGTTATAACAGAAACTCATTAAGGAGGCAAATGTGGACATCAATACATAGCAGGCTTAAGGGAGTGTAAAATTTAAGACATCTATCTTGCCACAATTTAGACAAGATAACCCAGTAGAGAGCATCCACAATATGGATAGCCAAAGCCATTTTAGACCAATTGATGATCCTCTGAAATTTTCAAGCAAATGAGCGAGTGGTTTTATGGTCTGTTGAGGAAAGCGGTGTACGGTAGTTTGTAGCTTGTCCATATTGTAGGCCCTGCTAAATGAGAGACACCAACACATTTTCCTTGAGAGCAATTTTCAGGCTCTATGAGCTGAACCATTTCCTGGGGTATTCATTAAGGCACGGCTATATTTCACCTTGAGACTACACTGCTGCAGAATATCCCACACTGATGCCGTTTCAGACCCAACACCTTTTACAGTATCTGACCTATAAAAACACTATAAAGTCTGATTTTCAACGGACGCCTGTTAATAAGGGAAAAACCCTTAACATTTCAATTGTACTGCAGCTTTTTTTTTTGTGGCGATGTTGTCTATTTGAAGTAGGGCTGCAACTAATCAATAAAATATAAAAAAAAAAAAAAAAAAACTGACAACAAATTTCATTATCAATTAGTCTGTGCACAGAGAAACACTTTCCAGTAGCGAAAACTGCAACAAAAAATAAAATAAATTTGGCACATTGCACAATAGTTACATTTGATAATTATATTCACATCTGTAAATGCTATAAATTCAGAGTATTTTCTTTTCTCGAAAAGCTCATCCTGACAGCAAGTAAGTATTTTGTTAAACTTCGGCTTTGACACGCTCAATTAAGCCAAAAGTATACTTCCGCGGGACATCATTTCCCTCATCAGGAGGGAATGTCCGCGCACACGGTCCGTGATTCGCGTATAACAGCGAATGCTCAAGGTAAATGTTGAGACAGAAGATTCCATTAGGTGGCAATACACAGTTGTGATGTATTGTGCAGGAGTCGAAGAAGAGTGCGGAAAGAGCGTAACAAAGCAATATGCTGTTCCTTCCAAGAACAGTAACCAAAGCAGTATATCATTTTCCTTACTTTTTGTTTTGGTTCTTGTTTGTTGCATGTAATGGCGCATCCATTACTTTTCTTCTTTTATCCTTCCAAGCAAATATACCAACAAAAAATGTCACGACTCAGTGCTGCCCTCTGATGTCTTATAGAGTATAGAAAAGCAATTGTACTGTGCATGTCTCGAATCAGTCCATCTGCACTGTACGTTTTTACCACACTAGCAATTACAGCATTTCGATGAAGATCATAGTTGGCACATCTACACTTAATTCTTTGCATCTATCACCTTTATACACACACACACACATCCTTACATTATTCAAATTTATGCATTTGGCAGATGCTTTTATCCAAAGCGACTTGCATTTAAGTGATTTATTTTTTATGAATTCCCTGGGAAACGAACCAACGAAACTGTTAGCACCATGATCTTCTGTTTGAGCTATACGAAAATATGTAATGACGCAATGATGTCTTCAACCTGAACAACACAGATTCTGAGTCTTGAGCACCTTGCTCTAGCACCATTAACAGTAATGCAGTCTCCAAGAAACGTTGTGCAATGCAACATGAAGTCATAAATCTCCAGTGAGTAATCACACGCTCTTTGTCCGTTCCTCAACGCTCACACTAAATATGAATTAAAGCGGCAACCTCACTGACTCATTTCGCTCTCCATGTCAAAAGCTGATAAATGTTCTCTACTTCAGTGCTGAGAGGAGGTGATCCTTCCCATTTAAATTACCCCTGCATTAAAACCACCTTTAAATAATGCATACAAAAATGCGCAGCTTTGCATACAAAGACAAGATGCCATATCTGTGTTCCTGATAAACAAGTCACTTCATGCATTTCATACAAGTGGTTGTGAAGGGCTACGGGTTCTGAGACTTCTGAGGTTTTATATATGTGCCTAGATGAGTAACGACACACAACAAGCAGTATTAAGTCAAGTATGATGCTGTTATGCTCATTGAGCTAATAATTGAGCTCTGCTTTCTGGTAGGCAAGGTTCAGCAGAGTGACGGCGCTGGCAGTAGATGGCATTGAGTCTAAAACACAAAGTGGTTCCCTTGGCGCCAACTGAACCGAATCCTACTTACCACATCTCATTTGACACAGGAGCAGGCACGGTCTCTCCTCCTGTGCATTATGGGTGAAAAGGCACACAAGGGACGTGCCTGCTTGTCCTGCTGTCTGCTGTGAGTAATGACTGAGAGCAGAGAAGATCATAGGAAAAAGCACAAGACTGGAAAGGGTGAATGGAAAAAGCAAAAGATTTGATAGGCGACTGGTCAACCTATTGACCAACCCATTGACAAATCTTTAGAATCAGCATGAGAAGTTTGTCTGGTTCAAATGAACAGCGAAGGATGGTTGCGCTAATGTACAGATATGCCGATATTCATCAACGGAAGGGAAAAATGTGGAAGAATTTTGACAGCTTTGGTTTCGGTGTAAAATAATAGCGCTATATACGATTAATCGGTTAGTAAGCACAGCATATAATGAATAAAAGTACTGTCACATTACAAAAGAAACCCTATGAGGATGGCCAGGGCCTGAAAGCATCTTGTATCACTCTGAAGGGGTTTATTTGGGATAATGACTGCTTGGCAGTACATTCTCCCTGTTATTATCAAATAAATTAAATGGACATGGGATATTGATTTGAGATCAAATTATTGTATTCGGTGGAAAGAAAGAGGCCGTGGAGTGATACGAGAGACATGAAACTAGCACAAATATGTAGGAAATAAGTTGCGAGTGAAATATACAGTTTAGCATCATTATACAAAAATATCTATCCACAGAATGCAGTGACTGACCAATCAGAATCAAGTATTCCTTGGAGCTGTGTAATAAATAATTCTTGGAACTACTAGTTCAAGACTGCTTACAAAATAAAAAAAAGCATTTTATATTCACAACAAATGTTGGTCATTATAACGTCTGTGCAGAAATATACTACAAACTAAACATGCTTTACGGTATATTAGATATTAGGGATGTGCCTGTAGCTGAATACGGAAAGGAAATTAAGCATTCAACGGAGACCCTAAAGGGACACAGTGATGGGAGATAAAAAAGAGATGGGAAGAAAAAATATATTTCAATGCTATTGCATTCT
Source organism: Abramis brama (assembly GCF_963993115.1). Classification (NCBI taxonomy): domain Eukaryota; kingdom Metazoa; phylum Chordata; class Actinopteri; order Cypriniformes; family Leuciscidae; genus Abramis; species Abramis brama. The sequence goes on along the minus strand of NC_139963.1, from coordinate 20,011,411 downwards.
CTCGCAATTATATAGTTGGGTTGTTATAGTGTATATAATTTGTGGGCATCAGAGAGCTGCTATCAATATGCGGGGAATTGAAATAGTTTCCGAATTTGCAATCACATGTACTCCGTGTATAGGGAGCGGCGGTACTGACCAATATTTTAAAAGATAATTTTTTTTGTCAATGATGCTCAGGATCTGTTGTGCACCAAATCATCCGGCATCGTCCTTCCAGTCATTTCTCCATATTATCTTCACGTTATAAGTGAAATCTGATGAACTGTAATGTAACCAACTACTGCAGCAAGCCTAACCATGTCCCTTTAGGCTTTAGGCTTCAGGCACATCCCTATTAGATATGGCAGCTGTTCTCTACCTGGTTTCATCTTCAGGGATAAATTCCAGTGGCTCAATCTATGGTGAGTCTATGGTAAAGTAGTCATTTTCGCTTGACTTTTAAGTTCCATTAGCATGGATAGGCCTTTTCTTTATTTTATTAATTAGAAACTGAGATCATTCATGGAATACTCTGCACATTAAATGTCCAAATGTTTGTTAATGAGAGTCAAAGGGAACTAAAACCCTTGACTATTGCTGGATCACATTAATTCCGGTCTAAAGCTTAGACAAGATTTGTTGTCTTTTTGTTTGTTTTGTCTGAGAGTATTTTTTTTCTACCCAAAGACTGATTAACAAGTAAACCTGAAGTAACCCTTGCAGAGTACTTGAATAACCTTGTACAAAAAACCAATTGATTCTTTTAAATGTCTAAATGTAAAAAAACAAAAAACAAACCTAAAATAGGGTACTACTTTGTATAACATTATACAATTTTGTGCAATAGAAATACAAATATATCAAACATTTATGGTGGTTAGTAATTAGCAAATTAGATGAAAAAAATTTTGAAGAAATTTGATATTCAATTTTATGTTGTAAAATGAGTTTTTATACTAAGCAAGATTTTAATTTTTTTACAGCCCTAGTTTTAAGAGTGAATTTAAGACATTTTAATACTTTAGGGCCCACAGATCCCCAACTTCTAGATCTGAACGGCTCTAAATCACACTATAGACTACAATGTGAAGAATGCATTATCAAATAATTACTTCAGCTCTCTGGAGGTTCAGAACAGGCGAAGGAAAAACAGCAATAGAGAAAGATAAGAGTAGCACACATATAAAAAGATGACCACTATTCTGCAGGGCATCCATGATACTTCCCTTCAAAAAGAACAAAAACTGCAATACAAAGCAAAAAGAAAACAGCAACCAGCTAGACCAGTGATGGCTTTTGCCGAGAGGAATCATACATAATACATGCACTGTGCAAATGACCCCATATTGATTCAAATGACTAAAAGAACATGAACAGGTTCTGGAAAAACAGTTTGAGAAATAACAGCAGTTCATCACCTGCACTGAGCAGTTTAATGTTGCTGAAGCAAGCAGGATGTGCTACTTCACCCCTCAGGTTATAGTGCCCTTAAATGAGCAATACATTAAAACACAGATGGCAGAAATATGGGTGCACATGCTAATCAGCAGATTTCTGTAGTCTGTCGATGCATTTCTTGATACATAAATTTTGAGTAATTGCTATACAATGCTGCATAGCACCACTCTACAAGCATTACTGAAACCTACACAGCTAGAACAACTGCCTTTATTTTTTTGCCTTGTTAGTGCCTGTGGAGCTGTTAGGAAACGTATCAAATCGCCAATGACTCGCATACACGTCTTATTGTGAATCAATGAGACGAAGAGGAGAGAAAGGTGAGCAAAAGGACATATGGTTGTTTCTTTGAAGTTTCTTTGAGCACTGAGAATATTTGTGCAAGAATAATCATTCTTTGTACATTGTATGTTCATTCACCACTGCATGCACATTAAATGCGATTCAGTGCGGCTGTGATTTGAGAGGACGGTGAGGATGGGCGGTTTTATTTTTGGGCCTGTCATCTGGTAACTGACTGCCCAATCACGCCTGAGACGGGCTGTCTAGGCTGAAGTATGAGGGAGACAGAAGGCGGAGACATGGAGCAGGACGCATTTATGATGGAAAGACCCTAGCTACACTGCAGAGGAGGGGAACTGACTGGATGGATGGATGGATGGATGGATGGATGGATGGATGGATGGATGGATGGATGGATGGATGGATGGATGGATGGATGGATGGATGGATGGATGGATGGATGGATGGATGGATGGATGGATGGATGGATGGATGGATGGATGGATGGATGGATGGATGGATGGATGGATGGATGGATGGATGGATGGATGGATGGATGGATGGATGGATGGATGGATGGATGGATGGATGGATGGATGGATGGATGGATGGATGGATGGATGGATGGATGGATGGATGGATATCTTTACAGATATTTTTGAAGCTTTAACGAAACCTACTTGCAGAAACATTTCAAACCTCCTTCAAAACACCATGTCATTTATTTTGTCCATAAGGTAAATCTTGAATGCAATAGGCTAGTTTTGTTGCAACCTAATAACAAAAAAACATTATTTGTACAGTGTATAAAATAAAAAAAGAAATAAATGAAATCAATAAAAAATAAATAAAATAAAATAGTGAGGAACTTACCAATCCATCTCATTACAGAGGTGACGATCTGGAGGTATTTGGTCTTCTGCGCATTAAAAAAGGTGAAGGGCCCCAAAAACAGTGTGAAGACACCCTGAAAAGAAATAAAAATACAGAAAACGAGTCAATGAAAGCATTAAAAAAATAAAAAATAAAGTAAAAAAAATAATCAAGACCAAGGTAGATCTCAGTAGACATAATATGTTGACCTTTAACTAACAAACGTGGTTTCACATGGTACACAGTACAATATCCAACAAACATGAACAATTCAACCTGATGTAGACAGACCAACTGCACTACTAAATGGCCAAAACTAGTAGACATGCGTATTCTAGCCATAAAATAAGTGTATAAAATGGCCAGGGATGCACAGAACTTCATGAATGACGGGTGTTCCAATTCTACAGAATCTGAGGAGCTTTTCTCTGAGCTCTGAGGGAACAGAGTCTGCATGGGTCTGCTCATGACTCTTATGGTACGCATATAATTGCTTTTTATGTGCTTCTGTGTAGGCACATAGATTCATGACTCATTTGTAATAAACTGCATTGGGTTGAGTGTTGATGAGAGACGTGCCAGTCTCTTTGATATTTACATTACAGACTTTAGCATCTTCACAGACGGCTGCAAGAAGAACTGGACCTCCCAGTCCTGGTGTGGATAATCATGCAAGCAAGGCATTTACTACTACTACCACTAGTATTCACATTTAATATACCTTTTGTGTATTTCCCATCATGTGTGGTTATCAGCTTACAGCGTAGTTAAATTATGGCATGGAGGTATCTGTCCTAAATGCATTTAACTGTTCTAACAAGGAAAACGCCTCCCACCTGTGAAACCGCATGTCTACTTTTAGGCGTGATCTTCAAATTTCCATAAAAAAATAAAAAAAACCAATCACAAAAAGCAAGAGGTAAAATCACAAAAGCAAGAGTTTAAAACACATTTTATTATTCATTTGTTTATCTCTGTGGTAATATCTTCTTAAAAGTAATCTGTACTCTGATTCAGATGCCCTCTTCTGGTACATAACAGAAGAACTGACACTATTTTGAATATGGTGATTTGGTTTTTCAGGCAACTAGCATGCAGATAAGTTCTGTTTTCCAACGCAGCTGAATAAAAATCTCTCCCCTTTCATTCACAATCAGACCAAGAATGTGAATTTAAGTAAACTGACTCAATTTTGATTGAAACTGCAGTGTGTTAAATTGTGTTTTTGGCCATTAATCTGACTCCATTGAAGTCAATGGAGTCAGATTATTGGCCAAAAACACAATTTAACACACTGCAGTTTGTTCTAATTAATACATTGCACATTATTGATGGATGACTCTCATTAAACTGTGAATTGTAAATCATCATGACACCATTCATGCTTTATCTTGAGAGGTGAGAAGTGTCTTGGTTTTTGTATAGTCAGATAGGATGAGGGTGAGATAACAGTCCATCATGATGCCTGAATGTCTGTCTTGATAAAAGAGCTGACAGAGAGGCTGCTAAACAAGACAAAAGAGCAGAAGGATCTAAGTTCATTTGCCATTCCTATAAAGCAGGGTTCACCAATCTCGGTCCTGGAGGGCCGCTGTCCTGCAGAGTTTAGCTCCAACCCCAATTAAACACACCTGAACCAGCTAATCAAGGTCTCACTAGGCATACTAGAAACTTTCAAACAGGTGTGTTGGAGCTGGTTGGAGCTAAACTCTGCAGGGACAGCGGCCCTCCAGGACCGAGATTGGTGAACCCTGCTATAAAGGCTTGTAATGGTGTGAGCAAGAAAAGGTTTGGACTCATATGATAATTAAGGAGAGATGTTGAAGATTTTAAATCTTCAACCAAAGAAGGTCTTTAAGAGTTCTTATGAATAAATACACAAATAAATAGTTAATGTCAACTATTCATTAGCTATTAAAGTCATTATTTACATAAGGGATTTAAAAGGCACCTAAGAACAACCAATAAAGCAAAAAATAGGAGAACCGAGCAAGAAATGCACTTTGATAAATCCCCATAATGCATTGCTGTCTGCATGAGTTATATCAAAGTGCATGCCTGCATCACTCCCACCACACAAAAATATACAACCCCCCCATTTAATGATGGTTGACAACACACACAATCCTAACGATAAATATCTATTCCTGAGCAGAACTCCTACATCCCAGAATGGCCATAAAATACCATATGCAATCTCATGTCAACAAATAATGAAACTGAAAAGAAATAAAAACCCTGTAAAACATCTCAGTTTCTTTATAGATAGCGATGTCAAAGCTAACACATCACCCAATCTCAGTTTTGATGGCCGGGCCTGCTGTAGCTTCTTATTCGAAGCCTAACTTATAACATATGCCGCAGTTTCCGATTTGAAAAGGGACGCTGGCAGAAAGGTTGGAAACTTGACAGGAACTCGCCCACTCATGCCAGGAGTGCAGAGCGATAGTAATGGATTTCCATTCTCTGTCCCATTCGACGAGTGTTGTTGGTGCTGATAGTAAAAATGGTGCAACATTGGCAAGCTGGTGCTCAACGCATGCCAGGAAAGGACAACAGGAAGGAAGTTTGGCAATGAATAGGAGTGAAGGGAGAAATGGAGGGACAGGGCCAGGCAGAGAGGGCATCAAGGGAAGCAGAAAGAGCGAGAGCCGTGGGGTGCTGGGTGACTCAGACATGACATGAAGAGAGACAGAGAGGCACTGTGACATACTGTACTTGTTATCAGAACACACAGCTCATTCACACTCTAATAGTGTAAAATAGCCAAGCATGAACCCCATGTGTTAGCAGGCATCACTAGTAGTACTGCTCACGCTTGGGGTTAATGTATAATCTTTAACCAGAAATCAAAACAGATTCTATTCAGTGGCTTAATTATTATTATTATTATTTTTAAATAATGGAGTAAAAAAAAAAAACTTCCAAAGAACAGTCCAAAGAAATAATATGTGCTTATATTACTTGCCAGTGCAGAAAATTGGGTCTCATATTACTTGCCAGTGCAAGTTGGGAAAAGTGTATTGTGGGAAAAACTGTATATTAGTCAGCTCAGGTTGTACATTGTACTTACTGTATAATATGCATACAGGGGGAAAGCACAATATTCCGAAAAATGTCCGTGCAGAATATTTAGAATTTTTTATTCCTTTCTTTAAAAAAGGAATATGCACATTTAATGTTGTTCTTAATATATTTTTATCTTTCGGGATCAAAATATTGTTGCTGGGTAAACATCGAGTCAATTTCCATGCTAATTTTGACCTTTTGCTGGCCAAAAATTTTGGTCATTGGGACATTCGGCCAGATGTGGATATCTTCTTTTGGATGACTGTAATGTTCCCAAAGCAATATCAGATAACAAATTCAGCAATACTGAGCTCATTTAAAAGCAGCATTTGACTGAAATGAGATAAACCAAAAAATTAAATGAGAAAATGCAAAGGTGAATAGCTTAATGGAAGAGCAGGACTTGACTCATCACATCAATATGAATGAAATGAAACCAACAGTCGATGACCGTTATTTGGCACCAGGAGATGCTGACAGTGTCATGTTATAACACGTATAATTCAGAATAACAAATCTCTGAGCAACTGAGATATTAGCATAACCATTTGAGTTTCCGGTTCCATTTTTTGAAATTTGTGGCATCAAATGGAATCCTTCACCCTTACATAACTGGGCAAGGTGGGACTTCAGAAACAGACCGATCTACAACACCTGTCATCGTCTGTTGAATGTGTACATTGAGCAAAGCCAGTTTATGGTTTTCTTCTTAATGTACTCCCCTAACTTCACTCCAAGTGTGGGCAGCTCTAGGGGACATTTGTGTCTATGGACTTTGGGTGAGCCCTTGTGGCAGCACAGCATGCAGGATTATAACTCAACTGATAGTAACATGCAAAACGGATTATATTTCCCCAAATCCCCAAAGTGTCAAGATCCCAGTGGCATTTGTCTCCAGAGCTAATCTTTGTTAGACATTCTAGACAGGACCAACAAATGGGAAGCAGATACGCTGCTACTACATCGGCTAACAGAACGGACAGATTAAAGAATTTATACTCAGAACAGAACCATCAATTCAGTAAACTCTCTAAAATAAAAATTAGAGACATACTACTACTACTACTACTACTACTACTACTACTACTACTACTACTACTACTACTACTACTACTACTACTACTACTACTACTACTACTACTACTACTACTACTACTACTACTACTACATAAATTAAAAATCTTAAAAAAATTAAACAATATTATATAAAATGTAATTATATATACAAAAAGATTATAACGACGATAACGATAACGACGATAACACACATATTTGTAGTTATGTAAACAAAGAAAGGACACCCTCCCTATTGAATTCTATGGTTTTACGGTTCTATGGTATCAGCACATAATAAAAAAATCTTCTGGTCCTTGGCAGGTCTCAGGAAAACACAACCTCAGATGAACAACAACACATGGCACATTATGCCATGTCATTATTTGTTGAACAAAAACTAGGCCAAAATGGAGAAGCCATGTATGAAAATCTAAGTAACACCCTCCATAGGATTTAAGAGTATAAGTAACAGTCAGCGCTGCTAATCAAACATCTTTGATTAACTGATCATCAGCAATTGTGATCACCGCTATAAAAGCAGAAGTTTTGGCAGTTTGCTGGTCTGGAACATTCAGGGGTGTTAAAACACAATGCCAAGGAGGAAATACATCAGCAATGATCTTAGAGAAGCAATTGTTGCTGCCCATCAATCTGGGAAGGGTTATATGGCCATTTCCAAACATTTGAAGTCCATTATTCTACAGTAGGGAAGATTATTCACAAGAGGAAAACATTCAAGACAGTTGCCAATCTTCCCAGGAGTGGACGTCCCATCAAATTTACCCCAAGGTCAGACTCGGAGGAATCGCAAAACACCCAAGAACTACACCTCAGACTCTACAGGCCTCAGTTAACATGTTAAATGTTGAAGTTCATGACAGTCCAATTAGAAAAAGACTGGACAAGTATGGCATGTTTGGAAGGGTTGGCTCTTCTCTCTAAGAAGAACATGGCAGCACGGCTTAGGTTAGCAAAGTTGCATCTGAACAAACCATAAGACTTCTGGCACAATGTCCTCTGGACAGATGAGACCTAAGTGGAGATGTCTGGCCATAATGCACAGCCCAACGTTTGGTGAAAACCAAATACAGCATATTTTAAGAGCTGCTCAAGACTAGATGATTTTTATTATGTCCCAATATTTGGGTGACCTTTCTTTTTCACATGACTATGTGCGCGCGCGCACACACACACACACACACACACACACACACACACACACACACACACACACACACACGCACACACGCACACACGCACACACGCACACACGCACACACACGCACGCACACACACGCACACACACGCACACACACGCGCACACACACGCACACAGAGAGAATACATATATACAGGCAGAATAAACCTGCTACAAAGCCAGTGTAAAAACTGTAAACCAATAATGACTCAGTAATTGAGCTTTTTTCAGCTCGTATCTGTCAGGCGGAAGCATCATTAACCTCCAAAATGAGCTGCAATATGCTGCCACAATTAAGAGCTCAATTAATGAATAAATGGATGCTTAACAAGCGTATTCAAGAAAGTGAAAAAAAAAAAAAAAAAAAAAAATTATGCAACCGCAGCTTGACCCATCATTCAGGAAGTAAGAAAAGCAATTAAAGCATAGTTTTGGTTTGAGGTCAGCATATTGGCACAAACTGAATACTGGATTTAAACATAATACAAATTTATGATGCACAACAAGAACAACAACAACAACAACTGATTAAAAAACACTCAAAGATTTGCAATGAAATGAGCTTAAATGATCATTCCAAGGTCACACATGGCACGGCCTAGAACGGATATTGTGCATTAATTTATTGCAAAATAGCACTGTTACTTAATTCAAAAACTTAGTCATCAGAGCCACGGGGCAGGGGTAAAGGATGCTCAACATAAGGCCCCTAGATCCCATGAGGGAGACGAGGCAAAACATTATATAAAAAGCACCAAATATGCCCAGAACTCCTGGAAATCTGAAAGCTGTCAAGACAGATCTTTCCTGCATATTGATCTTTACAATAATAGAAAACATGAATATTTGTTTGTCCCAGTGGATTTCCATATTAAGACAGGAAGTGTCATAAAATCAATGCTGTATCTGACTCTTTGGAGAGGTCACTGGTTTTGTCTGCTTGAATCTGACAGTAGGAAAGGGCAAAAGACTGTCTTGTCTGGTCTCTAGTGTTGCTTTCGTCAACGAAAATTATGACGAAATATTGTCGTCAACGAACCGTTATCACCTGATGAAAACGATACGAGACGAGACGAGACGTAAATGCTGGTCATGTGACGATGACTAAAATACATGTATAATGCATTATCGTTGACGAATAAAAACGAGACTAAATGTGGTTTACAAAATAAAAACTATGCTAAAATGTCTCTTCATTTTCGTTGACCAAAACAAGACGAGACGAAATGTTATAACGTCACGACGAATGAGAGAGTTGTGCGTGAACCCATAGCTTTGTCGGCTTTAAATTCTGGTTTGCGATCTGGTCACCCGATTATCAGCGAATTTAACAATATTATTCCATTAGTTATTCTATTAAAATGTCTCATTGATATATTTGACACATTCATAATCATTACTTTTGCCGGTTCTTTGTGACAGCTGTTATGTGCGTTATTGGCAGCGTCTCTGGTTACATGAACGCGTCACTGCATCAGAACCAGAACATGGAGATTTTATTTTAGAGAATAATCGCACAAATTCGATATTCTATAATTAAATAAACTAATCGAATATCCAAAAATCGTGACTCATCCCTGCATGGAATCTCTTGTTTCTTTTCCCAAATCTTCACTCACGTCTCACCCATTTTCTAAAGGGATTATAAACGTTTCTTCATTGGTTCGCTTTTAATTAGGCCTATTATATTCGTATTCTTTACTGTGGTAAAGTAGAAAAACGCTGTAGGACAGATAGCCTACATTTGTACTTGCATGTCAAATTCTTTTTAACACAGTTTGTGCTTGTTATATTAGACATAGGGCGCGTCAAGTTTAGTTGTAAAGCGCGTTTCACACGCGCGGGTGATTTTTAGTTTCACTTTCTCTGGCAGCGCAATCTCAAACATAGCCTAAATATTTCGCCCTTGTGGAGGATAAAATTCGCTCTACAGACCAATTTACATCAAGTAGAAAACACGAAGATATCATAAAGAGCTCGATTTTCTGCTCGTGTCCCACATCCCTCTCACAGTGCAGAGTGGTAGGCTATATCACGCGTCTTTGTGTGGAAATATAAAACGAGTTTTTATTTTTTTAAATAACCCCTCAACCACCGCCGGTAGTTGGTCCATTACCGCGGTGGTAAAAAAACCTGCCACCGTCACAGCCCTAAATATACTAAATATAATAAGATAACCTTGTTTGAAATTCTATATTGACTGGGTTAAATAGAATTGCATTACTAAAAAGAGACTAAAATACAATTTTCATTGACTAAAACTAGACTAAAATGTCATCAGTTTTCGTCGACTAAAACGTCTAACAAAGATATAAAGCTTGTGCAATAGATGAGTAACTGATCCTTAATATAATTTTAGCCTGCTTTACATGCTTTAAACACCTTTCTTTAATAACAGAACACAAACGAACAAGCTAAATTGTACAGTGAACATTCATATTTAAAGCTTAAAATTAAGACCAATAAATACCAATTAGCTTCGTTCAAGACTTTTTAATTTACACACAACCAACTCAAGATTTAGGCTCAAGGAATATCTTTGAAATATGATCAACAAATCTGTTGTAATGGGTCTCAATTCACCTCACTCTCATTCATATCTGTAACCTAACAGTCACAGAGCCAATAAATCATCACGGAAGTGCTTGTCGCGAGTCAGGCTGTGTTCATTAAGGCTGGACAGTTGCATTACTCTGCTATTCATGGGTCAACAGCTCTCTCCTAAAGGCCTTTGGTAAAAAAAAAAAAAAAAAGGTCGGTATATTTTTAAAAAGAAACCATTCATCCATTTACTGTCATTTGCAGCATGATTACACTGGCAACTATGGTGTGAATCAAAGCTGAAACCTTTCTAAAACAATGGGAGCCACTGAGGAGCAGGACTAATTCTCATGACTTTGTAATACTGTGTCAAGTTCACCAAAGCACTTAGATCTCTTATAACCATAGAGCTCTCAGTCTCAAGTTTCGTCCAGTTCAACAGAAGCTAAATAGAATAGGATATTTTTTTCATCAAGATCGGGGCTGACTTGACTTTCACTCCACGTCACCACATTAAGTCGTAAGGACAGTCCCTCTAGAGCAAGCCGATGCTACGTGCCTTGATCAAGGGCACAACAGTGATAGCTGAAGTTTTACAAATGCAGTGTTTGAACATGCAATATGTTGATTAGAAACCCAGACGTACAACTAAGCTTAACCACTAGAAAGAACAGAAAAAAGCAAAAGGAAATAGGGCTGCAATATATATATATATATATATATATATATATATATATATATATATAGATATGAAAACAATTTCACCAGATGATTTGAACAGCTCTATTTGGAAGAATTAATCATTTTAGAATGATTGGGGTGATTTTGTCGGGGAGAGCATCTGCATAGAAAATTATAAATTACAAGCGAAAATAAAATGTTAAATAACACTGCATAGTCTTCAATGTGTAAAATAAAATAATTAATCTTTGTTTAAGAAAAGAAAAAGTGATTTTCTCTTTGTTTGATTAACATTAATGTCACAGAGAGCTGCAGGTACATTAGGCTGCTGTCACTTTAAGAACGAATGCGAGTTCCGAATTGACTTCTCTTTCGCTTCTTGAGCTTGACTGCTATAAACATGGTTGAACGTTTAAACTGACAGGGCTTAAAACAGGTGCAAATGATAAATTTACTCTATGATGGTTAAACTTTGCAATTAATCCACGAATCACGTTCCGAACCGTAGGGTCTGGTCCGTATATGGATCACGGATCGACTTCAATCCCTAATTACTGTGACGATCACGGATGCACAGATGCGTTTCAATGTTGATGCTGAAACGATATATTGTACAGCCAAAAAAGGAAACGATAACAGAAAGGCAAATGGAAGGGAAAGAAAAGAAAAGGAAAATACAAAAGGAAAAATGGACAAACAAAAGAAAAAAAAAAGGAAAAGAGAAAATGGTAAATCCATGAACTAACATGAACTAGCCATGAGCAATACATTTGTTACTGTATTTGTTAAAGGGATACTCCACCGTTTTTTCATATTAAACTATGTTATTCCCTTAACTAAGACGAGTTGATACATACCTCTCTCATCTCAGTGCGTGCACTTAATCGCTCTAGCGCGCGGTGACACTTTGAAAGCACTTAGCTTACCCCAGTATATTCAATGGTATCTAACAGCAATGAATTTAGAAGTGACCAAACACATCAACGTTTTCCCTATTTAAAAACAGTTACACGAGTAGTTATACGACCAAGTATGGTGACACAAAATAAAACGTGGCGCTTTTCTAAGCGGGTTAAAAAGGATAACTATAATGGATAGCGGAATAGCACTTTTGGAAGTACTTCGACTCGGCGCAGTAAAAAGTCACGCCTGATCTTCTTCCCACTAGGAACCCACTAGGAAGAGGATCAGGCGTGACTTTTTACTGCGCCGAGTCGAAGTACTGAAGTACTGAAGTACTCAGGGAATGTGAGATGTCGCTCTGATTGGTTTATTTTACATTACACCCAAACCACACCTATGAGTAATGTAGCTACTTCAGACCAACCCATTTTAGATTTGCGTCGGGCGCAAGAGTCATTTATCCCGTTGGTATAATAGCAACAGCACCCAAGACCCGCCCACAAAGTTACTTGCGTTTCAGATCGTTAAAATAGGGCCCTCTGTGTGTTTATGACATGACGATAGTTTTTCTCAAATGAAGCGGTGAAATGCTCACGAAGTGAGTGACTTTCAGAGCGGATCTAGAGTCTGGAGATGAAGTTCATGCGTTCGTGTCTCATTTAGGCAAAAAACTGCGCGACCGTCACACGTGCTTCGTTGTGTGTGTGAGGTAAATGAAACTGTGCGTTGTCTGCACCAGTTTGGTGGCAGATCAATGAAGGGAGGGGTGTGTTTGTTTGGGTTGATTTCAAATATCAACAGTGTTTCTCAGAAATGGCTTACTGCCCCTTTAAGTTGAATTCGTGGAAAATGTATAAGACGCACATAAACTACAATGAAAACAAAACAAAAATATTATTTAACAAGTAAATGTGCATCACAAAGTAAACATGCATCAATCACAAAAGGTCATGTGACTGAATAATTTGCTCTGCAGTAAATGTGTCTGAAATCTGCTTTGCTAATAGAAGATACGACTAACTAACACCTGATAATATATATATTTTTTATATATATTTTTGAAATTCATAACTGGCAATACAGAGGGAAGAGGCTGCACTCAGTCATTTTCATGTGGTTTAAAAAAATGCAAATGAAAGGTCAGGAGTTCAGTCTGTGACTTAAATAATAATAATAATAATAATAATAATAATAATAATAATAATAATAATCTTCCACAAATAATTTAAAATCTAATCAATGTTCCTTTCTTTTTAACATGTATTCCATCTGGCAAGCACTGAAGTAAAGCTCAAGTACAGTAAACACTTAAATTCACTGCCATCAGCTAAAAATTGTACTACAAATATTAGTGTAAATCTAAAATGGCCAAACAAACAGTAGTCTGAACACCTTTCAGGCAAACAAAAGTCACAAACATGAAGTATGAAGGTTAAGCAAGTAGCTTCTGTGTTCAGGGTAACATCCGGAAGGATGTTTTGATAATGAGACATCGGTTGTGCTTGTGGATTTCATTTCATGGAAATCACGTACAGCCTCGTCCTGACACCCACCGAGGAAGACCATTACATCATTCTGCGATGTCCTTGGACAAGATAACCAGCTTTTCCGAACCGAGAACAATATTGTACCCAGCAGGTAGCCCCGGTGAACACACAAGCTGTTCAGTGGACTGAAGTTAAGCCTGCAGAAATGGATTTAAGGGAAATTAAAAGAAATTATAATAATGGGCAACAGCAGATTAAGACAGAACAGAACCTGAATGAGCACTAGACACAAACCTTTGAGGGCTGTGTGTGATTGCCAGGGCACTATGGGTATTTTCTAGGTGGTTTACAAGGTTATCTATGATATTCCGGTCTCTTTAGTGTAAATCTATGGGATTTTTCTGGCAGCGTGCACAGCGAATAACAAAACAAGACATTAAAATGTGCCGACAGCTGTGGGATACTTAAAAGTGGTTGGGACCAGAACTGCTGCTGTTACATCAACTATGCTATGTTTACAGCATTTTGACAGGTTCATCCTTGCATATCTTACAGAAGATATGAAGAGCTGTCAAGTGTGCAACAGACGTGGTATATCATGATCTTAACCCAAGGCTGAATTTGTTTTATCTGCATTTACTTCCCCGTCTAGTTTATCTGCCACATCTTTTCTTAGTCCTCCTCGACAATTCCTTCCCCACTTGGCAAGAATCACCAGTGTGACTGTGGGTCAGCCAGTGTTTGCACTGGCACGATAGTCCCACTGTGGATTAGAGAGAGGACTCTTCGCCTGGTGGGCCACTGCTCAAACTCCTCATCCTGCTGAGCTAATATCCACTAAACCATCTGCGTTGTCTTATTCCTGCAGATCCACCCACAGCATAAGAGCTTTCTAAAAGACAGCTTCAACTACATCACTTGCTAAACAAACAAAAATGTACTGCTGTCAATTTGAGCTTTCAAATGTTTCAATGTTTTGGAAAAGTAAATTGAACAATCATCATTTAGGAGAGTTTTTTTTTCGAAAGCATGAAAGCACCAAGATGGAGAAAGTTTAAACAGTTGTAACATGTAGATACAATAGGAAATCTGACTCCGTTAAGCAATTCATTCAAAATGAAATGTTCAAGAAAGTCCCTGCAAGAAATGATGAATACTTTAAAATGTTTAGCACAAAAATATCCAGGTAAATATTTCTCTATTATTGAATTAAACATCTTAAACCAACTTTTTGGTCCAAATAAGGGTTCCTAAAACATATGTATAAAATAACCTGTATACATCAAGGGGAATGGTGGTGTATCTTAATTCACAAGCATGTTTTTTTTTCCCTCCAAAGATGAGAAAAAACAAAATTTATCTTGCAGATCTTTACGCTGTGACCCATATTTCACAGAGCGAGCGAGACAGTGAGCAAATGTGTGTCCTAGGAGAGAGGCCAATGGATACTGAAGGTTGCTGAAAGGATGGGCTCTAAACATGTTAGCAAGGAAGACAATCTCTGCACTCAGTGGGCAGATTTCCTCACCAGGGGAAAAAAAAAGAAAAGAAATAAAATTCTGCCTCTGCATATGCTACATAGACTCCTACATACTCTATACTGTGCTATCCAATGAAGGACTATAAAGGCCCAAAATATAATTTAACCCTTACGCTGTGTTGAAAACCCTGTAACACCTATGGGGCCAGATTTACTAAACAGGGCAAATTAGCGTGAGAGTGCAATTCCATAAAAGCGCTGATGGGAGTGGAAAGTTCTGTGCGTGATCTACTGACAACGCACAAATTAAAGATCACAGACGCAGCGGGATCATTTCCATAAATCACCAATGCAATATAGCAAGAGCAGCGCAAAATAGCATCTGGTTTAAGACAAGCGATAAATAGCGCAAATTCAAGTAAATTGACTTGCGCAAACCTTAGTAAATCACCTTTGCGTGATTCATTTAAATACTCTCCTCCAATAGATTTTGCGTCTGAAAGGGAAACTCCTACAAATGCATATGCAATAAGGTCAGCTGTGAAAATAACCCTGTGTAACAAGGTGGGGAAAAAAAGAACCCCAAAAGTTCAAAAATGATCAGGAAGTAGTTATACCCTGTGTGAGCAAAGTCAGTAAGTTTTAGTCTAAAGCGATATCATTAACGTTTTCTGGAAAAAGAATATTCTCTCTTGGTCAAAATGACCCTAACACAACATAAAGGTAAAAAAAGAAAGAAACGGTGATCTTTTGTAACAATGACATGGCTAGCATTACAAGTGGACTTCAAGTGTAAGATCTCTTGATTGTTCAGCAACTTTCTGCCACAACAATCTGCTGGTTTGGAGTGATCAATGAGCAGTTTCAATGTGTTAAATGACCATCATATGACTCCTTGAGAAATGTAGCTTCTGACTGTTTTGTACAAAGGATCCTCCCATCAAGATGGTTAAGGAAATTAGCTCATTTAACATGGACCCATAGAATAAAGGTGATCATGTACAGCCATTAATCCAGCTTCCCCTTCAGAATAATTACCAGCCCAATGAGAAAAGGGAGGACACCTTCCTGTCCTTGATACAATTTACATCCTCACTACACATCACCCCTTCCATATATAATGGCGCTTTTCCACTGCATGGTACGACTCGGTACGACTCGCTTTACTTTCACACTGCAGTTTAGTCCTGCTTCGAAGTGGGTGGGATTATATACTGATCGTTATATTTGTGCCACCACCTAGTCTACTGACCACGATAAAGTCATTTTCTCTGACCAATCAGTGATCTGTAGTGTTTACACGTCACATTTTAGTATCGGTACGGCTCACTTGGAACCTCAACCGAGGTGGTACTAAAAAAAGTACCAGGTACTAGGTAATGTACATAGTGGAAAACCCCCCAAAAGTGAGCCGTACAATGCAGTGGAAAAGTGCCATAGGCAGATCCATGGAATACTCTCAATACATTCCCTAAATTAATCAACAATGTCTTGGACTTGAACTCAAGTTTATCCATTGAACTTTCGAGAGCTTGTTTGACAACATTTCCGTCATAAGATGTCAGATGCCATTAAAACCTGAACAGATACTCCAGTTCTTTAAAAAGCTCTTTAAACTGCACATTGAAATGAATCGACAGCAGATGAAGTCTCAGTCTACTGATCTTTTTAACAGCTTTCAGCAAACAACAGATAAAACTGCAGGATTTTACACAGAGTGGACCTTTACTGCTGATCAAAGCCACAGCTTGCTGGGCAGACAGGTCTGTTTAACTTGAGAGAAAACAAAAAGATTTCGGCCTTAGCCATACCCGTTTCAGACAACCCAAATAGATTTACTGAAGTGTTTCACGGTTGACAAAACTGCTTAATTAAGAGTAGATAAATGACTATGCTCTGAAATGCCATTTTTGTCCTTGTCCCACAACCCTGAGGTTTGTGTGTCAAGCGTCTTGGACTTTAAAAATATAGCATTGCTCAGGGACAGCTGTTGAGCCAGAGATCAAAAATAGCTCTTTGTTTGCTGTGCCACTAGAACAGCAAGCGCTGGAATAGATTTATTTTAAGGATGGGATAAAATAGTGACAGCAGTGATCTACATAACACTTAAAAACTGTTTAAAACAGAACAGTTTGAAGAATTGAGGAGAGAGAGAACTAAATGAATTAAGCACATGTTGTTATACACACAGTTCATTATAAGAACTAATGTGCAACAAGTTAGAGTTGGTAATATACATTTGGTTGGTTAATATAAAACTATTAAAATGTAAATAATATAAAGTATATAAAGGTTATTTCAGAAGTAGAGAAAGTAAAATCTTAAAATCTTTCTCTACATAAGAAATGACTCCTGTTAAGAGTTAATGATGTTACTGATGAAGCAAATCAGTGCAGACACGGGAAAATATTAACTACATAGGTTAGTCATCACAACAAGCAAGAAAGGTTGACATGGATCACGCTAAATCTCGAACCTTCAGGGAATTACCCGTTTAAAAAAAAAAAATGCAGCACAGAGGAGAGTTTGCTGGCAAAAAGGGAACGTGACAGGGCTCGTAATAAAACCAGAATCAACATTGGCTGATTCGGAGATGGCGAGAACTGACGGATTTGAAATGTTGTAAAAGTGACACAGAGATGGTGTTTTTATTACTTAACAGGTGAGTGAGGTATTTTATTGAACATAAATTGCCATATGTAGCTCTCTAACATAGTTCATTGTAAAGCATTACCTGTTGTGAAGGGTCATTTCATTATAGTTGTTTCAGCTGTGCTCAGATTTATTTTCAAGTAAGTACCGGGTCTATTAATGGGTAAAGCTACAGTAACGTCTTCAGCTAGTCAAGCTTGAGGTCCTTTTCATCTAAACTGGTTATATAATGTTTTATGAACAGTAAGATAACCATATTCATCTGCACAGTCATGCAGAGCCGAAGCACAACCAAAACAATGTTCTTCTGCAAAATGCATGCAGTTTTGTTTTAACCACTAGAGGGCCAAACATTACATAAGGGGGTTTTGCACCGGGTCGTTCTAGGAACTAGCGTGGTTCTCCGAGAACTAATGGTTCCCTTAGGAACATTTTCCTGGTTGCATTCACACTGCCAGTAGGAACTCTGAAGTGACATAAGCCGCGCTTGATTTTGTAACTTTCAATTTGACGGTGCTGAGAACATCAAAGCCTGAGCACACAACGCTCACATTCTCCGTGTTCATTAGTTTACAATCTGTCTAACAGTCCTGTCTAATACGTTATTAGATAGAACTGTTATACAAAGAAAGTAGACAGTATATGAAAAGGTATTAGCGTATGCCGTATGGTTGATGTCCAGTGTTGCTAGCTGAGCAGAAATACATGATCATGTTTAGCTTGGTCCCCTCAAAGTTGCGTTGGATTTTCTCCTTATCGTAAAGGTTGAGAGGCCCATCCATCACTGTTTTCCATGTTCATAGAGTTAGTTTGTGGAGTAAATATATATATAGGCTATAATCTGTGTATTTACATGGCTTTTTAAAAAAATGGCGGGTGCTGGTGTTTCGCGTGCGTTCAGCTAATCCACGAACACTTACATCACACATAGTTCCTATAGTGCTGGTTTAGACCCTACTCTGAAGTAAGAGCTAAATTAGGTCCTCCAAAAGGAGTTCCTAGAACTAAAATCCTAGTAGTTCCTAGTTTTTGCGATGCGAACACGATCAAAAAACGTGTACTTCCTCCAATAGTTCTAGGAACTATGAAAAGGTTCCTCCGATGCGAAAGCCCCTATTGTGTACTTTAAAGATGCAACTTTTGATGCAACTTTTGTAAAGATGCAACTGCTCGAAAACAGTATTTAGACACCCAATTTGTGTAGCTATACTCACATGTGCCAGAAACTGACTGCACTATTTCATGGCAACTATCATAGCTGGGTTCATTACCATATCCATTTCCTTTAAGCACCACTGCTTAAAAAATAAATAAATAAATAAAGAGCAAAGACAACTAGTCATCCGTCCAGACCCATCCCTACTATATGTCAGGGTAAAGTCACAGTCATACTCTGCTGAGGCAGGAAGTTTTACACAATGTACAGAATGGCCGTTAAGCATTACAAAGCAAAACAGCAACTATAAAGGCCTTTTCTGAGATAGGTAGTTTGAGAATCTTTAGTCCAGTACACTCCATTCTTGGAAACTCTTTGGCGACGTTCCCCTGAAGAAAGACATGTATAACATCCTTCTTTGTGTGCCACAGGTAGAGAAAGAACAGTGTCACGGTCTGCCACCCACTCAGGGATTATAGTGAGGCAAGGTGTTATGTGAAGGCATAATATGCCTCTTAATCTTCCCTTTTTCCTTTTCTAAAGCTTATGCCATGAGGCTGCACTAATGTGTCCAACATCAATCCTGCTAGCCACGGGGGAATACAACTGACCACTGCTCTCAAATACTCTCATGCAGACCACGTACCGTTTTGAGTCAAAGTCAAGACACACCAAAAGGAAGAAAAACAAATGCATCTGTGCTACAGTAGCCGTAGGGTCATAATTCACACTCTCTGCAAAAGGCAGGTTTCAAAAGTAAAGTTAGCACGATGATTTAGGAATATATATAAAAACACTATAAAGACATGTTGGAAGGACATATGGGCACTTCGATACAATTCAATAATCTGGAATATTTCCAAGAAACATGACGCCCTAGCCTAGCAGACATCCAAAAACTGCCATGAATGCATTTCTGAAGATTTCAGATATAATAACAGGTGAAACTGTTAAATCTCCTCATTTTCCTCACATCATGGCGCCTGTAATAGATTTGCGCTACATCTCAGCAGCCGTCTCCTTAATAGGACAGGAGACAGATTTGGCATGTTCAGCACTGATCTAAAACGCAAGGCCAGATAAGTGAACAAGGACTCTGGTTAGACCCTGACTAGCTTGCTTTGATATGGAAGAAATTTACAGAGTGCCAGTGAGGAACTGCTAATTAAAAAGGCAATTAAAATGCAATCATAGCGATAAACTAACATCAGTTAAGTGTTCCTGGACAGGGCCAAGTATAAACTCAAACTGAAAACAAATTTAGTGCCAAGACGGTGGATTTATGTAAATGTCACTCATTTGCATGCAAATGTGACCTGACATTTTTGTGATCATGTTAAAACACCGAAGCACCAATGCGCGTTTAATTTTGCTGACGTGGTAAATTTGATGGCATAACCTCAAAGGGTGAAAAAAAAAAAAGTCTGGGTGATATTTCAACCCCAAATTAAAAAAATAAATGAAATAAAACTCAAACAACTTAAGAAATGTTAACGTGCAAAGAAAAAAAGAATGCTTTTTTAGCACCATTAAGCTGTTTTAGCATTTTTTAATTATCATGTCTCACTCTCATGACAAATATGCACATTTCCCCCCAAGATTCTCATTACTGTAAAGTAGAAAAGTTCCCACTCATTATTCTCTTTGAATAATGAAAAGTCCCATACACTTGTTTTTTTATTATTATTATTAAAATCAGAATAAACTAAATTCAGTACAAATCAATGCAACTATACAATAAAATTTGAAATAATGTTTTTAATAATTGTTATTTAAATGTATTATTTAACCAATTATTATTAATTATATGGTAACACTTTACAATAAGGTCTGATTTGTTAACATTAGTTAATGCAATAACTAACATGAACTAACAATGAACTAGCAATACATTTGTTAAGAATTTATTAATCTTTGTTTGCTCATGTTTGTTCACAGTGCATTAACTAATGTTAACAAATACAACCTTTGATTTTAATAACGTATTAGTAAATGTTGAAGTTAAGATTAATAAAGGCTGTAGAAGTATTGCTAATTCTTAGCTCATGATAACTAAAGTAGTTAACTAATGTTAACTAATGAAACCTTATTGTAAAGTGTTACCAATTAAATTTTTTTTTTTTTACAGTAATGAGAATTGGCAAGTGCTGGATTCAGTGGCCGAGGAAGACAACATCCTGTGGCACAGACTCACCTGGTCTGATAAAGCTCATAAAGTTGGTGGCTTAGACAGTCGTCCCCTTTGGACATTCCTGACTCAAAATTGGGCAATTTTCACAACAATAGAGACAGTTTGAGGTGAAAGTGAGAGGAAGAGAACAGCCCCAGTGACACTAGGTTCATAAGCCGTTTGGATTAATCTTTCATTTAAAAAAAAAAAAAGATAAAAAAAAGATGATTTATTTAAGGGCATGTCCAGAAGAAAAACTAATGATGACCTTCTAGTCGAAAGATTCAGAGTTTGGGGATGGAAGATGTAGGTTGTGTCTTCTAGCTTCCTAAATGATCTATTAAACTAAACTCAATTACAGCCGATACACAACATACATAAAGACACGACATGTGACCTCATCTTACACCTCAACAAGGGATGACAAACCGAGCATGAAGGGGAATAAAAATCCTAATCTCTAAAGCCCTATTCAGATGGGTTTAGTTTTACAAAAGTAGATTGAGTAATGTAATTTTACCACAGGACGTCCGTAATAATAATGGCCAATTCGCACGGGATAAGAAATCTCAGTAAAACTAGCAGAAGTGGGAGGGGTAACTTGATTTATGCACCGTCATCATGTGCGTATTATGTTGCTTCCTGATATTTATATATATATATATATATAAAACTTAGGGCTGTCAAAGTTAGCGCGTTAATAACGCGTTAACGCAAAATCATATTAACGGCACTATTTTTTTTAACGCTCGATTGACGCAGCGCGTATTTTCTGTTTAACCCGTGGCCCAAAACCTAGTTGGAGAAATGGAGATACACAGTGTTGCCAACTTAGCGACATTACAGACCCATTTAGCGATTTTTTCCCCTTCAACAAAGCGCCCAAACCTTATTTAGTTTCTGAGAATCTACCGGTACCGCCGGTACTGCTCTCCCAGCACGCGCGCGCGCGCCTCTCTCTCTCTCTCTGCGTCTCGCGCGGAGGAGCAGCGCTTTAATTCAGTTAAACAGATATTATGTTGCTTCTCTAATTTTACATGCAAGTATAGCCGAAATCAGAGCACAGATATTGTCTTTATTTTATGTGTATTTGATTTCACCAGACGACGGCTCGATTATCAGGATTTTTTTGCAGATTAACATCTTGGAAGGGAGAGCTGGTTATGTCTTAATGGGTCGCGTTTCAGTCACCATTTCATTGCGTTGTTTGACAACAGAAACAGCAAAATATACCAATGAAAACAGTACATAAAAGTACATTTAGCATTTTCAGAAGAGCTGCCCTGTCATGCAAAAATCTAAACATGTTTGTGTTAATTGCTCAGTGCAAAGAAAGAGAAGTAATGGGAACCTGGTATTTCTTTGTTCTTTCTACATGTGTCTAATAGACATGAACAAGTTCTTTGAAAAACATCTATGACCTTTGAAACATGTCTCTTCATGCTCTATGTTGACTATGGTTTCAATAATAAACATACATTTGCATAAAGCATCCATATTTATCCATGCCCACGTTGATTAGAGTATTACAAACTTGAAAAGTATTAATTTAAGGTACATTTAGAACAATTAAAAAAATGTGTGATTAATCGCGAGTTAACTCATGACAATCATGCGATTAATCGATTAAAAAATGTAATCGATTGACAGCCCTAATAAAACTGTTAAGTCCGGTCGAATGATGTATTAATTAAATTCAGATTGGATTATGTTGGTAATAGGCACTTACCTAACGCTAAAAGAAGTTTCGTGCCTCTAACGAGTGGTTTAGATCTTCTTTCTGATCTGAATGGTGTGTGGAAAACACTTGAGTTTTGCCACAGACTCGTCCCAGCGTCTAGAACGCAACTGAATGCTTTTTCATGCACCTCCATACTTAATAAACTGCGGAAAACTACTTTTAAACAGGAAATTACGGAATATTTACGTACATATTTACAGCGGGTCTATTCGCACGAGATTAGTATTACCTGAGGTAATTTTTCCGGACCTTTTTACAGAAGGTAAAAGTCGACGTAATCGTTACTGACATTGTCCGTAATGATTACTGAGATGGTACATTTGGACGGGACTAAAATCACTGAGAAGCTCTGGTAATTATTACTTTACCCCAACCTCTCCATGCTAAACTAATCCCGTCCAAATAGGGCTTAAGGCAAGCAAATATTGGCACATATTCTAAAATCAGCATCATTTCCTGTGGTTAACATGCAATAAGAGGCTTATCCAAGCGAGATTTAAAAAAAATGCTGAAACAATGCTTTTTATTGGCAGTTGGGATAGCCACTTCCCTCATTTCTAGAGATGAAGGAGGGTGGAGCAGAGCGAAATGAATAAGCGCATCAATCACTGCTGCGAAGCTAAAGCCGAGGAGGAAATCACACTGGCGTCTTGTGCTGTAGCTCTATGTGAATTTCAAGGGCACGCAAGAGCCTCCTGATACACGGCTGGGGTGAGGAGTCCACAGAGATTACGCAGAAGTATTAAGTGTCTCATTTGTCTTTCTTACCTCCAGCCAGTGAGTCCAGCACCCTGCCGAGACATAAGTGCTGCCAACGTAGAGCGTATGTTTGACTGTGTAACGGGTGCTGCTGCACTCACCAGAAACACTCTGTAGGCGTCTTTGCGTCTTACAGGGCCCCAGCATGACTCGGTATCGTTGTATTTCACACTCCCAGCACTGCACGAGTGATTCCCACTGCGAGAAGGCAAACAATTACACTTCTGACATCTGCGAATCGATTTCAGGAGTTAATAAATTACTACTATGTATATATGCATATAAATATCAGTCGTCACTATTTCTTCCAAAAATATGTCAATATTAAAATGATTAGTTTTATGATGAAAGGTCAGTAGTTTTTATTGTGGGTGGCAAAATATATAATGCAATGCAATACAATGATGATTGAGAGATAATAGACAAATAAACGTTGCTTAAAAGCCTGATGTATCATATTTGATTATCAATTGATCATTTTCTAGAAAAATCTTGTTAAAATGTGATTATCAAGTAAACCCAAGTTGCTTAAGTCCAGTAAATGCTCATCTAGAAATATTACTAACAATGTAAAAATGCATTCAGTAAAAATTTCACAGCAAAAAGAGACGTGTACCACAACCTAAACGATCTAAATGTTTTTAGAATTATATTAAAAGGCCTTTTTACTTGCTAAAAAAGTCAATCAGACGAAAAAAGGCATGTAGCAGATATGCATATGCATTAGGGGTGTAACGATACCCTCATGTCACGAATCGATACATATCACAATATGACATTATAATAATACTCCAAGACATATTGTAAAAGGTAACAAAAAAATGAACTGTTGATTTAAATGCTAAATGTGGTATTACATTGGGGGTGGAAATGAATAGGCTTAGACTTGGTGCTGGTAACCCAATGCACAGGACAATGGTGACACCAGAATAAAAATATTCATGATTCTGAAAATATAGAATTATTTTAGATGAATATGCTTTCACTCTGTCACTGGCTAGACATACATTTCAAATAATGTAGGCCACTTTTTACTGGTAACATCAGACATTTGGCATTATCAGGACCCACAAATATTCCCCCATTGCATTATTATACATTATAATCACCATTATATATAGTAGCTTAATGTAGTACGGACACTAAAACTCTGTAAACTTGAATTTTTTCCTTACAGGGAATTTTTTATTTTTGGGTGAACTATACACAATACATATGGTCACTATCCACGATACGTATTGTTGCATTTATATATTGCGATGTATTGTGACACGATATATTGTTACACCACTAATATGCATGCATATTAAATATGAGACAGTAGTTGGCTTTATAGGGTTTAGGCCTGTTCACACCAATACAATTGTTTGGCGTGGACCAATTTTCACATGCATTTCTTATTGGTTTTAAACATTATCTTCTATGTGAAAAAGTCTGCCATAAGAAATGAGTTGTGTTTTTATGACTGGGCAGTTTTCTTACTGATCTGCTACCAATATGAAATAAATCTAGTTTAAATGTTTGAACAAATGTTATCATTCAAAAAGTAAAGCTGATGTTTCATTAATTAACATCTAGAAGAAGAGCAAGATGAGAGATTTTGAACTCACCATGCGACCTCCATCAGTGACACAGGTACAGCAGCAGCATAAATGGCCAGGTCTCCGTACAGGTACACGATTAGGCAGATGTAGAACATGTTGACGCCAACTGCAGAGAGAAACAATCCCATTCTGAAGATTCATGGCTTTACATAAAACATCACTTCAAATGCAAACATGTGGAGAGGTTCACAGAACATGAAGATAGGCAGCATCATTCCCTAGAAGATTCATCTGATGTTCCTCCCCAAACACTATAGCCGCTAAACGCATAGAGCTATATAAATCATCCTAATTAAAGCAAGCAAGCACTTCATTATGAAATCCCCCCTGCTCTTCTCTTCATTAACCCCACACTCCTCTTCACCTGTTCTTCCATCCATCCATCACTCAACCCCTGCCTGTTGGAGATGAGATGGAGAGCATTCAGGAGGAAACACAGACCGGCTTCACCACAACACACATTCATCATTCACAGAAGCTCCTACGAGGATCTCAAACGGTCCAGCCAACCAATCAGCTCATTAATTACCCTGAAAGTTGACTAGAGCTGACAGACTATTTAAACTAGATTTAAATAAAGAAAATTTTACGATAGACATTTGTACGAGCTTAATTGAGCCGTCTTTCCCTTCACATTAAAAAAAGCAGCAAATGTTGCTGTCAGTTCCAGTTCATTATATAAAGATGAGTGAAGAAAACATGGGAAATTATGAATGTGCTCATTATACAATTTTTTTTTTTTGAAAGGAGAAAGAGTCTGTTACTTTAAATTTAGAAATATTGATGTTTCTTAAAAAGGTCATTTTTACACCATTTCACTGAATTTAAATCCAACCTTCTTGCTTTACTAGGCGACAATATCACTATTTGAAGAGAAATAGCAGCTTCTTTTTGTATATGCCTTTAAATGTAATAAAGAAGAGATGCACTGATAATTCAAATGTGACCCTGGAAACATCGAAACATTGAGAAAATCGCCTTTAAAGTTGTCCATTTATATTCGCGATTGTGCTACATTCACTCACAAAAACAAATGTTTTATACATTTACGGTAGGAATTTTACAAAGTATGTTCATGGAACATGATCTTTACTTAATAGCCTAATGATTTTTGGCATAAAAGAAAAATCGATAATTTTGACCCATACAATGTATTGTTGGCTATTGCCACAAATATACCCGTGCTTCTTGTGACTGGTTTTGTGATCCAGGGTCACAAATTTGGATTGATATAGTTGTGGCTGATAAGCAATGAATGGCATATAAATATAAAAAATAAATAAATAAAATAAAAAGCACTAAAAGCTATTTTTTTAAATGCTCAAAGTGAACAACTTCGAGTGAGGCATCTAAAAGTAACAATTAGAGGAAACAAGCATGCACAGATATGATAAACATGGCTCAGTTTCTTCCTTCAACTCAATTCTATAGGATTTTGATCCAGTTTTATCATTCATTCCCCCAGTTTCACAGTCAAGGCTTAAGTCTAGTCCAGACTAAAATGCATATTTGAGCGGTTTTAAAGGAAATTTAACAGATTATTTCTTAAAATATATCAGTAGCATTTTTTTTCTAAGGCACGTTTATAAAAGCTACTTAAATGTCCTAATTAAACTAAGGTCTAATCCTGACTTAATCTAAGCCCTGTCTGTGAAACCAGGCCTAAATCTTAACATTTAAGTAATTTTTGAAGTAATAGCAAGCCTCTCCTCAAAGAGCAAAAACATGCATGTAAGCTACAGTTCAAGATGAGCTACACACCAAAGTCTAATAGCTATGGTTAGGGGGTTACTAAGAAAAAAAATCCCCATTCTGAGCAAAAGTAATAGCAAAATCAATCATGAGCTAATCTATCTCCTCTGTGGCATTATTCGAAGCAGTCTTCTAATCAACCTGTCAGTGGGAAGGTTACAGCCACTGTGAGCAACCCAGATAAACCAGCGGCCATTAAGAAACCGGTCCAATGATGAAATGACAGAAGCCAGGCTTCCTGTTGTTAATTTCAGACCAGAGCGGATTCACATTCTGCTTTAACTTACTAAATCAATTGAACCCAAAGAATCGCTGTGTGCATTTTCTGGAAAAACAACCTCCCACCTACCTCAACAATACTAAAGTACAAACATTATCGCCTTTAACTACAGTTCAATATAAAACCCTGCAGTTTCTTTCCGCTCAATGGCAGATCATGGATTGATCACCCCCATTACAATGGCTGCGTTTAGCAATTGCACTTGGATTAAAAAGACAGCATGTCCTAAGACAGGAGTATTATATTTAAAGCTACAGTCAATACTAAAGTCACACTAACTAAACTAATCTCCTTCACAGTGAGTTGCGCTTCCATTTAATACATTTACGGTCAGAGTCTGCTCAGATAGTCATTCGTTTCTCCCAAGTGCACATCCAAAGTGGCCACTTCACTCCATTCTACACTGGCAAAGGTCAGAGCACAGCAAGCTATTTTAACACATCACGCTTAATAGAATAATAAAAAGTCGACAGGGCGAGCGTGTGACGTCTGTGTCGAGAAAACACAAAGCTCTGAAGCTACAAGTGCGTGCTTGTGTTCAGCAAACGAGAGTGCGTGCAGCGCATAAGAGGCAGTGCTGGTTTGTTCGAGGGTGTAACAAGTGCGTCACCTAGTGCATAACACTTGCCATCACATGCTGTGGATGTATGGAACCAGGGTCAGAAATTAACGTTCCCATTAACGGGCAATGTATATATTTTTCCTTTTAATTTTTTTCCTTTTCTAAAGGGCAATTTTAGTGATAACTGTATTAAAGGTGTTATCTTTTATGTCAAATACTTATATTTAACTAAATTACTTTTATCAAAATACTATAGACTATTACCAATAAAATTCTCGACATCAACAGAAGTCACATTTACACTGTAAAGGTGGAACAGAAACTGCATCTGACAATTACATAGACTGTTTAATATAAAGGTGGCATACATGTATTTAGACTGAATTCTAAATACATATATAATAAATGCTTAAATGTACATTTACATGACAACTGCATAATGTTGCATAGCGTAAATCGCTTACACAAAGTATATATAAAAAAAAAAATCAGGAAATCATTACAGGGCAGAACTGCAATTATGACAAATCATTATTGTCGATTATTGCTATCAACATTCTAATAATGATTATTAATGTTGTTTATTAGAATACATAAAGGTTTTATGGGTGGAGAAATGTCTCGTCATATATTCTTCTAGGCAACACAGACAAAACAAGTTAAAAAAAGCTTCTTTTTTTTTTAAATTACAAACATCGCATTGGTTATCTTAGCAGCATGAAGAAAGAAACGGTTCTTCAAACTGGGAATAAATTAAATACAGAAAGCGAGCAAATAATGTTCCGCCATCACTTCACCCTAGCGCAAGGTCCTTATGTTATATTCACAGAAGCTGCGAAAAGATAACATTTTCTACACTGCAAAATTAATCTCTTGTTTACATTGTATCTGCACTTTGATGTTTATGTTTATGCAGAATTCAGTCAGCAAACCAAGAAGCCTCTGATTAGCTATTGCATCCATACTCTTAACAGAAACCCTTGTGATTGATTATAATGCTCAACACTGCAAAAAAACGTGTAAACGCGCAATCGAGTGTACATTCATTTTCACATTTTACTTTAACCACGATTGTCGTAATAGAATTCGTTTAATTGTGCAGGGGCATTTTTGTTCATTTCTGTGGCATTTTTGCCCCAAGGCAAGCCCAGTTAATTTCCAACCCTGTATGGAACAGCTCAGCAGGCCATTTCTGATGTCCGTCCTTTGCTTGATGGTTGGAGAAGATGCCAAAAGCAATGCTGTTGAGATATTGCAAGGCTGCTTGGGGCACTGTTGAGTCAGCCTTTGTGTAGCACCACTCGTGAAATGATGCTTAGGAGGGCAAGAATTCTGAAAATGGGAATCAGTATAAATGACACCTCAGTTTTTAGTTCAAGGTGAACACCGAGTCTTCATATTCATCATAAGATTCTCATTACCTGGGTTCTCCATCTTTAAGCGAACTTCTCGTTTCCTTATATTAGAGTAGATAAAAGATCTACAGTGAGGTAATTACAACCAAAAGCAATTTAACTAGTTCTAATTGCACCCCATTAACAGCAAATAACCTTGTTCAATGTTACTGAACACTGAAGCAAAACTTGACCTCCGGAAACCATCTTTTAAGGCCTTGTTTAATAGTCTTATAAAGCTAAACGTCTTAGCTGAAGATTACATTGTAGTGCATAATGATGCAAGAAGTCTTACCTTTATTAAAAAACATGGAGGCCATTTGTCCCATCTCGACTCTCTCGACAATGTCAAAGTGGTCTATATTCGAAGCACGCTCTGTTACATCAGATGACAAAACCAACAATGACCTTGAGATTTTCATCTTGGGTAACATTGCAAACCATTATTGACAAAGACAGTACAATACAAACAGCACTTACGGACAGAGAGAATGGGCCGCGTCTCGACGGGTTCCGAACGTCCCCGGATAGTGAGCTCATCATCTGAATAGTCCGAGCTGGAGTCGCTGTCATTAATCTTAAAATGGTTGTAACAATAAAATTG
The DNA here is from genome assembly GCF_963993115.1 of Abramis brama. NCBI lineage: Eukaryota > Metazoa > Chordata > Actinopteri > Cypriniformes > Leuciscidae > Abramis > Abramis brama. Next base: position 19,981,727 of record NC_139963.1, on the reverse strand, counting down.
ATTAGTTTCCTAATTCTAGGCCCTGAACAAACACGCTCATATGTGTGAGCTTGGTAATAGCAAGTTTGTTCACAGTTGAACACAACTTTTTAATAATAGTTTATTCAGCAAGGGTGCATTAATTGATCAAAAGTTACAGTAAAGACATTTATAATGTTACAAAAGATTTCTATCTCAAATTAATGCTGCTCTTTTGACCTTTCTATTCATCAAGGAATCCTGAAAAACAAAAAAACAAACAAAAAAAAACATATCAACTTTCTTCAATACATTGATAATAATGAGTGGATCAGCATATTAGACTGTGCATTCACATGAATAAATTACATTTAAAATATATTCAAATGGAAAGCGGTCATTTGAAATTGTAATAATATTTCACATTTGTATTGTTTTTACTGTATTTTGATCAAATAATGCAGCCTTGTAAATTATAACATTTCTTTTTTTTGGGCGAACTGTTCCTTTAAGACAATGTTACATATGAATGTGAGGGCGTTCTAGAAGAACGCGTTTGATTATTGCCTCAGTTTATTCAGGTGTACAGTTGTGTGCGCAATATAACATGACTAAAACAAAGAAGCAATGTGTCAAATTATCTTGACACACTTATTCAGCATAAACACAATATTCGTTGTTGCAGATCATCTATTAAAATATAAACATTCTGATTTTATAGTTGTATAGGCCATAATATAGGTTTTCTGTATTCTGTTTGCATGGGTGAAACTGTCTAGAAACATACTAACCATGGGCCTCGTTCTGAGTTTGTCAACATGTAGCGATTTTAGTACATCTGCTCTAAATGGCCCCGTTTCATTCACTGATAAGTCAGTATGATTTAAAGTTTCATCGACTTTCTGGCTTGGCACGTGTAACATTTCCATTGATAAGTATAATTTTCATAGGGAATAGATACTGAATAATAACACAGTGTTCAGGGTAACCAGGCTCACTAACCTCTTCCTGTTCTCTCCTCTTCCAGCGTAGCTGGGCATTGGCAGCAGCCATGGCTTCAATCACAAATGTGGTGGTCATGAAACTGAGGGAAGACAGAACAGTTAAACACACTTCATGTGTAGCAAGTTTAATAAAATAAAAAATAATTAATTAATAAAAAAAGGGAAAACAAGATGCAGAAAAAACTAGATACAGAGCTGATATCAGAAAGAAAATTCTTTAAAATAACATAAAGACAACATAAAATAACAAATTGACCATCGCGATTTTGGACATTATATTAAATAATTTTTTTCAATAATTTTGTCTATTAAAATGTCATACACATTTCCCTGCCTGAGATAACTTATGTTATGCTGACATAAGGCTGCGTGAGTGGAAACAATAATATTACCTGAAGAAAAAAAAAGAAAAAAAACTACTTTAAGCAGAAATAATTGTTTTAAAAAGTCTGATTCAGAGACTTGTCATTGGTGCATATGAATGAAAATGATTCAATATCATTCATCCCTGTGTTTATTTAGTCAAAAACAATGTGGAATACACACACACACACACATATGGTTTTTGTGTTTTATGAGGACTATCCATAATTTTTTATACCGTTCAAACATTCTTTTCTATATATTTTTATATATGCACACATACATTTTTAAAGGGGCCATGACATGCATTTTTTTTATTTTAATGGGTTCTTGAGGTTCACTTATAATTTTTTTTTTGCAAAAAACAAAACAAATATACATGCATAAAAACTCTCAACCCTCATTCTTGACCCTCTGTCTGAAATCATCAGTTTTTAAGGGGCGGCCCCTTTAAGGCTTGTCAGTGAACGGCCCGCTGTTATGATTGGCTAATGTCATTGCATATGAAACGGTATCAATGGCCTCTTGCTATTGCACGTGAGTGTTTAGAAAACATTATCCATATAAAACCCTCATTTACAGACTAAGCATTATGAAATCATTTACGGTTTGTGATGCAGCTGCTGTCAGATCCAATACAGTCGGCTGCTTTATCTTTCAACAAAAGGTTCTTTGCAAACTCTCCATTACACACTGCCTCATTTGCAAAACAAAATGCTCAGAACAAACATAAAATTCTTCAACGCGATCTGGGACACCATTAAAATAAACCAACCACTTGGTTCTGACGCTGGGATCCTTCTGAAGTCTGTATAGAGACGCACTCTTATATGTCGAAAGATCAAGGCAAATTTGATATCTCGTGAATATATCACTCAGTCCTAGTGCAAAATATGAGAAACTGTATGTCATATACATTACGTCAGTCTCATTCGGACATCTCAACTCATAACCTGCATTTAAAGACCAACTGTTGTCTGCTTTCTTTCCCCAGCTGTTTCATTGATATACAGCTCCATTCTGTTGCATCTAAACACTCATAACTCTCCCCTGGGCTCTGTCAGTGGCTCAGACAGCTGGCAGGTTGGCAGCCAGGGGTGATAAATGTGTTTTGATGGCCACAGCACCAGCGGCAGCAGTAACAGGGTTGAGAGGTCAGCTAAAGATGAGTGAGTGACAGAGAGAAATAGCATGCAAAGAAGACCAGAAGAAGACACGCTGTGCTCTCACTGAACACAACATGAGGTAGAGACAGAATTACACTTCTCAAATTCATGCCCTAACTACACACAAATTAGAGACCCATTCTGACCCCATTTGGCAAACCACCAGAAAAGATTGGAAATCTAATACATACACCCTCCTAAACCTGATATGTCAAAACCCCTGAATAATCAAGCGTAACAGCAATAAGAAAACAGCAACTAGAAGAACGCAAACACCAATATGAAAAAAAATATATATATATAGTATTACTTCTCAAAGTAATATCAATAAGTAATATCAATAAGTTTATTAAAGGGTTAGTTCACCCAAAAATGAAAATTCTGTCAGTAATTACTCACCCTCATGTTGTTCCAACCGCGTAAGACCTTCGTTCATCTTCGGAACACAAATTAAGATATTTTTGATGAAATCTGAGAGCTGATCACTTGTCCATAGGCTGCTAGGTGACCGAAACTTGCTGGCCCAGAAAAGTTATTAAAGAGATCGTTAATATAGTCCAAGTGACTACAGTGGCTCAATCTTAAGTATATCAAGCGACGAAAATACTTTTTGTGCGCAAAAACAAACAAAAATAACGACTTTATTCCACTATTGATTTCCTTCTCTCTGGGCCTCTAGTTGGTTCACGTAGTGTTTTTGCGCTGCGCGTCTGTGTTGCACGTCACCACGTAGGCTCACAATTGGCCGACGCTGGTCATGTGTGTGATGCGTGTTGACGTGCAACACAGACGCGCAGCGCAAAAACACTACGAGGCCCAGAGAGAAGGAAATCAATAGTGGAATAAAGTCGTTATTTTTGTTTGTTTTTGCGCACAAAAAGTATTCTCGTCGCTTGATATACTTAAGATTAAGCCACTGTAGTCACTTGGACTATATTAACGATCTCTTTAATAACTTTTCTGGGCCAGCAAGTTTCGGTCACCTAGCAGCCTATGGACAAGTGATCCAGCACTCAGATTTCATCAAAAATATCTTAATTTGTGTTCCGAAGATGAACGAAGGTCTTACGTGGTTGGAACAACATGAGGGTGAGTAATTACTGACAGAATTTTCATTTTTGGGTGAACTTTTACTTTTACTGTGAACTTTTGGGTAACCCAAAACTTTTTTTATTCAGTGTTTTAATTTGAACAGTAAAGGCCATTCCCACCAAGAATGATAACTATAAATATAACTACAGTAATTACTGTATTAGCATCCATACCAACGCGGGTATGGTTCTATTTATTATAAGGACTTGCTGCAATAGTGTCATCTGCCGCTTTAAACGCTCGAGCTTTTTAAAGCAGGATGGATTGAGATTGGTATTGGACTGCTACTCTTTTACATTTAGAACAATTTGTACAACTATCTTTATTGCTATGCTATCATTATAGCCAAGTTATCGTGATTGGTGCGAACGGGCCTTGAACCTCTGCTGTGCAGCGCAAAAGAATTATAATAAAAGGAATAGTTCAATTTTCACTGGATTATCTTTTAAATGATAAATGAATGATTGAATGAATGTAAATTCAGTTTTATTTCTGTTTTCCATATATATATTGTTTTATAATGCAACCCAATTCAGACCTTTTTAAGTGTCCTTGGGGCCACTGTTTTTGGTTTTTACCAATTATTCCCAAAATATGAACACTGAATACAATACTTGTACCCCAACACTGTGCATTGTAATAAATTTGATGAATCATTGATGCCACTGCAGTGTGTGTGCTTGTGTGTACTATTTCCCAATGCTTTGGCAGTGTAAACAAGGATGGTTTATTAGGGGTGTTAAAATTAATCGTTTCTACAATGCAACGCGATTCAGACGTGGACGATTCTAATAATAGTATAATATAATAATAATAATAATAGTAATAGACCATAATCGATTATAGCCTACTGACATTTCTCTGGCATCATTCGTCGCCGGAAGAAGGCGAACCCCAAAAACAAATAATAATAAAAAATGCACCTACTATTTTAACATTTACATTGTGTGTGTGTGTAAGCGTTATTGTAACTTAAGTACACTACTTGACAGTCTCATGCACTTTTAGTATTTACTAGTGTTTATTAGTTCTAAATGCTCCTGTCGTCTGCTGTGTTCAGACGCAAGTTTTATTTGATGTTTGCTACATTTAGGAAGTGTACTTTCTTGGAGTAGATAAAATAAAAAGGGAGTTCATATATATGACTGCTTGTATTCATTGATGAAAACGTAGCCATGTGCAGTAATATTGAAAATTGAGGATGCAACACATCGTGATATCGCAATCGAATTGAATCGTGAGACCAGTGAAGATTCACACCACTATGTTTTATATACTGACTCAAATCAAACACCACATCGCACCGATACAACACAACCCAACTGTTGAAAGCTGGTATTGGCAGCCTTAAAGCAACAGTAAGGAACTTTTCCTCTTCGGTCGCCCTACAGGTTGGAAGCGTAATTGTCCATTAGCGCTGTCGTAAATAATTTCGCTGCCCACAGCCTACTGTCGCACCGACGCTCGCTGTTTATCTAGCACCGGCTTTGGAATGAACGATGTCCACAGACAAGGTAGAGTATGTTGCATGATTTCATGAAAGTATGATGTATTGCGACATCAGAAACGAAGAAAACCTAAATAATGACTATTGTAACGCTTGACGTAAAAGAAAGTCAAATTTGTAGTTTTCTTATGTCTCATTCGAACTACAGAAACGCGACCCGGTTTGGCAAACTTGCATAGTGCGGTTATAGCAGATATAGGGTCGCAAAGTGAATCCAGAAGTGCCTTTCACCCTGTTACGACTTGATGAACCACTGATACGATTTTGGAAACATTATTTTAAGGTAAAAATGTTTCCTTATTGTTGCTTTAACAGAGAAAAAGGGAGAAAGAAAGAGATTGTGATGGATTAAAAAAAAAATAATAGAGGGAGAGCATACCTCATGAAAGCCAAAAATGTGATGAGGGAGACGCTGACTACCCAGCCAGCTGCTGCAAAGGCCTTGGGCATGGTCAGGGCACCAGTCCCAACAATTAGATTGAACATGTACACCAGGCCAACCTATAAAAACATAAAACAAACACGTCTATAGCGGATGCAACGTTTTCAGAGATCACAGATAAAATTAAAATGTATAACAAGCACTTAGGTTTTACAATGCACTGAGGTTTTATCACACAAAGTTCCCATTATGCATCGTCTGTCTTTCTTGTAAAGATTACGTCTGGAATTGTTCACCATCATGCATTTTTAATAAGCTGATGTATGTGATAAACTCATTTGAGCAGCACTGCATTTCCTCCCACTTGAGGGCACAAATCACATAAAACGTCTGCTGAAAAATTAGTCATGAGCTTGACATACAGTATCTACTGTCAATTCCATTAGAAAGCGATGAGTATCTCCCTTATGATTGCCTGAATTTTTTTTTTTTCACATTAACAAATGTGAGCAAAACAAACTAGGTAATGGACATGCTGTACTCTCAAACTGACACATAACGTACCTTACCTTAAACGTATTGATTTATTTTGGCTTATTTCAAGGGGTTTCTTTTCAAAGAGTTTGCAAATGAAAACCAAAACACATTTTGGTATTTTGGGAGCTACAAGAATACTTTTTGCATTACAAACAGATTTGCAGGCTCTTATTTAGCCTATGTCTTGAACTGTCTAAAAAAGTAAATAAAAGTAGGTCCTAAAGCCCCATATAGATATAGTTTAGAGGAAAAGTGAATGTGTTAAAGACTAAATATATCTTTATTGCTGTTCAATTTAACACAATTAATTTGCACACGTCTAGCCATTTTTTTCCATATTGTCAGGCGGGAAAATTAGTTCAAGGAAACCACAAGGCTAAATGGCAAAAACACACGAGTCTGGATCATGCACTGCTTTCTGCTGATTGAAGTCATTAGATCATGTTTCTCCTGGTTCCTGAGCTTTCATTTCCTCTTTAAATGAGTAACACAAAGTGTGTGGTTTAAATCACATGACTCCAAATTACATAAAGGCACCTAGCAAACTCATGACAACTGTAACTTACATTATTGAAAAACAGAGAACTACATTTCAGCAATGTCTGTCATTGCTTTAATTACAGGTCATTATATATTGAACTTTTTCATGAATGCAGGTCAGAAGCCTTTCATTACAGAGCAACAGAAATAACATCACATCACATGCATGACATGACAAAACTTGATATTTTTCAGTGCTATGGTATTGTCACAAGACTTTTTCTAAGGACACAAACAGCTGAGTGTGCGGAACAGTTAAACTGACCAGTGTGATTAGGTAAAGTAGTTCAAAAATGTTAATCAATACCAACTCCATGTGCTACAACTCAGTCAGAAAGAATACTTACAAATGGTGAGTAAGGCTCCCCTGATTCTGTAATGCCCCCAGCCATCTCGAAGCAACAAACACAAGCCTCAAACCTGAAATTTCACCACCCTGAGGAAAGAAAATACTGTTTTAATATTTAATACACTACAATTTTGCCAAAGGGACATAAGAAGGCTAGTGTAACATGACTAGCAACAACCGTTGTTTATGTTTTATTTATACTCACCCAGCTGACAGACAGGCAGGTTTTATCATAGAGTTTCAATGTTCATGTTATGCAATGTTATGTCACCACAGCAAATATGTCATAATCAGACTACTTTGTAAAAACATTATTTTGCTAACAGAAAGGCTCACCTGTCACCGTTTGAAGCAACTCTACTCGTAAAGAGAAGTGATATCGTTAGGAAAGCACGAGACTGTTTTCTTGTAACGTCCTCGCTATCAGCAACGGAGCTCGTGCGCAAATACAATGTATTAACAAAGTAGAGCGCATCGTGCACACCTCCCCATTATTTTATTAGCGGTTAATAAGACAGGCTGCAGAAGTTATTCTGTGTGAGAAATCATATCCATTAAAGAGTAAACAGAACGTCAGCAGGAAACGGTTCCCGAGAGAACGTGTGGCGTAGAGATAGGAAGTGCTCGCTGATTGGCTGAATTGTGGTGACGTTTAGGTGACGTTCGCGGTAATGAAGCAATAGATTTTAATTATATTGTGAGTTATTCACTAATTTAGAAAGCAATGCAGAACGTGTTTTTAAAACAAAGAAAAAATGTAGCTATTATATATATATATTTTTTTTTTTTAAATGCCTAATTATGTCAACACCAGTGTCTGGTTTGTATTTAATACATGATGCTGATCACTGAGGTGAGTTTTTGTGACAGACAATATGTATAATTGGTTCTCGAGTAATTTTTGAATATATAACAATCCAACATTTACGTAATTTGCAGATTATAGTAGGTGGGGTCAGTGGTTTCAGTTGTCCCACACTAAAGACAAATTATTTGGCATTCAGTACAGTATAGAGAAATGTTTTCAGTGTAAATCAGTTGACAACTTAAAAAAAGTGAGGAAACCAGTTGCCTTAAAATTATTAAGTAAATAAACCATGTGTAATTGAAAAAATTAAAGTTGGCATTCAATAAAAGTGAACCAAAAAGATTCACTTTATGTGCGTGTATGCATATGTTCATGTAGTTTTGCCACCTTTTTGAGACCGCTAGTGAGTCTAGAGGCCATTTTGTCAGCATCTGGACAGCTAAAGTTAAAAATCAGAGACCACAATTTGTTTTCATTGGACAGAAAATGTTTATTTCTCCATTCAAAGAATTTAAAGAAAGGTGATCACTGGAAAAACAAGTCAACATAAAAGAAGAGTGGGAAAGGGGGAGGAAAAGCAATGCTTCAGCAGACTTTCTGAAAATCATAAGCTAAATGCATTTGTCCTTTTAAATCTGACTAAAATTCTTTAAACAAAAAGAAATCAAAAGTAAAAAAAAAAACTTTTAAAGTCTAAAAAAATCTTTGTGCATGTGCACAAAATAAAATATATTAAACAAAACTATATTAACACAAACTTAAAATGTTAAATGAAAAAGTAAAAAAAAAAGTAAAAAAAAAGTAAAAAAAAAAAAAAAAAAGATACCACGGCCTTGGAGGAACACAGGTTCTGCTTGGCAGCATTTTTGTTATTACAGTAACTGGAGCAAATGCACTAATCATTTAGAAACTGAGGCTTCTTCTCCAAATTCTAAATCCTTAACAGCATGATTGTAAAATAGGACCACACCATTTTCAATAATATCCACTTTGCATTTACACTTTTCTTTTTTTTTTATTTAAGGTTAAACTTCAGTTTTCTTTAATCAAATGTTAAAGTAGGTCACATCCCATTTTAAACAAAGTTTGTTTTTTTTAAATCTTTGAAATACAGTCTAAATGTTGGAATATAGGCTTTTACAAAAAAATGAAAAAAAAAAAAAAAAAAACAACCCTAAAGGGTGGAGCAGCTTACAAAAAAAATGTATACATTTTAAAAATGAGATTGTCAGAGCTAGTGTTTAATGATGAGAGAAGAAACCTTAAGATGCAACTGACTTTTCATAGAGACGAACATGCATATTGCTTTAAAGGCATTTAAAGGACAACAGCTTAAGCATGATCAAAACAACTAAAGAGAAGGGACAAAAAAATAGATTTGGGAACCCTTTCCTAAACCCCATCAACAGAGCAATGCACTTCCAATTACATGATACTTAAAATCAAATAACATTTTTCTATTTTATTTTTACTCCTGATAACCTATACTGCACATTTTCACACAATTCATCAGTCCGTCTAAAAGAACAATTGCATATCGTGTAGGAGAATCTTACCACATTACATGCTATAACACAGGCTAGCTCTCTTTGCTAAAAGTATACCCAGTGTTAAATCGAAGCTCATTAAAGAAACCGCTTTATCACTCATGTTAGATTGTCCCTACACAAGCCAAGCATTCTTACTCATAACTTCAATAGCTCCCCATCTTATGAGGGGGAACCTGACAGTCCGACTCCTTAGAGAAAGTGCTTATCAATAACGCCTGTAACTAAAGTTCCTTAAGAATTATAGTTATTTAACTCCCTATCATTTATTTTAAAAGCAGCGGAGGCAAAACACTCAATCTCTACAGTGAATTCTTGGTGCAAGGTTTCTTAGATCAATCTTTACATGTGATGTTCGCAACACGAAAAGGAATAATGCTTAAATAGATCGCATCGATCAAACCGGAAAAAGATTACTTGTTAGTTACTTTGTAAAGAAACCTCATTGCCCTTCTTGCCATGCGTTTTAGATGAACCAAGAAAAAGAAAACAAAACCGAGTATCCGCTTAATGAAACATCACGTGAACATCGGAAAATCAGCAACTCCATTATGGTTCTTACAGGCTAAAGCAGAATTATCAATGCATTAATAGCAGTTTGTTCATGGAATGAAAATATAGCTCAATGTAATGTGCCGCCGCGGAAAGAAATTAAGCAGGCAGAAAATACGGAAATACGTACTTATGTCATAATGATTGCATGCTTTTGTCATTAGCAAACACGTGTTAAACGATTACCAGCAAAACTAAGAACTTTTATAGTGAAAGTGCACCCAAAAATGAACATTTGCATAAAACACAAAAGTGGATAATGACTACGGCATTTAAAAAAAGGTATAAGAATACACAATAAAAGTTAGTAAGGTTTAAGTACATCTTGTGTTAAATAATTGAGGAACATTTTCAGTCAATAACTAAATTTCAGCCTGTTGCTCACGCATTGCATGGCTTCAGAAACATTGCCTGTTTCTCAAACACTGCATAACTACTCTTAAATGCTAACATTTGTCCTATTTGGAGATATAATCCACTTTTTTGTTTTAAGCAAAAGATTGTGCTAACCAACGTCGCACAGATTTTGAGTAACAAAAGGATGAAAACTTTTCATTTTTGGGTGATCTATCTCAAAGAAAACCTCATTTTTGTTCAGGCAGTTTGCCTTAAGCATGTATGCCGCTCGTTGCATTTTTCATGTGTGTGCGTGTGTGTGTGTGTGTGTGCTTTTGGCATCTAGCTGAGAAGCCATGCTTTGCTAAGGCTGGACTACTGAATGGCGTCGTTTTGTCCAATAAGCAGCTGGTGAATCTTGCCTGAACGATCCCTCCCTCCCGATCAAGATCCCTGAGCTTCAGGTTTCATTCCCGTTATGAGCGAGTAAGAAGCCAAAGTGTGACAATAAAATGGTTGATTTCACATTAACTCTATCAAATCCTCTTTCACTACATGAAGCAGGATCACAACAGATCGCAAACCGTCACACGTCTTTGGCTCCAACAGCAGGTAGTTCCCACAAACAGACAGTAACCCTCCCGCAGATTTGACCTGCAAGTAAAGAAAAAGGTGGCGCGATGTTTCTCCAGCATGATTTCGAAATGTTACTTTATCACTGAGGTTATTCTCACCTAATAGTAGAATCTCATGTCAGCAGGGGCGGCATCTACACACCATAACAGGCTGAAAGTCTCTCCTTCAGCTGTGGTGGAAACTGTTCTGAGAACTGCTGCCAGTTATCCTCGCCAACCTGATCCTTGAAGCCGTGCAAAATCTAGAGAGAGTATGGGCAAATGATGTTAACACGTAGTGCTTCTATCTCGGCCAACTGTAAACACAACAAATCAAAGTTTTAGTTCCTGAAGAAGCGCATTCGTACCTTGTAGAACATGTCCCTCAAATCGTCTTTTGGAGTTACCCAGGAGGCCACAGCATCACAGAAAAAGATGAAGTCCTGTGTCAAAGCAAATAAAAAAAACTTTATGAAAGCCAAACTGAAATATTTAGACCAGGGGTGTCCAAACTTTTTTTTTTTTTTTTTAAGTCCTTCCTTACTTCCTTCCTTGATTAATCGCATTTTTCTGTGATTAATCACGATTAAAAACACTCACGTTTTTATACATTTTTCATATAATAATTTCACAGTTACGCTCCAAATTAATTTAAAAAACAACATAAAGACAGCATATTTTAAATACTTGTTTAATGGCATCTTTACGACTTATGACTGGTTTTGTGATCCAGGGTCACATGTGTCACATTACTATAACAATATTTAAGACGCACGTAATATTGCTGCAGAAATAATCAAGGTTTTGGGGTGATTTATGATCTATTGAAGTAATGAATGCATTCATTTCGTTTTATTAAATTATAAACTCAATCATTAAATTTAAAATTATCCCCATTTGGACAATGGATTTGGTTTCCCCCTCACCTGTACGACTCCTCCCGGATTTACCCCAATCATTATGCAAATGCCTCTGAAGGCGGAGTCTTTCTCTTCATTGTCCCGAATGTTTCTAAGTGACGTGCACCTAGGTAATAAAAAAAGGGATGTTAATGGAGAGGTTCGTTAGACTCTATAGTTTAAGACGCATGAAAACAGACATACATAAGATGCACTCAATGGTTCAATCAACGTCTTACCATGGGCGAATGAACTGTGGCAACATGGGGGCAACTTCCTGTGGACACACGTATCCCAGTCGACCAATCGTAATGGCTGTTTCAAAAGCACAAAAAAGGGACATGAGCGCGTCTTCAAGTTTCAAGCTAAAAATCGGCACCAGTCAAAGCCACACAAATCAGAAGAACAGTTTCTACAGGTAATTCAGGATTCGAATGTCTGTTTTAGAGTTCATCATATATTCAGTGTGATTTTAATGCAGTGATTGTGTGAATTGTTCGTGCTGGATCTAATCACCTGTGTTCTCCAGTAGAGTTTTGGGTGTATTAGGTCGGTTGATGATCTCCACGAGGTTATTGAGAACCAAGGCCACAAAAGGCTGCATCTCCGTACCTGGAAAAACGCCAGACAAATTAAATGTAAGATTAATGATAAAAGCAGATTGATGTGGCCCATTGCCTAAAAAAAATTATCTGACAGATGGATTCATTGCTTAATTAACTGCTAGATGGAGAGTCACAATCTGGAGAGTAACAAACCCATTTCAAAAGCATTTCCCTTGCAAATGAATAAAAATCAAAAATCCGCACAATGCCGACAGTGAGTGAGCAATACCATCTAAAAAACAAAACTTTGTATGGCTGCCCAAAACACAGGACAGATATCGGATTTGCAGAATCACAATGCATTACATGTCATTCAGAGAAAATAACTGCACCGCAGTGAATATTGTGTATATGGGTGGGAGTTGTGTGCGCACAAACACTCACCCATCTGAATAGCAATCTCTCCGATGGCCCACGTGGCATTGTTGCACACAGATATGAACTCGGGGTTGAGATTGACACCCAGGACAGGCATGAACTCAGCTGGAGAGGGTAAACGGACAACAATGACAAACTGACCAGCACAACACACACACACAAGCAACAGCTAGCATGAGAAACCGGCTCTCCAATTGTCAGGTTTACTCAGTATGTCAAAGAACACAACTCACCGACGCATGGCTTCACGTGAAGGAAACACGCCTTCGTCAAGTCCCCTAGGAGAGCGAACGAACTCTGTCGCACTTCTGGCATGGTGTCCTTTAATTATATGACAAATAAACCAGTTAGGCATCGTTCACACAGCACACAATTAGCATTTCTATTAAAGGGATACTCCACTTTTTTTGGAAATAGGCTCATTTTACAACTCCCCCAGAGTTAAACAGTTGAGTTTTACCGTTTTCGAATCCATTCAGCCGAACTCTGGGTCTGGCGGTACCACTTTTAGCATAGATCATTGAATCAGACAGTTTCATTGAATTCTTGATTACGCAGGAATGAGAGTATAGTTCCTAGCCATATCAGCCTAGAAAATCGCAACTTTTCATTTTCCGTCGGTCTTAGTACACGATGTAACTACAGAAGAGTCAAGTTTTAAATAGGAAAAATATCGAAACTCTTTGGTCATTTTTTTGAGAGAGACGCTAATGGTCCTGTCCGATTCAATGATCTATGCTAAGCTATGCTAAAAGTGGTACCGCCAGACCCGGAGATCGGCTGAATGGATTCGAAAACGGTAAAACTCAACTGTTTAACTCTGGGGGAGTTGTAAAATGAGCCTATTTCCAAAAAAAGTGGAGTATCCCTTTAAGTTATTTATATATACCATTGTACTAGAGCGCTGCCTTTGTACGTTTGACTGAATTGTTTGCTTGTATTTATTTCCTATTGTATAAACTTCTTACACTTTATACTTATACTTTTATAATAGCTATTATTGCTCATTAAAACTGACATCTAACAATAAGACAGGGGTTTTTTTTTATGTCGCATTTCATTTTATTATACATATAGTCAAGATAAGATTATGTGTGCACACAATTTTTAAAAAGAAAAATGAAAAGAGAAAGGGTTGTGTTGTGTCACATTTTATTTTATTATACATATAGCGAAGATAATCAGAGTATGTGTGTACATATTGCCTAAACCACAATAATGTTTCTTTTTTTTTATGACAACGAAAAGAGGCAGGGTTGCGTTTTATATTTTGTATTGTTATAAATATGCAGAGATAATGTGGTGTTTTATATCATATTTTGTTTTATTGTATGCAGTGAGGATAACCGTAGCCAAGGCGAGGTGAGTGACGTTATCAAGTACGCTGCTGTTTCCTTTTGCAGAATTACCAGACTTTCGTCCTCGGGAGTTACGAACTTGTCAAGTCCAAACTACCAAACTTTGCATACTTGGTTTTGAGAAACGCCTAAGGATTTGATCATGCTGTAAAGTGTAAGAATCACAAGGCAGTTAGCGCCCTCTGCAGGATCTTGTTACAATACATAAATACATTGATTGTTTATATTATGTATATTACATTATGTATTTTTACAGTGTGGTTTAATAAAACCACATGATTACTAATAATATTTATATGCAATATTTGCAAGTGTGTATTATATACAGTGTTTGTATCACAGGGCTGTCACTTTTGTGAAAAAATCCTGTTCGATTTTTGAGACATAAGTGTTCATTGAATCGATTGTAAAATCGATTTTCCATGTCTAAAGACGTTTCCATATTAAACGCCAAATATGGGCAAATCCACGGACAACTAACAGGCATTAGGACGAACGTAAAGAGGGTGCTTGAGACGCGCACAAGTCAGCAAATATTCCTGATGATTTATTGGCGTGAAGTTTCGTGCACAATGACAAACAGGAGTGCAACATTCTCGAAAAACAATAAGCTGAGTGGACTGCCATAACATGAAAAACATCACTGCAGGCTTCAACATAGCTGTGTTTACGATTAGAAATGTCAAACAAATTTCACCTGCATAGGCGATTGTAGACGCGTAGCCCGAATCTGTATCTGTTTGCATGAGACTGTCTGCATACCGGCAGAATTCAGTTTTGTTGTAAAAAGAGACACATTATGCAGAAGTATAATTTGCTGTTATGTGTTTGTCAGAGCCTGCAGTTGCTGTGTGACCCGCGTTCGCTGTGGGCGTATCGTGACGAGCTGGACGCGCTCCGAGAGAAGACCGTTAAAATCGATTCCCTATTTTCATTTTCGAAACTTGCGTTGGTTGGTCCGATCGATTTTGCAATCGATTTTCGAACATAAAGTAACAGCCCTATTGTATCATTGAGATACTATTGGTTTTTGTCAATATTTTGAATTAGATTTTAATTTTATATTCTTTATTTTAACTGTAATTTTAGTTTAAGTTTTGTTGTGTTTGTCATTTTCTATCTTTATAATTTTAATTATTTTTTGTTTATTATGTTTAGTTTATTCAGTTTCAGGTATTTTAGCACTTGAGGATAAACTAAACCAGACTGTAAGACCACTAAACCGATTTGAGTTGGGCTCATCCCAACTGATTTAACCGTACCTGCATGCACTGGAAGAGCAGGGTCATGATGTTGCTGCGGGTGACCAGCTGTTCTACATGAGCCCCGAGTCCCTCGGCCAGACCGCTGAGCAGATCAAGGGCCACAATCATGAAGTCTTTATCAGGGGACTCATACTGGTCAGGCTGCTGGTTATACATCTACAACAAGAACAGGACAAACAGATGTAGGGAATAAACTAAAGACAACATGCTATGGTGTTCATTCTCAAACAAGCGTGCATGTCGACTGACCATGGCTTGAGCGAGGTTCTTCTGGACCAGGGTGACACAGCGCTGGTAAACTGGTTCACAGTAAGGCAGGAAACCACTCTGCAGTGCTGTGGCCACTGAAGACAGACACTACAAGGAAAAAGGGGCAAACTCTTGAGACATTTCTGTCTTTGAAGTATGAATATCACACAATCCAAAAGGGCAGAAGTACTTTACCTCCAACAAGGGGAACAGATCTTTGTCTTCATCTTTTAACTCATTCCATTTCTGAATCAGAGGGGGCATGAGCTTTTGGATGTATTCCTGCTCAACAACAAAAAAAAGGCACAATTAATTAAAGACGAAAACGTTCAAGAATCACGTTCATGCTCAAAATGAACACGATCTTACCGGCTGGTTAAGATGGTGTCCGACAGAGTCAGCAAGGGTTCCGATGGCATCATAGAGGATCAACAAGTTCTTATGCTGGTACTTGCCGAAGGCAAACACCAGTGTGTCCAGAATGAAGCTCAAGTAGGGAACCAGCTCTGTACAGGCCTCCTCTTCCAGGGTCGCAAATGCGCTGATGGAAAGAAAAAGGATCTGCATTAGCTCAACGTGCCGACATCTTCAGAAACACATTTCCTATCTGAAAGGTGACTGGTTAAAGATATTTCAGCAGGGAAATGTCTGGTTTGATGCGTTTAAGAGGATTTTAGGCACTTTCTTGCTCTTGAGGTTGGGAGGCTGACTGGCCAACCAGATAAACCAGCGGAACTCAATCTTTGCCAGACGAGGTGACGAGCTATACCATTGTAAACCAGAAACTGACCTTAGGGGCCATTCACACAGAATGCGTTTTTGGTCACTAAAACACGTCATACTTAAGGTCAGGATTAGGATACTTGTTATGAAACTAAAATTTCAATTCCTCTTGCGCATCCAAAGCGCTCTTACAGAAAATATGATTAAATGTGATCAAGCGCAAAATCTATGTTCAAATGCTTGTGTGACAGGTGAAAACATGTGAGTAAATGCAAAATTAGCATTTTTTGATGAACCAACCATTTACAATTTGGCAATAGTCATTTTGACACGCTTTCTTGCGATTAGAACTGCAAATGATCGCCTGAAGAGGATACGTGCACTGGAACTCATGGTGATTTAAATCAAGTTTGTGCTTTCACTTTATCACATTTACTTTAGTATTACTTTAGAAGTATGATTATTCAAAGCGTTTTAGATTGTTTATTTTTATATAGTGCATTAAGAGCGAGTCTGTGTAAGAGATCCAAATAATGCCTGCTTAGATAAAAGCATGCGCTTCAGTGATACTATATATGTTGAATATAATGTATAATGCTGCAATGGGGGAATAATAATATTATAATAATTAGGGCTGTGAAACGATTAATCGCATCCAAAATAAAATAAATGTGTGTGTACTGTGCATAATTATTTTGTATATGTATGTATGTATGTATGCATGCATGTATGTAGAACACAAACTTTTATGTGAGAACAAACTTTTATTTTGGATGCGATTAATCGCGATTAATCGTTTCACAGCCCTATAACAACTAATAATAAATAGTAAAAAAAAAACAACGTATTTTGGCTTAAAATATCAAGATCGTATCGTGATTTGTATCGAATTGTGACACGAGTTTATGGTTACACCCCTAGCAGACATGGTTGGATAGTCATTTATGAGTTGGTCTGGATGGAGTAACTGTATGTTCTTCAACAGCGGGTCAAACACACCTGCAGGCGGCCTCTTGAACCCTCTTGTTGCTGTCAAGGATGCGTTTGAGCAGCTCGGTCATGAGGGGTTTGAGGTAGGAGTCGGGTGGCTGGCTGACCACCCAGTGTGCATAGCGACTCAGAGTCCAGCAGGCGATGGAGCGGACAAGTGCTTTCTTATCACAGAGACACTGGATCAGGTGAGGAATTAACTCAGGCAGGTACAGCACCATATCCTGCATACAGCCTGGGGACGAGAGAGAGAACAGGGTCAGAACAGTCATTCTTCCATTCAAATATTTTTGCAGAGCATACACTACAGTTCAAAAGTTTGAGGTCAGAAATATATCTTATATATATATATATACACACACACATATATACATACATATATATATATATATATATATATATATATATATATTTGTATTTTTGCTGTCAATTTGGATATTACATAGAAGTGGTGTGCATGTTCATCCATTTTACATTTAGCCTTTTTACAGATTTGCTATGAATAAAAGATTTGCCAATTAACTTTTACATTTGGCCAAAGTGACTAGATTAAATTGCCACAAATTTTTGTGCGCAAAAATGACCAAATTGCAACTTGAATTAAATATGCTACACTATCACATGACCTCACTATATTGCAAATTACTGTTAAAAAAATAATTCATAGTCTAAAACAGTGGGCAGTACACAACACATATAGAATTTAGTAAGCTGTATTATAGCATTCAAGTCAGAACAAAGTCAAGGTTTAGTAGAAAGAGGGTTACATTTTACACATCCTCATCCAGTGGACTATACCTTCAGCTATGGCTCCAAGCACCAGGATACCAGACTCCTTACTGACCCAGTCCGGGTGGAACAGCAGTTCCTTCAGCACAGGGAGCAGGTGGGGCAGCAACTCATCCCGAAACACATTTGCCAGGACATCAAGGGCAGCTGCCGAACACTTACCTACAGAGCAAATGAACAGGGTTAGACCTCTTGGATTTCTCCAAGCACCAATCTAACTGCAAGCTTTGTGGATCAGACAGTATGAGTAATGAAACATCACTGACAATCATGACATTTATGAGTGTAATCATCTCCACAGAAAACACCAAGTATGTGATATTTGCTTAAATTGGCAATATTTCCAATACAGGTTGGTTTCTCATTTAAAACACTTACGCAGATTCCAGTCGGAAAGACTGTCGTCATCGTCGTCATCATCGTCATCACTGTCCTCTCCTTCCTCCGCTTCATCACCTTCGTGGCGAAGGGTGACCGTACGAGACTTGTGAAAGCGAGGCTTTATGTCCTGCTCGTTGTCCGGCACGGCCTCGTCTTCCTCCACATCACCCTAAACAGGAAGTAGAAAGTCACCATGTGATGAAACACAGCTGGTCAATTCTGGACAGCAATGATTGAGTGTCAAAGGCCTTGGGTCAGACAGTATGAATACTTGAAAATCATGGAGAAAATCACGAATAATGATATAATCATACCCAAGGACAGACTGATGTAGAACTTCTTATGATTATGAAGCAAAGTAACTTACCTTTAACAAAATGATGTCAATCTCAGAGTACTTCATCCCGTTCACCAGAACAGGAACTAGTCTAAGGGAGATTAAAGACAGGAAGTCAAAATTAGTAATCAAGATACTTGAGGTATAAGACGGATGTGAAGAAGTCAAGAGCATCTCTGACAATAAAGCAAACATGAGATAATCTCTATTGCAACATACAGGAAGTTCAAATGCTAGAACTTGTATAGAAATAGAACAATAGAAATGTGCCAACTGGTTGAGATTCTGCTATATTGTTTATGCTGCAGCTATTTTAAATGTATAAAATGTCTATTTTTTTTCATTAAATGATTTTTATACAATTAATACATTAAAAAAAATACCAGTTGATCACAGCTATTTTAATTATCTTAAATTAATAATAATAATTTATTAAAAACAATAATGATGATAATTTGTTTATAATTATTATTATTATTATTATTATTATTATTATTACAATAAAACAATACAAATGGTTCCAACTTGTTCAGATTCTCCTATACTGTTTGATCTGCAGCTATTTTAATTGTCTAAAATGTCAAAAAAAAATATTTACCACTGCATTTTATTAAAAAACTTTTTTTTTTTTTTTTTTTAAATAAAAAAAAATCCTGTGCCACCTGGAAATAAGTCACTACAGAAGTTAAACTGGCTGCTAATGTCTGACTAAGTTTTATGTTGACCAGGCATCATTTGGATCATCAAATGGTCAAGGTTTGGCTGGTTATGATCCAGTTAGCCCCTGCTGGTAGATGTGCTAACTACACCAACTGGCTGCAATTAGTTCCTTTTCTTGATTGACACAGATTCAAACGCAGCCATGCATTTCAACAGATTAAAATTTAAAGAATTTGTAAATGTACCAAGCTTTAGTCACAATGTATAGCTTTATTCCTTCAATTAAACAAAAAAGTTTTACCCGGATTATCCAACTTTTGAGTTCACAAAAAGCATAAATTTTTTTCCTCGTCTTGTGCATTTCACGTCACGTTGTGCGGTTGACATCTGAAGCAAATGCACTTACTGCATGACTCTTCCAAGGAAAGAGAAAAGTCACTTACTGTGCAAGGTGTCCAGAGAGGGCATCCTTACAGATGGGCTGCTCAGCCAGCGTAAGCCAGAACTCACAGGCCTCCAGAGACACGTTCTCATCCGGGTCCTGTGTGCGCTGCAGCATGTACTGCGGGAACAGTCGACATCATCAGCATCTCTGATGGGTCAACATGTACACCACTTCTGGGTCATCAAGTTCTTCTTACCTCAACGATGCTGCGCATGTGAGGGATGAGTCGGTCAACTCGCACCTCCAGCAGCATGACCAGAGCCCTGCACACGTTCTTCCGCACCTCCGAGTCCTCGTCTGCGGCCAGCGCAAACAGACTCTGGATAAACAGCCCAGGAGGAAAACAGATTAAAACACAGATTACAGTATAGCGTATTCAGGTGGTAATTGTTTCACATGGGGGCGAAAGGTCATTTTGACATTTACAGGTGCTAGACAGTGATTTTATTGCAGACAGAATCCAAAATGTCTGTTTTTCTCCCACCACCTGTTGTATTTTCTTATTATTAAATAAAACATGAGTCTATTAACTGTATAAGCAATAACAGACTGACAATAGCTGACTGATGTCATGAGCAGCATTATTCTCATGTTCGTAGGATCACAGAAATTGCTTCTGCACCTTGAATAAATGAATGCATGCAAATCTGAATGAACTATGAGAAATAATTACTGTCCACATAGGGTGTATAATGTTAAAGGGGTGGTATAATGGCCTTTTCACAAGATGTAAAATAAGTCTCTGATGTCCCCAGAGTGTGTATGTGACGTTTTAGCTCAAAATACCCCACAGATATTTTTATATAGCATGTTCAAATTTTCACTTTTTGAGGGTGAGCAAAAACACAGTTTTTGAGCGTGTCCCTTTAAAAGCAAATGAGCTGCTTCTCCCGGCACAGAGGGCGGAGCTTCAATTACCTCCATATGACATGTACTAAAATATTCAAAAACTTTTAGCTTAAGCTTAAAACTTTTATGTTCAAACCGGAGTCAGACAATAGTAGAGACTCGAAGAATTTCTGAATGGTTAGTTGATGAATGTATGTAGCTATGAGTAGTTATCTTCTAGTCATTGATTAGCATATGCTGTCATGATAATCTTTAAATCGTGTTCAGGGGGCGGGGTTTATGGAAATGTTAGGGTTAGTGATGTCACTAACCCGGGAGGAATGCCGTGTAGTCCCTATCAGCCGTTTGTTGTAGTCCTCAAAAAGCAATTTCTTTAAAAGCAAATATCTCCCTTTGCTTTGAACTTTGAGCGTTGTAACTTTGCAGATGTTGTTCATGCTCAAACAGCAGCATTACACACTAACTAAAGTAAGAAAAGTGAAATCATAATCAACCACCCCTTTAATAAAATGATTATTAAATCCAGCATGCTTACCTCAATAAAGGTGTCAATGTTGTCCATCAGGGCTTGCGCTCTTCCAATGATAAACTGATTCACACATGCAATAGCATGAGATCTGCAGAACCACATGAACGACCATTAGATTCCAAGAAATATGCCAAAGTTTTATTCAAGAACAGAATTCGGGACATGAAAAGTATCCCCATCGTTCCCTTGACTGACCTGATCTTGGGGCTGCAGTGTTTGAAGAACTGCAGGAACTTGGGAATCATGATGTTGAGGGGTCGGTTCAGAGCGTCACTGTCCAGGAGCTCGGACGAGTCCTCGCAGATCTTCTGCAGAGCTCCAAACGAGCCCTGTGTGCGTGAATGAGAACAAACTAAGATACAACTCACACTTGTGGGGAACATTTCTGGATCTGATCCAGGAAGCATCACAACCACTTTGCCCGTGTCTTGCATCATTTCCAAACACATTTGCATAAGAGAATGTGCAAGACAAAATAGAAGAGGAAAAGCAGGATAAATGAGCAAGAGGAACATATCGTTCCAAAACCATAAGATGCTTTCGTTCATCTTCAAAACACAAATTAAGATATTTTCAATGACATTTAAGAGAGCCTTTCAGAACCTGTAGAAAAGACATCAACTGATTATCCATTGGTTTCACAGACATGGCTTAAGCTAGTCCAGACTAAAATGGATTTTTGACCGAAAGCAACTTGCACTGATGCACAGCAGTAATGTTTTTTCTAAGGCACGTTTATAAAAGCTAATTAAATGCCCTAATTGAAAGAAGGCCTTAATCTAAGCCCCGTCTGTGAAACCAGGCCTGAAAGTATTAGCGTTTCTGTATCCTGAGTTAGTTTGAGGCTGGATACTCTTACTCGTTTTCTACAGCCTAAGAAAGTGTGGAGAACTTTGTCTTCAGTGAACTCTGTCAAATGATTGAACTTCAACTTTGACTCCAGGCCTTCATTGAGCATATTGGCCTATTTGTGTGGGTAACTAATTCCCCTATGATCAAAAAATGAACGAAGAGCGGTTTAATCCAAGTCTTCCAAAGAGACACGATTGCTTTATATGATCCAGTTTATATGGTCATGTTCATGGCGAGAGTCAGGTATAGTTATTCAAAAATAAAAATTATTTTTTTCTAAAAACCTTGAGACTAAGTCTGGATTTACTTGGTTAAGAACCTTTTCAAAATTATCAACAGAATAAACAAATTCTCAAAGGGGGAGACGTATTACAGTCCAGCAAAATGTTAAATGGACAGTGGATTCTTTGTTCACATTTAAACATTGATCAGTAAACATACACAGAACACTCAAATATGGTAAGCGGAAGCTCAACCGTACTTGCTAGAGGCGCGGGAACAAAACGTGATGGCGTGAGAATAAACCTCACTGGTTCTCAAGCAAGCGTGCCTGAGCTTCCATTTACCAAATCTGAATACACCATGTACATTTGCTGATCAATGATTATATGTGAATAAAAGCCTAAATAAAATCTGTTCATTATATAAAGCGATCATGTCTCTTCAGAAGACCGCTCAATTCAAACGGATTTCTTTTACAATCTCTTTATGAAGCTTCAGAGTTGTGGGTGAATATTCTTTCAACGGACGGACAGAAATCCCTCAGATCTCATTCCGACATCTTTTGAGTTCTGAAGATGAACCTTAAAGGTTTGGAACATCATGAGGGTGTGTAAATGACAGAATCAACATTTTTTTGGTGAACTATCCCTTTAAGGCAGCTAGGAAGAGCGCAGAGGCAAGGCACAGACCTCGCAGATGTTGTAGTCCTCTGAGTTGAGCATGTTGCACAGCTGGGGCAGCAACTCCGGCCATGTCTGCAACTCCCCTTTGGTGGAAATCGTTGTAATTAGGATACCTGAAAACAGAAAGAACAAGAATCACATTTCCTAATACTGAGAGCATACTAGCAACAGAATGATATGATAACTGCTAGCTGTAGGGATGCGCAAAAAAAAAAGTTATTCACGTTGTTGACCGAAATTTTTTTTTTAAAAAATTAAAAAAAATTGTGAAATCTTAAATTTAAGCATCACAATATTATAATGTGCAGTAAGAAAAAGTAATACTCGTTCTGATATTTGCTAAAGATAATGTTGTTTTTAAAAAAATAAAGTGCAATTTCCAGTCAATAACATTTGAGTTCGTGTAGATGCTTGACTTACTCTAGAGCGCGCGGAGAGACTCACCGATAGTGGCGCGGATGAGAGGGGAAGGGTCTCCGATGTTGTTTAAACATTCCTGCTTGATGAAGTGTGCGACTCCAGGAGGGAAGTTCTGATAGTGCACCTTCACGTTGTTCTTCAGTATCAGACCGCTGAGGGATCGAGTGGGCTCATCTGTGGAGTGTGAAGAAAGGCAACAGACATTTATATTATTATAGTCGCATATAAACCTTATGGAACAACACACACGTGTAATATGAGAACATGCAATACGGTGAGCTTTACGCAAAAATAAACCCAGACACCAACCTTCAGTTTTCAGCCTCGTCAGGACGAAGATGAGATAGTTGTTGAAATCAGGAAACTGATTCAGCTGCTCTAGTTTCTGAGAGAAAAGTTTAAGAATATTATATATATATATATATATATATATATATATATATATATTTACAGTTACTGTAATAATAGCTGCAGTTCAACATGCACATTGACACCATTTTAGAAAAACAGGTGAAGTATATTTCATCTATATTATGACAATATATTTAACAATTAGCAGAAAGGTCCCATTAGTTAATGCATTAACTAACATGAATTAACAATGAGCAATACATTTGTTACAGTATTTATTAATCTTTGCTAACATTAGGTAATAAAATACAACTGTTCATTGTCAGTTCATGTCAACTCAGGTCCCCTAAAAAATTAACAGATACAACTTTTGATTTTAATAATGTATTAGTGAATGTTGAAATTACCATTACATTAAAACATGCTTTTAGAAGTAGTTTTGATTGCTATTTAGCATGTTAACTAATGTAGTTAACTAACTAATGATAACAAATGGAACCTTATTGTAAAGTGTTACCAAGATTTTTCTATTTAACTTCACTGTGCTAATATAAAAGACCCACAGCCGATAGTTATGACAATATTTTTGGCCCATTTTAAATCAGGTATCCAAACATTATTGTACATCGAAAAAAAGTTTGATAACGGTTTAGTGCTTTTGAAATCTGGCAGACTAAGTTTACAGTTCACAAATGAATAAATAAGGGTGTAATGTTACATAATGATATCAATATGTTCGAACTAATACCTCTGTCAGACTTATGAATAATTTAAAGTGCCCCTAATATGCTTTTTCGGATATTACCTTTCATGTAGTGTGTAATATTGCGGTTTGTGAATATGAAAGGTCTGCACAAGTTTCAAATCCAGGAAAGAGCATTTCATCATTTTATTTGAGAAAAACTCAAAGGTCTTCACTAAAAGCAGTCAAAATAAAAGTTTGGTTTAACTTGAAGAAATAATGACAGAACTACATTACTATTGTAAAATTCCATTTCAACATTACTTAAGGAATTTCATTTTTTGCCCATGTTTTAATTTAGTAAATCTCTGCTGTGCAGCACTTAGAATAAAAGCATTATAAAAGCATATGCATTCACTTGATTACCACTGTTTTTGAAAATATATTTGTATTAAATCATAAAAAATAAAAAAAATCTGAAGAAAATACATGTTATAGGATTGTATTATTCTTACATTTTTTATAATAAATGATCAATGATACAAATAAGTTGTTAATCTAATCCTAAATCAATTACTACATTTAATTGATTAGACATGTTTTTGATTACTGAAATTTGAATAAACAAAACATACAAATGGTTTCAAGTTTGTTATAATCAAGTATAGAGAGACTGAATCCTTTATTGAACCGTTTCAGATATTGTGAAAAAAGAGGTGATGCAGCAAGTAACTTGGATGCATGTAAACCTATTGTAGGAGACCTTCAAAACAGCATAATAGAGGCACTTTAATAAAAATACTACAAATTCTTAGTATCAGTATGGTCATCACCACCACCCATATATCGTGGATCCCTTGAGTTGTGTGAATGGCAGTAAACAGAGAGTTGTGTTGATGAGGATACCTGCTGCACAGCTCTCTGTGTGGCTGTGTTTGGAGATTGGGAGTCTCTCAGGAGCTGCAGGACCTGCTGGAGGCCTTGTTCATCCGGCTGCCACTCCATCCTGCAGACGAACCACGAAAGACAATTACAAATCCTTCATGCTTTCACAAAATACTTCCTCCTGTGAAACCATTGCAACACCAAAACAACTTTTTTGCGGTTTGTTAACTTCCGTAGACCAATTTATCCACAACTACGACCAGCGCATTACATATAATGTTGATGAGGACAAGGGAAGGCATGGAGAAATATACAATATCAGTATATATGATTAAAGCTAAAGGCCTTTTACACATCCTGCAAGTGTTTCAAACCTGCAAAACTGTGTTTAGCTTCATCTCTGCATCAGTGATTGAATATGACGCGTTTTAAGACAGGTTAAACCAAAAAATTGAACTACAAGAAATTAGAATGTTGCATGTTAAAGTTAATTAGCGATAAAAGATCACAAATCCAGATACACAATTATATTAAACAAAAAAAATACTGTAAAAGACAATAGTATCCAATGTAATAAAATATCCAGGTATGTTTTGATTTCATCTCAATTTCAGATTTTAAAAAAGTATTTTTGTTTTTCAGTCCACATTCACTACTTTGTGTGTGCATATGCGCATATATATATATATATATATATATATATATATATATATATATATATATATATATATATATATATATAAAACACACACAACATATTTAACAATCAATTTAAAAAAAAACACTTTACATAAAACCCTTGGCTTTTATTTTGAAATACATTTTCAAAATGAATGCATTTTATGATTAGCCCAAAATAAGGGTTTAAATATATTCAACATGTATAATCTATTCCACATTTAATCTATTTACATTTTTAGGACGAATCTTTTCTCTATTTTGTGATCTCAGAACTAATGTATGCGTGTAGTTTATAATAGAGAAAATTATAAATGCACGTAGTATATAAAATAATACTTGAATACTGGAAAAAATATCTGGCTAAAATTGTTAACAAACATCTGACTTGAGATATTTTGAAGAAAAAAGCGTGAAGAATCAGGAAATGCACATGGTCGTCCCTGCATACCGAGGCCTTGTCTTTCTTTCACCCCATGCAAGAGTAGCTCAAAACCTCAGGCACGACCCACATTAATACGCGATAGAAAAACCCTTATAAGACGACCAATACAAAAACAAAAACATCACGCGAAACTTCAAATATTAAAGCAACAGGTAAAGACTATCTAATCCCAGTTAAGTAGCATTATACACATGATACATAAGTGTATATCTTTAGTAACGTTACACGATCTAGCGAGCACACTCGATCTAATCCACGTTACCAACTATTATTGTGTTAAACTCCATATACATTACAGTACATAGACACTGTAAACATCAGACTCGAGCGTGTTCACTTACACATGCCGCGTGCGGAGGCCTATTGATCAGCTCGTGCAGCGTGGAGCTCGCGCTCGTCTCGCGCAATGGCACTTTCAAACACTTCCGCAGGACGAGCGCTACAACGAGGAAATGACGACGAGGGTTCGGTCAACGCAACACTGTAGCCAGTTTCAAATAAACGGAATCTGCGAGGGATTTTTTAGCAAACAGAAATATTTGAATGGTTGCATTTATGCGGTGTTTGTTTCAGTTTGGATACGTGCTACTCTGATTATGATTTTTATTAGCAACTAAATTGGATTATCTGCAGACTAATGATTTTATATAACCCCTTAATAATTTCTAAGTATTTTTTTTTAATTTTGTGTCGTGTTTAATTTGTATGTCTACGCACTTAAAATAAAAATATTAAACTTTTTTGTTTATTAAACTTTTCCTAAATACACATTCAATATGCAACAAGTGCGCTCATATAATTGAACCATATAAATGAATTCACAAACTCACAACGGCAAGAAAATAAAATTAAACAGATTATGGTTAAACATTAAGGACAAACAAAAATATTTACAACTATAACAAGACTTCCAAAAAGAAAAGGATCAAATACACTTTGCCGAGATTTAGGATCGTGACGTCATGGGAACATGTCGGCGCCCGGAGAGAGAAGTACACCGATACACGTTTAAGCTAATAAAATGCATGAGTAAGGCAAGGTTGTGAAGAAGATTTAAGTTTTGTGGGTGCGCAACTGCGCATGCGTCATTTTGTCGTCCGATCAAGAGCTGTAGTGCGATTTGTTTGATTTGGCAGTGAACGATCTTATATGCTTTCTTGTTTTACTCTTTTACTCTTATTTTACCATTTCTAAGTCATGTTTACTCGTGTTTAATGCAGGAAGAGCCAAACCCAACCCCTTTAAATGGCCAGAATTGGTTGGCTCCTGCACACATTTGCACTATTGACCTTAATATTTCTGACTTCTGTACTTCATATCCTGGTGCACAAAGATGTTGTTTCATTAGCCTTTTCACCATCAAAATTATGGCGACATAGTTCAAATATCTCACACAGGAGCGTTCAATCCCAGAACAACTTCAGCAATAATCTTCACTTATCTGCTGATCCCAGGACTCACACTAGTTCTGTTAGAGATCAGTGTAGCATAGCTCTGGAGAGCCGCATCGACTGTGGCCGTGACAGATCTTTGAGTCGGGCCGATTGTGAGGGCAGAGGATGCTGCTATGTGCCTCTACCTCAGTCTGGATCAAGAGGACCACCATGGTGTTTCTACCCAGTCCGTTATCCAGGGTACAAAATGGGGCCCTTGTTGCCCACAGAGAGGGGCCAAAGGGCCACGCTGACCCGTTCTGCACCCTCATACCTGCCCCGGGACATCCCCACATTGCAGCTAGATGTGATGGCCGAGTCTGTGGGTCGTCTTCACCTCACCGTGAGCACTTCTTTCAGTCTTTTCAATTACAAAAAGTTCAATTACAAATCAGATATTGTAGGTTTTGGAGGAATTTAAAACAGTCACATGATTTTTCCTTGAATTCTTGGAAATATAAACTCTTGGATCAGTCATGTCTGAAATGATTAATTAAATCTATTAGTATTTAATTACATGACTTTTGCCCTGATTTTTAGTCTGGAATAGTTGACAGTAGCTTTTATCATTATTATTATTATTATTATTATTATCATCATCAGGAGTACATATAGCCAAACATGTCAGGGGTATGTAGAAAGAAAAGAGAAAAGAAATTATAGAAAAACATTGTAGGCTACATCTTAAACAATTGCATAGTTAATTTCTTCAAGATTTACCTTTATATATTGTTTCCAAATACATTTTAATGTCAGTTTTAAATTGTCCTAAAATATTCATTTTTCAGACCATTTGACTTTATGGATATAATAACTAGCAAATATAATTATTAAATAAAAAAATGAATACTAGATATGTATCACCATCCAATGAGAACCACATTAACATCACATCAGCTTCCACAAAGTTAACAACATCTTTTTGTAAATATTTTTGTAATTCTCTCCAATAATAGGTAACTTTGGACATTCCTAAAATAAATGACAAATTATTTTAGGGGTCTTTATAAAAAACACAGACATTCCCACATTAACTTTAAAGTGTGTAATAGTGTATGATGGCATAGACTCTTATTTTTAGCTTCAAACTATGACTCCATCCAGTCGCAGATGATCAGAAATGTTCGATATTTTGAGACGATTTTAAAACACTTATTTTAAAATTTTCTTTCCCTTATACACCCAGTCATTTAGTGTACGATTCCCGTTTTTCTCTGTAACCATTTACAAAATCTGCAAGTGTATGATGCCTAGTGTTTGAAAACCTGTTCAGATTTTAAGTCATGTAGTGTATTCCAGCCTTTAGATGACCTAATCTTACTTTATCTTGCTGGCTTCACTTTGCCACAGCTGAAAGATCCAGCATCTCAACGATACGAGGTCCCCTTTGTGACGTCCAAATCCAGGGGCCACAAAGACACACAAAACCCCCTCTATGATGTTGACTTCCAACCAGATCCGTTTGGGTGTATTGTACGGCGAAAATCCAATGGCCGTGTTCTGTAAGTGTGCTTCCATTTTTCTTTTCTTGTATTGTATGTTTTCTGCTTACAACAAATGCATTGTATTTTCCCCCCTAGTTTGAATACTACAATAGGCCCCCTCCTGTTTGCGGATCAGTATCTACAGCTCTCCACCAGCATGGCTTCCTCCGTGATCTCTGGACTGGGTGAACATTACACCCCCATCACGCTGGACCTCAACTGGAGCTCTGTTTCATTATGGAACAGAGACATGGCACCACATGTAAGACTTTCACATCATTTCACATTCCCTTTTGTTCACAGCTGTACTTAATGTTTCATATGGCCCTTTGTAGAGAAGTGCCAACCTGTATGGCTCCCACCCTTTCTTCCTAGTCCAAGAAGGTGATGGACAGGCACATGGAGTCTTTCTTCTCAACAGCAACACAATGGGTACAGTGTTTTGTTGTCTGAATTGGCTTCTTCCAATTTTGGCTTTCACTAAAAGTGTTAAAATTTGACAATTGTAGAAGTGTTTATGCAGCCCTCTCCAGCACTGACATGGGTGACCGTCGGAGGAATACTGGACTTCTACATCTTCTTAGGCCCCAGTCCTCAGAGTGTGATACAGCAGTACCATGAGGTTATAGGTATTTAACAATAGACAGTCCACATGCTGTATTAGAATTGTCGTTTACCCACAGTGTAACTTATTGTGTTGTGTCTTTGAGGTTATCCTATGATGCCACCCTACTGGTCACTGGGCTTCCACCTCTGTCGCTGGGGTTATACGTCCACCAACGTCACAAGAACAGTGGTTCAGCTCATGCGCCAGGCCAAGATCCCTCTAGTATGTCAAGAAAATAAATAATGGCTGTGTTTGGAAGATACTGCATACTGAACAGTATATACCAGTGGTTCTCAACCGGGGGGGCCACAGCATACTTCTAAGTGGACCTCAAGATTACCTGATAAAATTATTCAAGTCTAGACTTGGAAAAGCCATGCAAATTAATACAATCTTAAAGGGATAGTTCACTTTGAAATTAAATTTTGGTATGTTTTAGCTTACCTCAAGGGCATCCAAGATGTAGGTGTCTTTTTTTCCGCAGTAGTTTCAATTTTGATATTTTTAGGTCAAACCGTTCTTGTCTGTCAGTCGTATAATGCAGGTCTATGGTCACTGTCTCAAAGAGCAAGTCCAAATTAAAACAATTCCCCATCGTCCAAATTAAACAATTCCCCATCGTAAGTACACATTGATGGCCTAAGACACGAAACGAGCGGTTTGTGTGAGAAAACGAACAGTATTTATATCGTTTTTAACTCTTATACACAGCCACGTCCAAGTGATCTGATCTGACGTGTATGCAGACTGGTGCATAGATATATACACTAGATGTCGCCTTGTCTACGGCAGTTCATTGGAATGAGTGTCTTTAAGGCGACATCTAGTGTATATATATCTATGTACCAGTCTGCGTACACGTCACACACCAGGATGCGCGCGCGCCCTCAGATCACTTGGACGTGGCTGTGTATAAGAGGTAAAAACGATATAAATACTGTCCGTTTTCTCACATAAACCGCTCGTTTCGTGTCTTAGGCCATCAATGTGTACTTACGATGGGGAATTGTTTTAATTTGGACTCTGTGCATGCTCTTTGAGGTAGTGACCATAGACCTGCATTATATGACTGACAGACAAGAACGGTTTGACCTAAAAATATCAAAATTGAAACTACTGCGGAAAAAAGACACCTACATCTTGGATGCCTTTGAGGTGAGCTAAAACATACCAAAATTTAATTTCAAAGTGAACTATCCCTTTAAAACTACATTTATAATGAATATTATGACAGCGGGGGGCCTTGGAGTCAAAAAGGTTTGAGGAAAAAAAAGGTTTGAGAACTATTGGTATATATTGTGTGCTCACTGCTATATTTTAAGAAGTACTTTAATACAAACTGTTGTATGCTATATTGTTGTCATATGACAATATCACCCAGTTATCGTCTCTAAACCTTTTTTTTTATCCAATGTTGTGTAAAATTGTTGTTCATATTGCTTCTGGTTTGTTCATCATACTAGAAATGGAAGGTTAAGTTGAGTACATTGCATTGTGGGATACAGTACCCAGTTTGATATGCTCTGTTAAAGTTAACATATGTGGTTTGAAATTAGTAAAATGTTGACATAATAATTATTCACACAGTGTATGAATTATAACATAGTATAGTATACTGCACATTGCAGATGTAGTACTGTAGTACCGTTGGTCATCCAGATATTCCAGATTATGCAGCATACATACTGTAAAAATGTAAAGTAGTATGGTAGTATGCCATTTTGAAAAGAAGGAGAAAATAAATATATATATATATACTGCATAGAGAGAGAACCAAGTAACCAAGCAAGTTTTATATGATCATTTAAATAACCTTCAATTAACTTCTTTAGGATGTACAGTGGAATGACCTTGATTATGCGGACCAAAGAAGAGTGTTTACCTTTGATCCACAACGGTTTGGAGATCTGCCCCAGATGGTTGAAGAGCTCCATCAGCTGGGCATGAAGTATGTGCTCATTCTGGTACGTGGATAATATTCTGTGATGGAGATTCTTTCATCCTTATTTGAACTTCATAGCGTGATGCTTGTGTGTTAAAATGTCAGTGATGTCAGTATCTTTTCTATACTATATATATACACACACATTCACTGGCCACTTTATTAGGTACACCTAAGTTGCTTTTGTCTTCAGAACTGTCTTAATGCTTTCTGGAGTAGATTCAACATTGTGCTGGAAACATTCCTCAGGGATTTTGGTCCATATTGTCATGTGGCATCACACAGTTGCTGCAGATTTATCGTCTGCTCATCCATCATACGAATCTCCCATTCCTTCACATCCCAAAGCTGCTCTATTGCACTGAGATCTGGTGACTGTAGAGGCCACTGAGTTTAGTGAACTCACTGTCATGTTCAAGAAACCAGTTTAAGATGATTTGTGCTTTGTGACATTGAGAGTTATCCTGCTGGAAGTGGCCATCAGAAGATGATACAGTGTGGTCATAAAGGGATGGAGATGGTCAGCAACAATACTCAGGTAGGCTGTGGCGTTTAAATGATGCTCAATTGGTACTAAAGGCCAAAAGTGTGCCAAGAAAATGTCTAACACACCATTACACCAGCAGCAGCCTGAACCACTAATACAAGGCAGGATGGATCCATGGCATGCTTTCATGTTGTTTACGCCAAATTCTGATCCTACCATCTGAATGTCTCAGCAGAAATCCAGACTCATCAGATCAGGCAACATTTTTCCAATCTTCTATTGTCCATTTTTGGTGAGTCAGTGTGAATTGTAGCCTCAGTTTCCAGTTCTCAGCTGACAGGAGTCTCACCGGTGTGTCTTCTGCTGCTGTAGCTCATCTTCTTCAAGGTTCGATGTGTTGTGCGTTCAGAGATGCTCTTCTGCAGACCTCTGTAACGAGTGCTTATTTGTGTTACTGTTATTTCAGTTACCTTTCTATCAGCTTGAACCAGTCTGGCCATTCTCCTCTGACCTCTGGCATTAACAAGACATTTAAGTCTGCCGCTCAATGGATATTTTCTCTTTTTCAGACTATTCTCTGTAAACCCAAGAGATGGTTGTGCGTGAAAATCCCAGTAGATCATCAGTTTCTGAAACACTAAGACCAACCCGTCTCCCACCAACAACCAGGCCACATTAAAGTCACTTATATCACCTTTCTTCCCCATTCTGATGCTCAGTATGAACTTCAACAGATCGTCTTGACCATGTCTACACGCCTAAATAAATGCATTGAGTTGCCACCATGTGATTGGCTGATTAGATATTTTCATTATCAAGTAGTTGTACCTAATAAAGGTGCCAGTGAGTATACATACATGCACCAAAAAAGCACATTAGTCACAGTACACAAATAAGCACATCAGTGTCGAATAGCATGTGGTCTTGTGTTAGGATCCAGGCATCAGCAGTACGAGTCCTCCTGGTTCATACAAACCCTTTGATGACGGGCTGAAGAGGGGAGTGTTCATCACCAACTCCACTGGACAGATCCTAATTGGGAAGGTTAGCGCCACACATGGAATATTACCCTCACTAAAAGTTTGTCGTGATAATGTCATATACAAGATGTATTTTCTTTCTGCACCACTGTATTATTAATAGTATTATAGTCAAGATAGAATATGGTGGGGAGTATAAAGATTTTGCATGTCTTTATAACCAGGTATGGCCAGGTCTAACTGCATTCCCAGATTTCACCAATCCTACAACACAGGACTGGTGGATGGACTGTATCAGAGCCTTTCACAACAAGGTACCTGTGGATGGACTCTGGATAGTAAGTACTTACAGAGTAAACTATAAATAAACATTCACAGGGTAAATAAACATAAATAAACATTCGACAAAACATGAATGTATGAATTTAAAGGGGCCACACGCTTTTTTTCCCTTTAAATCCTGAATTATGTTATATAAAAAAAAATTGTAGTGTACCTTTAAGATCTCTAAATGTAACTGACATATTTAATCAAAATAAATCAAAAGGGCAGGGGATTTTGTTTTATATTATATTATATTATAATAGAATGTTATAATTATACTATATAAGTTGTTTTTAGCAACTTTAGTAATTTGACCACTTTTGCCTTTGATTTCATTTAAAAAAGTGAACAAATTTACCTGAATTAAATACACACATATATAACTTAAGGTCTGTTCACACTAAGAATGATAACTATATAGATAAATACAACTATATTCGCGTCCACACGAACAGACAATATCGTTCTGCGGTTTTGTCGTCTGCCGCTTTAAATGCTCGAGCTCTTTAAAGCAGAAAGGATTTTGATTGGCTGTTAATGTTTGTCAAAGTTTTTATCGTTCGGAAGGAGTCAGCTGGAAAAAAATCGCTCTAAAAGTGATTCCAACAATATTGTTTCTCTGTGCCGTTATCGTTATACTGGTGTGTGAACTCTACTATTTAATATTTTGAACAATTTTTACAACTAGATCTTTATCATTATCTTTATAGTTATTGTTCTTGGTGTGATCTGGCCTTTATAGATAACTTTTACATTTCTTTTGAAATTCTGCTTACAGGACATGAATGAGCCATCAAATTTTGTCCAGGGATCTGTGGATGGATGTCCTGACTCTGACTTGGAGAAACCTCCTTATACTCCAGGTAAGAACAGTAAAGTCTTAATATACTCTCTTGTAAAATGACTATCGCTGTTTTTATGTGACCTGCATGAAGAGATCTGTCTGGGTTTCCAGGTGTAATAGGATGTCAGTTAAACTCAGGAACTGTGTGTATGTCCGCTCAGCAGTATCTGTCCAATCATTACAATCTGCACAATCTTTACGGGCTGACCGAGGCCATCGCCACCCACAGGTCAGAGAAATGCCTCTTCCATTCATACAAACAGTAAAAGAAAAAGTTCATTGGCGAACAGATCCATTTGATATGGTTCGACGTTATTACCAACTTTCCACTCATTTGTATTTCAGGGCATTGTTGAAAGTAAAGGGCACTCGTCCATTTGTCCTATCCCGGTCGTCTTTTCCAGGACTGGGCCGTTTCTCTGCACACTGGACAGGAGATGTGCAGAGTGACTGGGAGCAAATGCGCTTTTCAATACCTGGTGAGAGAGAAAGATCATAAACATATGCTAATTTATGGTTACAAAGAGGATAAAGCAAGTTTTGCTTAGTCCTGGCCCTGCGAGTGCTTGCCAACATCCACATATGCTAACATACATCATTCACAATGCATACATAAGCTGAGAAGTAACATGTACATGTCTTGTCTTCATTTTTTGTTCCTAATACTTGAAAAGCATGATTTGTTCCCGCTGTTGGTTTATTGCTGTGTTTGTGTTTGTGTGTGTGTGTGTGTGTACCAGCTGTGCTCCTGTTTGGACTCTATGGCATTCCCTTTGTGGGGGCTGATGTATGTGGATTTGGTGGAGACACTACTGAAGAACTGTGTGTGCGCTGGACACAACTCGGAGCCTTTTACCCTTTCATGAGAAACCATAACGACAAACCCAATGCTGTGAGATATCGGTCAACAATTTACAGTCATCTAGAAGAAAGAAAAAAAAATCATATATATATATAGTATTTGTAAGTCGCTTTGGATAAAGGTGTCTGCTAAATGACTAAATGTAAATATATATATATATATATATACTACCGAGCAAAAGCTTGGAAACAATTAACTGGAATTTAGATCATGTGACACTGAAGACTGGAGTAATGGCTGCTGAAAATTCAGCTTTTCCATCACAGGAATAAATTAGGCTAAACACCGCCATATTATTATTTTCAGTGTGTGAGATTGTTCTGTTTTGTTGTTGCACGAGCTCTTAAAGCAGCTCATTTGCATTTAAAGGGACACACAAAAAAACGGCGCATTTTTGCTTACCCCCAAAAAGTGGCAATTTTAACATGATCTGTGATTTATAGTTATTTATTTATATTATTCATGAGCATTTTGAGCTAAAACTTCACATACACATTCTGGGGACATTAGAAACTTGTTTTACATCTTGTAAAAAGGGGCATAATAGGTCCCCTTTAATGCTTACAAACCTTTGACCAGTACTGTATATATAAATATATATAAATATATATATGTGTATATATATATATATATATATAATTTTCACAATTTTCTTTTTTAAATTTTGAAATAAAAATGTAAAAATGTCAATAATTTTACATTATTAGTAATATATGAATATTTCTTCTCATATTTCATACTCTCAGCCCCAAGAGCCATATGTATTTAGCCAGCAAGCCCAAGATGCCATGAGGACTGTGACTACACTGCGATACTCTCTCCTGCCCTTCCTCTACACACTGTTCCATCACGCGCACATCTCCGCCAGCACCGTGGCGCGCTCCCTCTTCCTTGAGTACAGTACACACACTCATTCTAGCTCAATATCTCAGCGATGACCTCTTCTCTGAGATTGCTCATTTCTTTTAGGTTCCCCACTGATCCAAATTGCCAGACCATTGACAGGCAGTTCCTGTGGGGGAGTTCACTGCTTATCAGTCCGGTCCTGGAACAGGGAGCAGTGGAGGTGACGGCTTATCTCCCCCTGGGGACTTGGTACAGTCTGCACAATGTAAGCCTTCGTCTTATACTATATACATTCACTACCAGTCAAAAGTTTGGAAAAAATGATATTTGTTAATGTTTTTGAAAGAAGCCTCTAATGCTCACCAAGGCTGCATTTATTTGATAAAAAAAACAGTAAAAAATGTATATTGTGAAATATGATTACAATTTAAAAGAACAGTTTTCTATTATTTATATATTTTTTATTTTTTTATTATTCCTGTGATGTAAGAAATGTTTCTTCATCATCAAACCATCATATTAGAATGATTTCTGAAGGAAACTAACCAATTACCATAGAATTAAATGGGTTGGTTTTTTTTACCTTCTAAGTAAACACTGTCTTTTTTACCCTTTTTTTGCATAGCCTGCTTCACATTGTGATACGTTTACAAAGTTATTATGGTATAATGTAATTCAAAGACATATGATATGATGCCTTTAAGGTAAATGAGACTGAATTGACTGACGAGACTGGTTTTCTCATAGGGGCAAGCATATTACAGTAAAGGGCAATACATTTTGTTTCCTGCCGCTTTGGACACCATTAACATTCAAGTGAGAGAGGGGAGCATCATCCCGCAGCAGGTGGTGTAAAGACTAGATCTAAGAACAATCATAATATCTCATTTATGCTGTGTAGCAAGTGAACTATTGCTATTTCTTCTTCGTTTCCCAGGTTCCCGCTTTGACCACTACAGCATCTCGCAGAAACCCTTTCACTCTGATTGTGGCACTGTCTGCAGAAAATTGGGCCAAAGGGGATCTTTTCTGGGATGATGGGGAAAGTCTGGACACTTTTGAGAGGGGAGATTACTCATATGTTCTCTTCTTTGCTGAAGAGGTACAAAATAGCGTGCATTTTGCTTGCATGTTGAATTGAATGGTTTTGATGAGGATTTTTCTATTGAACATCTGTTTCCCATTGTTATTCTGTGTTGGAGCAGTCCAAAATGAATTGCTTTAGTAGGCAGTAAAATAAAAATTAAAAATCATCAAGTGCTGTTATTGCTATGAACAGATTGTATAGTCTATGTGCAATTTATAAAAATTAAGACAACTAGAACTCAAGTTGAATTTCAACATACAAACTGATTATAGTAGAATACTCAAAAAATATGGTCGATATGTGCATTAATTTGAAATGTAATGTTTTATTCCCCTGTAGTCTTATGTGGTCAGTAAGCCAGTCAAATTAAACAGATCTCTCGATCATTTGGTCCTCGGGGAAGTGCGTGTGTTCGGAGTTCAGACTCAACCAACAGCAGTGTGGGCCAACGGGCAAAAGGTTCATGACTTCTCGTACAGCACAGACACCAAGGTATGCATCAACTTCTGAGGTGTAGTTTTGTGTTAGTCTACCTATTTTGGTTTACTTCTACTCCTGTTTTAGTATGTACAAATCATGGTGATTAATATGTATTTCATATTTAATTTAATGGACCTTTTTCACAGACACAATTCCACAGTTATCAACATCACAAATCTAGAAAAGATCTTTATATTTCCATTTTTTTATGGTATAAAGATGGGTCTCAAATAGGCTATACTTTATAATCAAACTTTCATAACATTGTAATTTTAATTACCTCATCTGAATCGCACAGCTTGTGCAAACATATCCACATGGCTATGATAAAATGCTTTCTAACCTCTGCTTTCACGCTGCTGTCTTTTTTGTTGTGTGTTTATTTTGTTATTGAGAGCAAAGCTCGCAACACATATTTACATAATCATCTAAAAATCGCTCTCAGCAGCGTGGACTAGGTCTGGATGTTCGTTAACAGTATAACGC
Organism: Abramis brama; assembly: GCF_963993115.1. Lineage (NCBI taxonomy): Eukaryota > Metazoa > Chordata > Actinopteri > Cypriniformes > Leuciscidae > Abramis > Abramis brama. The sequence goes on along the minus strand of NC_139963.1, from coordinate 19,943,435 downwards.
TGCAAAGGTATTTCATAAAACTTATTTTTACTTCTAAACAAAGAATGAATGTATATCATGGCATTGAATCACGTTCAGAGACTGATATGAGCATGAGCAATAAGCTGCTGGCTGCACTTCACTTAACGGCCACCAGTGTCGCCAATTGACTTGTTGTACAAATATCTGTGTTTCTACAACGACTGAGGGAGTGGTGGCAGATTTCCCTTCGTTCTCTCTTCTGACGGCTGTGTAATCAGTCTCTCTATATTTTTTCCTTCCTTTGGAAAGTCGTGGAAACACTATCATGGATCTTTATGATTGTAATGTGGAACAAATGGGAATACAAACATTATATTTACTGTTTTCTTCCATTTAATTACCACTAAGTTTACCCAACTTTGACCACTTCTGCTTGTGTGCGTGTGTGTGTGTGTGTGTGTGTGTGTGTGTGTTGCAGGTTCTTACAGTGTCTGGACTGGACTTACCCATGGCAGCCATGTTCACCGTACAGTGGAGCTGATGACAAATCTCTGCTTTGTAAATGTTCTGTGCTTGGGATTTGTTGAATGTGAATTGCTTTGGTCTTCCAAATGCCTAAATGTAATAATGTTCATCATGTCATTTTTGTTAAAAATAAATGTTTATTAAATGTTCTTAATGCTTTTATTGTTGTGTGACAGTGATAGGTATAATCAGAATAATAAAAATTCCCATGACTCTAGATCATAATAATAATTTTACCTATTTATTTTAAATGTCAGCGAAATAATAATATAAAGAATTGTTATTGTTGGTGGTGGTGGTGTTTATTATTATTATAAATGTTGTTAAGATACAAATAGCTAAATACATTGGTTATTGAATAAAATATTTTAAATTTAAGCTTAGGTTAGTAATTATATTATAAAATAACATATAATATTATAAAATTAAAATTAGGCTAAGGGATTTGACACTGCAATTATTATTATTTTTCTATTCTTACAATTTGTCAGTGGATAAGTTCTTTTTTTTTCTTCTTTTTTTTTTAAATGATCCATATGCGGTTAATTTTTTACACTTTTATAAATGCTAATCATAGCACTTTACCCAAGTTGTGTTTTCTGTGCTCATCATGATAACTGCAGGACCAGTGTCCTGCCGCGAGCGTTGCGTTCAGAGGAAGCGCAGTGTCGTCCCGGAAGCAACGGAATGTCGGTGGGCGGGGCTTCAGTCTGTCGTCACCGGCGGCGTGCGGAGTGAAGAGTGTCACCAATAAACATACGCGTCATTCAGTGTAGCCTGGATCTTTAATGCATGAGCCGGACGCGCCACTTCTGACATGGACGTGTAGCGACGGTTGTAATCGTTTCTGGTACTGAAGGTAAGACCGCAGCGTGTATGATTTTCGATTACAAATTCCTCCTTACGGCTGTCATTATTGGAAGTAGTTTAGTTAGCGTCCCATATGGGGTACAGCAGTGCATATGTGTCTGTTATAGCAGATATAACGGGACCCCATCGCGACTTCCATCTGAAATGAGCCCTCGTATGCGATATGTGATCCTGAGTGGGACGAAAGGGCTTGTCCATTAAAATACAATATTGATACTGGTCAATCACTCTGATCAACCTGCTGATACAGGCCTGAACACGATCAATGTGAACACATGTATGTTCTTACTATGTGTCTGATTATGTAGTTTTTTAATATATATCTTGATGTATTATTTATCTACTGCAGCCTACTGCTTTTTTATTTTTTGCTGAAGACTTGTAACTTTGTTCTTTGACATTGGGATTAATATGCCTTTGCCCCCAATAAATTATATTATGACATTTAAAGGCACTTCTAAAGGAAATTAAATTCTGTCATGTTATTCCAAACCCATATAGTTTTATTTTATTCTGTAGAGCACGAAAAGAGGTCCAACTTTACATTAGTTGCCTTTAACGATTATGTATTCGCATAAAAAATAAATAAATAATTGTTCAATATAATGTGCTTGCGTTGTATTGAGAAACACTTTTGCTGCTATTGAGGTGGGATACAGGTGAGATTAGGGACAAGTTTGGGGATAAGGTTAGGTTTAAGGGTGGGTTATGGGAAGGGTCAACGTGATTACAGATGTATTTACACAAAATAATTACAGCTGTAATTACATGTAGGTATAATGTAAATGTATTTAAAATGTACATGAATCTGCACAGTAAGTGCATTGTATCAAATTATTAATTTAAATGTTGCATAGTAGTCAAAGACACTTAATATAAAGTGGGTCCCAAAAAGGAGATGTTTTCAAGAATGTTCTGCTCTACTTCATATAAAGCATATAGGATCAGGGGCTGTCAAGCTCAACAAAAAGAAAGAAAAAAAAAAAAAGACTAAAATGCACCATAAAAATAGCCATGTGAACAGGAACAGACACTTTTTTTTTCACTAAAAAACTAAAACTAAAACTAATAATTCACTAACAAACCAAGTCAAATACAAGCAAGGGGTTAATTTGACAGCTTTTTGGCACCTTCAATTCAAGAAAGATAAATATTGTTTGAAAAAATGTGTTCGGCTTTAAGGTTTTGTCCTTTTATCTCCATTTAGTTAACAAATGTTATGCTGCTAAAGGTAACTCCCATCTGATATCATCATTTTGTGAAATTATGAAATAAAATACAACCAGATGTGCTGCCATTTCCATGGAAGCTTGTTTCCACCACAGAATAACAACAACAAAAAAAGTTATTTAACTTTTTATCTTACAATTCAGAATTTTTTTTCTCACAATTTTGAGTTTTTTTCCCCCCTCAGAATTATGAAATATAAACTCAAAATTGCAAGGAGTTATGTTAACATGCGTTATTTTAACTGAGACAAAAAGTCCACATTTTGAGATATAAGCTCACGATTGCAGGAAAAACAAGCTAGAATTGTGAAATAAAGTCCCAATTGCCATTTTGATTGCCATTTTAATTTTTTATTCAGTGGCGAAAACAAAACAAAATCTGAATTGCGAGATCTAAACGGGCAATTACGAGTTTATAACTTCCTGTTGCAAGAAATAAACTCACAATTGTGAGTCAGAAAAAAGTTCGAATTGTGAGATAAAAAGTCTCAATTACTTTTTTTATTATTATTTCTGTGGCGAAAACCAAAAAAATCTGAATTACAAAATGTTAACTCACAAGTCCGAGAAAAAAGTCAGAGTTGCGGGATGTAAACTGGCAATTACGAGTTTAAAACTTGCAGTTGCGAGATATAAACTGCTTATATATAAACTGAATATACAGTGAGGAAAATAAGTATTTGAACACCCTGCTATTTTGCAAGTTCTCCCACTTAGAAATCATGGAGGGGTCTGAAATTGTCATCGTAGGTGCATGTCCACTGTGAGAGACATAATCAAAAAAAAAAAAATCCAGAAATCACAATGTATGATTTTTTAACTATTTATTTGTATGATACAGCTGCAAATAAGTATTTGAACACCTGAGAAAATCAATGTTAATATTTGGTACAGTAGCCTTTGTTTGCAATTACAGAGGTCAAACGTTTCCTGTAGTTTTTCACCAGGTTTGCACACACTGCAGGAGGGATTTTGGCCCACTCCTCCACACAGATCTTCTCTAGATCAGTCAGGTTTCTGGGCTGTCGCTGAGAAACACGGAGTTTGAGCTCCCTCCAAAGATTCTCTATTGGGTTTAGGTCTGGAGACTGGCTAGGCCACGCCAGAACCTTGAGATGCTTCTTACAGAGCCACTGCTTGGTTATCCTGGCTGTGTGCTTCGGGTCATTGTCATGTTGGAAGACCCAGCCTCGACCCATCTTCAATGCTCTAACTGAGGGAAGGAGGTTGTTCCCCAAAATCTCGCAATACATGGCCCCGGTCATCCTCTCCTTAATACAGTGCAGTCGCCCTGTCCCATGTGCAGAAAAACACCCCCAAAGCATGATGCTACCACCCCCATGCTTCACAGTAGGGATGGTGTTCTTGGGATGGTACTCATCATTCTTCTTCCTCCAAACACGTTTAGTGGAATTATGACCAAAAAGTTATATTTTGGTCTCATCTGACCACATGACTTTCTCCCATGACTCCTCTGGATCATCCAAATGGTCATTGGCAAACTTGAGACGGGCCTTGACATGTGCTGGTTTAAGCAGGGGAACCTTCCATGCCATGCATGATTTCAAACCATGACGTCTTAGTGTATTACCAACAGTAACCTTGGAAACGGTGGTCCCAGCTCTTTTCAGGTCATTGACCTGCTCCTCTCGTGTAGTTCTGGGCTGATTTCTCACCTTTCTTAGGATCATTGAGACCCCACGAGGTGAGATCTTGCATGGAGCCCCAGTCCGAGGGAGATTGACAGTCATGTTTAGCTTCTTCCATTTTCTAATGATTGCTCCAACAGTGGATTTTTTTTCACCAAGCTGCTTGGCAATTTCCCCGTAGCCATTTCCAGCCTTGTGGAGGTGTACAATTTTGTCTCTAGTGTCTTTGGACAGCTCTTTGGTCTTGGCCATGTTAGTAGTTGGATTCTTACTGATTGTATGGGGTGGACAGGTGTCTTTATGCAGCTAACGACCTCAAACAGGTGCATCTAATTTAGGATAATAAATGGAGTGGAGGTGGACATTTTAAAGGCAGACTAACAGGTCTTTGAGGGTCAGAATTCTAGCTGATAGACAGGTGTTCAAATACTTATTTGCAGCTGTATCATACAAATAAATAGTTAAAAAATCATACATTGTGATTTCTGGATTTTTTTTTTTTTAGATTATGTCTCTCACAGTGGACATGCACCTACGATGACAATTTCAGACCCCTCCATGATTTCTAAGTGGGAGAACTTGCAAAATAGCAGGGTGTTCAAATACTTATTTTCCTCACTGTAGAATTGCAAGGTGTTAACGTGCAATAGCGAGATGTTAACTGAGACCAAAACTCTAAATTGTGAGAAAACAAGTCAAAACGGTGAGATAATTACCTTATCATTATTTTATTTTTTTTGTGGCGGAAACAAAAAATCTTAATTGCGAAATGTAAACGCAAAATCACTTATTGAGCACAAGGTATTTTTAATAAATCTCTCACAATTCTGACTTTTTTCTCTGAATTGTGAGAGATTTATTAAAAATAGCTTGTGCTCAATAAGTGTTATGTCATATCTTGCCTAGTGCAATCATTGAATCATTACAATGGTCATTCATCAGATTTTCATAAATCTTTGGAATAACATGAGGGAATTTTCCTTTTTGGGTGAGCTATGATTTCTTTAGGAATATTATTGTGCATTTCATTTGATCTGATTTGAAAGCAAGACACCAAATGAACTTCTGTGTAGATTCTGAAGTGCATTCCTGGTGACTCTGTTGTATGGAGCTTGAGATTGCAGCAGTGCTGACAGCTCCGAAGAGAAACAACTGCTTCTACTAGTGGCACTCTCTTCTTAGTACACTCATGATACTAGTGCACAATCCCTTTCTCCTGATTTGGCCTGCATGTCTGGTAGTCCAGTGCCATGATGTGGCATGTTTATTCACTGTCGTGTGAGTCGTGTTTGCACTGTAATTATAGCCATATGATATGCGGCCATGAATCCACCTGAATAGTTCCTGTAAAAATACAGGATAATTGAACTCAAGTCTTAAGCTTTCTGGACAAACTTGTTCTTTTCCTTAATTTCCCAGAAATTGCCTTATGGTGTGTTCACACTAGTTCGGTTCTCTTGGTTCACTTAGGTATAAAATTATACATTTAGTCCTGGTTCGCATGGAAAAAAGCATGCACACTGTACTTTTTAACACCGAACCTAAAGGTACAAAACAAAATAAATAAGATTAAGGTCACAACCTGATTTAATGACGGATATTTGAGATGGAACATCCAAAACAATGCTGTGTGCTGGGCTAAATGTGCTTGTTGAATGCATGTACATATGGTATTTTTACCAGCTGAGAACTCACAAAAAGCTTGTGAAATGTGTAAAGATCTGCTGCAAGGAAGAGGCGGTTCTGTGCCAAAATGTAATGGGCAACTATGACGAGAAGAACCAGGTGTGCTTGAGCAGTGTGTCCGGTCCAGTTTTTGGTTTGTTTAGATGTCTATGGGCCTGTCCAAATACCCACACTTGCGGTCTTGGCACTTGACCATTTGTCTATTTAGCTACATGACATATTTCCATATTTCCCATGACATATTTGGCCTGCGTTCAAGTGGGCATGAAGACCGCAAGTGTGTAGAACTTTTGATCATCCGATGGGACTATGAACATTTTGGCCGATACCGATAACCGATAATTCTTTATATTTGAAAGCCGATAATCAATATATTGGTCGATAAATCTAAATCCATTTTTTTATATAATTTTTGAGAGCCTGATTACAAAAACAAGAGTCTCATCATTAAAAGCCATGTCCCAAGCACACAATTATAATGTTCTCATTATAATCGAATGTAGTCTTTATATGACGGACTTGCGCTGCACATGTTGCACTGTATTTTCCTTTTGGAAGTGATTTCAATCATATTTCAAGCAACCAAATCCATCATGGCGAACAGTGTGCATCTGAAGTGTCTCAGCTGAAGGGAATAATCCATTATTTATCTGCTTTAATATATCAGCCAAATTTTCTTCTTGGGCCGATAACATTAAAAATGAACGTTACGACCGATACTGATATGGTGTCCGATATATCGTGCATCCCTAGATGGGACACACTTATAGTGTTGTAAAAATGCAAGTGTTTATTTTGATTTTCAATACTTTGCATCAAACTGAATGTCTGGTCAGTAAGTCTCTATGTAACAAGAGGACACAATTTAGTAATTGTGGTGCTTCTAATTAATTGATAAAAAAGCAGTTGCAAAAGTTGTACAAAATATTCATCTTTGCACCAATAAAATGTGCAAAGCTTTATGTTTTGATATCAAATTATATGTAATACCGAATTAATTTAACTTGCAGTCGAATGTTTTTCTCAACGTCTTGCCATTACAAGGCATGTGAGATCCTGAACATGATGCATGATGGGATGCGCTCAGAGGCGGTATTCGAGATAGTGTGAATTGAGGGCACTGAGCTTTAGCGTTTTTAAGACCTGGGACAGTCTTGCACACTTACTTCCTGTTGCGTCTATGCGCTCTCAAGTGTGGGTATTTGGACAAGCCCTTTGGTTGCATTCATATTTCAGTTGACCCGCACCAATGTATATTGGGATATTTAATTTAATTAATCAATCAACAATACTATTGATCAGCATTACCAAACGTGGACATTTTCCACTAGAAACAAGCATTGATGTATTATTTTAATTTAATACTGTGAAGCTGCTTTGATACAATCTGTATTGTGAAAAGCGCTATATAAATAAACTTGACTTGACTTGACTCAATGTTCAGTTGAAATGTGAAAATTTGGGTCTCGGCCCTCTTCCAAACGAGCTCTGGTACGATTTGACTGAAATATGAACGCAGCGACATGGAGCAAAGAAACTTGTCCAAAGGCACACTTGTTTGGTGCGCACCAAGGTTCGAATGGCACTCACACTCATTGAAATGAACCACACTAACAAAGCAATCGCACTAGAGTTTGTTTTAATCGAACCAAACCTGCCAAGTGTGTTGGCAAATTTGTTATTTCGCTTTATCAAGGTTTGAGTTTCTCTCAGGAAGTGTTCTCTGGAGTTTTCAATGGTTGCGTAATGAGTCTCTTCAGCCTATTTTATGGTTCACAATAATTTGCAAAGTTTCTCACCATTAGAAACTATTGTAGCTAGATGAGATTTTAGTTTTTCATATACTTTGGTTTTGTGGCAGGAAGTTGACCTCTAATCAGCACAACTGAGCATTGCCTTTCCGGTAGAGGAAGAGCTGACAGGAAAAAAATGAGATCACAAGACAGAAGAGGAAGATCGAGAAAGTCACAAGTGATGGATGACTCTGAATGTTGCATAATTTGTTTTTGAGCAGGTTTTTTTTTTTTTTTTTTTCAGTTAAAAATATGAATGTATGTTTTAGATGCTTTGAAAGTTTGAATCAAATTTTTAATCGCCTTTTAGTGTTTTTGCAGTGCACTTAAACAGTCCTACGGCAGTACAGATACAATTTTTAAAGTATTTTTACATTTGTGAATAGTGGGTGCTAAGATGTTATTAGTTTTTAGTGCATTGCCATAGGGTTGCTAGATTGTTGCTTACTGACCCAAGTAGTTCTGATCGCTTTTTTGAGGAATTAAAAAAATATTTGAGGAACCATGCATGTCTGTAGCACAAACAGAAGCAGGATTTGGGTTTTTTTTTTGTTTTTTTTACATGTGCAGTAGTGGTAGCTCAAATTATTCAATATAGTCTCTCAGTCTCAGTTAACATGGTCATAAAAATGTATAGTTATGCAAGAATTGGCAGTAGTGTCTAAAGTTTAGGTGAGGCATAGCATTTGGATTTTGAACATTATTAAGACTCTGGCAGTGTCTGGTAAAAAAAAAAAGAAAAGGATAATCAAGTGTTTTATAAAGGTTGTTTTTTCTAATAACATTTGGTAACTTACGCTTCCGTCTGTTGAACAGATAACATGCATGGCTGTAGCTTTGGGTTCCTCCTGTGAGTTGGCACATTTGTGTGTCTGTTTGTTTTAAGGTGTGTCTATGTGTGACTTAGTCTCAACTAACCATGCAGTTTCAAGAAGGTGACATTATTCGTATATTGTTATGATAAGGTCATTAGTATCTTATGGTCTCAAATAATTCAGTACCTACCTAAATTATTCAAAAATTGTTCATGTCGCCTCTGCAGTGCTTGAGTGTTTTTGGTGGTTGCCAAAGTGTTGCTACGTGGTTGTTTTGAGTGTTTAGCACATTGCTATCGCTAAATCCGAAATTCTTCGCTACTATATAGTATGCGAAAAACTATATGTCAAAAGAGTAGTATTACATGTTTCAACAATTCCGAATTCACAGTACTCATAAAAGAGTAGGCAAAAAGTCCCAGGATGACCTACTGTTTCCGGCAAGATTTTGAAGTGTGCATACGATGGACGCTTTACTATCCCGTGAGTGCAGTGACACAACTGACGCTAGTAGATCACGTGACAGTACAACATGGTGGTTGTTGTACGTACGAATTTCATTCATACTACCCATATTAAAACTATATAGAACGCACTTTTTTAAAGGTCTTGCAGTATATTCCCATTCAAAATCAAATGTAGTACAAACTCTTCTATGGTGTTCAAAAGTTACCACCCTCAAGTCTCTATGATATTCTGCTTTCTAAATCGCTTTCATTTTATTGTTCAGCAAGTGAAAAAGTCTGATTGCTTGGAAAATGAACATGCTTGGTTCTCCTTTTGTTGCTCTGTCAGAGGATGGGAGCAGTGAGCGCTCACTGGAGGAGATGTCATTCGGTCGACTCCTGCGACGTGCATCATCCAAAGCCTCGGACCTTTTGACGTTTAACGTGGGCATGGGGGGATCACGGACTGTGCTGGATGGAGAGATCATCTTCTCCAAGAACAATGTGTGTGTGCACCCGGCCGAGCCCCTGCCTGGACTGCCTGAACATCACCCAGGTACCACACACACACACACACACACACACGTAATCTACAGTACACCTGTTTATAAATAATGGTCATATGATCAGTAATGTTTTGCCATCGTATGCCATAATCTTCAGCAAAAGTGTCTTTATGAATTCATTTATAATGAGTTACATTATAGCTGTAAAACATCAGCTTTTTGCAGATATTGTTGAGCCGTGTTTAGATGCAGTATTGTTTAAAAGTTTGGGTCGGTAAGATTTTTTAAAATGTTTTTGAAAGAAGTCTCTCATGCTCACCAAGGCTGCATTTATTTGATCAGACTTACAGTAAAAACTTTAACATTGTGAAAATATTATTACCATTTAAAATAACTGCTTTCTATTCTAATGTATTTTAAACTGTAATTTATTCCTGTGATCAAAGCTGAATTTTCAGCATCATTACTCCTGTCTTCAGTGTCACATGATCCTTCAGAAATCATAATAATATGCTGATTTGGTGCTCAAGAAACATTTCTGATTATTATCAATGTTGAAAACAGTTTTGCTGCTTAATATTTATTGTGGAAACCGGAATACTTTTTTTTTCAGGATTCTTTGATGAATAGTAAGTTCAAAAGAACAGCGTTGGTTTGAAACAGAAATCTTTTGTAACACTGTAAATACTTTTTCTGTCACTTTTGATAAATTTAATGTGTCCTTGCTGAGTAAAAGTAGGCTATTCATAAATAAACAGGAGTGTAAAATTACAGAACCAATTTTGCTTTTCACTGTTAATTGTCACTAATTGTGTCTAATTTAGAAATGTGTTTACAGTATTAATCTAGATAGAATGTAATCTTTTAAATAAAAAAGATATATTTTTGAAAACATGATACATTTGTGAATGTATTTTTGATATCTTTTTGTGTAAGAAAAAAATACATTTTTTCACAGTTACAGATTTCTCTTGTTATTTTGCACTAGACCTATAGATTCAGTCTTTTTTTGCAATTGTATTAATATTTTATTTTTTATATATGAATCTGTAAAAGTGACGCAGTGTTGTTCTGCTTGTGGATGTCTAGTTAACAAGTAGCCTTACTACAACATGCCTCAGATAAAACTCTTTCAGAGATCTGATGCCTCTAATAATCCCAGCGTACCGTGACCCGGCAAGTTGCGTGAAGTCGGCCAATCAGCTTAGAGCCTGCCAGATTGAGGATTTTTCCTTCTTCTTCTGACTGTGTCCTCTTTCAGGTTACCTGTGTGTGCACCTGGAGAAAGACGAGACCCTCGGCTCCACCCTCATCCTCACCTGGGTGCCCAACTCTCGCATCCAGCGGCAGGACGAGGAGGCGCTCCGTTACATCACGCCCGAAAGCTCACCCGTCCGTCGCAACCCCCGACGCCGAGCCCACCGGAGCCACTCTCGCCCGCCGCCCGCCCCTGAGGAAGAGGAGGACGAAGAGCCGCCTTTACAGAACCAGCAGCTTTTGGAAGAGGGCGATGAAGGCTCCTGCGAGCTCTCTGCGGACGAGGTGAGCCGCGACAGCACCCTCGGCTCGGACTCGGACACCTTCTCCTCGCCCTTCTGCCTGTCTCCGGTCAGCGAGGCTCTGGGTGAGAGCAGCAGCTCTGTGTTCCTGGATAATGAGAGCAGGTGAGAAAACATATGCATGCAGAAATAGACAGAACTGATGATAAAGGGTCTGCATTTGTGCTACACAGGGTCATTTCAAGGCTGTAAACGTCATAGATATGGTCATTTGATTTGATTTGATGCTCTTGATGCTGCTCTTTGTTGATGTTAGGATGGAAAAATGTTTTAAAAGTAAAAATTTTAGGCTGGTTTGCTTTGGCGGTCTAACAGCGCTCGTCAATGTCAAAATGATTGAGGCAGCCAATTAATGCATCTGCAATGGCCATCTCAGTCCCAAAACCCTGAACCATATAGAAACTGAGTATGGAGGAATGGTCTCTGATCTCTTGTCAGGTGTTCTCCAAACTCATCAGGCATTATAGGAGAAGACTCAGAGCTGTTATCTTGGAAAAAAGAGGTTGCAAAAAGTATTTAATAAATAATTGTTCCCAATGTGTTTTGAAGAAAAATATTTATTTCATAATGTAATTTTTTTTCCCCCACTTTCAATTCTTTTACTTCAATGAAAGGTTAGATGTTTGCAAATTGTTCTTTATAAAATATCAAAAGGATAAACAATGCAGATTTATTTTTTATAGCCATCTTTGATCAAATTTACCAAGGGGGCAAATAATTCTGACCAGCACTGTGTGTATATATATATAATATATATATATATATGTGTGTGTATATATATATGTGTGTGTGTATATATATATATATATATGTATGTATATATGTATATATATATGTATATAAAACCATTATAATTTGGCAGAAACTGCTATTTGAATTTCTGTCCTGGTGCCTGATAACTTATTTATTATTACGATTATTTATTTGTGATCTTAAATTATAATATATTTTTATCATCTTACCAGACCATGTAACATTTTGAGCTGAAATTGCGTGTGAGGTGTTGAATTGCACCAGGTGTGTTCAGTGGATGTTAGATGTTAGCATGCGTCTGTCATGCTGCTGCAGATCTGTGTGTAGTAAGAGGAGCTGCTCAGAGCTTATTCATAATTCATAGATCTGCTCGGCTTGACTTATTACATTTTTCAGTACAGCATCATGTGTTTCTGCTCTGAACCTCTACAGCATCCCGTGATCACGGTCCTTCTCCCATAAGTGTTACCACAGATTTAATGATATACCGCTTTTGTTGTCAACAGTTTTTGTAATGGAATACCAGCATGATTACTGATTAGTGTATACGGCATGCCATTTTTTAAAAAGTATGTGGAATGACACGTTATGCAGCAAGAAGTGTTTTAAGACATAGAATATTTATATTTGCTAACCCAGAAGTAAATAATATATATTTTATTTATTTATTTTTACATTTTATGTTATATATGTGTGTGTATATATATATATATATATATATATATATATATATATATATATATATATATATATATATATATATATATATGTATAACATAAAAAAATGTATAAATAAATAAAATAAGCATAGCTATTTCAATAAAATATAATAAAGTTTGCAGGGAAATCCTGCTTACTGTTTTTCACCGTAAATAATAAGATAATTCTTTCTTTGCACTTTTTAAAAATGTTATATTTAAATGTTATTCTCTGAATATAATACACTCTGAATATTCGACTTGTAATGCTCCACTGTGACCACATGGAGGGGACATTACAGGGCGATATGCATGAGAGAGAGCGTTTCAGAAGTGCAGGCTGGCAGGGAGAGATCTCAGTCTGTGATCGTCCACAGATTCCCTCCCCCTGCTGCTTCATCTAACATTCCCTCTTTCACTATGATTTCCTCCCTTTGTTATTTGGCCTGAGCTGCGGGGGTGAGGCCGGGACATGAGCTGCCCATCGGATCATAAATATCAGTGGTTTGTGTTTGACTTGAGACTGTGATGGACTGCTTCATTCCTCTCTGTTCTTCTGGGTGGAGAACGTTCTCTTTGGCCTGGTTTTTTTTTTGCCGTTCATTTTCTGGCTTCCACTTCCTCTTTGGATCCTTAATGTTTATATTTGCCTGTTTCTGGCTTCTCTTTTAATCTGCCTGTATAGTGTTCTTCCTCCTCCTCTTTCTCACTGTTACTAGCGAGTTTCATACTAGATGTTTTGTTTCCCTCCTTCTCTGTTGTTTTTCTTTTTCTCCCATGTCATGGTTTGGCTCGCTCAGTATAGGATTTAAGGAATAAAGAAATCATGAATGAATCTTTGAGATCTGTTCCGTATTTGTAGCGTTTCCAGTGTGTACTTTGTAGCGTTTTCCACCCTGTCTCAGATTTTTAGATAACACAGGCTGTTTTTCAATATGTAAATGACCTCTGTTATGATTGGCTAGCCTCTTATTATGTGAAGTTAGAATCCACACTGAGTTGCTGAATGCTGATTTTCATTGTAATCACGGGTGGTCGTGTGTAAATGTCCTCATGGGTCTGTCAATACTATGGTAACTTCTAAATGACCTGCTTTATTTATATCTTTTTACAATATTTCTGTGTCTACTTAGTACATCAAACTCTTTCATTTCGTTAGAGCAAGAAAACCCCAGGTTTGAGAGACAGAAAAGCTGGAAGTGAAATCGGTAAAAAAAGGTATAAAAACTCTAGATCCTGTGCTCACTTGCAGACTTTGAGGTGATGTTTTGCTGAAGATGATGTAATTGTAATGTGTTAACAGTGTTGGACCGCTCTGGCTCTGGGGGAATTTGTTTCAGTATGATGTAATAAACCACCCCTGAGGGGTAGTGCCTGTCCCAGTGGGAGTTCAGTCCCTGGAAAAACTTCCCTGAACTCGCACTGGTACAGATTCACAGATTCACAGTTACCGGTTACGGTTATTACAAAGATGGATGGATAGTTGGTTGGATCTCTAACCTAAATTTATCATTTTCCTCCTATTCCTAACAATCCATCCATCTATCCAACTAACTAAATAATCAACCAACTAACTTCTATCAATCAAGTAGGTTAGTTCAGTTTAGTTACCTTAATTTCTCATGTCTCTCCTGTTCCTAACTAACACCTGGATACCCATCTAACTAACCAATCAATAAGCTAATTTATATCTACAAATGTAGTTAGTTTGGTTTAGTTACCTTATTTTCTCCTGTTTATCCCTTTACTCACTAAGATTCATGTGGCTATCCATCCAACTAATCAATCAACCAACTAACTTCCATATAGTTGGTTAGTTTGGTTTAGTTAGGTTACCTTATTTTCTCATTTTTTTCTCTCTCTCCCAAACCAACATTTATGGGCATATCATCAATCTATCCAACTAACTAACCAGTCAACTCACTTCTATCTTTCCATAGTTAAAGCTCAGTTTAGTTACCTTATTTTCTTATGTTTCTCCTGATCTTAATTACTATTGATGTGGTTATCTATCTATCCAACTATCTAACCATTCAACCAACTAGCTCCTATCTGTTCATCTAGTTGGTTAGTTTAGTTTAATTACCTTATTTTTTTCTGTTGCATACTCATATTTATATGGTATACATTAGAGCTGTATGATTCTGGATAATCTGAGAATCACAATTTTTTTTAATTTCAAATGGAGATCATGATTCTCCCTTGATTCTGAAGACAACTAGTCCTAAATAAAATGACAAAATATTAATTGCTGCATTCCATTTTAAAATGTTTAATTAATCAGAATGATTTTTTTTCATTCATTACTGGATGAATCAGCGTTTTTGAACGAATCTTTTGAATGAATGATTCAATAATTCACCCATAAATACTTTGCTTGTTTCATTACTGAATCAATCACTGTTTTTGAGCGAATCTCGAATGATTTGAACTGATTCAATGACAAATACATTTTTAACAGTCTCTTGTCGCCACCTACTGGTGTAACGATGTAATCGATAATTGAATTCTCCGGTATGATTTTGTCAAAGCTTTAATAGACACAAGCAAATCGTTGTCATTTAGGAATAAGATCACATGGGTGTTTGAATTCGAGAACGCAATCTTTTTACGTTTAATTGTGCAGCTCTAGTATACATTAATCTATCCTCCTAACTAACTAGTCAACCAACCAGCTAACTTCCACTTGTGCATCTAGTTGGTTAGTTCAGTTTAGTCATCTTTCTCCTGTTTCTCATGTTCCAACACCTCTGAGGCTATCCATCCATCTATTCAACCAACTAACTAATCAATCAACCAACTAACTTCTATCATCTAGTTAGTTAGTTCAGTTTAGTTACCTAGTTTTTTATTTTATTTTTCCTTAGTACCATCCATTTAGGTATACATCCATCTGTCCTTCTAACTATTCAATCAATCAACCAACTAACTTCTACCTGTCCATGTAGTTGGTTAGTTCAGTTTATCCACCTTGTTTTCTCCTGTCTGTAAAGCCACTGATGCTCACAGAGTAGAAAACAAGGGTCTGTAAAGAACATGAGATGTAACTTTGCACCGTGTGCTCTCTGTCACGGCCTCAGCCCGCCATATGGCCTTGTGTGTGTGATCCTGCTGTAGTGTGGACTCTGAAAGACCTCTCAAATACCACATGACCCATAAACCTTCGGCTCCCAGAGTGGATCAGTGACAGGGGACGTGTCTGGAGGTGCGTTTGGACTGTTAGACGTGCTCTGTTAGAGAAAAAGACGAGCGTGAGAGAGATGCAGAGGTCCCACGGTTCAGGTTACAGCTCTGGCTACAGCAAGAGGTCGAGAGACAGTTACAGAGAGACTCGCACAACGAGAGAGAGAAAAGGGCTGTCAGGGGAAATTGGCTGCCAGGCTGCTTGATTTGTGTCTCTGCTTGGCTCCTGCCAGCACAATAACCTCCCAGCATTCCTCTCATTCCTCTTCACTTCCAGTGTCCTCACACACACACACGCTCACGCGCGCGATTCCATACCTACAGCTGTCGCTGAATTTCACACTGAAAACTCAACGGCAGAACGGATGAATTGGTTCGCAGATTTACAATAGAGAGAGCAGCTGAATGAAGCTGTCATGTGGAGCTCATCGAAAAGGTTTTAGATAGTTAACGTTTAATTAACTTGATAGAAAATGGTAATCAAACAAAAATAGCTGATTAAAATGTTGTTATACATATATATACTGTATATTCTATGACTAAAATACACACACATACCGTATATATATTTTATTCTTTTAGTCTCAACATGATGGCAACATGAAATTATAAATAATCATATTAAACTTATCACTTAATTAATCAGTCTTATTGTGCATTATTCCGTGTTATTCCAAAGGAAAAAGCATTTGTCTTTCATCAAAATGTAGATATTTCACATCTGAAATGACTTTGTTTGGTATCACCTGCACATCTGTGGGTCATAATTTGATGTCTATGTTAAACATAGCCAAATAGCCATTTAGATTTTGTCTTAGCAAATTGTCAGTCAAGTCGAACTCGATTCTTGCATAATACTATAATGCATTTTCACAATCCAGTCAATTCCCAATGGAACCTTTTTTTTTTTTCTTTTTTTTTTCAGGAATGCAATGAGTTAAATGGGTTGCTAGTGGCATTTTTTTTTTTTCTGCGGCGCAATGGACACCTAATGTAATTGCAAAAATAATGAGATAATTGCTCCTTCCACCCTTCTTCCTCTTAATTTCACTTTATTTATATAGTGCTTTTTACAATATACATTGTTCCAAAATGAATAGGAATTAATAGAAATGAAGTGCTCAGGTAGTTTAACAATTAGTATTTATCACCATTCTCCTTTTTATTATATTAATATTAACAGAGATTATAACACCATTATTTCCAGGGAGTGCGATGAACCCATGGCTCACTCGGCAAGCTCCGCCTCAAGCCTGGACAGCCACGCCCCCTCCGACTGCAGCCAATCACAGGGCGTTCGGTGGGAGGAGCAGCAGAAGGTCATGGCGTTAGAGCACCTGTGTGGGGTGTTCAGAGTTGACCTGGGTCACATGAGGTCACTGCGTCTCTTCTTCAGGTCAGACGAGATCCTGCCAGCGTCCAGAATTGATTTTTATTAATTTTTTATTAATAATTAATTGTACTTTCTAAAATGTATATCACTGAATGTAGTAGTCTCTAGCTTTTTTATTGTTATATTTTCGACTCTTGTGTTAAATCTTTTTCATAAGGCTCTGTCTGTATTATGAAACGCCTCATATATTTAATTCCCCTCCTTGTATTATATTACTGTTCTCATTTTAGGGAATTTAGTTAGCTATTGCTGCAAGGTGTACATCATTATTCCTTAACCTCAGGCTGATTTTGTTCAAGGTATTAAACTATTTCTGAGGTGTGAATAAAAATCTAATGTTTCTGTGGTTTATGGAAAATATGCATTAATAGTCCTTTTATGAAAAGGAAATTCAATATAACAAATATTATTACCAACTAAAAATCATAAAAGAAATCATCATAAAGGTACTCACAGGAACAGCACATCCTGGTCCTTTAGTGAACTGGTATCACTGTTAATTTTTCCCTTGATCTCCTGGAGTCTTATGTCCAGACCAGCCTTATGAGAGTGCTTGTTTTTCATGTGTGTGTGTGTGTGTGTGTGTTTCAGCGATGAGGCCTGCACCTGTGGGCAGCTGGTCATCGCCAGCAGAGAGAGCCAGTATAAGATCCTTCACTTCCACCACACGGGGCTGGATAAACTGGCCGAGGTGTTCCAGCAGTGGAAATGCTGCAGGGAGACACAGCTCAAAGACCAGGTCTGAACACACACGCATTATCAGGTTTAAACATCACGTGACTCTCATTTACAGTGCACTAACATTCAACAGTTTGGGGTTGGTTGGTTTTTCTCTATCCTCATCAATGCAGTAAAAAAATACAGTAAAAGCAGTAATATTGTGAAATAATATTACTATTTAAAATAAGTGTTTTCTATATGAACATATTTTAAATATGATCAAAAAATCTACTGTAGTGTTTCTTGGCAGTTATTGGTTTAAATTAAAATAGTTGAATAAGTTATCGTTAAATTAATTGTTAAATTAAATAAATTAAATAAAAATTAAATAGTTAAATTAATCAATTAAGAAGTGGAGAAAAACAAAACCCATTCATATATGGCCAAACACATTTAATTTCTATAATGTGCCGAGAAATTATTTATTTTTGAATCAATTTGTTATTGGTTTTATAGGTCAGTGTTCGATTGTATCATAAATATCAGGATCACTATATTATTCATTAATAATGTATTCATAATTAATATTAATAATTAAATAATAACAATATTTGCATATTACATATTTACATATTATTAAGCCTGTCTTTTCGCTGGTGGAGAAACTATTGTTTTCAATAAAGTGAATAAGACTATAGGGACATTTATTCAGAAGGTTAATGGGCTTCATTTTGAATTCATGTTGTCTTAAATGTAACACGTTTAGTTTGGAGTATGAACATAAGCGGATTAATTCTATACGCGTTATTGCTTATGCATTTTCTCTCTTGCTCTACCTCTTCCCGCTCCAGGTGTCGGATGAGAAGTCGTGCATGCACTTTTCTATCCGTAGACCCACGTTACCGTCTGCCGAGATGCACCCAGAGGAGCGCCTGTATCGGCGGCTGGACGTCAGCTCTTGGCTCCGGCATCTGAACAACAGTGGCCAGGTGGTGGAGGACTACAAGCTCAGGAAGGTCAGACTGACTGACAGCTGTCACTCAACATTACTTGTCTAAGTTGCTCTTTTCAGCTATGTTAAATTGGAATGGCATTATGGCTCTGATTGTAACAATGTTTGTGTGGATCATGTTTAGAGGTTCTGTTTGATTCTGATGGGCATTTCAATCAGGTGATCTTCTTCGGGGGTATCGATCCGTCCATCCGTGGCGAAGTGTGGCCCTTCCTGCTGCACTACTACAGCTACGACTCCTCCTCCGAGGAGCGTGAAGCCTGGAGACTGCAGAAGCGTGTGGAGTACCAGGAGATCCAGCAGAGGAGGTTAGTGGTTCTATATCTTCTATATAGAACCTTAAAGAGTTCTGTTTTCCACCAACACTGTTCCTGTGTCCGCCCTCGAACCGTTCCGTTGGTTCCGGACAGGAAAGATCGGTTCGACTCCGGCCCTAAATACTTGCTGGTCTCGAACGGAACTGTCTATGGCGTTGCACTTCATTGCTCTTTATAGTGAAATCTATAAATCTGTTCCTAAAATTAAGGCTCGCCAAGCGCCAAATGTGAGTAACATTTACCAGTAACATTTTTAACAATGCAATGTTGTGAGAACATGAACACGTTAACGACGCTTGGGACAGTTAACGAGGTCTCAAAGGTTTAAGCCTTGCTGATTTAAATATTTAAGTGCATTACTTGCAAGCTGTGCGGGAAGTTTTCTGTGTACAAACATCCAAAGCGCGCACCCAGAAAAGCCTCGTCTTGGACAGCGTGTGAATACTGAATTAAGCTCTATTTAACATTTGAACAGACATATTCATACAAAATTATGTCAAAAAATGCCCGTCTCTAGTAAACAGTTGAGAAAGAAAACACGTGTGTATCATTATATTAGAACCGTGCATTCGGTCTTAAAGCTACACTGTGTAATTTTTTAAGTTGATTTTTAGCAAAAAACACTTTGTTCTTTCAAAATGATATGTGCTCATTAATGTGTAATTACTTCTAGCAACTAATCAAGTATTCTCGTAAGCGTAGAATCTGCCATTTAGAATACATACGAGTGAGTCGCTCGAATGGCGGCAGCCATGTTGCGCCTCCATCTTGAAAATACATTAGCCAAAGAGGGACATACCTGGAAATTCAAGCTTTGCCTTTCGCGTTTTTACACTCAGTGGCACTGTGACGAATGCGAGGGTGAGATTACTCGCGACTGCCGGCAGATTTGAATTAATACGGCCACCGTAGGAGTTAAAACGCCCTCGGAATGGGAGGGGCTAGAAAGTAATATTCAGTTGGTAGTCGTAAACAATTTCACCGCTAGATGGGAGAAAATCCTACACAGTGTAGCTTTAAACTGACAACAGCCTAATAATCCTGCTGCCACCTGTGACATTAATGTTAATCAAACAACAAAGGAAAAAAAATATGACTCGCTGCTCTTGACTGAATAACTTTTGTAACTTTAGATTAATCTCTGTAAAACAGTGGAGACTATGCAGTGTTATTTTACATTTGATAACTTTATTAACTGTATGTATCTGAAAAGTGAATTTTCACTGGTATCTAAAATTTTGATGTCATAACTGTCTGTTTTTGCAAAAATAATTTCATTGCCGGGTGAAATACACTGTAAAAAATTAAACCGTGATTTTTACGGTAAAAAAACGGCAGCTGTGGTTGCCAGAACTTTACCGTCAAAAATACGGTAGCAACGTTATTGGTTTTACAGACTTAACTTAAAATTTACAGTAATAAACCGGAATTCATTATCTGATATAATGTGAATTTAACGTCCTATTGAAGTATTAATATCTGTTTTGTACCATTGTAATACACTGATAACCACCAATCACTTTGGTTTTTCACTGTAAATTATACGAGTTGTTCTTTTTCACTTTCAAAAACTGTAAATTTAACGGTATTTTACAGTAAAATTACATTAAATGTACCATTAGATCTATCACAGTTATTTACCGTATATAGTACGGAAACTTTCTGTTAACCACTTAACAGTTTTTCACTGTAGCATTTTTACAGTCTTTTACCGTTAAAATCACGATAATTTTTTTTGTGAACAGCAAAATAGAAGTGCCGCACTGCCTGCACAAACACCGGGACGTGCACTGTTTGATTTTAGACGGGTTATAGTCAGGTAAACAACACATAGTAGCATTACGTCACCGTTCATTCCTCAAGTCAGTGGAAACACACAGCCGGTTTGCAACAGGCTCCAAGTTTGCCTGGCCGAGAACAGGCTCTGGCTCAAGAACACAAACCATTGTGGTGTTATTTTAATTCTATTTTATGAATTAAGCAGCTTGTAAACACACTTAAAACCCATTCAATGCAATCATTAACCCATTATGCAATCATTCAAGACATTCCTCCTTATAATATAGAACCTTTTTGAACCCTAGGGCTCTATAAAGGGCCCAGTTGAACCTTTTTTCTAATAGTGCTGCTGATCTAGAAGCCAGATCTTTTTTTTGACTGAACTTTATGCTTTCCTAGCTTTCCCAACTTTTGTGGGAATGTGGAAAGACAGTGTTAATCTTTTTACTTTTTTGGTTTTGTTTGTTTTAGTCATATTCTCATGTATTTTACATCTGTTTTCCTTTAAAATGCATGTATTTTGCAGATAATTGTATCCAGTGCATTCAAATTATACATCTTATCAATATGTGTGTTTCCGGTTATTTTCCGTGTTCTACCAGTCGATCTTCAGGAACGTGCTTTTGTCAGAAATGTGCTCTAAATGTTGTTTTTGTTTTACAATTTTGATAAAAAGGTCCAAACCATTTATAATTTAAACATTTTTAAAATGATTTATAAACCTTTTGTTTATGAATAAATGAAGTATGTTGTTGTAGATTGTTTTTTACGGAGCCTTTAAAGGGATATGGTGAAAAAATATGTGCCTAAAAAATATATGAGACGGAAGGAAAAATGATATGTCAATGCTTTTGTGTTCTCTTGTTGGAGTTTGCCAGGGGAATGTAAAAGTTTTGTGAATGAACGCAAAAGCATGGAAGTATATTTTTTTCCTCCCATCTCATATTTTTTCTATCACCGTGTTCCATCAGGGTCTCTGTATGTTGTAGATGTGGTTGAATAAATCAATAAGCCTCCACTCCGCGTCGTGCCTAACAACGCCCCTTAGCTGTTCTAAATCCACTGTAAAACACAGCTTCAAGGGGCTTATTGCTTTTATAAAACGGTTACTCCATAAAAATATTAATTTTAATATTTATTTTATTCATAAAATAAACACCAGCAACAAAAAATATGTAAGGGATAATGTAGAGCGAGGCGGTTGTTATAGCAAATACAACCCCGACAGGCTGATCAGGACCCCGACGCGAAGCGGAGGCTATAACAACCGCCTCGCTCTACATTATCCCGCTTATTACATGGCTACCTACCAAATAAATCAATCATTTGACACAAAATATTGATTTAAAAAGGAGTTTATTGATTTAAAAAACGATTGTATTGCTTCCGCTAAAGAAAATAGTCCGTTCCGTCTCTACAGTTAGAATCCTGCATCCATAGCAACGCTCTGTTTTTCATGGCAACGGTGTGTTATCCTTAGCAGCGGTCTGTTATCAAGAAATAACAGACCGCATTCTACATTAGAATTCAACCAAGCCATGTAATAAAACGTTATAACACATTTATTCCTCCACCAAGCAATGTAGTTCCAAAGAGGTTGCTAAGCAACACATGCAGCAACAAAGAGTCACAAACGGCAGTCGCACAGTAATACTCTAATGTAATGCGGTCACAGGTGTGTGTTTGTTGAGTAATTTACAACGGCTTCGAACGTGGCTCAACCAATCAGAATCAAGGACCAGAACTATTTGTTTTAAAATTAAATTTAAAGTATTGCGATATACTCAAGAATTGCCCGTATTGATGATTTGAAGCACATTGTTGGATCATTAAAAGTCTGTTGAGTTTGATTATTTTTTTGTGATGAATGGTTTCATTGTCATCATGATGCAGATTTGTTGACAAATGTTTTCATCAGCAATTTCACTGGCAAGCTTAAAATTGAATTGAAATACTATATAATTATTTCTGTTTAAAGCCTATTAAACTGTATTTAATGTAAAACCTCTTTCTTGTTCGCTTCAGCGATTTGACCAGTATTAACTGTTTATCGAGGAGAATGGCGACTTCTAGCTGCTAGCCTATCTCCCCTCTGACTTTTGATGACGTACAGTATGCGATACACCCAGCTGTTAGATTGCTCACTTTTGTTTAAATTGGCTGGCTGACATAACCTGTTGTTTACAAAATGTGATATTTCTGGAGTCTGAAGCTGGAGACTTTCTATGTAAACTGAGCTGCTGTGACCCATCAGGCCAGCTAATCCTGAAGCTTTTCTAGTTAGCTAGATTGTGTTTGGATTTGTGGTTGCTGAATCATTCAGAGCCTCAGCATGAAATCAGTGTAGCGCTGGCTTTAGTACACATTTAAACCACTTGCTTTTGTTCTCAGTCGTATCTCTGCTGCAATCTGATGAAAACGTTTGGCTATTAAGCATTATTTGGCTGCAGATAGTCACTTTTGTTATTTCAATAACCAGAATTGCAACAAATGTCCTGTTTTCCTACTTAAATATAGGAATCGATGAACAACTACATTTATTACGTGGTCATTTGACAGTGATTATTACTTACATTCTGTCTTTTTTTTATATACAGCAAGATTTTACGTCCACTGTGAGTCTCTGAAGGATTTTCTGGCAGCTGTGGTGTCAACCGAGCCATAACCAATCAAAAATTGTGTGCAGATGTATGCACTCTGTGGCTTAATGTGTTTCAGAGGAAATAATTAACTCAATCTATTAAATCATTGTCATGCCATTGATAGACCGCTTATACTTGTGTTTCAGATTTAAGCACATTTTCATTCTTTATTTCTAGCACAGTTGCACTATACATATGATACTATAGCACTTTAAAACATTATTTCATTATAGACTTATTTTAAAATATTTTTTTTTAAATAAAATACACTATTTTTAGCCACAGTCTTAGTCAGTCAGCCACAAACATGATTTTGTGTGTGTATAATATATATATATATATATATATATTAAGCTTTTAATGCTTAAAAGCTTAAAAAATGCTTAATAAATATATTAACATATTATATATATATATATATATATATATATATATATATATATATATATATATATATATATATATATATATATATATTACCGGTATACACACACACAGCTAAAAATAGTGTATTTTATTTAAAAAAATATATTTTAAAATAAGTCTTATTTTAATATATATATATATATATATATATATATATATATATATATATATATATATATATATATATATATATATACAAGTTAAAATATATTTTGCCAGCTAAAAAATATTTATTTTGTGTGTGTGTGTGTGTGTGTGTGTGTGTGTGTGTGTAATTCTACCACAGTTATGAAATTAAAATGTCTTAAAAATAAATTAAAATGATAATTATTCGAAATATTGTAAAACATAAATATACATTTTTAAATATTTATATAACAAAATGGTATTAAAAAGAAAATGTACATTTGAAATATTGTAAAACATAAATATACATTTTAAAATATTTATATAACAAAATGGTATTAAAAAGAAAATGTACAAAAAAATATGTACAACTTGTAAAACAGGATTTCAGTGTTCTTATTGCAGCGTTGAATTGTGGGAATTAATGTAATAATGTCAACACTCTTATTCTCTTGTAGTGATTATTTTTGTAGATATTTTAATAATTAATAGGGTGTGTGTGTGTCTGTGTGTGTGTGTGTGTGTGTCTGTGTGTGTTGCTGAGCAGTGAGCGCTCTAAGCCTCGAGAGGCCAGAGGGGGAGTCAGAGAGCGATGTGGGAATAGTTCACACAAACACAGGTCTCGAAACACTTACATGAAGTTGCATCAGGTCTGGCATCAATTCCAGCAAAACAAACAGTGTTAATGAAATCCCACCTGCTTGTTATGAGAATGTCTATAGCCAGAGGGACCGCAATGTTTCAGGACGGGAATGTTTTCACCTCAGACACGGTGCTTGATGTTCTGTTCTGTTCTGTCCCTTTTCCCTGTTCTTTTTTCCTTCCTTTTTTTTAATCTGATCTGTTTGGATTTTTTTTCTTTAGTTTTTTTTTTTTTTTTTTTACTTAGTTTTTTCTGTTGTGAGTCCCGTCTCTAGTCTTGCATCGACTCTTCAGAACTGCCCTATTTATTCACCTGATTTTTTTCTTTTTTTTGTAGTGGTTGAATTCTTCCGTTTCTCCATTCCCTGTACAGGCTGTCCATGAGTCCAGAGGAGCACAGTGAGTTCTGGAGGAAGGTCCAGTTCACAGTTGATAAAGATGTTGTCAGAACCGACCGAAGCAACATGTTCTTCAGAGGAGAGAACAACCCCAATGTAGAAATCATGAGGTTAGAGAACCACTAATCCATTAATCCATCTTCCCAAAGAAAGATTTGTGTACATGGTTAAAACTTTACTGTAAGGTTCTGTATGTTAACATTAGTTAACTGCATTAGGTCAACATGAACTAACCATGAAAAATACTAGTAAAGCATTTATTAATCTTGGTTAGTTAATTTCGACATTTACTAATACAATCTTAAAATCAAAAGTTGCACCTGTTAATATTATCTAATAGACCGAAGTTAACATGAACTAACAATGAATAGTTGCATAATTATGAACTAAAGTTAACATTATTGTAAAGTGTTACTGTTTATATTTGAAAACATCATGTTGACAGAATTTTCTAGAATTGAAGCTGCTTAGTCATACTTTAAAATCCCATTAGATTAGATTATATTATAGATAGACTTAATAATTATTTAATTATTGTAAATATGACTTTTAATAATAATCATATTATGTCATCTAATTATCTTAGTGTCCAAATACCATTTGAGACCACTGTGGCTATAAATTAGATCTCTATTTTCATGTTTGGTTATGGCTATTTCAGTGTACTATGTAATAAATCTGTGGCAGTCCATTAATGATATATAATAATTGATTGAACAAAAAGCATGTGTTTGTTTTACATGATTATTTATTTAAATAAGGTTCACTGAAGTTGTATTTTTCCATCTCTCTCTCCCAGACGTATCCTGTTGAACTATGCTGTGTTTAACCCAGACATGGGCTACTGTCAGGGCATGTCAGATCTGGTGGCTCCTCTTCTGACGGAGATCCAGGATGAGAGCGACACGTTCTGGTGCTTTGTGGGTCTCATGGAGAACACCATCTTCATCAGTTCCCCTAGAGATGAGGATATGGAGAGGCAGCTGGTGAGGATCTCTCACACGTAGTCAATGGATAATTCACATGTTCTCTCTTATATAGTTGTGATTTAAGAGTAAATATTGTTATTGTTAATATGGTTATGTAAATATTTACTTTAATCAATTTTGCATGTTATTTCCTATTGTTAACCTACATCACATAGATATTCTCTTTTCATTGGTCAGTACAACATTCTAGAAATATTTAAGTGGTGTATTTGAGGTTGTATGTTATTTTTAGCTTGAGTTGAGTTGAGTTGAGTTGAGTTGAGTTGAGTTGAGTTGAGTTGAGTTGAGTTGAGTTGAGTTGAGTTGAGTTGAGTTGAGTTGAGTTGAGTTGAGTTGAGTTGAGTTGAGTTGAGTTGATCGTAAGTACAAGGGCAAGCTATTCCATAACTGAGGTGCTGCCATCAAAAATGATCCCCCTTACGATTTAAACGCGTCTTACAGTAGGTACAGACATCAACAGGGTATTGGATGACCTTAAAGACCAATTGGTCTGATGGTAAGAAAGAAGATAAGATAAATAGTGTGGTGCCAAACCATTCAAAGACTATATACAACAAGTCTTAATTTGGATTCGGTTTTGGACCAACTGGAGAAGAGAAAGACAAGATTGAGAGACCCCTAAATACAATGAATTGCAATAGTCCAATCTCAATTAAATAAATGCATGGATAACAGTTTCTAAGTCCTTAAATGGAAGGAAAGATTTAATTTTGGCAATCGTCTTAAGCTGAAAAAATGCTTATTTAAGAAATGAATTTATTTGTTTATCAAATTTGAGTGTTAGTCAAAAATCTCTTAAATTTCTGGCTTGACAACTTAGTGTTGATTGTAGGGCTAAGACATTTAGAACATTTTTGGTCCATCTGAATATACCAATATCCTAACTTATTTTTTTTTTTATGTTCTCGTCATGTTCTCATCTGATTTTAGCAGAAGGTAAAGCTGAAAATTGTCTATATGTCAATGATATAAAGTCTGATGCTTATTAAAAATATTGGCTAATGGGAGCAGATACAGGGAAAACGAAAAGGGGCCTATAATAGAACCCTGCAGCACACCACATGTACAAGGAAGAAAAAGGAGGAAAGGTTTTCAATAGCTTCTGAAAAAGTTCTCCCCTTTAGATAGGACGAAAACAATACCAACGTATCCTCAAAACGTTTTCTTAGTATTGAATGATCAATTGTGTTGTAGGCTGCACTAAGGTCCAAAAGAGCCAGAATGACACATTTACCCAAATCAAACTCAAAAATAAGTGTTGTGGGGTTTTTTTGCGTGACAATCTGCATATGTGTGTCCAGATGTACCTCAGGGAGCTCTTGCGGTTGATGCTGCCTCACTTCCACCAGCATCTGACCCGGTTGGGTGAGGATGGGCTTCAGTTGCTGTTTTGCCACCGTTGGGTTCTCTTGTGTTTCAAACGCGAGTTCCCTGATGCCGAAGCCCTGCGCATGTGGGAGGCCTGCTGGGCACACTATCAGGTACAGCACACTGGGGGGAGGGGGGAGGGGGGATGGGGGGGGTATTCCAGAAAGCAGGTGATTATGCAGCATAAGATTACTCAAAGTAAACGATAACCTCAACTTTCATTCCAAAAACGAAGGTATCTTTCAGGGCAAATATCCATAGCAACCTAACCTGCTCCGAGGCCGCTCCTGTTCCAGGGTTAGTTTGTTTCAGAATGTTCAGTCCATGATGGGGCTCCAGTGAGCATAACAGATTTCACACAATATTATTATATAGTTGAATATTATAACAGTACATAGAACATGTCCCATATTTATTCAAAGACCTTAGTAAAATAACATTGCTTTATGTAATGTATTTCTGTAATAAAATGCATTCCTGGTGCACTGTTTCAACTCATTCTTCATAATGTTATCTTGATGACAATTAAATCAGCAGAACGTGCATAAAAATGTTAACATAGTGTTAAAGTTTTCCTAGGTTAAATGTTACCTATTATGAGGTAATGTTTGTTTTTCTCTTTCAAAAGAAATGGGAACTGACTGTATTTGACCGCAGAAGTTTATTGCTCTTTTATGATTCTTACTGTAAAAATTCTGGGAGATTTTGGGTGAAAGTTTAAACCAGTGCATGATGTAGAAATGAAGTCATGGAAAGCAAGACTAAGTTGTTCCTTAAATGCACTTCCGTTGGATAAAACAGGGGAACATGCTAATTCTTCGCCTCCAGATAAACGAATGGGTGTCTGTATCATTTTAAGGATCTGCAGAGTGTCTAATGAAGATGAGATGCTAATTATCATGCTTCCACAGAATCCATTTGCATACATTGGCATGGTAATAACGAGGTGATTTTGGGGAGCAAAGTGGTTTGTCTCCGTGTTGGCCCCTCATTTGCATGTCAGCATTTACTGCTTTTTAATTGGCTCATTTGGCCTTCGTGATTGGTCTAGCTTATGCAATCTGTCTTTTAATTGGTTGTTTTCGCTCAGTGTTTGGTGCAGGGTTTGCAATTGTATGTGTTCTGTGTTCTCTGACAGACGGACTACTTCCACCTGTTCCTGTGTGTAGCCATCATTGTGTTGTACGGCGATGATGTCACAGAGCAGCAGCTTGCTACAGATCAAATGCTGCTGCACTTTAGTAACCTCTCCATGCACATGAATGGAGAACTGGTGCTGAGGAAGGTATGAACACACACACACACACACACACACACACACACACGCATGCACACGCACACTGACAGAGCTCCTCATGGTTATGTATGCTCTGTCACGCTGAGGTGATGCATCTCTCTACCACTGCATACAAAACATATTTTTCTCACAGCAACGTTAGCATGCCACACCAGTTTTGGTGTCCAAACCAACATGGAGTCATCTCTGAAGAAATATTTCTCAAAATCAAACTTGTCTCATAGTGATTATGCACCTCATAATATCAGCAAGCAGACTAGGTTGAGCAACTGAAAATACGTTAAAGAAATTGTTCGCCCAAAAATAAAACCTGTATTATTTTCTGTATTATTCAGTGGAACACATAAAAATAAGTGAATTTAAAACAAAACAAAAAAGATTCTGGCTACTGTTTTCAATATTTCAGCGTTTCTTAGTATTTATTTATTAATTGATTAATTGATTGATCTTCAATATTAGTATTTTATTTATTCATTGATTGATTGATTGTTCTTCAATATAATAATTTATTTATTCATTGATTGATTGATTGATCTTCAGTATTAGTATTTATTTACTCATTTATTGATTTTCAATATTTTTATTTTATATGTTATGTGTTACAGTTTAAAAACATTATTAATCTTTTATTAATAATTCATCTCAGGTTTCTTTCCTGAATGAAAGGAAGTCGAATAATAATATAAATAATATAGTCTAATAATAAAATATAAAAACTACAGAAAGGAAAAAGAAAAAAAGTTCAGAGAGCAACTTAAAAATATCCTTTCGTGTTCCACGGACGAAATAAAGTAATATGAGTTTGGAACGACATAAGAGTTTGTAAATTATGATAAAGTTATATGTTTAGGTGAATTATTTATTTAAATGAGGCACTGAATTGATTACTGAATGAATTGCCTCGACACATTATCTCTTGATATGTAGATTGAACATTAATTAATTAAATAATTTATTTTGCACATTTTATTTATTTACATTTATGCATTCATTATAATAATATAATATAATATATAATAAATATTTTTTTGACCTGTTTTTGTCTTGTATTTTTGCAATTCCCTGCAGTCAATCTCTCTTTCTCTTTGTCTTTTTCTCTCATTGTCTCTAATCTTAGGCACGTAGTCTGCTCTACCAGTTCCGCCTTCTTCCCAGAATTCCCTGCAGCTTGCACGACCTGTGTAAACTGTGCGGGCCCGGAATGTGGGATAGCCGTTACATCCCGGCCATAGAATGTTCCGGAGAGCATCCCGACTCTCAGAGCTGCCCCTATGGAGGCACCGCCACCCCCGAGAGCCCACCCTTACCCAGCCCCAACCAGCCCAACCAGGGCAAGAGGGGCTCCAAGAAACGAGACATTTTCACTTTCCGCAAGCACTCTTGACTCCAGCACTCCTCAGGAACGCTGTTACCCATAAGGCTTAGCCTCTGAGCCGCCATTCAGAGTGCTGGAATTTCAGGTTCTTCACAGCTGTACTCGACGCCTGGTGTGAAACACTGCCTCGTGCATCAATGCGTTCTGGGGTACCGATGTTGACTGCCTCTTTTGGAGGTTGAGGAACATCATTAACTTCATTAACTCGTGTCACATCAATAATTCAAAAGTACAATTATCACAAACAATCAAGTGTAAGTCTTCATCCATCTTTCATGAAGTCACCTCTAGCGAACTGACATCTCAGAATGTTTTTGCCTTCGTTTTTTATATCTACTATGTATGCATGTGTTAATGTTTGTGTGTGTTATGTCGAAGGGAGTTTGTGTTTTCAGTTTAGTTTGGGTTTGATCACTTATTTTTGTTTCTATTGTGTGCAGTCCTCAACTATGAAACAAACAATCATCCAAAATGAAGTGGGATGCTGTTATCAGTGGCTCTCTGATATTTACGATCATCTATGCCTTTCATATCCTCACAATAAATATGATGATATATAGATGAGAAAAGATATTTCTCTTCTCATTGAGTCAACTGGTTTGAGAGCTTGAACTTGAAATGTGAAATCAAAATTGACTTTTTATTTTATTTTTTACTTTATATATTGTGCACAATTCATCAAAAAAGCACCAAAAGATGATTTTGAGCTGGAGCAAATGTGATTAACCTTCATTATTTGCTAGAATAAGTCATTAGTACTCAGCAATAAGCTGTTGTGTGTTATATGAAGGGGGGAAAGATATTTCTGTCTTTCTGACATGTTTACTTTAGTTGGTAAAGGAATAGGGTTCCTCATATTTACAGTAGGGTTTGAATTGCATTAAGCATTTTTCTTTCACATTAAAATCATAATCATGGACATTGTTTACATTTTGTGGCTATTTTGAAACAGTATTTTGAAGTTTAAATGAATTGGCCCCATTTACTTTCATCGTAAGGGCCTCATTTATTTATTTTTTAATGTAATTATTTTTTGTGATAATGTCACAAGGTTATAACAATATATGTTTTTACATTGCTTTAACTCATCAAAATAAGCAATTTTGAAAAAAAGTTAATACAAGATTCAACTCATTTTTAAGTCTGTTTAATGTGATTAAGTTTAAATGATTTAAACATCCAAGTTGATTGTACTTAACTTTAAAGTCCCCCTGTAGTCAATAATTTTATCCTTTAAAAATTAAAACCAAAACTACATATTTAAAGTTTTTTCCTTAGAAAAAAAAAAAAAAAAGATTCTTCATGCCTTAAAATATCTTGAATGTAACTCTACACACACATACCTCAATGTAGTTTGTGACGTCAGAAACACCAGCGATTTTTTTTTTTTTTTTTAAGACTGTCTTTGGTTCTCTGCAGTTTTAAAGAGAAAATATTCAGAATTGGTGTTAACTTAAGAATTTGCACATGGTTTGTCTTAAAATACATTTAAAACACCAGATAGAGATATAAACCACATCAAAAGCTTGTTTTTCACCACAGGAGGACTTTAAGAGAGCAACTTCTTTTTTTTTTACAGCCTGTCTTTCTTTAACCTGGAATGCTACTTTTCAAATATTGTAAATTCATTATTAGATTTAGAATTCAAATGAATGAATTACCAACTGAGCATAGCCTACATAATACACATATGCACGCATATATAAGCATAGCCGCCCTAATATATCCTAAATCCTAAAAATTGCCATTTGTGTGTGTGTTTTTGTTGTGAAACGTTGCGTTCGTGTTGTAAACCCCCAGCTATAGCAGAAGGTCTTAATCTTTTTCTCCAGAACAGAATGAGCTTAAATCCAAAAACCCATGAGGGAGTTTGACTTTAATTAGTTTATCTAGTGATGGCGGTTGAATGGTTGAAAGAGAGCGTGGCGCGCGCACTCAGAGATTAGACACCGCGCGCTTGAGTGCGAGTGCATGAACGTGAAGGTGCCTGGCGTCTTTGCGCGTCCCCAGAGCCTCTTTTAAAGGCAGATATCGGCAAATTGCTGTCAAAAGGTAACATTAGACTCCTTAAGACCAGCTCTGCCTCTCAACATGCAGTCTCTGTAAATGACGGACATTATGGGCTTTCATTTAGCCATTAGGCGACCGGGCTGCTGCTCTCTCGAGTCCCAGCGAGCATTTAGGCACTGCCGAGAGATCTAAAAAGGGTACTAATGAAATAATTAGAGGATGTGCAAGAGTGTGCTAAGCACTTTCCATTTATGTTATCTGTCTTCTGCTATACGGTTTTGTCTTTAGCTATGCGTCGAAGCTGTTGCTGATTGCGCTAGTTTCATTTAGCCTACCGTTGATAGGGAGAATGTCATCCCTGGTTACTCATCTCCTGTTTTAGCAACATCAAATGACGCATATAAAGGAAATTACTGCTTATTTGTGAAAAAGATTTTTCATCTACAAGGGTGATGCTCCTGAAAGAGATTATTTCTTTCTGGCCAATTAATCACAGTATTCGCCTACCGCGACACACAGAACACGTTTTTGCGTTTAATGTCAGCATGAAATAAATGGACAATTCTTGTTTGTTTTTTATTTAATTTTAAACCGTATTTATTATATATTATATTATTTATCCATGGACATCTTTTTTTTTTTTTTTTTAATTCATGTGTCTGCATAGTCTTTAATCAATATAACTTACCCTAACTCCCTCTTGTCATCTCTTCTCTTCTCTGATGACGTGTTTGTTGGCGTGGGGGCGTGGCAAACTGTCACTCACATGAGATCGACCAATAGCAAACCACAACCATCCAATCAATTCCTGATGGACAAATTCAAGTCCCATCCTACATTTTTTCTTGAAGCTATTTTACTCAGATAACTCTGATAGGCTACATCACAATGCTGACTCTAAGCAATTTGTTTATTTTTGTTGTTTGTCTTAGCAAAAAGGAAGATCATAACATTCTGTATAATCATGAAATTATACAGTGCATCCATGGTTTGCTGTTTTTATGTGTTGCAGGCAGTTTATTTGCAAAACTAGCTAATTAGCTTGTGTCATTTGTTTTCCGTTGACTTGAAAAAACGTCAGAACACATAATGGCACTGAACAAGCTATTTTTGGTACAAACATGAACACACACACACACAAAAGCAAACACTTACCCAACTAAAGACCCAGATAATGACAGCTTATATGAGCATTTAGTCAATGTACTGTTAAAATATACAGGTTGGAGGTTTGGGATAAGCTTTAATTTCCTTTGGCTTTCCATAATGGCTTTCCAAGAATACCTTTTCCATTTCCTGTGAGTGAGCTATTTCAGGAAAGCTAAATCTGATAAAAACACGACCCCGGTAACAACGTGAAGATATCATAAGCCATTTCACATCCATCCTTGATTGTATTCCTAGAGGGATCATGTTGCTTTTATTAAATGAAACCTGTGTACTCGCTCAACATTACAGCTTTAATATTGTATTTGTCATGGATTATCACAAAAAAGCTTTTTGGAAAAAATGTCAGACCTTATGAAAGTGGCTTTTAGTGTGTGTGTGTGTGTGTGTGTGTGTGTGTGTGTGCGCACGTGTGATTTCCACCCTGACCTACTTTTAGTCTTTGGTTTCCCCGTCGCAGGTGTCCCTCAGACCTGTCGTTGTCTCTCCTCTGCTGTCTTTGAATGGCAGGGCAGGTTGCAGACGAGCCCCCTATGGTGAAACTGCACTGACTGCTGTGTTATTGCCCCTAATTATCAATTATCAGGGCCAGACTGGCCCACCTGCAGCAAGCTGCTTTGCTAATAAACCCCAGGTAATTTGGACCAGCCATGAGGTGACTGACAGCAAGACTAATGGGCCTTTCTCTTGGATTTCTTCACCATTAATCTAATCATTGACGTCAAAACGTCAGCATGTATGTGTGTGTATATATATATATATATATATATATATATATTTAAATCAGTCATGAATTTCTAGAGGGCGCAGGCTGATAGGTCCTTTACATGCAATCTGCAAGCAATCACATCATTACCATGGCACAAGCTGATTGGTCTCTGTTGATCCTGCAGCCAATGAGATTGCTTGCTCAATATTTAAATAGTCTGGTTCAAGTGTGCTGTAAGCTAGTCCTGCAGAGCACTATCAGAGTTCCTCTGAAACCCTCCACCTCCCCAGCTCCACCTGCTTAGACCTGCTACGGGATTTATGCATGTCTATTCATGCAGCAACAGCAGATCTTATGTAAATATTACTGCTAATTCAAAAGCCCAAACACAGACAGTTAACAGCAGACTAAAACAGTACAATTGGCTTATGCGTACTTATATAACTCCGGTAAAACTAAACAAAATTTATAGCAACATACCAGATACTTGTTTTAAATGTAACAGTGCAAAAGGCACATTAATTCATTGTATGTGGGAATGTGATAAAATAAAAGAGTTTTGGAAAGAAATTAATAATATGATATGGCATATAGTCTCAGTGAGATTGCCACTGGATCCTGGGCTTTTCATTATTGGTATTCATCCAGATAACTGGATACACTGATAGACATGTGTATTCTACATGCCAAACGGCTCATCGCCACTTATTGGAAAAAGACAGAAAGGCCTGCTATAACTCGATGGTTAAGAGAAATATCTTCATGCATTGCAATGGAAAAGATAACCTATATTTTTAAGGGTAAAGAAGACCAATTTAAGAGTATTTGGAGTCCCTTTTTATTATTTATTGAACATGGGGATATTAACAATATAATAGAGGAGGAACAAAATGCTTGATTAGGTATTATATTCATTTGAAAATATATTTTAATTTGCACTAACCCTATTTTATTGCTTTTATCTGTGGCTATTATTGATTGCAGTGTATTTTTAACTCTGACTTCCAAAGTACATACTGTATTATCCAATGTTGGTTTGTGCTATTGCACTTTTCATGTAATATGAGCCCCGGTTTTGTTTTTGTACATTATATGTGTTGTTACAGACATGTGATGTACATTGTTGTGTAAGTGTTCAAGAAAATGCAATAAAAACAGCATTACAAATATTACTGCTAATAAGGTTTTTCTTATTTCGTTTTTCTTTTGTTGTTGTTGTTGTTTTTTTGTTTTTGTTTTTTTAATGTTTATATCTTCAGAAATCATTCTAATGTGCTCAATTATTAATAATGTAATAATTGATAGGGTAATTTTATCCGTGATACAGATTTATGAGTGATTCTTTGAAAGTTCAAAGAACAGCATTTATTTGAAATAGAAATCTTTTGTAACATTATAAATGGCTTTACTGCACTTAATGCAATTTAATAAATCCTATAGCTGAATAAAGGTTTCATTTTATTTTATTTATTTATTTATTTTAAGTAAAAACTTACTTAACCTAAACTTTTGAATGGTAGTGTATCACAGCTACCACAGAAATATGAAACAGCACAACTGTTTTCAACATTAATAATCAGAAATGTTTCTTGAGCATGAAATCATCATATTAGAATGATTTCTGAAGGATCATGTGACACTGAAGACTGGAGTAATGATGCTGAAAATCCAGCTTTACCATCACAGGAATAAATTTAACCTTAAAATATATTAAAATAGATAACATTTCTGTTAAAATGTAATAATATTATATAGTATTTCTGTTTTTACTGTATGTTTCATCCAACAATTATATATATATATATATATATATATATATGTATATGTATATATATATCCCTCAGAGAGTCTTCGTTTAGCAGTCACACTCAGTGCCTTCCCGGTCAGAAGTGACCGGACACCTAAAAATGAAACTTCCTCCATCCCAGTAAAAACCAATGCAATTTAATTTTGTTCTATAATATTTATTCTTTTTAATTTAGTATTTTGAGACAATTTGATTGAACTTATTAATATTTATGCATTATTTATAGTCCATTTTTTGCCATTGAAAATAATGATTAATTTTTTTTTTTTCAATTTAAAAATAAAATAAAAAATTATACAGTATTTTCGGTTAAAATAGAGACTAGGCTTTCAGAAAAAAAAAAAATTTAAAATAAATAAATACATTTATTAAACATAAAATTATATAAATCATGTTATTGCATGGGTTTACCACTAGATGCCTGTATAGCTCTAAATGGAGATGCTTGTGAATTCTAGTTGTTTTTGGACCAAATTACTTACTTTTAAGATGTGGATTGAATGTATTTTTTTAGAAATTCTCAAATAATACTTTTTG
The DNA here is from genome assembly GCF_963993115.1 of Abramis brama. NCBI lineage: Eukaryota > Metazoa > Chordata > Actinopteri > Cypriniformes > Leuciscidae > Abramis > Abramis brama. Next base: position 19,907,108 of record NC_139963.1, on the reverse strand, counting down.
CCAAGGTTTATAACATTTTATTAATTATTATTTTAATAATTTTAATAATTATTATATTAATTATATATATATATATTAATTATAATTATTAATTATGTTATGTTTTTCACTCTTGATGTTTTAGAGTTTCACCCCTTCATTGCTGAGCACTTTTTTTCTGCATCGTGGCCGATTTGTAGAGAATTTTTGTGTTTTTGTCAATTTCCCATTCATTTCCTATGGGGGTCATTTTTGACCAAAGACCACAAGTGTGACTATTTTTTTTATGACCACTTAGCATGCTCGGATCATGAACTCAATTTTTTTTTGTGCTCACATACCTAATGCCAGAAAAGTCACCAAGTTTCGTAACATTCCGATGAAGCTGTGATTTTTAAAAATTCAAAACAGATTTTTTGTAATCTGAATTTATTGGTGTGTATGTGTATAAAAGTGTGTTTGTATGTGTGTGTGTGTGGGTGGGTGTGAATTTTTTGCACTCTTGATGTTGTAGAGTGTCACCCCTTTACTGCGGTGTACTTTTTTTTAGAATCGTGGCCGATTTGTAGATTGTACAGACAAAAATTCAGAGAATTTTTGTGTTTTTGTAAATTTCCCATTCATTTCCTATGGGTCGGTCATTTTTGACCGAAGACACTGAGTGTGACTATTTTTTTTATGACCACTTAGCATGCTCGGATCATGACCTCAATTTTTTTTTGTATTCACATACCTAATGCCATAAAAGTCACCAAGTATCATAACCTTCCGATGAAGCTGTGATTTTTAAAAATTCAAAACAGAAAATTTTTCGGTCAGAAGTGACCGAGGACTCTCTGAGGGATATGTATATATATATATATATATATATATATATATATATATATATATATATATATATATGTATATATATATATATATATACAGTGAGGAAAATAAGTGTTTGAACACCCTGCTATTTTGCAAGTGCTCCCTCTTAGAAATCATGGAGGGGTCTGAAATTGTCATCGTAGGTGCATGTCCACTGTGAGAGACATAATCTAAAAAAAAAATCCAGAAATCACAATATATGATTTTTTAACAATTTATTTGTATGATACAGCTGCAAATAAGTATTTGAACACCTGTCTATCAGCTAGAATTCTGACCCTCAAAGACCTTTTAGTCTGCCTTTAAAATGTCCACCTCCACTCCATTTATTATCCTAAATTAGATGCACCTGTTTGAGGTCGTTAGCTGCATAAAGACACCTGTCCACCCCATACAATCAGTAAGAATCCAACTACTAACATGGCCAAGACCAAAGAGCTGTCCAAAGACACTAGAGACAAAATTGTACACCTCCACAAGGCTGGAAAGGGCTACGGGGAAATTGCCAAGCAGCTTGGTGAAAAAAGGTCCACTGCTGGAGCAATCATTAGAAAAATGGAAGAAGCTAAACATGACTGTCAATCTCCCTCGGACTGGGGCTCCATGCAAGATCTCACCTCGTGGGGTCTCAATGATCCTAAGAAAGGTGAGAAATCAGCCCAGAACTACACGGGAGGAGCTGGTCAATGACCTGAAAAGAGCTGGGACCACCGTTTCCAAGGTTACTGTTGGTAATACACTAAGACGTCATGGTTTGAAATCATGCATGGCACGGAAGGTTCCCCTGCTTAAACCAGCACATGTCAAGGCCCGTCTTAAGTTTGCCAATGACCATTTGGATGATCCAGAGGAGTCATGGGAGAAAGTCATGTGGTCAGATGAGACCAAAATAGAACTTTTTGGTCATAATTCCACTAAACGTGTTTGGAGGAAGAAGAATGATGAGTACCATCCCAAGAACACCATCCCTACTGTGAAGCATGGGGTGGTAGCATCATGCTTTGGGGGTGTTTTTCTGCACATGGGACAGGGCGACTGCACTGTATTAAGGAGAGGATGACCGGGGCCATGTATTGCGAGATTGACAATGACAATGACCCGAAGCACACAGCCAGGATAACCAAGGAGTGGCTCTGTAAGAAGCATATCAAGGTTCTGGCGTGGCCTAGCCAGTCTCCAGACCTAAACCCAATAGAGAATCTTTGGAGGGAGCTCAAACTCCGTGTTTCTCAGCGACAGCCCAGAAACCTGACTGATCTAGAGAAGATCTGTGTGGAGGAGTGGGCCAATATCCCTCCTGCAGTGTGTGCAAACCTGGTGAAAAACTACAGGAAACGTTTGACCTCTGTAATTGCAAACAAAGGCTACTGTACCAAATATTAACATTGATTTTCTCAGGTGTTCAAATACTTATTTGCAGCTGTATCATATAAATAAATAGTTAAAAAATCATACATTGTGATTTCTGGATTTTTTTTTTTTTAGATTATGTCTCTCACAGTGGACATGCACCTACGATGACAATTTCAGACCCCTCCATGATTTCTAAGTGGGAGAACTTGCAAAATAGCAGGGTGTTCAAATACTTATTTTCCTCACTGTATATATATATATATATATATATATATATATATATATATATATATATACATACAGTATATAGGGATAGGATTGTAAAGTCCAAAACAAAAAGCAGTGTGGTCAGCAATTATAGAATTATAATTTTTTGCACAAAAACTGGCTTTTCATTTTCATTCAGGGCTCCCTTGTAAAAGAGATTTGAATATCTAAATGGGACATCACCTGGTAAAATAAAGGGTAAATAAAAATATTCTCAATCAAATAATAATCAAATATTAGCCTTCATTTCTGATCTTGCATTTTTGCATTTATTTGTTTCAACCATTGTAAAAGATCACTGGTCTGTATGTTTAAACAGCCTGATTAGGCTGATTAATGCATAAGAGTAGGCTACTTTGCTTTTATCCATTCGTAATCCCAGGCTGCACTATTAGCCTATGTTATTGGGCATTACACAATAAACGTTTTGGTGTGTGTTTATGTGTGTGAGAGAGCAAAATAGAAATTCCCAAGTGTTTAATTAGCTGTTTACTCTGTGAATGCAAAGTAAAAAATGTAAGTGCACCTCATTAATCTGCACTTTTGAACACAGACCAGTGTTATTTTAGTGTTATTTATACCTTATGTAGCCCCGCCCCTTTTCAGCGCTGCGCTCGTTTATTCTGTCTTCTGGTTTGTTTTTCCACAGCATGAAGGTAAGATCTTACGGATTTATGAATGAACCGCTCGTTTAAAAATCTTCCCGGTCTGCTGGCATTTGTTATGACATCCGCTTCAAACATCACAGTGCTCATGCTAACTTTATTTAACTCTACAATAAGTAAATCTACTTCACCAGATAACTGCTCTTCGACAGCGATGCCCTAGAAATATACAGGGCTACTGCAAACACTCAAATTCACAGGCAAAATTCTAAAGATTTCTCTGGTGCATAAGGTCTATAGTTTTTATTAATAGTTTAATTAGCTTTAATTTAATATTCAAAGTTTTAGTATTTATTTGTGTCATTGTCATTGACATGTTTTTATTCATTTTTATTTCAGTTTTAGTCATTTTAGTGCATCAAGTTAAAATTAACGATCATGAGAAATGTTTCCTTGGCAACTAGATGAAATAAAATCATTTTTAAATATTTTATTTAATTTCAAGCAACATTTTTTCTCTATGGTTTTAGATAACTATAATAACCTGACACAAAATAGCAAACTTAAACTGATAACCATCAAATAAACCATTTAGACTAAAGTCACAGTTGTGCTGTCTGTTGAATTAATTGAAATCATAGTTAGAATAATAAAAAAATGGTTAATGATTTATTTGAATAAATTTGTTTCTCGTTCAGAACTGGATTTATGAAACAAGATTATCATGGATTGTATTGATAATGCATTATGACAGTATAGTATGTGAAGATTGTGAACTTGTTCACATCAAGGGCAGAAACAAAAACGTAGACAGGTCAAAGTTGAATCTTTCTTATAAAATGCATTGATATGATGAGGTGGGCTCTGCATTCTGTTGTTCACATAAGAGGATTAGTAAAGAATACATTTAATTATTCAACCGTACAGGCTTGGAAATAAATCCTGAGCATTCATGAATTTCAATAACGAAGAATTAAGCTCAACAGCAGAGAGATGTATCAAATCTTTAGGAGTATTAAGCTGAAGAATGTTCCCAGTGGTCCTGGTGTGTTTCAAGCTGGTTATTTCCTTGGCGACGGTTTCCAGGGAGCTGCTTTTAACTCCCAGATCAACTCTTACATCAGGTCAGATAAACAAGAGCACTTGAGCGGTTAAAGTGCCCTGTAAATACCCAGACCCACCCATACTGTACATCCTCCTGTTTTATAGTTCTTATGATTATGCATGATTTCCCAGATTTCTCCTTGGGCTGATAGAAAAATCATTAAAAATTATGTCGTTTTGACTAAATAATCTCAATGTTTCTGCTGAATGTCATCAATATCTGTCCTTTCATAACCCTTCTTCACCCTTCCTGCTCTATCTGAATCTGTTAATCAATTAGTACTGATTGGTCAGATCTTGATCAGCTGACAGCATTCACTAGAATGGTCAGTTTAATAATTAAAAGGTCATTTTAGGACTTTGTAAGGTGTCCATCTGCTTTGCACAAGTGTGTTTTTTATGTTTATTCATTTTGTTTCCTCAGGTTGGTCTTTCTTTTAGATCATATCTTTCTTTATCTTTTAGGTCTTTCACATGTTGTTTTGTATGTGCAATATGTTCCAGTGCTGTATTGAACCTACAGGCGATCGTCAATGTGTTTTGGAGAGAAGAGGTTTTCTCTCTGTATAATTATGAATCATAAGCACAGATGTTATCAAGTGTTTGAGGATTGTACACTGAACTCTTGCACACATCTCTGTTGGACACCCACTCACACAAGGGATTGAAGGAACAGTGCTGATTTATTTATTTAAATATCTTTTTTGCATTTGTAATCCGCTTGAAAAGACTATAGAAACCAACCTTTTCCATTCGAATGATCTTAAACTGTTATTATGATATCCTCTTATTTGGCCATACTTCAAATACTGCAGTAATACTGAATTCACTGGAATTTCAAATGGGTAATTATCAGGAAATTGTGTACTTTGTGAAAGGAAAATTGAAAAGGTTACTACTGTGCTTTTTTTTCTTTTTTAAATCACTTTTTTTTTCTGTCACCCCCAAGTAGGGCTATAACCAGCATATACACATATACACAAATACAATTCTAAAACAGTCTCACAAAGTGCCATTCGTAACACTAATGCAAATCATATTATTTTAACCCAGTCAACATAAGTAATAATGGGAGTAAATGTTCAATGTGACTCAGGGCCTATAAATCGCACATCTATGCCAGGAATAATAATAGCCCCCATGCTATTTCCCTTTTAGAATGTTTTATGCCAAGCCTTTTATATTCTGAATGTTCTGAGTTTGAAATGTAGGTGTAGATAATGAATAGGATATATATGAATGTATGGGAGTTGTTTGATTCATATACACTTACGGCATTGACGTGATCCTCTCATGACGGGGGTTTCCACTGTCCACTCTACCACCCTATTCCGGGAACGACTCTGAAATCTAGCCTATGAAAGAGGAAGATCGTGAAAACTTCTTGAGAGGGACAGAAGCGTGACTGGGGGTGTTTGTGGGGGTTGATACAGTGGTGGGAACCGTGTGTGAGTCATTTGAAACGATGGATGAGCTGGCATTCGTGCCTGGCTCACCTGAGTGTTGACTCATTTAATTTGTGAAAATTGAAACAGTCCTACTTTTGTCCACATTTGAACAGTAGCCTATTGTTTTATCAAATGCTGGAAAAGTAGCTTATCGATTTTACCTAGATATTTCGGCTTTTCCATAAACAAACTATTTTAAACGAGTAGAACAGGGAATTGCTTCGTCCTAAACGGTTCTTTATCGCTTGCATAGGCTATGTAGTGAAAGTTTAAATCATTTTAGTCGTGAATCACTTAATCCCAGACGGTTCTCCTTCTATCGTTAGTGCAGAAAAGTCGGAAATATTTTGGTGAATCGGCTCGTTCCCCATCTCTCTTGTGTGTAGTGATGGAAATCCGAATCATTCGTCAATAGTTTTGACCTGAGCTCAGCTGGCAAGTGATTCATTCTTGAACTTCATAACGAAGATCTGGTTCGTTTCTCTCAAGCGCTTGAAAGTTAAAATCATTCTACGGTCCGAGTCGCTCTAGTAAATCCAACGGTCATTTTCATGTAGCGTTTTAAAGTTCGAATCGAATCATTCTAGTTAATCGGTTCATCCTAAACGTGTGTAGTGTTGGAATGTCTGAATGAATCACTTTAGTAAATCGGTTCATCCGGTTTTCTGTCTCTTATGTAGCGCTGCTAGATCCGATTCATTCTAGTGAATCGGTTTGTCCTAAAAAGGTCTTCTCTTTTAAATGTTGCGCTGAAATGTGTGTGTGTGTGTGTGGGCTATATGTTGCCAGCATACACAGTTGGTTTGATATTTTATTACCTAATGCACTGACATTGAGACATTGTCCATGTAGCCTACATTTTCAGGCCACTGGTGCACTGTAGCCTATAGGCTGTGTAATTCAAGGTGCATTGTTTCTGATACTGTAGCCTAGTTTTCTTTCATGGACATGAACATTTCTAAGATGTCTTTAGGATAGAGGATGTCACAGGAGAACTGCCTCTAATCAGACAAATAAGTCTGTTTACTAACTTATTTAAGACGGAGTTCAGTCTCTGAGTTCTTGGATGAGCTCTTTGAAGGAGAATGCGATGATCTTGGCAGACCATAAATGTTTTGATTGTTCCACTTTCTGATAGCTTACTCAAAACACTGTAAAAATCTGCCCAAACACCACAGATTTGTCTCTAAGCCTTCCACTGCTGATTACTGTTCTTCCACTGAAAATCATTGTTCACGTGGTCTCTCCAGGGAGCCAAAGTCTGCAATGAGACCCAACGAAAACCTGCCGTCCTTTCCATGACACAGCAAAGTGAATAATACATGCAAAAGAATGAGTCCACTGCCGGCCATGCCTTTTCTTGTCATCGGTTTCACTTCAGCAATGCAGGATTCATAGGATTATTGTGTTTTACTCACTTTTAGGTGTGAATGAAACTGATTATGCCATAAATGAGTTTGGTGTGCTCATTTCAACACTGCTGATTAGATATTGTATTGTAAACAGGAAGCATTGGTTTGTGTTTTCATACTTAGTTTAGCATGTTTGACCTTATCTTTTCTAAGTGCAAAATGTCTCATTCAGCAAATTATCAAATTGCAGCACAAGAAATTGTAAATTGTCATTTCAGTATTGAATACATTAAATTTTCCAATACAACTGCATCATGCTTCAATGGATGATAGGAGTTTGGAAAACCCGTAAAAAAAAAAAAAAAACATCAACATTTTCCATTGCATCTCTGTTTGGCTAACTTGGGACAGCATTATAGGTGTCATATTGTTGGTCCAAAATGTGTGTTATGTTCAAAATATAATTGATTTTTCATAGTCTGTGTGACTCAATAAGCCCCATGTGTTGGATAAAATGTAATTGAATGATCTGAGGAATGACACTCACTTCATGTTGTGAATGTGGACTTGGAAGAACAGATTGTCCAAAGCCCAGAGAACAATTTGTGGTTTCTGAAACGAAGTTGGGAAAAGCAATTGTTGGCACATAACACACAGCTGAGCACACACGGCCGTCCTCCCCAGCGCATGATCCCTTGTTTTTCAGTCCTGCCGTCTCCAGAGACCTGATTCGTCTGCTTCATTTTTCAACATTTTAAACAAATACACAATGTTATGCAGGTATTTCACTTAAAGTATTTTGAGAATATTAAAGGATTTTAGATTTTTCTCTCTTTTTTGTTATACGGACACAATAAAAAACATATGACTAGAAGAATTTGCAAATATGAAAGTAAAGTGATTACAGTAAAACATCTTTCAGGTTCTGGTGTAATTGTCCCAATGCTTGTACACTACAGGGTTTCTGCAGATTTTATGAAGGTAAATTTAAGACTTATTTAAGACCTTTTTAAGACCAAGTAACGGAAATTTAAGAAATAAATTGAAGGGAACACAATACATCAATATGTTCTCTAAATGTAAATGTTTAAGGAGAAACATGTTGGAAAATACATCTTCCAGATGTTACTTTTTAATTAATATTACTAAAAAAAGAAGAAGCTTGAATCATTTTGCTCAAAACCCCTACAATATGGTAATATATTTTACTGATCAAACTGCAAAAAAGATTCTAAAGATTCCTAAATCAAGATACATTTACTTCAGATCTAAAATGACATGAAATATGAAGCCTTGTTTTCTGTGAAATTGATCAAAATAAAGTGTATGACTAAAACAAGAACAAATATCTGCCAATAGGCTCAGAAAAATCAGCTTAATTTAGAAGTTTTGACAGATATTTGTTCTTGCTTTAAGCACAAACTCACTTAATTTTATTACATTTTTCAAGACTTCATTTTACGTTTGCATCTCAAGTAAATGTATCTTGATTGACTTGTATTGGAAAACTTGAACAAAAATACTGAGGAATTATTCATTTGAAATGCATGCAACATTTAATGCCATGACTTTATGAATTTAAGACTTTCTGCTCTGGTTTAAGACCATTTTAAGGCCTTCATTTGTGTAAGTGCAAATTAAAGGGTTAGTTCACCCAAAAATGAAAATTCTGTCAGTAATTACTCACCCTCATGTTGTTCCAACCATGTAAGTCTTTGGTTCATCTTCGGATCACAAATTAAGATATTTTTGATGAAATCTGACAGCTTTCTCACTCCTCCATAGGCTTTCAGAGGGACCCAAACTTGCTGGCCCAGAATAGTTATTAAAAACATCGTTAAAATAGTCCAAGTGACTACAGTGGCTCTACATTAAGTTTATCATGCGACGACAATACTTTTTGTGCGGAAAAACAACAAAAATAACGACTTTATCCAACTATTAGTGTTCTTCAATGTAGGCCTCTGACGAGAGTTCACGGCAGCGCCAGGACGCATGCGCGAGAACTGAGATTACGGCGTTCTTCTTCTACTACTTGTTACTGGCTGCTCACTCCTTGGGAGTATTACCGCCATCTACTGTACAAGATGACGTCCCGACATCATCGAGACCTAAATCACAATAAGTGTCGAATTCAATAGCTTACAGCGCGCGTCTTCCTCTGCTTATAAACAGACCGTTTTGCGCTTCTGGCAATGTCGGGACGTCATCTTGTACAGTAGATGGCGGTAATACTCCCAAGGAGTGAGCAGCCAGTAACAAGTAGGAGTAGAAGAAGAACGCCGTAATCTCAGTTCTCGCGCATGCGTCCTGGCGCTGCCGTGAACTCTCGTCAGAGGCCCACATTGAAGAACACTAATAGTTGGATAAAGTCGTTATTTTTGTTGTTTTTCCGCACAAAAAGTATTGTCGTCGCATGATAAACATAATGTAGAGCCACTGTAGTCACTTGGACTATTTTAACAATGTTTTTAATAACTATTCTGGGCCGGCGAGTTTGGGTCCCTCTGAAAGCCTATGGAGGAGTGAGAAAGCTGTCAGATTTCATCAAAAATATCTTAATTTGTGATCCGAAGATGAACCAAAGACTTACATGGTTGGAACAACATGAGGGTGAGTAATTACTGACAGAATTTTCATTTTTGGGTGAACTAACCCTTTAAGACCTTGTTAAGACTCGCAGAAACCCTGTTGTTTCTTCATCATTTAGCTATTATTTCATTATAAAGTTTAGGTCTCATTTACCCTGGAAATCCAGAGTTCTCGCGAGAGCACAATTTGAATTTGGGGTTGGGATTTCCAGGCTAGGTCTCATCGTCAATAATGCAGATTTTTCCTAATATTTCAGACAATTGTCATTCAAGGGGCTTCTGTTCATCCATTCATTCATGGTTTCCCTGCCTCATTCTCCTTCCTCTTTCATCCCTATGGCCTTCTGTGCACATGCCAGCGTTGCCATTGGCAACCACAACTAAACAGATGCGGCAAGTGGGAACACAACACCTGGAACTCATTAAAGGAGGATGGAAAGGGACGCCGGTGTCCCAGCATGGTGAGCCATGACTTCAGCCACACTATCAGGACTGACCAAAATGTATAGTTCTCATATCCACGTGATTTTTAATGTGATTAAGTCTCACACATTCACAGAAAACAGCTTAATCATGTGTTGCAAAATAAGGTGGATAGAGTAGATCTCTGTTTTCAGGCTTTAGGAATGCTGTCTGGAGTGTTTAGGATATTTTACAGGAACTGTTTGAGCAACATCGGGTGCACCTGGTCTCGTCAAATGTTTCTTTGGCTATTATACAACCTTGAAAAGCAATTACCAGGAGTAATGATTCCCATGAGGACGCTGCTCAGATCATTACATGAAGGAATCTTTTGGTTTTCTCCAAATATTAACACATCTGAATGGTTGGAAATCAGACTCTAGTCTCTGTTTTCTGTTAATCTGTTTTAAAATGTAATTTATTCCTGTGATATCAAAGCTGAATTTTCAGCATCATTACTCCAGTCTTCAGTGTCACATGATCCTTCAGAAGTCATTCTAATTCAGCGTTACCATCTCAAGAATAAATTACATTTTAAAATATATTAAATTAGAAAACAGTGATTTTGTAATATCATCCTGAGATCCGAAAAAAAAAAGTTTTGTGAATTTATTTTCTTTTTGTTTTTTCATCATTACATTGTTTGGAGTATAAGAAACAAATGGCGGGGAGAAAAACGTTTTTATTAATACTTTATGATATGTGACCCTGGACCACAAAACCAGTTGGCTATTTGTGGCAATAGCCAACAATGCATTGTATGGGTCAAAATTATCGATTTTTCTTTTATGCCAAAAATCATTAGGATATTAAGTAAAGATTATGTTCCATGAAGATATTTTTTTAATTTTCTACCGTAAATATATAAAAAAATATTTTTGTGAGTGAATGCAACAATATCGCGAACATAAATGGACAACTTTAAAGGTGATTTTCTCAATGTTTTGATTTTTTTGCACCCTCAGATTCCAGATTTTCAGTTGAATGGTTGTATCTCGGCCAAATATTGTCCTATCCTTACAAACCATATATCAATGGAAAGCTTATTCGGCTTTCAGATGATGTATGAATCTCAATTTTAGAAAATTGACCCATGTGACTGGTTTTGTGGTCCAGGGTCACATATGTCCAATGTAGAGGACACCAGGAATATGACTCTATAACCTAAAGAATGTTTTTTATATTACATTTTTATATTCAGTATACCAGTCAATTTTTAGGTTCCAGGCTATTTTTATTTTTATTTTATAACTTGTCCTCTGTAAAACAGATATGAGAAGAATGGTGAATAGGCGTTTTGAGTAAATCAGGGTTTTCAGGACATCGACAGCTCCAGGAAACTATGCACAAAAGATTTGTACAAAGATTCTAAACTATGGTATAAAAGATATTAATATCTGTATAGAATGAATTGATATACTACTCTACACAATATGCGTGTGTGTAAAAATGGGTTTTCCCATTAAATACAATGCATTCGTTGTCTCTAATTTGTATATTAGTGTGTTCTTTTGGCAACACTTTTGCAGCTGACATATACTTTTTTATTTGGCAGTCCACCTCATGTGACTCATGTGTAATGTGCAATTGTCATGCAGTTGTTCCAAAGTTGAACTGTTCTCATGAGGTGTGTGTCTATTTGTTGTTTGTAAAGAGCAGATGCTTGACAGGACAGAACGCGGGAAACACACCTCACTTCACATTCTCCACTCAAGGACATGCTGATAACGGCCCACAGCAATGTTTGCATGCGTGTGTGTGTGTGTCTCCACCCTGCAGATGAGCATTTACTCACTGACTGTCGAAAATGAGAGTCTTGCTAAATCACGTATTAGCCTAATGGTTTTAATTCGCTTTTCAAATGAGTGTCAGGCCTGCTGTAGTGTCAAACATGTGGTGACACTGCTACTGACAGGCCTATTAACACTTCACGTGTCGCTTAACAGCATTTGCTTTTAATGCATGTTGTGTGTTTGAGGAGGTTTGATATTTGCAAAGATTTTGCTGCAAAGTGTGTGCGAGGGAGAGAGAAAGTCGCTCATGCGCCGCACTGCCATTAACCTGTACATCTTCCTCATTAGTGCTGTATCTCTGTTGCCATGGTGGTCTATTAGAGAGCTCAGATTAAAGCATCATTTGCATCTGAATGTGACTGTGTTTGAGTGTGTGTGTGTGTATGTTTTTAGGGAGGTGGGTATTTTTTTAAGACTAGAACTGGGGCATGAGTAGCTTATGTCTCGAAAACAAATGACATCAATGACAATTTTTTATAGCAGACCCTATAATTATGATGAATGTACAGTGACTCTAAAGATTATTTGGACACAATGTCTGAATGTCATTGCATTAGATTACAAAAACATAAAAAACAAGTTTGCAGGATCTTTGAATGTGAGGTTTCTTTTTGCTCAGTGTCTTAATTATTCTGGTAATTTATAGTAGTACTGTAAGTCAGTTCACCTAAGGAAGTGTTATTTTAGTATCATTAAGATTTTTATTTTTTATTTTTATACACTGTAGTACTTAAAAAAAAAAAAAGTATGTGTTCATGCTGCCTTAAAATTTTAAGTTTAGTCAACTCAAATATCCAAGTCGTCACTTAGTACAAATTCACATTTCAAGTTGACTAAACTTAAAATTAAGGAAACACAAACACTTACTTTTTTAAATTGAAACATTTAACATTTTACAGTCTGTTTTCTTTTTCACTTTTAATTTGAGTAATTTTGTTCTATGTTTTTGTCATTTTTATGTTTAAAAAAAAAGTGTATTGATTTTATGTCACTTAATTTATTTTAGTACATTAAGTTAAATTACAGTGGATATAAAAAGTCTATACCCTTTTAAAACAACTGATTTCTGTGATATACAAAATGAAACAAAGATCAATCATATCAAAACTTTTGCACATTTCATGTAAAAAGTACAACCTAAGTGACACATTTTAGAGAAGAAATAAAAAAAACCTGAGCTAATGCTTAGTTGAGGCACCCATTGATTTTATTACAGCACTCGCTCGTCTTCTCACAGATTTCCTAAAACCGTATTTTATTAACTTAAATTATTTTATTTAAAGGATACTGAAGAATGTCAGTAACCAAACAGTTGACGGGCCCCACTGACTTCCATATATTTTGGGTGAACTATCCCCATAAGTGTCCAAATACTTTTGGTGGTCACTGTACATATTGAACGTGTTTTTACTTTCAGTTTTGTCCGTTAGAAAGTATTGCACCTGTGGTTTGGCGGCCTGTGTGCGGATTGAGAATCGCAGTTCTGCGGTGGACAGCTGGACCCCTACATGCAGCTGTTTGCCAGCTGCTTCCCTCTCACATTTGTTAATATATGTTTGTGTAAGTGAGTATGTGAGCGTGTTGTACGTAATAATATACACTGGGAATAATACCATAAACAGTCATTTCTTTAGCTAAAAAGACTCGATAAATCAGAGTTGTGGCCTATACAGACTACATTCACACAGTCCAGTGTTTGGGACTGACAACTTTTGTATTTAATAACAGGTGTGAGTCTCAAACTGTCTCTGACTTAAGGGGCATGTCACACTACATTTCAATAATGTAAACATTATAAATGTAAAATAAAACTTAAAGTTATTTTAAACTAGTTGCCAAGGCAACATTTTTAATTTTCATTTAATTTAGCTTGATGTACTAAAATAACTAAAACTGAAATATAACTGAATAAAAATGATATAGACATATTAAAAATAAATAAATACAATAATAAAAACAACTGACAAAAACACAAAATTATTAAAACTAAACTAATTAGTAAATTAAAATGAGAACATAAAATAAAAAAATAATAATAATAAAAAATAAAAAAAATCTCAGTGACACTAAAATAACACTGCTTGGATATATATATACACACACACAGTATATACATTTTATGCGTATTCTATGTTCATTATTATTATAATTTTTTCTAATTAATCTCTATTAATCTTTTAATGGTTAAGAAATTACCGTTGTGGAAAAGCTAATGTGTGGTACTCTTTATTGTTCATAAATAAATAAATAAATTAGTGCCGTCAATCGATAAAAAAATTAATCACGCATTTTTTTCTGAAATTAATCGCGATTAATCGCACCTAACATATTGCAATACTTTCACACTGAATCTCAAAAATAATGTAGAAACAACATAAAGACAGGATGTTTTAAATATTTGTTTAATGTTAATGATATTCGCTGATATCAGTAATGATACTGATGTCTCTATTAAATTGATTTGTTTCTCAATTTTAGCCATTAAATATAGCCATTCAACTTCACAGTATTGAAAGCTATCAATTTTAACTTTCAATAAGCTTTAAAAAATATTACAACAAAGTGAACTTAAAACCAGCTTTATAATATAAAATACTATAAAAAGTTTTTTTTCTTTTTGACCCATGTAACTTTGTAAACAGTGCTTTAAGATTTTCAGGTTAGTCTAACAGGTAAATATACAGAAATGTAATAGATCAAACCCTGCATCTTCACTGCATAAATTATAAATTGAATATAGTTTAATCCTTATTAAACCTACAAAAGTTATTAATTCAAGAGCAGTGAGTGATTTTCTCTTTGCCTTTTGTTCTTTGATTAACATTAATGACAGACAGGAGCAGGTTTATTAGGCCTCACTTGAAAGGGGACATATCATGAAAATCTGACTTTTTCTGTGTTTAAGTGCTAAATCTGGTCCCCGGTGCATCTACCAACCCAGAAAACGTGAAAACTGTTCTGTCATTGCAAAAAATGTCACAGCTGTCTTATAAAGACCTCAGGGAACTGTGTCAACTTGTGTGAAAGTTAAACATGGTACATGCAAGTTGATGAGATGAATCAATGTAATTCCACAACAACTATATAAATGTATCCACTAACCATTCAGAAGCGTCCAGGTTCAGTCTAAAATTTGCGACCTCTTCCTGAGTCTCTCCATAAGGCTGCACTCTGCTACTGGTTATTTCTTAGATTTTGGATGAGTGAGATTCGCGTGTTTTATTATTGTTTATGAAGCTTGTGTAAAGGTTCGTCCATCGTCCTCCTCTGAATGGGGGCGAGGAGTAGCAGCTCATTTGCATTTAAAGGGACACACACAAAAACGGCGCGTTTTTGCTCACACCCAAAAAGGGGCAAATTTGACACGCTATAATAAATTATCTGGGTGGTATTTTGAGCTGAAATTTCACTCAGTGTGCTGCAACTGAACAAAACAAATGCAAATAGAAAAACACCCGCAAATAAAAAACATCTTCATCAGTTTCACAACACATGTGTGATCCAAATACTCAAAACACAACCAAATATGATCACATTGGAAATGTTTCCAGGGGACCCCAATAAGTGAGGAACCTGGCTGGGACATGCTTATTGCTCGTGAGCATCTCTATGCCCTCCATTTGAAGGGCAGAGCCCTTGAAGTGGGGACTTTGGAGTGAGCCACTAGTGTGCCATTATGTAGCCGTTTGGAACACACTTGAGGAAGGGAGCAAGGAAAGACAACGTAATTTCCTCATTATTTTCACCTGGGATGTTTTCATGACGATGCAGCACAGTGTCCATCAGCTGTTCTTATGACAAACATTTCTTATTATTGCTGTTAACATAACGGTTGCAAATAAATAAACATTTTATACAAAAAAAGTTTTTAAAATATGCCTTATATATCTGTGTGTGCGTGTCTCAACTTTAAAACTTGCCGTCTCATCTTTGGGCCTGCATTACCTAACATTCCTTATGAAACATATTCAAACATAACATGACAAAATTTGTACAATGTAACTGATGTATAGATTAATTATCTTACCCTCGTGTTCCTTTTCTCTATCTTTTTTTTCTCATTTGTATTCTGATGACATTGAACATATTCTTAATACATTTTATATATTGTATACAAAGTTGTATGTCATAAACATGTCATCTCTGTATGTTCTGCAAAAAATAAAAATAAATAAAGTTTAAAAAATTAAATTAAAAAGTAGACTTTGAGCATGTCCCAGCCTGGTTCGTCACTTATTTCGAAACATTTCCGTTGTGGTCAGTGCTATTTGCAGTGCGTTTCTGTATTTGGTTGTGAGTGTGTTGTGAAACTGATGAAGATGTTTTCTTAATTTGCAGGGGTTTTTTTCTATTTGCATGTGTTTTCTTCAGTTGCAGCGCGTTGAGCTCTCTCGGACACCGTACACCATAGATTTATATTGCATCTTGTGAAAAGGGGCATAATATGTCACCTTTAAGACCTTACTAGACCTAACTATAATTGTTTATAGTTAATTGCATTACATATTTTTAATACGTTCAACTGTAATGTGTTAATTTTGACATCCCTAAAATAAATATATATTTATTTTATTGTTATATAATTATAATTTGTATATAATTTTTACATATAAATTAATAAATAAACTTATTTATATTTTATGATTAAAAGAAATGCGCATTTTAAATAAATGTATTTGTTTGTTTATAAACAATAATAAGTAAAACAGATTATTTAAAAAATATATACATTTTATATAGGCCCAAAATGCAATGATTATATGGTTACACTGAATTATTCTGCTTTATGACTGAAGTATAGTAGTATTCTGGCACTGCTAACATTGTTGTTTCCTTTACGATAACATGCATGCGTTTTTCCTCATTTCGTGAGCTTAGAATTATAAGGTTCTATCTCCACTTTTGGTCGAAATTGAGTTTTTGACATAATCTGATCCATTAGGTGTTTATTAATGCCTGTGTGGTGTTATTTTTGTAAAAAAAAAAATATGTTGTTAGTAGTTATTAATAAAATAAAAAGGTTCCATCTCTCCATTGCCAGCTGGGATGTAAAAACTTTGATGCTCAATATCTCAGAACTACCCTAAACGGAGATAGAACCTTATAATTCTAAGCTCACGATTTGTAAGTCGCTTGAGATAAAAGCAGCGGCAAAATAAATACATGTAAATGAGCTTTCATCAACATGCAGAAGAACTAAACAATTCTGCAAGAAAGCCTCAAGTAGGCTACCTCTTTCAAAAAGCTGTCGTCCTTTTGTTTGAAGTTCATGAGAATTGAGCTGCTGATAGGTAGGCTATAAGTAGGATTAGAGCAGTCCAAGGCCTTCAGTGAGTCATGACGTACAGGAGTGATTGTGAGTCATTCATTTCCCAAAAGATAATGAGCACCTCTCCACGCCTTTAACCACAACACCCCCACCCCTCAAACTCCACAGCCCACCCTCAACACGTCTCACTGATGCTCTCTGTGTGGGCCTTCACCTCAGAGATCCAGATCTTCATAATCACAATATCCGCCACTCGCAGCGGGAGAAACATCGTCAATGAATATTAATGACTCCGAGGTGGCGGCTGAGCACATCAATGCTACGTCAAACCCCTTTCCGGTAGGAACTGGAGAAAAGTGGATTATACGCAGCATCTTTCAGCAGCTTCCCAAATCTCATTTGCTCTTATGCATTTTAATAAGACCGGAGCATGCGGTTGCCAAAAGAAGCTGCGAATGCCAGTGATTCCATCTTCGCGTGTGTGTGTTTTTCTTTCCATTGGGTGTGTTTTCAGACTAAAGCTTAGTCATCACCTTGGTGACTTTTAAATTCACAGAAGTGTCAGGGCGTTTCTTTCCGAATGCAGTTATGACGATATAAATGTGGCTAAACACTAACAATTAAAAGAAAAGCATATTTTAAAACTGCAACAAAAAAAAAAAAAAAGCATTTACTTTCAAATGACAGAGTAATTTAATATAGACTACATAGTCGCTGTGTCAAATATTTCTCTGTCTAATATAGAAGACAGTAAATCAGTTTGCTTCTTCGGTACTGCATACTAATCATGACTTTTGCGTTTCTGTCTGATGTATATAAACGCAGGTATACAGTATAAATGACAACCTGTACAAAATTCTGCATGCCATTGACAATTTAATGTATTTTACTGTAATCCACAATAAATACTCTGTGTGTACTATTTATGCTTTCAAAAATAGTATTCAAGCAAGTATATACTGTATACACATTGTACACATGGTTAGTCACATCACTAAATATGCTCATATTCATACAGTATGTTGATAGATAGATAGATAGATAGATAGATAGATAGATAGATAGATAGATAGACAGACAGACAGACAGACAGACAGACAGACAGAAAGAAAGAAAGACATGATAGATAGATAGATAGATAGATAGATAGATAGATAGATAGATGGATGGATGGATGGATGGATGGATGGATGGATGGATGGATGGATGGATAGACATATAGACAGACAGACAGACAGACAGACAGATAGATAGATAGATAGATAGATAGATAGATAGATAGATAGATAGATAGATAGATAGATAGATAGATGGATGGATGGATGGATGGATAGACATATAGATAGATAGATAGATAGATAGATAGATAGATAGATAGATAGATAGATAGATAGATAGATAGATAGATAGATAGATAGATAGATAGATAGATAGATAGATGGATAGAAGCAAATGCAATAGTACTTCAACTCATTTGACACAACTCAACAATGTCCTCAGTGTGTTTATTCTGTTTATTACAGCATAGATTTCCATGATCTCAGGGTTGCAGACTCGATTGTTTTTCTGTGAAAGATATTTCTGAAACCCCAGGAGCGTATAGAGGAACAGAAGAGAGATCTGAAGGACTCGTGTGGCTGGATGCTGTGATGTGAGGCTATAGGGGATAGAGGTCAGAACAAAGCCTTTGTTCCAGCGCTCTGCGTCGTACCTGCGTCAGTGCTGTTTGTGAGCATGTGCCCTCCTCCCGGCTCCAGGAAGAGGAGAAAAGCTCACGAGTCAGGGTTTTGTAAACATTGGCTTATTGTGCTTCTCTAATAGCTGGGAATTCACGTTGCTCGGAGGCAGCATTTCAGTTTGTTGACATTGAAAGATGTGTCACTGGAAGATGAAACAATGCCAAAGGGAAAGAACTTGAAAATAGATAAGGACTATAAATATATAAATAAATGTGATGTGTGTGGGTTTCGATCTTATTGTGGGGACAATGATTAGATTTAGGGACAGATTTAACTAACATCTTGCGCCTGCGCAAACCCTCTTGTGGTGTTAAGAAACTAGTCAGGACTTACTAAAGACACACAGTGAAAATTAGTGCTTAAAAGGCGTGGACAGGGTTATTTTTGCGGCTGAACTTATTGCATATGCATTTGTAGGAGTTTCCCTTTCAGGTGTTACATTTATGGGAAGAGAGTATTTAAATGAATCACGCAAGGTGAGTTACTAAGGTTTGCGCTCATCAATTTACGAGTATTTATGCCATTATTTAATGCCCAAAAAAGCTGGTCTTAAACCAGACGCTAATTTTGCGCTGCTCTTGGTAGATTGCGTTGGTCATTATGGAAATGATCTGGGGGTGTATCTGTGTTCTTTAATGTGCGCGTTATCAGTAGATCTCGCACAGAACTTTCCACTCCCATCGCAGCTTTTGTGGGATTGCACTCTCACACTAATGTGCCCTCCCACTAAGCAAAATGTTTTCAACGTCTTTGTCACAAAAGTCGTACGTTGAAAATACGTCTACTGAGGAGCCAGAATAAAAAAAAATGATGACGTCTTTTTTTTAAAACTAGTTCAAATGTGGTCATTGTGGACATATTTTCAACATCATTTAAGGTCTCATTTAGATATAATTTATACTGTTTCTGGACAAAATAAACACTCTCAGGATGCATTGAATTAAAACTCATGTTTATTTCAAAGTAATTTCCATGTGAAATTGCAAAGCAACTCACAGACATTTTTTGTTTGTCCAAAAATCATGAACATAAAGGAAACATCTGTAAATCACACATCTTTGGATCATGAGAGAAACCAGATCTGAAGGAAAGACTTTCTGGCTCAGACACTTGTGCTGTCCTTAATCACAGACAAAACAAAAAAAAAGAAAGAAAAAAAAGCTAACGCAAAAAGAAAGGGGAGCAAGAGCCCAACTAAAGCAAACACTGATCACCACAATGGTGACTTCAAATGAAACAAATATCAACATCTAAACCTCTGTTAATTCTCACTAAGATCTTCTGTAGATGTCTGACAAAAATAGTCAATTTATCTGTATTTTATGTTTGTGATTAAGGACAGCACAAGTGTCTGAGCCAGAAAGTCTTTCCTTCAGATCTGGTTTCTCTCATGATCCAAAGATGTGTGATTTACAGATGTTTCCTTTATGTTCATGATTTTTGGACAAACACAAACTGTCTGTGAATTGCTTTGCAATTACAAATGGAAATTACATTGAAATAAACATAGTTTTCAATATTCAATGCATCCTGAGAGTGTTTATTTGGTCCAGAAACAGTATAAATTATATCTAAATGAGACCTTAAATAATGTTGAAAATATGTCCACAATGACCACATTTGAACTAGTTTTTAACCTTGTACGAAGGTTCCATGAACGTATATATCAGACGTGCAGAACACATCAAAAAAAGACGTCATCATTTTTTTATTCTGGCTCCTCAGTAGACGTATTTTCAACGTACGACTTTTGTGACAAAGACGTTGAAAAGACGTCTTTTAGACATCATTTTGCTTAGTGGGCTGTTTAGTAAATCTGGCCCTTATTATAGGCCCATATGCAAAACTCACCATCAAGATGTGTTGCCAGGGCATTACTATGCAGTTGCTGGGATGATTTGGGTGGTTGCTAAGGTCTCCACATGGTTGCTAGGTGGATGCTTAGTGGTTCAAGTCCATCTATAAATTTCTATGATATTTGAAATCTGTAAATAGACTGAAAAAAAAAAAAATTCTTAGGCCACTCAGTTGGTTTTGTCTTGTTTTCCATTACACATATTTACTGTAACTGACAAGCAAAATGACTTAAGATTTTTTTTTCTGGAATATTTATCAAAATTAAGGGAGTTTATTCTACTAATGGGGTAAGAAAAAGAAACTTAAGACTTTATATCTTATGTCATTTTGTTTCTCAAGTAAATGTATCTTGATTTATGAATGTTTAGATATTTATATTGGAAAAGAAGTCAAAAATAGTGAGGAAGGAAATCTTTTTCTTTCTTTTTTTTGCAGTATGGCTCAGATCCTTCCATCAGTGTAAGTCTTTGGGATTTTTTTGTTCCTTTTATCTTCCGCCAGTAAAAAAAAATCATAAATATGGTTGCATAAACTAAATCTCGGGTCGCCGGCAGCGCAGAAGCCCATGAAGGTGTCGGCTTCAACCAATAGCCACCATTGTATAAAAAAAAACACACCCTCAACAAACACGTCATCTTAAAAAAATCAAATCGCCCGGAATCCATATGTTTTGTTTGATGCACACAGAATCAAAGAGAGCCGGAGAAACAAGTATCGCCTGAGGAATCTGAAGTCAAAGGCCTGACAGCTGAAGGAATTCATATTGGGAACAAATACAACAAACCAAAACACCACCATCCATGTTTTCCAGATGTACTGTAGGCATGTAAACCGTAATTGAGCTGTGCTTGTAAACTTCTTCAGTCCCGTATTGATTTATGGCTGACGGCTACTGTGACCCCCACTGCAATTTAGCAAGAGACTTGCATACAGAAATGTGTTCTGAAAAATAATAAATTAAACATCACAAAACATCTATTTTAGACTAAATATCTATCCTGTTTTGCTTTTTCACTCTTCAGACATTCTCAGGATGATTTGAATAAGCTTATTGATTTACCATTATCTTCAATGGGAATGAGAAATCCATGGCTTTCTCTTTAAATAACCATCAAACGTGCTCAAGCAAATGTGGAATATGTGCAGTGGGAATTGCAGTCAATATAACATGTGATACTCTTATCAAATGTGGTTTGTTTGAAACAAAAACAAGATTTGACCTCTGTGACTATTTGCTTATCTTCAGTTTAGTAGTAAACAAACTAATTTTAGTATGTGATGCATATTTGTCGGTCATACATAAATGAAACATAAGATTTGTGCACTTAAAAAACTCTTGGCATAGTTTATCATTAACTATTTGGATCTATTTGGTTTTATTTAAATAATCATATTTTTTTCAAAATGCATTTATTCAAATTGAATGAGAACAAATCTGTTCATTGTTCATTAAAAAGTATGAATGCGGTTTAAATATGACTAGCTGTGTAACAAGCAATATTCAATTAGTTCAAATTTAATTTTTAAATTTCAATTAGTTTAGATTTATTGATGATAAATATAAACTTTTGCGCATTTAAAACACATTCAGTTTGTTTATGTGTGATTGGCAAAATATGCTTCACATTAAGTTTATTAGTTTATATTAAAACTGTGTAATCCAAATTAATGGAAATTTTAAATGCAATTCAAATTCCTAAATCAAATTATTTATATTGAGTGAGTGATTTTATGCATACATGGTTCTGGAAGCTTCCAGCTAAATCAAACAACTTCATATAGCTTGAAAAAGCTATTCTTTGTATTTGTGTGCAATTGTACTATTTTACATGTTGGTGCTATGAAGAAAAACTGACTTGTCAAGTCACCTTTATTTACTGTATATAGCACTATATACAATACAGATTGTTTCAAAGCAGCTTTACATGGATAAACATAGGAAAATAATTATTCAGTGATTCAAACATAATTAAATTCTGCTGTAAAGCAGCTCTAAAAAGACAATAGTAAGTCATTATTCGGTTGAAATCAGTACAGTGTTGATTCATTTCAGTTCAATAGCTGTGTTCAGTTCAGTTCAATTCATCTATAAAGCAGCTCTGGAGATGATGTCTTCATCCAGCTCTCATCCAATAGTGTCAGAGCATTCAAGTCAATAATACTGCAGAATATAAAGTGTTTGCCATAAGGAAGCCAAAGGGCGACAGTGGCAAGCAACACAAACTCCATTAGGTGACAAAAATGGAGGGAAAACAAAAAAGATATGGTTTAATTCCAGGTTGCATTTCAAGTCAGATTGTGGATAGATATCATTCAGAATATGTCATCCAGCTCCTTCTGCTTGAAGATTGGGATACAGTACATTATTTGCCAGCATGTGGTGGGAGGGAGTTGAATCTGGCCATAGGGTCTGTGTCTTGTCTGGTTCTGGTGGTCTTCGCTGAGGATATGTGTCTCTAGGGCTCGTCTAGTGATCTTTAAAGTAAACCATTTGTGATTTGCTTAAAAAGAAAGGAAGACAATCTATTCCTGCTTGACAATTCCAAATTCCACTGTCTTCATTGTAATTCCATGTGATTGTATCTTTTCAATCACAGTTTGAAACAAAACACCCCCATCCAATCACCAGCACGGGCTACTCGACATTCCCTGGCAGATTCCCACACGCCTGCATTTCCATATAGATGGAGCACCACATTAAACTGCATTGTATTGTCCATTTATCCTATCACCGTTTGTTCCAGATATTCTTTTTTAATATTCTTCATCTTCCCCACCCTTCCCTGGCACATCCACAATCGTCTTTTTATTATGTGTGTGATTGGTTTCATCTGCCCAAGTGAACGCGCTGTGCTGTAACCTCGGCTAAATGGTTATAGGGCACCGAGATCTCAAGGTTGCAGTGTGGAATAGCTGCATTGACCCTGAGACCGGATGGTCCGCTGTCAAGGCTGAGGTGGACAGAGAATCCCTTAAGCTCCGCTGCCAGGGAAATGAGAATTAAAATGCAAGGGGAACAGTCAGATAGTCTTTCCCGAGAGTCACGGAAGAGAAGGGCAAAGCCAACTCCACACTTGTATTGTACACATTTGCCGGTCTAGATTTGCATGGCACTGCCCAGGGGAACATTTTATTGCTCAGAGGTTGCAGGATACTTAATAGAGACCTCAGTTATGTTTTATTTATGTGTCAACTTTGCCTGCTGTGAGATTTCTCTAGGAATTCCTTTGGGGAAATCAATGCAATTGAGACAATCATTGACATGCTGTAAGTGTATTGAGCTAAAAAAAAAGAAAAAAAAAGAATTTGGATTGGTCTGTGAGAATTTGATGAGAAATGTGTGAGATCATATTGAGAACACTGACTTTTAATTGCAGACTTTGGGATCTTAGCAAACCCAGACACAGTTTGAGATGTTTTTGCTCTTCAGATAGAAACAGGTTAAATTACTGTAAATAGTGGCGACCTAAATTATTGTAGGCCAAAACCAGGAAACGGGTTAGCATTTTAGCACTGAAGTCAATTGGTTTTTTGAATGGGTTTTTGGTTAAATTCTTGAAATAAGGTCTGGGGTGAACACAATCTCAAGATATTTTCATGTTTTATTCTACGATATAAAATACATCAGTATTACCCTCTTGTTATTTTACTGTGTTTACTGTACTTGTCTTGAAAAAGGTGGTTGCTAATTGGGACTACAGAGGTTGTGCAAACTATTATAACTTGAACTTTCACGGAAACTGTTTCTAAACAAAGACTGAAATAGTTGTCGGAAGCTTAGTGGTGACCTTCAAGTCATGTGACTGTGGTGTAGTTCGTTCATAGCCTACGTTTAGCTTTTGACTTCTGCCGATTGTATTTACGCTTCAAAATTCATAAATGTTGTGTTCATCTTTATAATGATGAACAAAACATGTAAGAATCATAAGCTTTTGTGAGTCACAGCCCTTACTTTCTGCAATAATCCAAAAGGGGTTTTGGCGAGGGAACCAGGGTGATGCTAACTTCAGGGTTGGCCTATAAACATGTCATATCTGCACCACTCTATTTCTAATGGACTGTAACCCAATATTCAGGTTGATTCAGTAACGTCAAATGATATTTTTGACTTCAGTCAGACCAGTTCATTTAGATGTTACCATGCATATGAGTGTATTTATCAGGACAAACATCTGAGGTGACTTAAACGCTCTTAAAATAAAGGTTCTTTACCGGCATCTATATGGTTCCATAAAGAACCTTTAAATTCAATTCCCATTCAAATCCCATTTTTGTGTGTGTGTGTTCTGTGGAACACAAAAGACGATACTGAACAACATTGGTCCACTTTCATTGTATAGACAAAAACACTGAGATATTTCACACAATACCTTCTTTTGGTTTAGAAAGACATGAGGGTGAGTAAATGATGACAGAATTTTTATTTTGGGGTAGACAATCCCTTTAAGCAATAGTCTCCATTTGATCCCCAATTAATATAATTGCTGCATCTTAAAAATAAAGGTTCTTTATTGACATCTATGGTTCCATAAAGAACATTTAACATTTATGGAACTTTTCCACTGCACCAAAGGTTCTCTGGATAAAGGTTCTTTAGATTATATTTTAAAAAAGTCTTTACACTAAGACAATTTTTTAGATTTTAAGAACTGAAAGGTTCTTTATAACCAAAAATGGTTATTCTATTGCATTGCTGCAAAACCCCCCTTTTGGAATCTTTATTTTTAAGGTGAAATATGGGATATCTTGTATGTGATTTTTCTTTCCTACGTGTGAAATCGCCAGCATTATTTTCCATGCAGAATCGAAATGCTGCACAATGGCTTGATATGAATATTCAGCTGTCCCACCACTCTTTATATTTCTTCACTGACAGACAGTATACAGTATTTTAAACCAAAGTCAGTCAGCATAGATGGATAGTGAAGAGAGCATGCTTCAGTGCGTGATACAGTATTGACAGGTCAGCCACGGCAGTCCTGCCAGATCCCTCTGCGCCCTGGGGAACTCCGCTGTATGTTTTGGGCCCCCTCCCCCTCTGCCGACAATCCCAACCCCCTTTCATGTGCTCTGGGGGAAGAAGAGCGGCACGCCATGGTACTTTCTGATGAGCCCGCACTCCTACCAGCGATGCGTATGACAATGACATAGTCATCTTGATAATTGATAGAAGACTAGATTAAAGTGCAACCAGAAAATTAACCGAGACACTATATTTTATCTGACCAATCATGTAATAATTGAAAAATAATGGAAGTTGAAGCTCGCAGCACTGGGAGAAAATTACATGGATGCATTCTGACTGCATGCATAAAGCTTTGCAGCACTGAAGAGTAAATTGGAAATTAATTTCTGATGTTATCGCATTTCTCTCTTAAGGCTTGTTGTGTGGAAAATCTTGATTATCATTAAGTAAAGCAACATTGCTCTTGAAAAGAATGCATATTTAACTTCTTCGAAAATGTATTTTCTCTCAAATTGCATGCAGTTTTTGATAACAGCTCATTAGGATACCAGAACTTAATGAGCTCCCACTGAGCTGAGATAGAATGCCTGTAGGCCCCTCTTAACATTTTCTAATACCCTTCCAGTCCTCGACCAATCCTCTTCCATGACCCTTTATAGCGGGATAAATGAGACGCTTGGTTGGGCAATGGAGACTACACTTATAGTCTGGCACACACTGCGCTCTCTCTCTCTCTCTCTCTCTCTCTCTCTTTCAATCCCTTTCTTTCTTTAGCGCTTTGGTGCCTGGCACTCAATAAGTGGAACCCCTATTTTGGGTGTTCTGTGAATGAGTTTCCATACATGGAAAAGCTTTGCAACAATCACAGTTTAAGATCTCTTTGAGAGGTTTCCATCCAGTCAACTGTCTTTTGCTGCCAACCGGAGAGCTCTTGAAATGGTTAAGGTCATTGTCATTATCATGAGCTACGTCTAAATTCCTGTGCATGTACTGAATTTGATAAACTGACTTCTCGACTCACTAATGTATATGCAGGTGTGTAACTATATTCCTGGAAATACTGCATCCGCCATGTTAGTATTGTTCTTTAGCCTTATGGTGCTTTGACCTGTGACAAATGAAAATAATTTACTAAGGCTTTGTTAAACAAGAGAACAAAAGTGTCCATTTTAGTTGAAAATGTGTGTTTTAGATTCTTCTGCAGCAGTGCTGTAAATGGAAGATTATTACGGCATGCTGTTGACTAAATGAGTTGAATATTGAAAGTGACAGGCAGCAGGAAGTTGTGGCTACTGATTTATTTTAATGCTGTGCATGCTGGACTAAGATTGCAGGCTTGCTGTGATTTTATAGGGTTCAGTTTTAACCTCATGTTATTAGAAATTATACTTCATTTACCTGTCGTCGATATCCACATTACAGCAGGTGTAGAGCAACCAGTCTCTGTCATTAATATATTCAATCATTTTCCACTCTCTGTTTCTACGGCAGCAGGGTGTGTTTCTCTGAAGAGAAATGCAGCGCGACGATCAATTTCTCTTCGTCAAAACACACCTTTTTGCTCAAAAATTGTGCAACATGGTGCGTTTTTGTGTTAATATTGCAATTTGTGTGTAAAAAAATGTAATAAACCCGCAAGAACACGATATATTTGCCCTTTCTTTTTCATGGCCATATATGGAGCTTAGATTGGCTGTTGACGCTTCAACCTCATTTTAACCCTTTAGTTGCTGAATTTTATTCGCTGGTAAAAATAACAATAATGCAGATAAAGATGTTAATTGATGTACTTTAGATATTACGTTTCAAGAAATGTAATTTAAAATCCACAGCTGCTAAATGTTGCCTCATATTTCCGCTTTATATACAGTTTTAGGCAATAAAACTGCATACATTAGTTGTAGACTGTAAAAAAATAGGTGTTAATGCCTTCAGCTAATGTAGCCTACATGCTGGTGGTGAAAGAGTGGTTAATTTACCTACTGGTGTTAAACTGAGGTGCCTTTAATAGAATATAGCTCGTTTAGAGGTGTATATTTGTTTTTTGACGCTATATTTGGCTTCTGTGTGCGTTTTGAATGGTAAATAAAGAAGCAAAAGTAAAGTGTATTTTGGCGTGGCATCC
Organism: Abramis brama; assembly: GCF_963993115.1. NCBI lineage: Eukaryota > Metazoa > Chordata > Actinopteri > Cypriniformes > Leuciscidae > Abramis > Abramis brama. Next base: position 19,879,328 of record NC_139963.1, on the reverse strand, counting down.
CTTGAGGGGGGGGTCCCACCCCGTCTAATGTATACAACCCTTATTGCTTCAAGTATAGTGCATTGCATATGATCAGTACAACATGTTTCAAGGCTGTTATAGATCGAAAATAGCCTACACAACTTTTTGGTTATAAAATGCATGACAACTAAATGTGATTGTGGGACTTTAGCGTTGGATAGATAGATAGATAGATAGATAGATAGATAGATAGATAGATAGATAGATAGATAGATAGATAGATAGATTGATTGATAGATAGATTTTTTTAACCAAGAATGTCAGTATTCATGCATATTTCCAGGTTCTTAATTACAGCAAGCAAACAGCGTTTAAACACACTACTGCTTTATATTCGGCACAGTTCTTGTCAACCCCCTCCTCGCGTGACGTCACGCGCCTGCCTTGGCTTATTATTGCATGAACTATTTTCTGTAGTAGCAGCAGCACTGAGCTTTTCCAGTGCCCGCCGCTTAACGTGAAGACAAATACGAGAGAGAGAGAGAGAGAGGGAAAGAGGAGGGGTGAGGGACAAATTAATCTTGGGCCACAGCGGTGGCAGAACGCGAGACAGTAAAGCGTTGCAGTGAAGATTTTATTTTGCTCGTTCGCCTCAAACGGGCGGCAGAGAGACGGAATGGATCTACCTGCCGTCGGAGAGCATGTCTTCGCGGTGGAGGGCATCGAAAAGAAGCGCCTACGGAAGGTAAAACTGCCGCGAACTGGAACTACCGTAAATGGTGCAGAGGATATATTTGTTGTTCCTGTGCTGTATCCAACACATTTTCATCGTTTTTCAGGGCAGAATCGAGTATCTGGTGAAGTGGCGAGGATGGTCAGCCAAGTAAGTGTTTAATTGGTTTATAGGCGTTTTTTTTTTTTTAGACACATTAACAGAAAATGCCGCGCGATGTTGGTCTTGTTCGTCCGGTACCCCACATCGGTCGCGCGCTGGGCTGTTTAGTATGGATTCCATCACAAAATCTACGCGAGCGAATATCGTACTGGCATCGTACTGACATTTTACTTTGTATATGTAGTAAAATCGTATATTTATGGCTCGTATGTTTACATTTTCAACAGGCTACAAATGTATTTTGTTCGCGCACTGATCTGCTTAACATGTTACGATAGCTAAATTTGATTGCAACATGCGTTGAATTTAACATGTGATTTATTACAATATCATATTTTCCCGTCAATGTTGCAGATATAACACATGGGAACCCGAGGAAAACATTCTGGATCCGCGCCTTCTTGTCGCTTTCCAAAACAGGTGAGATGGAGGACGAATAACTGAACTTGTGGTGATGCCCATATATGGTCACGGGAGGCGGGGCCAACTCCCTGCACTGTGTAGCTGAAGATTAATGGTGGCCCCATGGGTCAGGTCTGCCTGCTACAAAGACTCTCTTGATGCTTGCCTTTTATCCAGTTTTGGAAACACTCCATTGTTATTACCAGTGCAAGTCGTACAAAACGAACAAATGAACGTGCCGTTGTATATTGACCAATCAAGATTTAATTTTCTTCCTGTCAGTTCCAGGGCAGTGGTTCTCAACCAGGGGGCCATAACCCTCTGGGAGCCTTATTAAACTTGCCACTGCACGATGACTTATATTTATTTTTAATTAATAATTTAAATAACTGTATAAATATGAATGCAAATTCTTGTTCCCTTAACAACTGTTGTTTTTTATTCAAGAACACACAGTTATAATAACTTTTGTGATCACTAAATTAATTACACATTTTAATTTTAATATACAGACAAATTTTTGAGAACAGAGGACTTTTAATATTGTCTTAAGTCAAAAAGTTTGAGAAGCACTGTTCTATGAAACAAGTTTTAGAAGAACTCTTCTTTGGAACAAATTTGATAAGCACTGTTCTTTGGAACAGCGCAACAACTTTTGTTTTGGAACAGCTTATATCAAATTATTTCATACATACATACATGCATATATGAAAACTACATCAAGTAGCTGTGTGGACACTCATGTCTATGATCTAATCTGCTGTGTCAAAGGTCTTGTGATGTTCACACACCCTTCTGAGCCCACTGTTCTGTTCTTAAGATAAAAGTAGAATGGGTATCAAAGCATTCCAGACACTAAAGGAAAAGAATTGTTCGGTTCAGATAGCAGTTTTCGCAAGAAATTTGTTGAGTTTCACTCTGGTTTAGCTGCGCTAGAAGTGTGAGAGTGTCGTGTTACCCGTTGTGCGCTTGTTTTGTGTTGTAACCTGGTGATCAAAGAGATTGTCTGTGGCTTGAGATCTGAATCTTGCGCTACTGTTGAGAAGAACACTCTTAAAAATAAAGGTTCCAAAAGTGGGTTTTAACAATAGAAGAACCATTTTTGGTTCCCCAAAGAACCTTTCAATTAACAGTTCGTAAAAGAACCACTTTTTTTACCACTTAGTGTGAAAAACATTTTAATAATCTCAAAAACCTTTACCACTATAAAGAAACTTTTGTGCATTGGAAAGCTTCCATTGATGTTAAAGATTCTTCGTGGAACCATCAATGCCAATAAATAACCTTTATTTATAAGAGTGAAAAAGAATAATGGTTCTGTTACACATAAACGGATTAATGAATGTTCCTTTAAGCATTTCAACATTATAGCTTTAGTTGTTCTTATAACCCAACAGTTTTGAGAATGTTAAATATGTTGTGTTGAAAACTGTTTATATATATTTTATGCGCTGTTTTCAGAGAAAGGCAGGAGCAAATGGTGGGATATCGAAAAAGAGGGCCTAAACCCAAACACCCCCTGGTCCAGGTACATCAGCTTTTACATGGACAGCATGTGTTATTCCAAATGCAGTTTTTATCTTCCAGTCAGTGCATAAGTTGGCGATATTTTTGCAAAAGGTTATTCCTGTGCACATCTGAATACAAATTCCATTTCATTATGAATCAATAAAAGGCTCCTTTCTGTCTGCATGCATCTTAATGTACTGAGGTCCTATATGACTTCAATTAGCTTCAGCAGTTGATTTTACCTATAAAATATTAATGAGAATGGCGTTTGCAAGCTCAAAACATAAATTCACATAACAAGACTGCCTACACTATTAAAATAAAGGTTCCAAAAGGGAATTTTTCCTCTGTAATGCCATAGAGGAACCATTTTTGGAACCTTTCAGTGAACAGTTCTTAAAAGAACCTTTTTTTTCTTAGCTTGAAGAACATTTTAATAATCTGAAGAATTTTTTCCACTATAAAGAACTTTTTGTGGAATGGAAAGATTCCATGGTTCCAAAGGTTCCATCAATGCCAATCAAGAACCTTTATGAAAACCCCTAGAGTAAAGCTAATTGTGTTGTAATATAAATAACATATGATGAACTTCCAGTTCATTTTGAGATGTCAATAAATATTCTCTCTTTGTCCCCAGCTTCCTGCGTTTGCTCGTAGATCAAGCATACTGGGTGGTCTTCAGGACACATCACTGGATGAGGAGAACCAGCCCAAAATGGATTCCCTCCAGATCCGCTCGCGGCCGCAGCACTACCAGCTGAACAGTAAAAAACACCATCAGTACCAGCCCAGCTGCAAGGAGATATCCTTAGAACAGCATTTGAGCGGGAAAAAGAAACACTTCTACCAGCTGAACAGCAAGAAACATCATCACTACCAGCCGGACCCCAAGATGTATGACACGCCACTCACGGGACCCAAAGAGGTCAAGGGTCAAGACCCTTCCAACAAAGGCTGGAACCTCCCTCCAGCCTTGCAACAGAAGTGGATTCGGAACAAAGACACTGGCTGCCTGAGTAAAGTGAAAGATCTGTCTATCGAGCTCAAGGGTCTGCCGGATGATGCTAGCAGAGCGGAGCGGGCACTCAAAACCAGTGCCAAAGAGTTTGCCCTTCCTAATGGCATCAGCAGCAAGATGAAAATAATCAAGAACAAAAACAAAAACGGCCGAATTGTCATTGTAATGAGCAAATACATGGACAAAGGTGTGCATTCCTCCAAAGTAAAAAACAGGGATGTTTCTGACGTGGAAGCGCGACATAATGAGGAATCTACACGGATTAATACGGACAATCTGTCTGATGGGGAAACGGCAGATCAGGGAGAAGGCGGTGAGAATGGTTCTATTGAGAAAAATAGGAATCTTTCTTCAGGCAGCGAATGTGTTCCCGAAAAGCCCCTCGAAAATATTGAACTTCCAGAAGACAAGCCTGCAGAGACTGAACCAAAAGTGATGGATTTATGCGACCAGCCGAACTCCTCACCCACGGCAGCAGAGAAAGCTGTCCCGTCGAACACTGACACCAGAACCAATCCCCTTAAGAGGAAGCTGTCAGAACCCAGTGAGGACGTGAGGAACTCTAAGCAGTTCTTCTGCTACAGGAGCATCAGTGCACCAAACACAGTGCTTTCTTCCCCTCAGAGAGAACCCATAAACCTGCATTACAGAGGCAGTCACGTCGCCAGAACGTATAGTTATGACTTCAGCGACACCATTCCTGAAGAGCCTATTGATTTAAGCTGTGGTCCAACCAAAACGCTAAAACAGTGTCCTACCGGGGAGAAGACTTCAGAAAGCTCAGTGCAAGTGGAGAAAACAGACAGTCATTTGAAACCGTTTGTGGGTAACGTTATAATCACAGACATCACTACGAACTGCTTAACTGTGACCTTTAAGGAGTACGTGCAAGGAGAATGACAACAGTACGTTGGGACTGTCATTTATTCATTTGAACCAGCTCAAAGATGATTCATTTCAGATGCACTGATCATAGCCATTCCTGAAGATATATTTACACATTTATTTAAACACATAATCCATATGTAGAAACACCATATATATGTAGGGTTTGTTTGTTTAGAGACCGGTTGTATGTTTTTTTTAACACATTAAATTGGGATTTCGCAGCTGTTGAAATAGAATTTAAAATCCCATAACTGTATAGTGTGTAAAATTGTTTATAAAACTTTGGATAATGAATTTTTCTACCTGAGAAAATGTCTGCCAATTGGAGTAAGCACACTGGTGGATTTGGAAGAATTCATTGAAGATTGATGTTAAATGCACTTACACCTTTCAATGTTCATGTCCATCGTGGACCACGTTTTTTTTTTTTTCTTTCTTCCAATGTTGGGGATTTTTTTCAGATGTACATATAATTGAGATCTATACATTCTGAGTTGCTTGGAAAGGTGTCATCATAATGTACATGAATGTACCTTAAAAAAAGTATTTTTGGATATTAGCGTAACTGATTTTGTTTCGCTGAAACATTTTACTTGACTGGATTTCCAGATGCTGTTGGCCTGTGAGGTCTAACTGTGCAATGCTAGAAAAAAACAACTGGATTGTTTGATGTTCCCTATCCGTAAGACGTTTAAGCTGCACTTTATCATCTCCTGGATCTCTTTTGGTAATTAATTCAATAATAATAATAAATCCTTAATGCAGATCAGTTCTGTAACAGCAGTTTAACTATGGCCAGAGATCATCAGAACATGCAAACTGTTACATATGACCAGAAAGTAAATGTACGATTGATGCTTACATTGGACAGTGTAATGCTATAGATTTTGTATGTATTGGGATCAATTTACAGTTGATGCAATGTACGCAATGAGATGTACAGTATGTAATGTACAAGTTACACAATAATGCCATCAAGGTTCAGGCCATTTATATGCATAACGGCATGTTTTATGCACACATTGAAGAGTCAGTTTGAAAATGCTTCTCAAATCAATATTAAACTCTGTTCAATAATAAAAACGAATGATTTGTTTTATAATGTGTCATTCTGTGTTCAATTTTTTTTATTAGGTCATATTGTCTAATTGACTGCATATATAGACTTCAGGAAAAAATAATCGGTAAATTTACATTTTTTCTAATATGTTATGCACTGCGTCCGAAATCGAATAGCCTACTTCCCTATTCCTAGTATGGTATGCGAAAAACTACACCAACAGAGTATAGTATGTCCGAATACATGTTTGGAGAACAGTAGGCAAAAGAGAGTTTGGAGTGCGCATTTGATGGACACTTTATTATCCCATGAGGCCACGGGAGAAGTTTTATGAATGACAGTAAAGCGACGCAACTGATGCTGGTAGGTCACGTGACAATAACAACGTTGCGGATGTAGTACGTCCAGATTACATTCATACTACCCATATTCATACTAGGCTATATAAAACGTACCAAAAGGGACTATGTAACGTACCGTTTTAATGGTCGCGAAGTAAGCTCAAATTCAAATGTCCTACTCAGTATGCGATTTAGGGCGCAGCAAGAGGCTCTAATAAATTAGCATTTTTCTTCCTATCCTTTTATGTTCACACTGTTTTATTTGGTTGAATATTGTATAGGGTCTAATAAGATTTCCAGAGCTGTGATTAATGAAATTTTGCAATGCTGCCTCCTAGGTGCAGTACCATGTTCATAAAGCACTTCCATGTCTGTATGACCTTATTCACAATCACAGCAGCGCCATCTTTGATTTTTAACGGGAATGAATCAAGCGAGGCTGTAAGTGAAATGCAAAGCATAGGCTACATCTCTTCAGTGGGTTGTACTGATATTTAATGTGTTTTTGGATTGTTCTGCTGACGAAACACTGCAAAAATAGGCTCCAAGAAAATTCAGTAGACAAAAAACCCCAGCCAACACAAGCTGTGGAAAATTATAATGAGTTACCATTGAAAACACGGTAAGTGTATCCCTCACAGCCTCGCTTTCATACCTGTTATGGCGCTGCAGTGAATAAGGTCTATAGACCAGAAAACCACCGCACATCATTCTGCAGCCCGATAGGCTCGTTTAGGCCTAAATAATTAATGGCAAGTTAATTGATTACTAGAAAATGGGCGATCTAAAATACATGCATGCCATCTTTCTGCATGACTTAAATAAACCCTACTACATTTTTCTTTTCTTTTTTAAATAAAGAATAGATCATCTTTAAATATTAACAGGAAACGTGTAACCATGGATCCATAGTGATAGGCTAATGTCCTCTTGTGTGTTGTAGGCTAGATGTTGTCATCATAATTCTGCCCCAAAATCCTGTTCCAATAGGATATAATAATGCATTGAGAGAAAGGGGGTGTATTCTGCTTTACTTGACATGACCTATTCTATTCTATTCTATTCTATTCTATTCTATTCTATTCTATTCTATATTACTACTAGGCCTTGTCAACTGTTTCCGACAAATATCGCAAAATAAAATCTATGCTAAAAGCAACAAAATATACAAATTAAATGAACAAATGAAAATTATTTTCCTCCGAACCTCTCTCTTTGTTTGAGATTTAATTTATGAGGCTAAAAATATGTATTAAAAATGCATCATATGATAATTAGATAAAAAAAAAAATTCTAATAAGACTGTTTGACTGTTTAAGATATGTGGAATTAACCACAACGCAAGCAATTAACGCTTTAATTTAGCTATTCAGTTTCGTTGTTTATTTTTCGTGATATATTTTATAGGATGAACTCCAGTTATTTCCCGTTGTTTGTATCACTGTTTAAAGACGGTAAAAAATAAGCTAATTTACCATTAAATTTAATTTGACACATTGTCTCTCTTTTAGCCTGAATTTAGAACAATTCTTGTCATTATTGTCATTATAACTAATAATAGAATATTTTTCGATCATTTCTTTTTAAAAAGTCGTTTTAAAAAAATCGAATTGGTGTGATTTCTTAGGCCTATTTAAATGCGTAGCCTAATACATATTATTATTATTATTATTATTATGTAAGGATGTTTTTTTCCGATTAATTTGAATTCATCGAATCGAAACAAATAAAAAGAAAACATGGAGAAAACGGAAAACAATCTAATCTAATCAATTTATTATCCGTTGCATCGAAAGAATCGGATTAAAATCGAATGAATCTTTAAAATCAATAAAAGATTAGTTGCCGTTTATCAGATCGCAGATAATTTACACTTTAACACTGAACACAAGGCTTAAAATAGGCTTAAAATGTCACGTGTGTAAAATATAATTTAATATTTTTATAAAGAAAAACATATTGACTGATTATTTTATTTTTTTAATGACTTAATAGTCAAACGACTGGCTTAAAATAAAAACCACTAAGCCTATTGTTTGTCCGAAACAGTCAAGTTTATTGTTTTAAAATAATTCTAATTATTTTATTAGAGAGAAAGAAAGAAAGAAAGGAAGAAAGGAAGAAAGAAAGAAAGAAAGAAAGCTACACGTTTGTAATTTTCAAATTCGACTGAAGCCAAGCTTTATACTAGGCTATAGCCTATTATTGATTTGAAATCATTAGCCTATTAAAATCTTAAAATCGTTTAATAAGGTCGAGAGCCCTGTGGTTTATTGTTTTTATTTTATTTATTTATTTATTTATTTATTTATTTATTTTTTACAATAGGTTATATCAAAATTAGGCTATCTGCCAGCAACCCGAATATATATGGACAAAATGACCTAGGCTATATTTATTTTCTTGCCTGCAGATTCGGAGCGCGCGGGTAAAATATCGATACGCCGCAGCACGCTATAGGATTTATAACTAGGCTATAACTGTTATGCATTTACTTAGCTATTTAATTCTATTTTTTTATTTCGTTATTTGTATTGTTTTTAAACGTTTTTTCTTCTGTTATTTGACAGGGGATGGCATGACATGGCGGGGAATATGAAGCACAGATTCGATTAGCCTTTTTGCGTTTCGTAGCCTACGTGTGCGTTTAAAATGAAGAATGAGCGTGCGCATGTGCAGATTTCAGTCCTATTAAATAAATCAAAAATATAGCCTAAATAAAACTCAACAATATAGACTCGCAACACCTGTTGTTTTGACATCGCAAACAAGAAACCTGCCGTGTCTCTATAGACGCCCTTTCTGTTAAATAAATATGCGTAAATATGCTACTAATAGGGGACTTATCAAAAAAGCCCTGACTCCGGTTAGTCTAGACTAGTATACGATATAAACACGACGTATTTGCTTTCAAAACAACACTCATAAATGACATTTTATCCGTGCTCGCCTCGTCCTCTAGTGAGCTCCGCGATCACATGACTCCTCCTCCCCGAGCGGCAGCTCCACTCACACAGCAGAGCCGTCCTGCAGTGCCATGGTAACAGTTTAGAACGTGATGACGTCTCTTCGGATAGAGTATTATGGGCTATCGGGGATTATTCAGGCTGAGGCGAGAAAAATAGCTGCGAGGTTGAAGTAAACATGGAGCTCTCAGCCGTCGGGGAGCGGGTCTTCGCCGCCGAATCCATCATTAAACGGCGCATAAGGAGAGTAAGTGTCATACCAGCCTGCTCGTCGGGGCTTCGGCTCTGTTATAGAGGCGCCTGGTTATTTGTTTATGTCCGCCGAAATGACATTTTATTCGCGATAGGTTAGCTTAGCAGCGTTAGCGTGCTAATCTGAATCTCCCTGTGCTTTTACCCGCAGGGCCGGATGGAGTATCTGGTCAAATGGAAAGGCTGGTCTCAAAAGTGAGTGGTAATGACACGTTAACGGCAGCTGTTGTAACGGAGGGAGCGGTTTCAGGCTCCCCGAGCTCGCTGAGCGTTAGCACGGCTGCAGCACGGACTGTGTAACGGGGCTCATGAAAACGTTAGCTGACAAGGCCAGTGATGGGAGACAGTCAAGATGCAAGCTTTATTGGCTGGTTAAAACGGTTCATATTGGGGAAATCACGGATAACATATGTTTATGTAACAATACGTTTATATATGAATCAAGAAATATTATGCATGCACAGTAAAAAAAAAAAAAAAAAAATCTCCTGAAGTGATAAAATGCACTGATTAGTAATAAATGTTTTAAAAAATGCACTTTGAATTGTTTTTTGGTCGTTATGATTTGCGAATAATTAAACATTCAATTATTGGTGCAGATACAGCACCTGGGAACCAGAGGAGAATATTTTGGATGAGCGTCTTTTCGCTGCTTTTGAAGAAAGGTAATTTATTTTCCCCGTTAATTCTGTAATTCCAGTAGACAAATTAATTGTTTTGGATGTTTTAAAATAGCATTTCTCTGATTTCTTATTTCAGAGAGCGTGAAAGGGAGATGTATGGTCCAAAAAAGAGGGGACCCAAACCAGAAACATTTTTAATGAAGGTGATTTTTTTTTTTTTGTTTTTTTTTTTTACATCACCCTAAATTTTCTTTGACTTTCTTTTTGTTTTTTCTTGGCTTTCTGTTTAATGAAGTGTATAACTTTTTAATGTTATTGAATTTTTTTAAATGTTGTGCATACATTTTTTTTAAATCACATTTGAAATTTTTTATAGGCAAAAGCTAAAGAAAAAGGCAAAAACTACGAGTTCAGACGAGAGATGTCTAGAGGAATACAGGTGTCGTTCCCGGTAGCAGAACCGGTTGTGACTCCCAGAGCCCGCGAGGGACTGCGGACTGTTGTGCCAACGATTTTCCCACCGAGCACCGTCAACAGAGGCGAAAGTGTTCGTGTGCATCCACCAGACCCCGAGAGAGACCCACTGATGACGCCAGTTCACCGCCCGCTGGATTTTGCCAGCTCACCAAAAAAGCGAGGACCAAAGCCAAAGTTGCGTCCAGCTGGAGGTTCATCCAACGAAGGCGTCAAAAGAAAGGCAGATGAACCGCTATCTTATCGGCCTTCCAAAACCGAGAGATCAGGAGAGACCTCTAACTGTGAAGTCATCCGTTTAACCCAGAAGTTCCCAGCAGAATCCAGCCTCGTTCAGAAGCAGATGGGAAGCAGGTCAAGTGATGTAAAATGTACACATGGTGGCACCATCTTAAAAGCTGGGCTTGGTGTTTTGGGACATCGACGGAAGGAAAGCTCAAGTGGTGCCATAAACCAACAACCCAAGATGAAGCATCCTCCCAAAAACAATGTATTTCGATCCACCGATCAAACCAGAGAGCAACTGTCTCTGAGTTTTGTAGATGAAACAGACCAGTCCTGGTTGCCTTGCTTGAAGAATATGGAGAAAATTGTTGTTACTGACGTAACAAGTAACTCCTTGACTGTAACCATAAAAGAGAGTTCAACGGACAAAGGTTTCTTCAAAGAAAACAGATGATGTGATTTTAGTGTATGTGTGTATGTATGAAATATTGTAATCAAACGACCTACATTTCTATATCATTTGTAGTCTATAAATGTAAAGTCTTCAAAATCATGTACATAATGCAAAAAAAAAAATATATATATATATATAGAGTCTATCTTTAGCCTACATTTCCATTCACATTTTCTATGAAAATGAAGCTTATTTTTCTATTTCCCAGATTTTTATGTAACGTACCAGTTGGTTTCTTCTTTTGGTTGCCTTCTTCAGCTTTATTATGAATGTAGGCATAGATGCTGTTAACACATATTAACATTTCAACTTAATGCACCTTTTTAAGGGACACATCGTTTAGTCCCTCTTTTATGAACTTTGTATAATTTTCTGGTTAGATTTTGTATATATATTAAGGTCCAAAAATTAAAGCACACCATTTAAAAAAGAGAGAAGGGAAATAAGCTATAAATAAAATTACGCCAATTTTAGGCCTAAATATTTAAGGCACAATAATCGTATTTCGTTATTTTTCGTTTTTCTGTTGAATATATAATTGATGTGTCTGTTCTGTGTCTTAATATTTCATTATAATGCTGTTTTTAGGCCCCGTCAGAAACGAAAGATTGTTTGATTGGTACAAATCATTTCTAAATTGCTGAAGTACTCAAGTAAGCTTATCAGCCGGTGAAATAAAAAAATTAAAATAAATTACAATTATATGATGTAAACTTGTTTAACGGTCTAGTTCGGCCTTTTTGCAGAGAGGACAATGTTTATCAGAGCTCAAAATCGATAATAAAAATGTAATTTAATTGTGTCTAGGAGCCTTTTCCATTATTGATTTTAAACATTTTAAGCGCACAGTAAATCCGTGTATACCGTTTTTTTCTAGCCTTATATTAATTTAATTAACTAACACATATTGTTATAAAAACGGAAAGCTCTATACGTCGGGGTTTTCATTATCTATGTGCCTGTAAATAAAGACTAAACACCTTATAAATAGTGAACTGATAAATGATAGCTTAAACAGCCGGCCTATTTCGACATGATTAGATCATATTTACCGAGAGCCTCGTGCGCTTTTAACGACTTTGAAAAACATTAAACATTAAGTTAGGGAGTGAAAAAAAATGGCGACTGGTCAAAACTTATCATGTTCATTCGTCGTAAGCTCAATTCTATTCTGTTCATCTATTCTACATCTATTCTGAAACTCCGTGTCAGCCTTATTTCTATTATATTATAATTTATGTTATCTTAAACAATACAAATTTACTTGTTTTTTTTAGGAATTGTATTATTAAGAATAAAATGCCGCCGCACTGCCACACGAGTGTCGCGTTAACAAAAGAAAAATATTTGTAAGGCAATAACTAGGCTACAATTTGTAACTTGTGGATTTATTTGTAAAGATCTGAAGAAATTCTTAATAGGCCTATAATGGATTAGTGCTTAATGTCAGGCAACAAACGACATTGTCAGTAGGCCTATATTTCCAAAAAAATCGCAAACGCTAAAACGGATTTAATTAGCAAGATCATTTTAAATTGAAACGATAATAAGCGCTTGTTGAGGAAATTCAGTCCATCAAAAGCCACAAGATGTCGCCATGAATGAACTTGATACAGCAGATATAGTCCAATCCTCTCAATAACACGTGCATCATGATATTGTGATTTTTGCGTCAGAATTAAATGTTCAAGAATACACTGTATAACAGTCACAGATGTTCAATGTGTCAAATGTCGCCGTGTTTGTAGGCCTAGTATACTGTGTATTTTCATTGGTTTAATTTTGGACTGTCAGTGTTTTGTGTTTTATAGTTCAAATGTAAAAAAATAAACGCTTCTGAGGCATGAGGATTCCACAGTCAATATAACACTGGAATAAATGTTAAAGTAGGCCTAATTCGAATGGTTTGAGTTTTTAAATGAACATTTGTATAGGCTAGGCTACTTGTTTTGTTTGGGGTTTTTTTTTAAGAAAAAAGCTGCGATGATTTTTTTTTTTTTTTTTTTTTTACTGTAATGAATAACTTTTAAATTTGACAATATCTTTGCACTTTACGGCCCCTGCACCAATTTATTTTTCTTATCATCTTAAGCAGTGACAATCGGACATGTTAAGCGCAGATTATTTTGCCGCCTCTGTTGTCGAGAATTCAGTAATAAAATCACCGCTATATTCTGCCAAATCAGAATTTCAGAAGGGTAATAATATTAAGATTATATGTCGGTATTTAGTTTTTTCGACCACGTTTATAAGTTAGGCTATACGTTATTTCATGGACTTAGGCCTATGGGACCGCAGAGCGCAATTAATGTGCGCGCACTCATCTGATACTCGTTTGCTTACACTTATTAAATAGCATTCAATATGAAATTTAATATATATTATTATTATTAAAATATTATTAATGTAAGCTGACCTTATAGATTATACTTTGAATATATATTTATAATTTTGTATATGGACCTTTATATTTTGAAACTGATCTTTTTTTAATGTGCACATGCTATGTCTTATGTATTATTTTATTTTGTAGGAAACTTAAAGTGTTACTCCACATGTCCAACTCATTTACTCAGCTGATGCCTAACCTAACTAACTAACAGACATAAATGGCATGGGTCATCACCTTTGACATGGTGCTTTGAAAGGTTCCCAAAATGTGTTCATGTATAACCTGTGTTAAATCCATGTTAACAGGCTCAAACACGTACCACCACTTTTGGTAAATAGGTTTTTATAAATGTATGGGACTTGTTTTTATATATTTAGTAAGAACCTTTTGAGCTCTCCAAATATGTGAAATCTGTAAAAGAGACATTTGTGTTGAAGCGATTTATTTAATTAGCTATACTGATTAATTTGAACACATGGATAGAGAAAAGCATACAAAATAATGTGCATGTATATGACGTAATAGAGTGTGTAAATTAAAGTGTGAATATCATTTATTTGATTATATTAGAATTAACACTGCACATACATTTTCAATTTAAAATGTAAAATTCTAAATATTAATACCTAAACATCCTTTCCACATATTTCTGTCTTCTCAGAGCAGGATTTACAAATGACTATTAGGCCTATATCTGATAAAGAAATGTGAATTAAAAATTAGTTGCGTTCTTAAAAGAGGAGAATTAACAAAATAAAAATTGATGGTCTGTTTGAAAGATGTACTGAATGTTACTTCATCAGTAGGCGGGTATTGTTGTCTCCAAGCAACAACCTGAAAGAAAAAAAAAGTGGCTTAATAAAATCCCTTAATTCAGTCAAAATGGAACAATATAGGAAATGTCTGATGTTAATGAGGATTTCAGTTCTTTCTAGGGAAATGCTTAGTAATCTCACCTGACTAATGCAGCAGCAATAAGGCCTCCAGTAAGGGGTCCCACCCAGTAGATCCAATGGTGAGTCCAATAGTTGGTCAGCACTGCAGGACCAAGCACTCTTGCAGGATTCAGACACGCACCAGAAACATCACCCCTGAAGCCCACAGAAGATGTTAATCTCCAGACCACACACAGGAAATGATGCATCACATAAAGAATGAACTCACCCCGCGAGCACGTTAATAATGACTGTGCAGCCCACCAAAAATGGAACCAAAGGACTCTTGCTCTTGGCATTAACTGCACCCAGTAAGACCACCAGGGCAACTAGACACGTCATGGCAATCTCTCCAAACAATGCCTTCACGATATGGTCATCAGCCTTGAGAACCGTGAACGCTGCACCTTGAGCTTTTGCATATTTCTCATTTGAGGTCATTCCCTAAAAAGAAACCCAAAATTGAATCCATTGAAGTGTGACTGGTGAATTTAATGTTGCGTGCAGAAATGGCTCGATGACACATATATCTCACCTTGGCCATGACTGCACCAAGTAAACCTCCACTAAGCTGAGAGATCAGGTACGGTGCCACCATTTTCAGCTCCATTCCGCCACAGAAGTAGACGGCTACGGTGAATGACGGATTGAAATGAGAACCACTGTGTCGGGGGAAAAGATCATTGCATTATTCATTAATAAGCAGATGCTTTTTATCCAAAGCAACTCCCAGGACATTTAGTACTGGCAGAAACCCCCTGGAGCAAACTGACCTGACTACATCAGTCAAGACACATCAACCCAAATGTGCAGGGTTTTCAAAGGGGGTCCCTGGTGGTACTGCAGTGGGTTGGTGATTAATATTATATGTGTGTGTGTGTGTGTGTGTGTGTGTGTGTGTGTGTGTGTGTGAACATGAACCACAAAACCAGTCTTATGGGTCAATTTTTTAAAATTGAGATGTATACATCATACGAAAGCTTGATAACTAAGCGTTACATTGCTGTATGGTTTGTTAGGATAGGACAATATATGGCTGAGATACAACTATTTGAAAACCTGGAATCTGAGAGTGCAAAAAAATCAAAACATTGAGAAAATCACCTTTAAAGTTGTCCATTTATGTTTGCGATTTTGCTGCATTCCCTCACAAAAATAATTTTTTGGTATATTTAAGGTAGAAAATTTACAAAATATCTTCATGGATCATGATCTTTACTTAATATCCTAATGATTTTTGGCATAAAAGAAAAATCGATAATTTTGACCCATACAATGTTTTGTTGGCTATTGCCACAAATATACCCGTGCGACTTATGACTGGTTTTGTGGTCCAGGGTCACATATACAGTATATATATATATATATATATATATATATATATATATATATATATATATATATATATATATATATGTATGTATGTATGTATGTATAATTCAATTTATTATTTATTGAAATTTATTATTTAAAAAAATATTTTATATACATATATATATAATTTACATTTATTTATACAAATATGTAATTTATATTTTTATATATACAATTAATATAAAAATATAATTTGTAAATTATGTAGGCTATTTTTAATAATTTATGTGTTTTGTAATAGATTTTTTATATTAGTAATAGTAAAATATATTATGGAATGTTCTGAAGAGAAGGGATGAAATGTTCATAACATAGTGATTAGCTTTGTTTGAATGTAAATCCACTTAAGTCTATCCAACATAGCCTACATCCATGAGTACAAAAATAAATTTCTTCTCACCTGATCTCTGCCATGCATGCAATCAGTACCGCCACTGCGAGCCCATGAGCCAGCGCAGGCTGGAGTCTGCCGGCATCCTCCACGCTTTCAATCACAGACACGCATCCGATGAACACAAAGAAGGTGGTCCCCACCAGCTCAGCCACACACGGCTGAAAGACCCGCTCAAATAGGTTCTGCTCTCTCGCAGTATGCTGTCCCACCTTATCCATCAGAGCTTTCTCCATGTTGTGAAGTTCCACTTTGTCTTCAGCCATTCTTTCCGAGGCACATATGTCTCTCTGAGAGTTGTGTCTCATATCTTAGAGGCCGTCTAGTCGTCGTTTAAATGTGAGTGTCAGAAAGGTAGCATTAAATTGCTCAATGAACTTTGAGGGCAATTGATGATTGAAAAGACTAATAATAAATGTAAAATGCTGACCAGTGGTAAAGAAAATAATACTGAACGAGATTAAAATGTAACATGCTTCTGCTCTCAGCTAATTTAGACGTACCTGGAACTATTTAAACGCCAGTGTGCTGCAGCATGTCCTGGTTACATAGATTACAAGGGAAACTAGCTCAGGTTTAGATAATTACCTGACACAGTAACTTAATAATGGAAATGTATTTTCCCACCAAAAATAAAAATGAAAAGTTAAAGGTTGACCAAATAGTGGAGACTAAAAGTCAGTTACATTTACATTTGTAACTATTACTATTTTAGGTAAATAAATCCAAAGCTTACTCTTTAACAAAGAGTATAAACATAAACTAATAGATCATATTTCATTGTGACAAGAATATATATATATATATATATATATATATATATATATATATATATATATATATATATATATATATATATATATATATATATATATATATATATATATATATATATATATATAATTTATTTTACATGGAAAAACCCTGAAAAGGCTAAAGGCCACTCAGCAGCATAAAAGTCTAATCAGTGGTTCCACTAATTCCAGTGCACTGAAACATTTGCTCCCTAAAATGTCCCACAATGCACAATAAAAACCAGGGAGCATCGGTGCTCACTATGGCTGCATCCGAAATCGCATACTTCTCTACTATATAGTTGGCAAAAAACAGTATGTGACAAAAGAAGTATGTCTGAATTCACAGTAGCCTACTCATAAAAGAGTAGGCAAAAAGTCCCTGGATGACCTTCTACTTCCAGTGAGATTCTGAAGTGTGCATACGATGGACACTTTACTATCCCATGAGCCCACAGGAGAGGATTTATGAATGACAGTGAAGTGACGCAACTGACGCTGGTCATGTGATAATGACAACATGGCGAATGTAGAACGTCATACTACACACATTCATACTAAATAGAACATTCTTTTTTGGCGGTAAGTAGTCGGTTAGTAATTACTTATTAAGGATAAGTACATACTCAAGAGAGTATGCGATTTCGGGTGTTTAGGGTGTCATTTGGGACAGGGCCTCCAACAGACAGAAAAGTAAATCCATATCATATATTTTAAAGGCATCTTTAAAACATTTTCCCAAGAATCAACACAGACATTAGAAGTTGGGGTATTGACAAGAGAGAGTGCCTTTAGTTCGAGTGGATTTGTTTATGGCAGATATTTTCATTAAATAAGCCTCATTAAGTGAATTATCAGATGTGCAACCCAAATTTATTATTTTATTATTATGATACTTTGTTTCCTGAACAGAATAGGCTAGAACGAACTTTAAATAGTTGAAAGTGAATGTGGACCCCAAACAACAGAAAATAAAATGGCATGCATTGGACTATGAGATCCCCATTTATTTCCACATATAAACTTTTTTCTAAACCAGTTCTAGATTTTATGCTCAATCTGCACCATTGGTGTTAATGATATTATAAAAAAAAATGGCTCAACTTTTAAAGATTTAATATTGTGTTTTTAGTACGTTTAAATTAAAATGTAAAATTTGACCATGTGCTACGTATATTTATGAGAACAACTGCATAATGTGAAACTTATTAGCTTTGTCAGCTATTCCGCTTTGGACTGAGGATGGCGCTATTACAGAGGGAAATAAATAATGTGACTTCATTAATGCATGTCTTTAAAGGGTGTGAATTAGTCTATTATTTGCATTTTACAATTACACTTTTTTGTGCAGTAAACAAATTCAAGTTATCATTAATCTTAGTCTATAACATGATTATCATTCGGTTATTTGAACCAGAGTTTTAACCATCCAGTTTAATCAGACTCCTTCAGTCAAGGTGTCATGTGTCACTGTGCTCCACAATAGGGAAGTGACCTGCACTTCCTATTTCCTCAGTGTTACTGCAGCCCACTGACTAAACCAGAAATTGAGAGGATGAGAAACGAAAGGAACACGCTTGACGCACGGTTTATAAATGAATACGAGCAGTAAATGACACAAACTCTCAACTTCGGATCCAGTTGAGCGCGCGCAATGGGAGCGTCGCGCGTGCGGGCGTCAGTTTGAAATAAACAGCGACATAAAAGTTTTATATGTTGGTGGATGAAGAAGAATCAAGATGAAGAAGCAGTTCAACCGCATGAAACAGCTCGCCAACCAGACTGTTGGGAGGTTAGTGTGTTATATATGGATTATTTTGAATATTTCTACTCTGATTCGTGTTAAAAATGCACACTAAAGTTGGGAGTGTCACTGTATGCGCGTGCACAGAGCAAAAGGAAGGTCTGATGTGGTCAAAGTTATAAACTACACATGCTGTTTGGTCATACATTTTATTTTCCATTGATTTGACAGTTTGACGTTATGTGTAGAAGT
The DNA here is from genome assembly GCF_963993115.1 of Abramis brama. Lineage (NCBI taxonomy): Eukaryota > Metazoa > Chordata > Actinopteri > Cypriniformes > Leuciscidae > Abramis > Abramis brama. Next base: position 19,860,378 of record NC_139963.1, on the reverse strand, counting down.
TTGGATTGTCAAGTACAGTAGCCTACATTGCAGAACTGAGATTGAGACATTTTGGGCTTCTGTATTTTAAGGGCATATCTCTATTGTGAGTTGTGACCATCAAACATCTATTTGACTGAAATAATACATGCAAATATATGAATTGTATAAATGTAAATAAATTAACTTCATATAGGTGGTTGGATAATTCTGTATACCCCTGTAGCAGTTATTAAGGGACATTTTATTAGGCTAAGGTAGCTACTATAAATTAGTACTGTGATTTTGCTCATTCAGCAATTGGGATGCACCATTATTGAAAAGCTTGAAGATAATTATTTTCATTCTATGGACAAATATAAAAATACTAAGCTATTTTGTCGCTCGCTTTATTCCTTTTCTTTGTCAATTTCAAAATAATGTTATGCTTAAGTGAATTAAGGCATCACAACAATGTACAGTATAAAATATGGATTTAAAATGAGTAGATAATTAGAAAGTCGCTCTTAAAGTCACCATGAAATTAAAATTGACTGTTGTTTATTTATGGAATAGCAGTATTTATTATAAATGATTTATCCGTGCATGCCATTATTTATTTTTTTATTAATATGCCCTCATAACCTTTAGTCAAAATAACTTCCCCTCCCTCCATCTCTCCTCCTCTGATGTGTTTACTGGCACAAGGGCGGGATCAACCTGTCACTCACGCAAAATCAACCAATAGCAAACCACAAACATCCAATCAATTCCCCATGGACAAAATCAAGCCCCGCCCTACATTTGTTCTTGTTTGCGAAGCCGTTCGATATGCTTCACAATAGGGAACTTCCATTTCATGCCGACTTTACATTAACATTTTTTTTATTTTTTATCTAATATCAAAAAGTAGTTGGAAATGAGTGCTCTTAATCAAATTAAATATAATTAAATATCAGCTGATAACCATATTAGCCTTTCCACTGTTGGGTCAAACCATTGTCTTTGCTTAACCGCTCCGTGCCGATCCGGTCCAGCCAGTCCGGATATGGTTTAATTTTCCACTGTGGGACTGACAACGGAGCTCTTTCGAATGTAATACAAATGTCCTTGTCTTAGTACCACAAGAGTTTACCGACGATATGAGTTGTAAGTTTTGACCGCGCTATAGATGACGATTAGATATTTATTTTAATTTTATTATTAATTTGTGTTTACATCACTCAAATAGTGAGCTTGGCCAGGTATGGAGTAACTGGCACCCAGGCAACAGGCAAGTGACCAATCCTGGGCTGCGACATCACTACACGCATTGTACCAGCACTGTTCGCCAACCGTGCAGAGAATAGAGAGCCTAAGTCCCTCCCCTCCGCTTCCGGCTCATGGGACCTTATTTCAGAAAAAATATGTATGGTAGTCAATGGCGAGAGACAACTTATCTTTTTATTCCGTCTGAACTGTGCCCTGAATTACACATATGATGTTTGTCAATTTAAAAGATAATTACGAAAGTCAAGAAAGTCGCAGTTTGTCATAAAACAGAAGAGTAACATTTAGTTTTATGTGAAAATCGCTCAATGAACTACATCTCTCGTCTCGCACTATATGTACGTCACAAGATCCGTTGCTCGTATGTGTGCAGTCTGGAACAAAACACTCAGGCATGACGGCGTAACGTTACGATTATAACGTAAGACTATAGAAACAGACAGACGTTAGCTTCAGTAAAGTTAGCTTCATTCATTGAGAGAAAAGGTATGACGTCACACGTGCGCCTTTTGGGTTTGTAGTCTCTGTAATTACGCATTTTCACAGTCTTATACCTCAACAGTTTTACAACTGCGACTTTCTTGACTTTAAAATGTATCTTTTAAATTGACAAACATCATATGTGTAATTCAGGGCACAATTCAAACGAGATCAAAATATTTGTTGTCTCTCGCCATTGACTACCATACAGTATTTTTCCGAAATAAGGTCCCATGGTGGTCAACCGGAAGGGGAGGGACTTAGGCTCTCTATTCAGGGCCGAGAACGGTTGATAATCCTGCCGCGCTCAACCAAGCTCAAGTGGAAACGTAACTGGAACCGTTCTTAGAACTGTTCAGCCTGACGGTGGAAAAGCAGCTATTGATAACCAATGTTTTATATATATTGTGCATCCCTAGCAATAATAAATAATTAAATATAAGAGTTTTACATTTTTATGTTGAAAGTAGTTGCCAGGGCATTTTGATGAGATTCCTAAGGGTTTCTGCTATGTGTTGCTACATGGTTACTTAACTATTGCTTGCCTTTTTACCGCATACAGAAGCATTCTGTTGATCTCTGCAGAAATCACGAAACAAGCTCACTCAGAAACTCCAAGAGGAACTTTGAGTTGGCTTGACTGGTTTCCCTGCAGAGATCTTTCAAGGGCCTGTCAGAGAATGACCGAAGTTGCCTTCCCTTGCATATTTACTTGTACAGGGGTGAAAGGGTTACGTTAGGTCAAAATATCTTAGAGGCTTTTCATTATGAGCTTTTTTTTTTGCATAAACATTGACATTTCCATATTGTTTTTGCCAATACATTGTTTTTACAATGTCTTTATTTAGATTCACTCTTCATCTCAGAGTTAAACATCCCAGGCAGCTGGTAGATTCATCACTCGCTTGTCACAATCTATCAGAGCGTCTGATGCAGAATGCAGATCCGGGGTAATCCAGAGTCGGAGGTATAATAGTCGGGCCAGCTTTCATGGCGGCTTTCCAGGCCAGAGAGACGCCACGTTTCGATACAGTCGGTTAGGTTAAGGCTCCAGTTAGTTTGGCCTCTGCTGCAAAGAATACACTGTCAGAGATTTTACAATGCTTGAAATGCATTGGAATTGCTCCGTTTTCTGTGATTTATATAAAGTTTCCGATATTTATTTTAACTCTGATAACTTTTAGTCATTGTTATAGTTGGAGATATCCTGCGTCTTTAGTGAGACTTGAGCACAAAGTGATTTTTACTGAAGTTTTAAACTGTGGTGCGTAACTTGCAAAATGCAAAGATCTAGTTGTACATGTAATTGATTTTGTATCAGAAATGGCATAAAAATACACAACTGCATCCTAAACATTGTACTCTGAAAAACAAAAACAAATGTTGGTGCCGACAGCAAGGCTCTACTCATCAAAACTGTCCATTTAGCTACAGGATACTTTTAAACATGCTGATGAACATTGAATTTCTTTCTTTTCCTGAAACCAAAACCAGATGTTCAATGAGTTGGTCGGATGAAAATCATGGCAAGAGTCACTCTGTCTAAAGCTTTATTATATGTCATTGAACAGTCATTTAAAGTTTTCTGGTCTTTAATAATGTTCTCAAACCATTATACCATATTCATGGATGGTTATTACGTGGATGAATATGCATATGATATGCATAGTAATAGGCGTTGTAAGCTCCATATAATGGTTATTTAGGGGAGGAGATGCATGTGCGCACAATCTTCCGCTGACTGGGATTTATAAAGGGAATTCAGCACAGGAATCCTACGCACAGTTTTATAAATGAGACCCCTGGAGATTCTAGTGCAAGCGGTTTTTAGTTTTGTTGGGTGACCAAATACCAACTAACAGAGATTTTAATCTTTTTAATTAAGCGTATTGCTTATTAAACCTCTTGTTTTGTTGGGCCAAAAGCTGCAACGGTCTGTTAGGGATAATGTAGAGCATTTCAGCTCCAGTGCAGTTGATCAGATGCTGTATATTTACATTTAAGGTTTCAGATTCTGCTTCAATATGATCACAGAATAGAATACATTACTTATTATGATTCAGTTCGCCTTGTACAAATCAGATTACTTAGAGATATTTACAGACTTCCAAGATCTGTTCCTTAAAGGACATTTTGATGGGGTAAAGCTTAGATCTTCATAGATCTTTATAATAATAGTGTCTAAAGATGTTAGTTGGGTGCCGGTCTGCTGTATTGTCAACTGTGAATGTGTGTGAAATGTTAGCTGTGGTATTTCTGGAGGTTGATGCCCAACCCGATATGCATTGGCCGAACACAAGATCAATGCTAATTCAGTATTGATGGAAATCTAAAAATTCTCTCCCGCATAATGTGAGGTCATTCTCAGCCTGTGTAACGGGATCTTGGGGATATTTTCTCTTGTTACATGACCAGTTTTGTGGCTTTTATCTAAGTTTTCTGTGCTGAATGTGGTTTGCTCTCTTTTAGAAATAAAATGGTGTCTGTGACATTTAATATTGATCTATTGAACCAAAAAAATCACCATGGTGCCCTTGAGAAAGGTCCTTATACCATGATGGATCGTTTGTGTGTCAGTTGGTGCCATCACATGAAAGTTGTAGACATAAATAACAGTTGCGCTGGTTGTGTGGTGTTAAAGATTCTATGCTATAAAAAAGATTAATGTTTGGTTTTTACTCTAGTTCTGACTGATCTTCACTGCTGGCTCAGCAGTTTTAGCACATGGGAAAAAACACTCAGTTTCTGAAGCAATACTATCTGCTCCTAGTTTTTGAAGGCTAGCCATATGTACACCTTATTAACAGACAATTATTAATATTAATAGTATTATAATTCAAGAAAGGAATCTAAAACAAAAACTTTTACTTGTTGGAATCAAAACAACTTTAACTGAAATAAAATAAAATATTTAAAATATATATTTTATATCAGCTAGTTGACAAGACAACATTTCCCATTTTCATTTAGTTTAACTTGATGTACTAAAAAACTAAACTGAAGTAAAAAATTTGTACAAACTATAAAAAATATATAAAAATGACAAAAAAACAACAAAATTATTAAAACTTTAACTGAAGTTAAAATGCAAAATATAAGCATAAAATATAGTTCAAAATATTAACAAAAACTATAATATTATCTCAGTGAAAGTCAAATAAACTGATAATAATAAAATGCTTATTATTATTTAAATTAACTTGTGAGAAGCCAAAATGCAAAAATCGTATCTTATAATATAATAGACATTATCTTTTTTTTCTTTTTTTTTCTTGTTTGAAGCATAAACCTCAAAAAAATGTTTGAGCAAAAAACAAATTTTTGATGGGATGCTATTTCTCAAGTAAGGTTTTCTTATATTTCGATATTTTTCCTGGAATTAAAGATTAAAGGCCTGTTCACCTCAAGAACGATAACTATAACAATATTCGCGTCCACATGAGCAGACAATATTGTTCTGTTTATTATTAGGGCGCGCTGCAGTTTTGTAATTTGCCGCTTTAAACGCTCTTCTTTAAAGCAGGATGGATTCTGATTGGCTGTCAGTGTTTTTATCGTTCCTCAGCTGGAGACAATCGTTCTGAAAGGGATTCCATCGATATAGTTTCTCTGTACTTACAATTATAGTTGTGATCTCTGCTATTCTTTTAAATTTAGAATGATTTTTAGATCTATATCTCTCGTTATCGTCCTTGGTGTGAACAAGCCGTAAGACTTTTTTTCAGTGTAACGGGCATTTTCTTTTTTAGCTGTCTTCAAAATAACACGCATAACTGTTACACATAACTTTATATAAATAAATGGAAATGCTATCACAGATCATGCCATGTGAACGTTCAGATTGTACAATGTCAAACGTGGCATAATGTGTAATGGATATATGGTCTCTGGTCAAAGGGAGTTCCTACTCATTATTTATGAAGCTCCGCCCTCTTCTGCTGACAAGAGTGTGTGAACCCTCAGAAGCCCCGCCCCCTTCACTGCTGTTGCCTTAACAAACAATGTGGAATGCAGAAAGCAGGAAGTGGATTTTTTTTTTTTTCATGTGAAGTGTGCCAAATCAACCGTTTGTTGACACAGTTGGAAAAATAAATGATTTTCCATTTAGAATATTGAACTGCAATGGGGGTTTTGGATAATTTGTGTTTTTACATGTGGAGTGAAGGCCTCGAGGCTTATTCTTGTTTTGATTTTTTGGTTTGGCATCTTTTTATAGTGATACTAACTGGCTTAACCTGCTTTCACAGTCAAGCTGAAGAACTTAAAAAAACATTGCTCGTTATGTAGTCTGTCCTTATAACCAAACACTTTTTCCTTTTTTTGTCCACAGAGCAGAGAAGACAGAAGTACTGAGTGACGACCTTCTTATGGTGACTATTTTCTCCCTCCATGACTTTATCACAACCATGAAAGACTGGACAAATCATCTAGCATTCCAGTGTGATTTTACCATTATTTGTATTTCATTATTTCATTTTATTAATATTTTAAATTAGCTTTTATTTTTACATTTTCAGCTTCCATTTTAATTCCAAATACATTTTTAGTAATTATGTTACGTGCATTTGCCACTATTTAGTTGTTGTTTTTTAAATGTCACTTTTTAAGATTAATTTATTTTAATACAATTTTTAGTTTTAGTTGGTAATTCAGTCAGAAAACATTTTTAAATGTCATTTAATGTTTCATCTAACAAATACATTGTATTTCAGCTTTATTTCAATTAACAAAAAAGTTTTTAATAGTTTTTAGTTAACAATAATAATCCTGGAAGTGACTACATTATTACTTTGGCCAAATGTAGACACTAAGCATTACTTTAGAAAGTAATAATTTGGGTATCATGTTTTATTTTATGGCTCTCTTGAATACCTGATTCTGATTGGTCAATCAAATATTGGCCGGTCAAATATTTTCGTATTCTACTGTATATAATGGTGTATATATAATTAACCATTGTCTCTAGCACATGTCATTTGATGTCTCTCATGTTACTCCACAGACTTTTTTCTCACATATAATCTCAAATTAATATTTATGTATTGGTATTTTAATATTTATGTCCATTTATTCGGTGAGTAGTTGTGCAATAAGCAGGATAATGTACAGCCAACCAGTCATTTATGGCAAAACAAATGCTCTTGGAGTGAAACAAGACTATATATTGTGATATAGACCAACTGACTGCACATAATCCCTTACATATCTTCTGTATGTATTCATATGATATCAATATTGAACATATATGAATGAATATTAAGACAGATATTGTGCTCTAGCATGACATAAACTCTTATTCAGTGTTAATGGGGGGATTCCTTGGTGTGTGTCTTTTGCTTTCAGTAATAGAAATACTATCCGAGTTGAACTTTGATCCTTAACATTCATCATCTTCTTTCCCACAATCTCTCGTCCTTCACACTCCTCCCACTCCTTTTTTTTCCTGGCATCTTGAAGATAACAGAAAAGCAACTGACTGTCTGAGACTAATTGATCTTATTTAGGCATTTCTAACGTCACAAGGGCCATGTTTGCACGAGTATGCACGCAGCTACGGCTGTTATGAACAAAAAGTAACCTGAAATAGCTCGAAAAGCACCAAGCGTTGGCAGCTTTGTGATAGCGTATGTAGATGCTGGTCGTTATGATTTTAATTTCAATATACTGCATGACAGCCATAATCCTCCAAAGCAAACACTCACTCTAAAAACAAAACAAATCAGTCTAATCTGTCACTACCTCATTGTTGAAAAAGCCTCTCATGTTCAGACATGTCTGTGCACAACTGAAATGGAAATCATTGAGACTCGACGGACTCTCGCCAGAGCTTTATATGCTGCTCCTTCACCTTCATTCATGCATTCCATGTCCAAGGGTCAAAGTTTAACTGCCTGGTTGCTCTAAGTCTTGCAGGAGGGAAAAGGAACATGATAATGGGCCATAAACTCCCTCTTGAAATGACTCAGACGGAGTGGTTTGGAATGTTTCCTGGGTTTTGAAGGTCTGCCAGATTAAAAGGCAGTGGTGTTGGCAGACGGCCCGTTAGAGCTGGTTTCCCCGGTCGTGGTTGGGGTTCTTGAGATCCAGCGTTGGGGAGTAACACTGCGAACTGCTCTGTATTTTTCAGTTGCTGGTTTCAAAACAAAAATGAGCTGCTTTTTTCAACCAAAGTTAGCAGTGTAGCTTCACTAAACGCTGTTTTTATGACACATTGTATTGCATAAACAGCTCTACAACGGATAGTACTAAAGCAATAATCATACACTCTCCTAAAATATATTTTCTCTCTTATATAGTATTGGAATGTCCCTTTTCATTTTAGTTTGGATGATTCATGCAAATGAACTGGTCAAAAAAATATTCATAGATTAATTCCATTACGTCTCTGCTTTGCATTTTATGTCTTGTTTTGTAGCAGAATTTTTTAAAAGTCCCCTTTACATGTTTATATGTTTGTTTATGGGGTCTACTATTAGAAAAAGTTTACATCATTTAATGTTCAAAAAACGTATTATTTTTCTTATAATTTACATTGTTGCAGCACCTGTTTTCACCCTTTGACTGAACGCTCAGTTTTAGTTTCGATTTCTTTAAAACCCGCCTTCCGACAAGTGCAGTCTGTTCTGATTGGTCGGCCAGCCCCAGTCTGTTCTGATTGGTCGGCCAGCCCCAGTCTGTTCTGATTGGTCGGCCAGCCCCAGTCTGTTCTGATTGGTCAGCCAGCCCCAGTCTGTTGTGATTGGTCTGCCGCTTAGAGCGTGTCGGAAATGTAACACCCCTTACCATAACCTGCGAGTATCATCTTTGGAAGCTTCCTGAGGCGCTGTGAAACACTATAACTACGCTAAATATGGTGTCAGTTTTGTCGTATGAGTCCGAGTCCGATAATGACAGTCAGGAAGAACAAGCTCATAAATCCAGAACCACCTTCGCAAGCACAACATTGTAATGTAAAAAAGCATAATGGGTTCTCTTTAAAATACTGTTTTTTAGTATGCAGTTTCACACTATGCAGTTTCCATTTTTTTTTCTCAGCGCCCCCTAGAGTCTCTGTGGAGTACTTGTATTTAACGTTACTTTGCTATCGGGATGATTCGCCCTACTACGAGTTCATTTACCATCAAAATGATTTCGAAGCTGTTATATTAAGGTACAAATCTTGCATAGTGTGCCTTTAAGTCTAAAGTGTCATCCATTATTGCAAAAAATAAGAGATCATTTATATCTGATTAAATATCATCTATTATGTATGTTAGTGATAGGCCTATACATTGTCCCCTTAAATGGCTTCAATGTGGTCATTAGTAGGTTGCAGTGTATCCGACTACTCATTTAACAGAATAGCTTGACTGTAGTTTAAATTATGAGCAGCTTGACTAACGGCCGTTTCAAAGTCTTTGAGGTCTTGAGTCACTCTCAGTTCATGTGTTTCGACCCCTGCTGGATGAGTTGCGGCCACAGGTCGGCGTGGCCTCGTCATCATTTCCTGTTTGTCTCGTTTGCTTTGCTTGGAACTGTGGGGCTCTGATCCGAACATCTGTACTGCAGCTCTTTTCCTCTTAGTTCTTCCCTTTTCCTCATTCCATGTACAAACCTGTATCTGAACACTGATAACTGGTTGATGGAAAATGAGTGGAATGTTACATTTAATATGCAATTTTTAGCAGAAACCATTTTTAAGATGTATGTGTTTGTGTGTGTGTGTGTGTGTGTATGCCAAGACTGTTTATTTGATCAAAAATACAGAACAAACTTTAATATTGTAAAATATTATTACAATTTACTATTAAATAACGGTTTTCCATTGTAATATATTAAGATGTAATTTATTCCTGACTGTGATGGTAAAGCTGAATTTTCAGCATCATTACTCCAGTCTTCAGTGTCACATGATCCTTCAGAAATCATTTTAACATTTCTTATTATTACCGATTTTAAAAATGGCCATGCTGCTTAATATTTAAATATTGGTTGAAACAGATAATTTTTTTAAATTCTAAGTATTAAGTTTTACTGACCCCCAAAGTTTTTACCTATATATGTGTGTGTGTGTGTGTGTGTGTGTGTGTGTGTGTTTATATATATATATATATATATATATATATATATATATATGTATATGTATATATATATATATATATATATATGTATATATATATATATATATATTATTAAATTGAGAATTTTTTTTTCGAACATATTAAGAATAGTTAATGCAATAGGTATCATATATTTTACAGCATTTATTTCTCTAGGTTGTTCTCATAAATAAACTAACATTTAATTTAACTGAGTAGGCTATTTAATTGAATGCATTCTGAATAAACAATAATTAAAAACGATTAACAATAGAATATGCTAGCGTATAATAGTGTGTGATGAGGTAGAGATTAGCTAATGTTAACTTGTAGAACCTTATTGTAAAGTGTTACCAGATCGTTGTTGTTTTCTTTGTTCTGCACTGTTGCAAGTGGCCTTTACAAACTGACGTGATTGTGAAAACAGCTTTAATTCGTTGCCCATGTTTGCAGCATAACATGATTCCTTTAGCGAATGAGACGCTAAAACAACACAGGCAGTGTGTGCAAAATAAACGGTGCGATTCTAGGTCTAAATGAAGGTTGCATATATCGGTTCTTTTCTATGCAGAGAGATTCTGAATCGGGTGTCTTTGTGGTGAGCTTTTATAGAAATGAGTTTGAGTTGCAAACAGAAGCAGCATGACTGAGATGCTGAAAGGAGCAGTCATCTCACACGAAGGGTTTCAGTTCCACCCCGACTGTCTGAAGTTATTTAAGGGACTGTCAGACACACTTTGACGATTCGCCTCTTATACACGTGAGAATGAGAGAAAAGAGAAAGTCTCTGCAAGAAAACACTCAGCCAGTTTGGCAGCTTTCTGTTCCCGAAAACAGAGAAGAGAAGAGAGATGTCTCTGCAAGAGGGAGGGGAAGTTGCTTTGATTAAAGATTGTGAGGACACAAATAAAAAAGAAAGAAAGAATGATGTGCATGGATAAATCACATAATAAATACTGCAATTTCCATAAAATATTCCAATTTCCGTTTTGATTGTATGGTGAATTTAAAGGTGTTGGTTAAAATGGTTAACCAACCATTTTTTTGTATTGTTTTTTTAGTATTGTTCAAAGTATTGTTTTTTTCCAAACAGGTTTCCCCAAAACTTTCCCCAAAACAGACTTATGCCGTTGGTTGAGCTGACATTACTGTATCGGGCTGATAGGGATGATCAGATATTTTAATAGTGGCACAGTTTTTCAAATTTACAGGAAATTCAACCCACAACTGGCTGACTTATAGTTGTCTCTTATAGTTAAGATTTAAGAATACACATCACCTCTGCACACAGAGCTCAGGGTTTGAGGAAGAAAAGAACCAGATCAGATAGAGAGTAGGAGGTGTGAACTGTAAATACATTTGACAGAGTTTTTCTCATAGTGAAAGATGTAGGTAAACAGCCAGCTAGTCTCTAAGCTCCAGCCATTTGTATGTGCTAAAGTGCACACTTTGCTGGCACAGTGCAGACATTTTTCTTGCCTGGTTCCTCATGTTCACTGTAACTTTAATTCTTTAACCATATTGTCCTCTTAAAAAGCTTTTCCAGTCCAGGCTCCGCTGCAGCCACTGTTTATGACTGCGGGTCAAAAACATAAACTGATGGCCAACTCAATGAAGAAACAACTAGAAAGCACATGACCATACTTTTCATAACAGATGCACAAAAGATTTTTGTTAAGTGCCCCTATTATGCTATTTTTTAAGTTTCTAATTGGTCTGCTACAATAGGTTTACATGCATCAAAGGTCAAAAACACTTAGATTTTTCATTATATACATTGCGGCATCATCTCTTTTCTCACAGTGTCTGAAATGGTTTGATAAAGGATTTAGTATCTCTAATCCCCTCTGTCCCAAGAGCCGACTCTGCTCTGATTGGTCAGATCTGTTGCACAGTCTGTTGTGATTGGTCTACTCTGCTCTGATTGGTCAGATGACCCAGTCTGTTGTGATTGGTCTACTCTGCTCTGATTGGTCAGATGGTCCAGTCTGTTGTGATTGGTCTACCCTGCTCTGATTGGTCAGATGACCCAGTCTGTTGTGATTGGTCTACTCTGCTCTGATTGGTCAGATGATCCAGTCTGTTGTGATTGGTCTACTCTGCTCTGATTGGTCAGATCTGTTTCCCAGTCTGTTGTGATTGGTCTACTCTGCTCTGATTGGTCAGATCTGTTTCCCAGTCTGTTGTGATTGGTCTACTCTGCTCTGATTGGTCAGATGACCCAGTCTGTTGTGATTGGTCTGCTCTGCTCTGCTCTGATTGGTCAGATGACCCAGTCTGTTGTGATTGGTCTACTCTGCTCTGATTGGTCAGATCTGTTTCCCAGTCTGTTGTGATTGGTCTACCCTGCTCTGATTGGTCAGATGACCCAGTCTGTTGTGATTGGTCTACTCTGCTCTGATTGGTCAGATGGTCCAGTCTGTTGTGATTGGTCTACCCTGCTCTGATTGGTCAGATGACCCAGTCTGTTGTGATTGGTCTACTCTGCTCTGATTGGTCAGATCTGTTGTGATTGGTCTACTGCTTACAGCACGTGCTGGAAACGAAATGCCGATTACCATATCTGAATTTCAATTGAGGATCTTCCTCAGCACTTGATACATAGTGATATGAACAGTGACAATGGTTTTGGTTTTATTATGTAAGTTTGAGCACGAGTCCTCATCCTTTGGAAGTGCAGCATAGTGGACTTGCTTTTGAACAAATCAGCGTCTTCTCAACATGTCGACGACACAAACCAAACTCTTTCAGGCCTCAGCTACAACTACAGTGTTTGAGGGTCAAAGTAGGCATTGTTTGTGGGCAGCCAATGAAGACCATATGGCTGTCATTGTCTATTTTTTTTTTTTTTTTTTTACAAAACTACATACAGTAGGTTCAAGCAGAAACTGAGACTGGAATGACTGACGACTCATTTCAGGTAGTTCAGATTCGGTTCTTTCTTTTGGGAGATAATAACAGTGCAGTTTGATCTGTGAAACTTTGGAGACCTTTTACATTCACAAACAGCTTCAGTATATTACACAACTACATGAAAGGTAATATCTGAAAAAGCATAACGGGGCACTTAAAAATAATTAATGCTTGTATTCAACAAGGGTGCATGAAATCAATTAAATGTGATACTAAAGACATATATAATATTACTAAAGATTCCGTTCTTTCTATTAATCGAATCCTGAGGAAAATATTAAGCAGAACAACAGCTTTCAAAATTGATAATAGTCAGAAATGTTTCTTGAGCATCAAATCCTCATATTAGAATGATTTCTGAAGGATCATGTGAAGACTGGCGTAATGATGCTGAAAATTCAGCTCTGACATCACCGCTTTGCCAGAATCTCAGTCCAGATGAAATGACTGAACAGGCTTTTTGCACATTTATAAGAACAGGAAACTGAAGGGTGGTGGTGTACAAGACCCACAATACTTTGCAAAGACTCAAGTGGTAAGCATTACAGGAAATGCAGAACAGGTGTGCATGTAACCATGATAATGGAACATTGTTGAATGGAACTTTTGATGATGGGACTGGGAACTACTGAAGTCCCAATACATTTTTAATTTGAATCAAATGTGTGCATTAATACAGATTGAGCGGCGCCTGGAAAATATGCGATTGGTCTCCCATAATGCCCACAAGAAGATGACCATGTGTCTGCAGGGTAACGTGGGCACAGATGTGGAGAAGAGACATGTAAGTAACAGCTGCTTTTATATTTTCAAATGCCTCCATAGTACACACTTCTGAATTGTTTTGTTTTTTTCCTCTTAGAAAAAGCTTCCTCTTACAGCCCTTTCACAATCCATGGTGGATGGAGGGAATCAGCTCGGAGACGAGTCTTTTATCGGGTGAGTTTATGAACTCTTGGACTGACAAAACCATCCGCCTGATCTGTGATTCATACTCATAATGAGAAAACTTTGAATGTGACCAAACATCCCTGAGTCATCTGTTTTTTCAGGCAGGCGGTTCATTTATGGTCATGATCTGTGAAAATACAGAGTGGAAGCATCATGATTATCCAACAATATTTGTTATCCCAGTAAAATGCATAATAGTCGGGTGTAAAATGCTAAATTATTATTGTTCATGATGGAAAATGTGACCTCATGCTGCTTTACTATGATTGGTTCATACTGTTTTTAGCAAGAGTAAACTATTTTTGAATTATGCTAGATTTGTTTGATATTATTTTAAGGAATGTCTTACAACCAATGTATTTTTCCCCGGGGAGAGATAATATTTTTGTCCATATCACCCAGCCCTATTATTTAGCATCGGTTAATCCAAGCGACCAGGCAGCATGATGTTAAGCATGTTTGTGTCTACAGGAAGATGATGGAAGTCTGTGGAGAAGCCGAAAACAAACTAGCCTTTGAGCAGAGCCAACATGAAGTTCAGCTGGAGAGAGATATTCTAGACCCTCTCAACCAGCTAGCAGAGGTACGTAACACCAAAGACCTGCAAATAACCTGATTTTTAAACAGGCAATGTAGGTTATATCTCTATGTTTGTGCTTGAAGGTGGATATTCCTAACATCCTGAAGCAGAGGAAACATTTAGCCAAGCTTGTGTTGGATTTTGATTCTGCGAAAGCCAGGTGTGTATATATACTACTGTTCAAAAGTTTGGGTTCAGTTTTTTTTTTTTTTTTTTTTCGGAAAGAAATGAACACCTTTATTCAGCAAGGATGCATTAAATTGATCAAAAGTGACAGTAAAGACATGTATAATGGTATAAAATATTTCTATTTCAAAAAAATGCTGTTCTTTCTTTTAATTTTCTATTTATCAAAGAGTCATGAAAAATTGTAACAAAAAATAATATTAAGCATTGATATTGATTATAATAAGTTTACGTATATTAAGAATATTAAGCACTGATGTTGATAATAGTGCAACTGTCGGGTTCTGGCAGTAATAAGGAAATTTTGAACGATAACTTATAAAAGCAGAGAGCTACGAGGTTGTTGATCGATGGTATTTGCTTCTGTTGAAGCCGCCAGCCTGCATTATGTCAACTTTCATTATTTCAACAGTTTTAATCGTGTTTAACAGCGGAGTTCATGGTGAAAAACTACATCACCCATGATGCTGTACAGAAAATTACTCCAATCAGAGAGCCTTTTTATCAGATTTTCAAATATGTTTTAGCTTCAAATCAAAGTTTGTTGTGTTGTAAATCACCTCGTAGCTGATTGGCTTGGTTCATGGCTTATAATGCTTTAATGAAGACTTTTTAAAAATCTAAATGAATGGAAAAAATACTTCCAGAACCAACGCCACAGAAAAGGGGGATGGGCGCTAATGCAAATTTCTGCAAAAAATGCCAGAACAAATGTCACTGTAGTAAAAAACAAATCTTGAGCATCAAATCATCATATTAGAATGATTTTCTGAAGGATCATGTGACACTGAAGACTGGAGTAATGATGCTAAAAATACAGCTTTGATCACAGGAATAAATTACATTTTAAAATATATTAGAATAGAAAACAGTTATTTTAAATTGTAATAATATTACTAGTAATATTATTATTATTAGTTTTTATCAAATAAATGCAGCCTTGGTGAGCAAAAGACTCCTTTGAATAACATTTAAAAAAAACGACCCCAAACTTTTGAATGGTTGTGTAAATGAATGAAACTATAACCACACCAGCGTCTGCTGATTATCTTCCGGTGCTTTGAGACATTTGATGAAATTGCAATGCAAATTGCTTGGAATAATAGAGAAAACACTTTAAACTCCTGTAATACAGGTATCACCAGGCCTCAAAGGCATTTCCGTCAGCTGCAAATACTCAAGCAATGGCTGCCAAAATTGACACACTTAAGGAGGAGATGGATGAAGCTCAGAACAAAATGGAAATATGCAAGGTATGAGTCCGATTTTATTGAGGTTTCTGGGTGACCTTAGGTAGCACATTGAACCTAGTCTGATCTTGTTTTGTCTTTAGGATCAACTAGCAGCTGAAATGTACAACTTTTACTCCAAGGAAGGAGAATATGCGCGCTATTATGTGTTGGTAAGTCATTTCTATGAGCTTTACGGGAGCTTGAACCACACAAGAAAAATGATGTCTGATAAAGGTCGATTTTATACAGGAATAATAAATTTGACTTGCAAATTTATCAGTTGGAAACTGGCCAAAGTTCAGTGGTATCAAATACTTTAGATTAAAAAAGACATCGAGAGGCGTTTCAAAGATGGCCGCCGACTGAAATGACTTGCCTGAAAGGGTTTTTTGTGTTATTCATAGATCTTCTTACTGTATGCTAGTAGTTAGCATGTCTAACCAGTGGAGTCAATTTAACTGTACAATATTTGACAGTATATAGCCAGTTAGTAGATTAAAGGTCATTTAGTCACAAACTTTACTTCTCTCAAAACAAAAATAGAAAAGTGAGGCTTGTTTTTGTCTTGACAGTTGTTAGAAGCTCAAGCTGAATACCACAGAAGAGCCTTGGCGTCCATCGAGGGCGTCCTGCCCACCATACAGTCACAGCAAGGTGTGATATTTACTCTTCACTTCCTGGACAGAGCATCGGCTGGATAAATGTTTCATATGAATCACTCACAGCACTTATGAAATCATGGCCTTATTAAAGGGTTAGTTCACCCATAAATAAAAATTCTGTCATTAATTATTCACCCTCATGTCGTTCCAAACGCGTAAGACTTTCGTTCATCTTCAGAACGCAAATTAAGTCTGCTTCTGTCAAATTCTATCTCTCCATTGACAGCCTACGCAGCTACCAATTTCAAGCCTCAGAAAGGTTGTAAAGACATCATGGAATTAATCCATGTGACTGCTTTGTTTGCACAAAAAAACATAATTTACTACTTAATTTACAAAATATTAATATCCAACGTGCGTTCACAAGAGCACCATCACGCATGCTTGTTGTGTTGACACGAGAGCAGACGTGAACGTGCGTTGGGTGAACTAACCCTTTAAAAACAATTAAACACAGAGTGTATTATGGAGTGATGTGTGTGCTGAAACAGTCAACAGTTATCTGATCTCCATTATGTTCAAACTGTCACAACTTATAAACTAAAAGGGTGAATCTCACAAAATCTGTCAAAAACATGTTCGCTAGTGCATATTTCACCCAAAAATAAGTAAAAAAGAAGGAACAAAGACATTTTTTTTGCATTGTGACATTATTGTCACAATAATATTAAGCACATTTTCCCCTCCAAATCGTATTAGTGTAATGCAAAATAACCTCAGTAAAATAAAAAAGGCAGTAAAATATATATATAAAGAATGCTTAAAGGTAGGGTATGGGATTTGCAAAACGGCCGGCAGATTTTGAAAATACACAACTCAAATGGTCCTACCTTCTTTTCTCCAACGCTGGCCCTGACTCCACCCATTCATGTGGAGGGAGGGGGATGGGGGAGGGGGGTATGGTACGACCGTTTGATTGACGAACTTACTGTCCAATGATTCTAGGTGGTCTTGGAAATGATTGGCTGGAGTTTTTCGAGTCCTGCCCATTCCACAGATAATTAAATTGCTTAATTTTCATTTCAGTGCTTCCAACTCAGTGGCTGTAAGTGGGTTAGGAATAGGATTTCAAGTGATTTTGAAAAAATTGACAAAAAAGAGAATCACATACCCCACCTTTAAAATTATGCATAATATATAATTATATTGTAAATTAATATTAATTTATTATATTGTCAATTTATTAGTATATATAGTTTTCATATCACAGTAATTGAATAAAAGCTTGATTTTATTTATTTTCAATATAGAATATGTCTGAGTCATATTCACTCTAATATAGCCTATATTGCCTAAATAAAGTAAGCTTTTTTGCATTTGTGACATTTTTTTTCATGACAATTTCCCCCCAAATTCTTATTGTCATTTGTTTAGACATTTTACTTTTGATTAAAATTTTTTTTTAGTTGTCATTTTTCAAAATGATTATTGTCATTACAGTATATATTCTCATAATGGAAAATAATCTGCTTTAACTGCACTGGCAGTACTTTGTTGAAATACTGTATATTTAATTTATAATTAGAATTATTAATATATTTTTCACATTACAATAATGAGATTAAAATTCAGACAGACAGATAGACAGATAGATAGATAGATAGATAGATTTGACCCAGACATGTTCTTGACTGGTTTTATGATATGCACCCAACGATCTGGCTAGTGATCAAGATATGAATCATTATTTCTCTTTCAAAGCTTCCTGTTGGCCGTCACTGTACTGTATCCTGTTTCACTCGGCAAATCATCCTGTCTAACAGAATCAGTGTTACACACACACACCTGGTGATGATTCTTAAATGTATCCTGCCATAACTCAAATCATTCTCACTCTGTCTCGTGATCTGGCATAGATAAATGGATAGAGAAGCCAGCGTTTGGCACAGCTCTGGAGGAACATCTGAAGCGCACTAGCAGAGAGATCGCTCTGCCCATAGAGGCCTGCGTCATGATGCTGCTTGAGACCGGCATGCAGGAAGAGGTATCTCACACTGTCAAACAACACATGGGGACCGACAGATCAGATGACATGATGGGGAAGTTGATGCACATCACTGCATACACAGTGGCAGAGAGTGGTCATTTTCAGGGAAGGGCTCAATCTTTCTGCCTTTCAAATATTTAGCAAAGGGCACTTTATACAGAACCAGTTTTAAAAGGATGAATGACATTTATTTGACATGCATTTAAAAAAAATAAAGTTGCACAGTTGTCAGAATACAAATGAAGGAGGGTTGCAAGTTAACATTTTATGAGTTTATAAATATCAAGCCTTCCTTTTTTCTCTGATAGACCAAAGACAGATAGACAGGCAGATAGATCGAGAGACACAGTTAGAGAGAAAGAGAGAGAGAGAGATAGCGAGAGATGGCAGTATATCCGTGTTACAGACGTCTATTTGTTCACTTCTCCTTCTTGGCCAAACCCAGACTAAAAATAGCAGTGAAAGGAGACAATCGTTTCCCTGCGAAACCATCACTGACCCATCCGAAAAATGTGTTTTCAGTCATTTTCACACACAAGCAAATCAGTTTATATTTTACTGCTCACTGCAAAGGTCTTGTGCGTTTACAACATCTGCTTTTGTGCCAGGGTTTGTTCCGTATCGCTGCTGGAGCCTCTAAACTGAAGAAGTTAAAGGCGGCACTGGACTGTTCCACTTCCCAACTGGAGGAGTTTTACTCCGACCCTCACGCTGTCGCTGGTACATGCCGTTTTTCATAAATTGAGTTGTTGAGGTACCGCTAGCTACAGAGCTAAAATGTCATTTCTGCATTTAGAAGGACTTCCCAAAATGAAAACAAGACTTGATTTGTTTTATTTTAAACCATGCTTGGTTGTGTAGCTGATTATAAAAACAGGATATTGGCACTGAGCTATTTTGAAAGCTGAAACTTTTCATTTCTGCCACCAGTGTTAAGAGTACCACAACTAGAGCCATATTTGTTACTCTTTACAAGTCATGTTCAAACACAATCGAGGGCTTGCAAATGCATTTGATGTTGGGTTTCTTTTCTCATGATTATTTAGGAGCCCTCAAATCTTACCTGAGGGAGCTGCCTGAACCTCTGATGACCTACCAGCTGTATGAAGAGTGGATTCAAGCCTCAAAGTAAAGCACATTCACATACACCAATGTCCATGACTTCAGACGAAAATATAGGGTTTTTAAGTGAATCTCTCCCAGTTTTTGAAATCCCATTCTTTGAATGCACCAATATTCCAAGTGTGGTGTCCACTAACCTAACAGAAGTCCTCAGGCAGCATTCAACATTCATAAATATCATAAATAGGTGACATGATATTATCATTTATGTTCGTACCTCAGAAAATGAGGTAGAGGAGGGCGTCAAGTAGGGTAGAGAGTTGACGTCAGCAGCCATAAGCTCATGCGTTCGATTTGTCCTTTCAACTGGAAGACGATTGCTTTGCAACTGGATCTGGATTGTAAAGTGGAATTAGCTGGAAGTGTCTCGATGCTTCAAATGATTGACATCAAAGCTTTTCAAAGGGTGTCAGGCTTGAAATATGCCCAAATGAATGTGCCCAGTTCTTGTGAAAGTCAATTCTAACTCTAAATCCTAAATAAAACGTCTATGAAAAATTACACCCATGCTAATGTGATGCTGATTAAACAGTATGGGAATTTTAGAGTATTAGAAATGATATTGATGAAGGTGTTTCAGATTTGAAACTTAGTTTTTATTGTGTATATTCTCTCTTGTTTTTCTCTCGTCTGCAGTATTTCTGACTCTGATAAGAGGCTTCAGGCGCTGTGGGTGGTGTGTGACATGTTACCAAAGCCCAACAAAAACAATTTTAGGTCTGCTTATCACTACATAGAACTAGCTTTTAGCATTGACCTTTAACAAACTATTATGATGGTAACATGCTAATACATGTCTGTGAAGGTACCTGGTGAAGTTTCTTGCCAAGCTTGCTCTGGAAAGCGACGTCAACAAAATGACTGCGAGCAACATCTCCATCGTACTGGGCCCCAATTTGCTGTGGGCCAAAATGGAGGGGTGAGATTCGCACGCAATGCTTTCCCAAATTGCATTGTTTATATACAATTGTTAGGATTACATGACCTTTTTGATGCTTCTTGTGGAGCAGCTTGACATGTTACAGTTTTTTTCTTCTCCTAGAAGCCTCTCTGAAATGGCAGCCACTACTTCCGTCCATGTCGTGTCAATAATAGAACTGATGATCAACCATTCAAGCTGGTTCTTTCCAGAAGGTAAGACTACCATTGACTGTAGCTCTGCTCCAAAACTAGTGAGTGTCTAGATCAGTGGTTCTCAACCAGGGGGGGTCGGGGGCCACTAGGGGGCCCCTACACAGTTCCAAGGGGGCCTCAAGGTGGCTTAAAATTATTTAGCTATTTTTAATAGTTAATAGTTTAATGGGGGGGGGGGTTCTACATTTTTCTAATTTTGTCTTAGACTATGGGGGCCTAGGAGTCAGAAAGGTTGAGAACTGCTAGATTTTTATCAGTTATTGAACTGACTTCAGCTGATTTTTATATAGAATTTAATTAAATTTGATGAATTAAGTTTGTGTCAGTGATTGTTAATGTCATGTTTATTATTGTGAAGCTGCTTTGAAGCAATCTGTATTGTATAAAGAGCTAAATAAATAAAGGTGACTTGACTTGACTTGACTTGACTAGATAGGCAGGCGCCTTACAAGACAACATCCTAACTGAGATGCAGCCTCATAAGAAACACACTTCAGACTTGACTAATGCTCACAGTTGTTTCCGGTATATGCTGCATTCCATTCCTGCCTTTTCCAGCTCGGAAATTTCAAACCAGGAATTTCCAGCTTCCTACTTGAAACCTAAAGTGAAACTTAAAGTTGGATTTTCAACTTGGAAATTTTCTAACCCGACTGTAAATTATTATGTAAATGATCATATACCTGTAAAACAAATTCAGCGAAGTAAAATTTTGCAGCAATGGTTTAATATGAGCATTGATCTCACATGCATGATCTAGCATGTGTCTAAACTAATGACTTGATGAGTTCATAAATATTACATTTAATTAAAACTATTTTATTAATACTTTTCAAAACTGAATGAAACATATCGATAATCAACCAATGCTTCACCACTTCATTCTCTTCATCTTGGATAGAAGGAAGATCATGATTTTTGATGAGATTATTATTATAGTATTCATTCATATTTTGAATCAACTTTTAGTTTTATACATTTACATTTATGCATTTAGCAGATGCTTTTATCCAAAGCAACTTACAAAAGATGAAGAAAAGCAATTTGTAAAATAGCCAATATTTGTAATATACAATACCAGGTTTATCAGATAATTTTTTATTCGTTTTTTTAAATACAGTGAGGAAAATAAGTATTTGAACACCCTGCTATTTTGCAAGTTCTCCCACTTGGAAATCATGGAGGGGTCTGAAATTGTCATCGTAGGTGCATGTCCACTGTGAGAGACATAATCTAAAAAAAAAATAAATCCAGAAATCACAATGTATGATTTTTTAACTGTTTATTTGTATGATACAGCTGCAAATAAGTATTTGAACACCTGAGAAAATCAATGTTAATATTTGATACAGTAGCCTTTGTTTGCAATTACAGAGGTCAAACGTTTCCTGTAGTTTTTCACCAGGTTTGCACACACTGCAGGAGGGATTTTGGCCCACTCCTCCACACAGATCTTCTCTAGATCAGTCAGGTTTCTGGGCTGTCGCTGAGAAACACGGAGTTTGAGCTCCCTCCAAAGATTCTCTATTGGGTTTATTTCTGGAGACTGGCTAGGCCACGCCAGAACCTTGATATGCTTCTTACAGAGCCACTCCTTGGTTATCCTGGCTGTGTGCTTCGGGTCATTGTCATGTTATAGCTGGAAGACCCAGCCTCGACCCATCTTCAATGCTCTAACTGAGGGAAAGAGGTTGTTCCCCAAAATCTCGCAATACATGGCCCCGGTCATCCTCTCTTTAATACAGTGCAGTCGCCTTGTCCCATGTGCAGAAAAACACCCCCAAAGCATGATGCTACCACCCCATGCTTCACAGTAGGGATGGTGTTCTTGGGATGGTACTCATCATTCTTCTTCCTCCAAACACGTTTAGTGGAATTATGACCAAAAAGTTCTATTTTGGTCTCATTTGACCACATGACTTTCTCCCATGACTCCTCTGGATCATCCAAATGGTCATGGGCAAACTTAAGACAGGCCTTGACATGTGCTGGTTTAAGCAGGGGAACCTTCCGTGCCATGCATGATTTCAAACCATGACGTCTTAGTGTATTACCAACAGTAACCTTGGAAACGGTGGTCCCAGCTCTTTTCAGGTCATTGACCAGCTCCTCCCGTGTAGTTCTGGGCTGATTTCTCACCTTTCTTAGGATCATTGAGACCCCACGAGGTGAGATCTTGCATGGAGCCCCAGTCCGAGGGAGATTGACAGTCATGTTTAGCTTCTTCCATTTTCTAATGATTGCTCCAACAGTGGACCTTTTTTCACCAAGCTGCTTGGCAATTTCCCCGTAGCCCTTTCCAGCCTTGTGGAGGTATACAATTTTGTCTCTAGTGTCTTTGGACAGCTCTTTGGTCTTGGCCATGTTAGTAGTTGGATTCTTACTGATTGTATGGCGTGGACAGCTGTCTTTATGCAGCTAACGACCTCAAACAGGTGCATCTAATTTAGGATAATAAATGGAGTGGGTGGAGGTGGACATTTTAAAGGCAGACTAACAGGTCTTTGAGGGTCAGAATTCTAGCTGATACACAGGTGTTCAAATACTTATTTGCAGCTGTATCATACAAATAAATAGTTAAAAAATCATATATTGTGATTTCTGGATTTTTTTTTTTAGATTATGACTCTCACAGTGGACATGCACCTACGATGACAATTTCAGACCCCTCCATGATTTCCAAGTGGGAGAACTTGCAAAATAGCAGGGTGTTCAAATACTTATTTTCCTCACTGTATTTAATATATTTTTAGTTTTAGCATTTTCAGTACTTCAGCTTAAACTTACTTCATTACATTTCTAATTTCCATTCAAGTTTTTAAGTTTAAATTGTTCATCTAATATTTTATTTTTTGTCTGCTACA
Source organism: Abramis brama (assembly GCF_963993115.1). Lineage (NCBI taxonomy): Eukaryota > Metazoa > Chordata > Actinopteri > Cypriniformes > Leuciscidae > Abramis > Abramis brama. The sequence goes on along the minus strand of NC_139963.1, from coordinate 19,836,962 downwards.
TTATTTAAATTACCAAAAATGTTTTAGTTTGTAGTTCCAGTTAGCTATAACAACGCATTATCCATAAAACCTTCAAGCAATACTGCTTCAGATTGGGTCAAAACAAGGCAGCATATTTTCCCCGGCTAATTTTGGCCTAAAATGTCTAAAAATGTTGCCAAAATAGGCAGCTCACTAGGGTTTGGAACTGAGCTTGTCCTCTTTAAGAAGTCCTTACTTGCACTCAGTCATGGCTGTTTATTCATAGCCTTTGCTCCTTTGCTCTTCAGATGTGGACTTCAACGTTTCAGGCATGTTTTCCATGCCTGGGTGCCCGGGTACCCCTGACTCCGAAGCCGGATCCATAGACAGAAGACGCCCAGGCAGCCAGAGCTCGTTCGACTCTGACACTCCCCGCAAAGACAGGTACAAGTCTTACCCTCGCGTTTACAGACATGACTCCAGCTCCACAGTAGTGTCCGCGTCATATGTAGTGGCCAGTGAGTCCGTCACAGTCCAAGCAGAGCTGGGGGCTGTTTAGACCTGTTCATTTCAAATGACACATGCAACTTTTTCTGTGTTTTTTCTTCATTTTTTGGTTTTGCTTTGCTTTTTTGTTTTGTTTTTGTTTTTTTTGTCAACCGTTGCTTATTGTATGCTTTCTGAAATAAATAAAATGTATGCTCATAGCTATGTATAAACGCATTATTGATATATTTCATGATCATGAACTTGGTGCCAAAGTCAGAGAAAAAAAAAGTTACGTTTTTGATGTGGTTTCCAAAACACTAATTCAGCATCTGTCGGAATAAAAGGTTATTATTTGTATTTCAGTAATTCCAATTTTAGTTATCCAGTGAGCGTATGAGCAGCAAGGGTTCAGACCCGCTCTTATAAGCTTGGTATGTTCAGAATGAGTCAAACAGCTCCTGTCTTGTCCCGCAGAAAAATTCTGAGCTTGAAAATGTGAATGTTCTTGTGCTTCAGGCACAGGACAGTCCTTTCAGGGGAATGTCACAGCCTCTCTAAAAGAGATTTGACTGCTTCATTAATAAACTAAATTAATGTCAGTGTTATTTAAGGATTATTTATATACTAATATAGCACTTCATATCTTGAATTTAGCTTTCCTGTTTTACTTAGTTTAATTTTTAGTCATTTTGCTATGCGCTTTTGTCATTTTTATTGTTTTGTTTATTAAATTTCAGCTTTATTTCAATTTTTTTTTTTTTTATTGTTCTAGTTAACAATAACAAAATTGATTAATGCTTCATTAATGAGTGACTGCTTCATTTTTGCACTATGGTATAAATCTTAGCATGCAAACAAATTAAGCTAGGTTTTGAAATTAAATTTCACGGAAAAATACTTAAATGTGTCAAAGTTTGTGTCATTTACTAACGTAAATATACCTTATTTATTCAGTTTTTTGTAACACTTTACAATAAGCTTCATTAGTTAATGTATTTACTAACATGACCTAACAATGAGCAATACATTTGTTACAGTATTTATTAATCTTTGTTAATGTTTAGTTAATAAAAATATATCTGTTAATTGTTTTCTCATGTTAGTTCACAGTGCATTAACTAATGTTAACAAATACAACCTTTGATTTTAATGACGTATTAGTAAATGTTGAAATTAATATTAACTAAGATTAATAAATGCTGGTTCATTCTTAGTTCATGTTAACTTAGGTAGTTAACTAATGAACCTTGTAAAGGGTTACACTTACCCAGTTTTTTATTTTATTTAAGGATACAACATTCCATTGCATAGTGTGTATTGTACTATATATTGGCTGTTTTTGCTCTGTCAACAAAAGTAGTTCCACATGAAGTCAACCATTGTGGGTCTCCGGGCAACACAAAGTAGTGGCGATCCTTAATGAATCCCCGTTTTTGAACGAATTGGTTGAGTGAATGATTCAAATGACCTAGTCATAAAGACTTGTTTTGTTCCTAAATGAATCCATGTTTTTTGAATAAATTGGTTGAGTGAATGATTCAAATGACTTACTCATAGTCCTACTTAAAACCTCCTGACAAAACTATGCAACTTATATGTATAATGAATTAATTTGATATACTTTTGAAAAATGAATGTTGAAAATGCGCTAAATTCTAAAAACAATTTAAAATCTCAACCATTCCCAATATCTCTCTCTGGTTGCTGTCCCAGTGGTCAGGTGGTGGTCCTGTCCTTCTCCTCCTTCCCTTCTGTGGAGACTAATACCCCACTGTCCCTCTCTAGTGTGAGTGTTTCATACTGTCTCCCCTCTTCCCTGTAGCCCTGCTAACAAACAGCCGGAAATCATCCCTCGTAAAGCTGGCACAATATATAAAAAGCAGCACTCCACGCCTAACTTCCAGCCCCCTCTCCCTCCCATTGACGCCGGGGGGGTTCCCGTGTTTGAGCCCTCCCCTCAGTCGCCCAGTGGCAGGGGTCTGGAGGCTGGGCAGGCGGGAGCTGTGGTGTCTCAGATGCAGCAGCCTTTAGTTCAGCAGAACCCTGCTGCGGAGAACAGGTAAGGATTGGTGCGACCGTAAAGTCCCTCTACCTCACCATGCCATCCGCTTCCAGATGTCAGGAGCCGCCCGCCAAAATCTGTGTGTTGTGTGCACACGCTGACTTGATTATTGCTTCAAAACGCTGCTTTAAAAACAATCGAATTGCCATCAATTGGGTACAATCACAGAAGAAGGTTTGCAAACATTTCAAGATACCTGGGTTGGCAATAATCAAATGCCGTCATTTGTTTCTGTGTCATGCACATTGACTCTTTGTGAAATTCTCATGTTTCTTTATTTTAAGCGCTTTTAAAAATACAGCTATAAACTATTAGTCTGGCTATCACCAGATCAAGCTCAGTCTTGTAAGATTGAACATTGGTCTGGAGAGTCTGCTCTGTATTTTCTCCTGCACAAGAGGCGTGATCAACGGGCATAGTTCAAATGACTCTGTACGCAATTGGATAGTCCTTCAACCAATCAGACCAACGATCCGGGTGACGTACTTTGCAGAGCGACGCGAAAACTCCAGGCAGGAAATGTGTAACCAAACGTGTTGATCAGCGGTTTGCAGAAGCAGCAATGGAATCGAGCGATTTTTGCAGGTTGTGCAAAAAAAACATGAAAGTGAGTGGTATTTACACCCACTCGAGCGATTTGTTTGCTAAAAAGAAGCCATTGAGCATCGTCGAGAGGTTAAAAGGAATTGGATTGGATTAAACCCACCAATAGCGTGCCAGGTGGATAAGCCAGTTTGTGATTAGTCCCTGCTAATTTGTAACGGAAGCAGGATAGAATAAACCATCACACTTGTACCCTTGGTCAAGACATTTTACCCTGGATTTATCCTGACAGTGTCGTCGCGAAAATACATAAGCTGAATGAAGGGTTTCTAAACTGGGATGAAGAGGTTACAAGGGGGGTCTGTTCCAAGAAAAATAGTGTTCAATCATTCAATGAAAAGAATTAAAAATATATAAACAGCAATAAAAAATTAAGTATTATGTCATTTATTTTATTCAGTTATTTTTTTATTCTGCTTTCTAAAGAAATCATGTGATTAATCAGTTATTATTGGTTATAATTTATTATTGTTTCCCCCCAATATTTTATCCATAATACTTTTAAAAGAAGAGTTCCCCCAACCTATATTGATTTTTAAATAGGAAGGATTCAAACAAACGCCTCTCAAAATGCAAGTCAAGGATGATTCTTCAAACGATCATGCTGTCACAGTATTTCATCCTGGTCAGGGCAAAAATCCTTCTAGTCTTTCTCTCCATATCTTTTCTGTAGAATATTCTCTGTTGCTCGAGTTTGTGTGTCCTGCCTTGCCTTTCTCAATTGCTTATTCTTTCTATAGTGGAAAAGATGCACTGCATGCAGAAAAAAAACACTTCTAATTACACTAACAGTTTTTCTTTATGGCATCAGTATTAACTTTTCCGTGCAAGTCATTAACTCAACTTGGACCACTACATGTTAATTCCCTGCATGTTAACTGATCTGTAATGTAATCCCATGATATGAGTTCCCTGCTTTTCTTCCTTCCCCAGTAACATGACCCGAGAACCTGCGACCACACCTCCAGCCGTGAGGAACGGACCGGGAGGTTCGAGTGGGACACCCTCTCCGCTGAATGTGGGGACCCCTACCTCAGGTCCCAAGGGCCCCAGTCCGTTCATGGTGCGCAGAGGTGAGTCTTAATCGCCCTTACCCCAGATGGCAAATGTTTTGATCACGACGTGGCCTTCTTCAGCGACGAGGTCATGTTGTGAGCGAAACATTTCCCATTTCTCAGTTAAGCTGTGGCTTTTACCTCACATTTGCTTTATTTCACCTTAATAGTGTGTGGAAAGTAATTCAAATGAACTAAAATGCATGTTGTTATTGTTAACAAAATCTGTCATTTCTTTGTTTCAGGTACAAAGAAACAAGCACCTGCACCTCCCAAACAGACCACGTCTGCCACACCTCAGAGCGTAAAGACGGCTCCTAACCAGCCCACGCCAGGCCAGCCCTCTGTCCCGAGCATCGCACCCCGTCGCAACAACCAGACCCCCATCCAGGCCCCCAGTCACCCTCCTCCTCAACCTCCTCCCCAGCCTTCTCTCCAGAGCACTGAAGAACCAGACCCGTCCCCTCCCAGAACCCCCACCCCACCCGGTACACCGCCCCACGACAGCTCCCAGACCCCCCTTACTACCTACCCCTCCGGCTCCCTGCCACGCCCCAGACCCACCCCTCGCACGCGCCCCAAACCCTCCGGCCCGCCACCACCCCAACCAACGAGCGACGGGGCCAATGGTGTCTGTGTTTCTGGATCCAAGATCATCTCGGGTAAGAATAGGCACTTTTATTTTTGGAACTATATCAAATATCTGCTTTTCGATCTGTATTATTATTATTATTATTATTATTATTATTATTATTATTATTATTTGTGTTTACTAAGGCATGGTTTATTATTGCTCATACTTGAAGTTAGTTGAACAAACGTATTAAAAGCATTCAGCTTTGGAGTTTGATGGAAATTAATGAAAAACAACAACATTGTGACATTTTTCCACAGGCTGGCAAATAATAATAATAATAATTAATAATAATAATAATAATAAATAACAATGGAAATACTTAAATTATTTTATAAATAATATCTATTTTTTATAATTAAGAATTTGAATTCATTATATTTAAATATAAAAATTTAATTTAGTGTTTTATATATTTTTATTCAGTTTTATTTATATTAAATATGACAAAAATGCTGTACATTGTATAGCTAATATAATTATAATAAATAATAATTGAAATAATAAAATACATTTATGAATAAAAATAGTAAATTATTTTATTTTTTATTTATAAAATGATTATTTCATTTTATTCCTAGAAAATAAAAGCCCAGCATATGACCAAATATTGTACATCGTGTAGCTAATATAATTATAATAAATAGTAATGAAAATAATTACTTTTATAAATAAAAATAATCAACTATTTAATTTTTTTAAAAAAAAAAGGTTATTTCATTTTATTTCTAGAAAATAAAAGCCCAGCATATGACCAAAATATTGTACATCGTATAGCTAATTTAATTATAATAAATAGTAATGAAAATAAATAATAAATAATTTCATTCTATATTATATATGTACCAGAGATAACTTTATCCTTTTCCTGAGGGCAAATACACACGACTATAAAACAACATTTTTTCAACATGTCTGTGCAAGTGTTATGGGAATGTCAAGCGATGATGATGCCGCTTACTCACTTTATGACATCTCAATCAGCTACAACTAAAGTGTGTATAAAACCACAGGTGTCCAGTGTCCGTATATAATGGCCCTCATTAAAAGCTCATTATTGGGCAGGAAGCCCAACGCTAGCCCCTGCCAAACAGCTGCCCTGAGGGCTTCCCTCCATTAGGATCGTTTCACATGACGAAAGAACTTCGTCTTCAGATGACAGTGTCCATGCCAGGTCATTATAGACGAGAGCTGCAGTTTTTAAACAACCCCAGATCCAGAGTTAACAAGCTGTACAGAGTGTTCAACAGTACATACAGCAGTGGTCTTTAATACAGGCCAAAACATCTTTGTTTTATGCGTTATATACCGTATAGTTGTGGCTAGTTTATATTTAATATTTACATTTAAATATGCAATGCAAAGGTTGCGGAATTATTTGAATGTTCCGTGTTAAATAGAAGTTAAACTCTATAGACAGCATCCATGGCATGTAGAAAATAATATAAAATATTAATAAAATGAAATATAAAACATCGGTAAAAATGGAAAATGGAAGTTTCTAAAGTCAGTTATTAAAGATATTCTAGATTCTCGTTCATTTCTGCTGCTTGAGGAATGTCAGAATGATTTTCTGTGATGATCAACAGAATGTCAGATGTTGTTGATTGAGCTTAACTTGTGCTGACCATTAAACATTCCTTTAATGTCACGTGATCGAATATTTTACATATGAATCTCAGATGATCTGTTCTTCTGTTCATCTTCCTGACACAGAACATTTCTGAAAATCAAACACAATTGTATCCAAAGAAATCAAAGCAGGACAGGGAGAAAGAATCTTGAGTCTTTAATTTAAAAGAAGAGTTCTGTTCCTTTAAAACGGAATGTTCCGTGACAGTTAATGATCATCATTCATCATGCCTTCAGCTCCTTAATTATCCATCTATTTCAGCTCATGGCTGAACACAAATCTTTCGTTTTTTGTGTTTCATAATGATATTTACTGAACCCTCTTTCAGTCACACACACACACATCTCCTTATCTGGATTTCACATTTATCCCTTATAACAACAGATGTCATCATTGGCCTCTCTGTAGGATGCGTCGTGTGTAATAATCTTAGTCGTAAGTTTGGGTCAGTGAAACCACATGCTGCGATAGATGAACCGTTTCCAGTGGTTGTGGAAATATCAGCAGCTGCCCAGAGTCTTTCACAGTTTGGCGTGAGATTCAGGATCTCCTGGTTTACTGCACTGCTTCTGCTGCCACGTTCACGGCGGACGCTTCGATGACATTCCCACCAGCGTGAATCACGCATCAGCACTGTTTAAAGAAATCACCACTTCTAGTGTTTAATGACACACTTTCTGATGGTTCTTCGGCATCAGACCTTCATCCGAAAAGTCAACATGAAGTCAAAATGCAGCCTGTTTACTCTCCTAATACATGTTCCTGGTCTTAATTAGCACGTTGCACTACAGGTCAAAAGTTTGGATTTTTTATAGGATTTTATCTACTCATCAAGGCAAAATAGAGAAAAAACAGCAATATGGTGATATTACCATTTAAAAGAACTGTTTTCTGTATTAATATACTTTAAAAATGTCATTTATTCCTGTGATGGTAAAGCTGTATTTTCAGCATTATTACTCCTTCGGTGTCATGTGATCATTTAGAAATCATTCTAATATGATGATTTGATGCTTAAGAAACATATTATCAATGTTGAAAACAGTTGTGCTGCTTAAATTGCTGTTTGGGGTAAGATTTTTTTTCTTTTAAAAATGTTATACTTTTATTCAGCAGGGATGCACCAAATTGCTCAAAAGTGACAGTAAAGACATTTATAATGTTACAAAATATTTCTATTTCAAATAAAGGCTGTTTATTGAACTTTCTCTTCATTAAAGAATCCTGACCGAATGTATAACGGTTTCCACAAAAATATGACTATTTTCTATGGTTTCTGCCTCAGAATAAAACATTTTAAAAGATAATTTGCCATTTTTTATCTCACAATGAGCAACTCTTGAGCATCAAACCATCATATTAGAATGATTTCTGAAGGATCATGTGACACTGAAGACTGGAGTAATGATGCTGAAAATACAGCTTTGACATCACAGGAATAAATTAGATTTTCAAAATATATTCAAATAGAAAATAGTTTCTGTAAATTGTAATAATATTTCACAATATTGCTGTTTTTACTGTATTTTAATGTGCATTCCGTGTCGGAATGTCTATTTTCGCTTTGGTCTGTGTGATCCTCGACACCACGGGTTGCCAGTTGGTGGAAAACACGGCATAAAAACAAACTGGGTCAGAGATCACAGATTCCACCGGACCTATAAACTCTCGGCATCCATCTAAACATCTCTTTAAACTACGGAAGAGGATTAGGGCCAAGCAATAATAAAAAAATAAAACCATCTTGAGATTAAAGTCGTCATAATGCAAGATTAAACTCGTTAAATTTCAAGAAAAAAAGTCGAAATACAATCTTGAGAATAAACTCATTAAATATCCAGAATAAAGTCGTTGTGTTTCGAGAAAAAACTTGTTAAATTTCGAGAAAAAAGTCGACATACAATCTTGAGAATAAACATTACATTTCGAGAATAAAGTCGTTGTGTTTCGAGAAAAAACGTGTTAAATTTCGAGAAAAAAAGTCGAAGTAATCGTGAGAATAAACTCATTAAATTTCGAGAATAAAGTCGTGTTTCGAGAAATGAACACTGATTGAATGCGTTATTCTCTACATTTCATTTCGACTTTTTTTCTCGAAACACAATGACTTTATTCTCGAAACTTAATGAGTTTATTCTCACGATTACTTCGACTTTTTTTCTCAAAATTTAACGAGTTTTTTCTCGAAACACAATGACTTTATTCTCAAGATTGTATTTCGACTTTTTTCTCAAAATTTAACGAGTTTTTTCTCGAAAAACAACGACTTTATTCTCAAGATTGTATTTCGACTTTTTTCTCGAAATTTAACGAGTTTTTTCTCGAAACACAACGACTTTATTCTCGATATTTAATGAGTTTATTCTCAAGATTGTATTTCGACTTTTTTTTCTCGAAATTTAACGAGTTTAATCGCAAGATGGTTTTATTTTTTTATTATTGCTTGGCCCTAATCCTCTTCCGTAATATACGGAGCGTATTAAACCGCGGATAAAACAACTCCTCAACTTGCCTGCCTTTCCATTGTTCATTGTGCTCGCGTGTCCTCAATCTGGCAACCTGCGTTGAATCTGAGGATATTGTGAATTTGCACTGCAGTACCCATTTCAACCACTAGCTGGCAATATTACACTCTGCACCTGTATTTATTCCAAACTTTTGAAGTGTACAGTATATGAGCAACTTTACATAATCCACTTATTTTGACAGAAGTAAAATGAGTTGCAGACCCATTCATGTTGACTTTAAAAGGTCACTAGATTGTGATTGATTGTGTTTATGGAAGTTCACAGCCATCTGAATGATGATTGGCTTCACTTTGCTGGTGGTTGGTCATCATCAGTGATTGACTTTGAACATGTTGTGACGTTGTTGCACTGTTACAGATGTGTGATCTTCTGCCTGTGAGGTGTGGTTTGAGTGACAGGCGATGGTAAGAACTCTGGGTGTATCCGTCGATGTTTTCTGAGCTCAGTCTGTGTGTCTGAATGCTTTCTGCACAGCAGCAGCCGTCCTGGTGGCTGTTTAACCCGACTAACAGCAAGTTAATGCATGACAACCTGCCTAACCAGTGTGCCAGCACATGCTTTCTGCAACTAAACATGAACCTCGGCTGCTTCTGCAGGGTGAATGTTAACTGTGCCATAGATAATGTTATTTAACATTATTGAAGTTTTTTGTTTGGGGTCAGTTTTATTTGTTTTTCTGCTGAAAGAAATAATTTTTATTTAAAGTACAGGACATATTTAATTGATCAAAATTGACTTAACTCTTTGTAATGCAAGAATACAAAAGATTTATGTTTCAAATAAATGCTTCTAAATTCTTTTGAACCTTCTATTCATCAAAGAATCCTGAAAAAATGTATTGAATATAACTTCAAATATATTAAATATAACTTTTCAACATTGATAATAAAAATAAATGTTTCTTGAGCAGCAAATCAGCATAGCAGAAGATCATGTGACACTGAAGACTGGAGTAATGATGCTGAAAATTCAGCTTTGATCACAGGAATAAATTACAGTTTAACATATATTCAAATAAAATAAAAGTTATTTTAGATAGTAATAATATTTCAGTTTCTACAGTTTTTTTGTTCTTACTGACCCCAAACTTGTGAACAGTAGTGTATATTTGATCATGTTTGGATATTAAAGATGTATAACATTTAGTATTGTAGTTGGTTAAATATAAATGGGCTGTATCACAACTAAAAACATTATTTTCATGACGTTATCATTCAATAAAATAATATTAATATTGATGTTAGTGATTATAACATGCATTTTGACATCCAAAATACATTCAAGTGCTTCTTTGTTCAATTATACATTCTTGGTTTCACAAATATTGCTTATTTTCCCTGAAGGGCAGGTTTTATGAAATTTAGTTTTGGTGGAAAGATGCTAAAATATTTTCTTTTAAAAACTTAAACTATGCATTATGATTGCACAGATGGAGATGGAGAGGAGAAATCTTTTACGGGACCAGGGCTGGATCTTGTCCCGGAGCTTGAGGATGAATCTGTGGAAAAACTCTCAGAGGATGAACACCAATCAGAAAACACCGCCCTGTGAGGTGGGCGGAGTCAAGTCTTCACACAGCCAATCGAAAGCTATGTTCGTAATGGAATACTAGCATACTGCACCGTATATTCCTACCGTTTTTAAGGATGTGAACGTATCCGACATGAAACAAACATTGTCACATGACCTCTTTATATACCGGTTACCTCATGAATAAATAGTTAAGCATTCTTCAAGTAAAACATGTCTTAACTTTTGGAAGCGTGATCAAATAATGAGTCATAACAGTTCTAGTCCAAACGACACTGGAAATGGAAGGTCAAGTTGACGCATTGCATTATGGGATACAGCACCCAGCACAGTGTGCATATATAGTAGGTCATCTGGGTATATTCTAAGCATACAGAAAGTATGCAAAGTATACATACAGTAAAAGTAGTATAGTAGTATGCTATTCCGAACATAGCCACTTAACCTTTAGCCCCTGCAGAAACAGTCCCACTTACACAAAATACATGAAACAAAAACAGTCTAGAGGCTTCCTGGAGTCCCTCTGTCCTCACAATGCTGGCTCATTGTAACCGTAAGCCGGGAAGAAATCAGTACGCACATATTAACATGCTCTACGATCTTGATTTCATTCGCAAATGGCATAAATCTGATTTGGGTTCAAATATCAAATATGAATGTCTTTGAGTTTTGTGTAACAAGCGACATATATGTGCAAATCACTGAGTTTGTGTGGCTGATCTTCCACACTTCACTTCATGTTTATGTTGGTTATCATGGTGAATGTCATTTATTCAAATGTATTTTAATTGTTCCTTTTCTCTTTTAATACTTGAGTGAAAAAAAGAAATAGAAAATTTGGATTGAAATGAGGTTGACGCAATGAAAAATAATGATTATACAGATACAATTCATTTGATACGTGTGATTTGTATTTTTAAGTATTTGTCCTGGGGTGCAATACTGACTGTATTATGGCATTATAGTCAGTTTTCTATTAGTTTATTTGTTTTAAAAAAAAAAGGTAATTGTGTTTCACAAGGTGGTTTTTTTAGTGGAGGATACCAATATCAATTTATCAGATTCATCTACCCACAGTTTTTGATCCACTAAAATAAACCCTGCACATATTATGAAATAGTTCATTGTCAAAATGACCAAAGACGCTCTTTAAAAAGATCCTGTGTCAGAGCTTTAGGGGTTTGTTTCATCATGTTGTATGCAATGCACAAACAGCACTGACAACATTAATGTGAACGAGTGAATGAAAGGATTTATGGATCTGTCAAGCTCAGGAACCGTCAGCTAGAAAGCCAAAAGTCATTCCTTTATGCATTTTATTTCTGTTGTTATGTTCTCTTTAATGTGCTTTCTTAATTGTACATATTGATTTTTTTTTTCTTCTGTTTATCCCCCTTTTGTATATCTGTGTGCACATTTCCTGCCTCTGAATTCTTGTTCTTCACATTCTTCAGTGCCTCAGATGAACAAATGTTGTAAAAATTCATTTTTTCCAACACACACTTTTTTCTGATTATATATCTAATAAAATGCTTGATTACAGAAGCAAATTTGATCTCAAAAGTTGTTTTTTAAACACTGTTTAATTTACAGAAACATCGAAGGACAAAATAGTTTACATATTAGTTAAAGCTAGGGTAGGCAATGTTTTTCATAAACACTTTTCGTTATACTGGTTGAAACTCTCTTCACATCCTGATAGCAATCAATAATAGAAGTGGTCTAAATATTAAATGTGGTAGATTAATGTACATCCAATCATTGCTTTGAGACATGAGGTAATTTAACGGCGTCTCTTGTGATGCTGTGCAGACTCTGCTCTGACCCAGACAGCAACATAGATCCGGGCCACATCTGGTACATGTGGATTCCAGGCGTACCGGATGTGGGCCGGATCTGGGCGACACTATGGCGTGGCTTTGGAGACGCTCTGAAGGGAGGGTGGGATCTCATGCTTTCAAAGCTAGCCTCTCAGAAATTGCCTACCCTACCTTTAAACTGTAATTTAATGTCTTTATCAAACAAGTAAAAACTGATTGCTAAATAAATAAGCATACCGGTCATTTATTAATTACATACTCAGTGAAGATTTACTTTAACAGCAGTCACACTAAACAATCCATGATAAAGGACAAGTGACTATGCCCAGTAGGCGATGAGAAACACAGCCAATGACATACAGACGATGAGGTTGGCGTTTACCAGGTGTCTCATACAGGGATCTTCCTCGAGGGAACACATCGGAGTCTCTGGAGGAGGAGACATGGGCTTCTCTTCTTTCTGCTTCTCCATTCCACAGATCCAGAACAGAGCAGATTTGAGTTTAGAGGAACCCGCTTCACTGGACACAGACCTACAGGAGTCTGGGGAGAAACACAGCACTCAGAATTACATGTCAGATTCAAACTAAACATTTCTGAAGTGTGACCTGCATGAATATACATGATGTATTGTGCATTTTATATTGCCTGCCAAATGCATTTAGACACTTGCATTGCCCCCAAAAAATGGCCCATGCCATTTGTTTGCAGATGCCACTTTTGTGATTTCTATGTAATGCAATGACATTCAAATATTAAGTGTTTTTTGGAGTTAAAAGAATGACAAAAAGTAAAAAATTATGAAATAGAAAGTTAACAGACAAAAAGTTAAAACTATGACATAAAAGTCTAAATTATGACATAATTATGAGATAAAGTTAAAATTATGACAAATTAGATTGTCGAAATTGACACAAATGACTTCTCAAATTTATGACTTAGTATGTCATAATTATAACATATTATGATTTAACGAGATTAAGTTCAGATATTAAGTGTGATGTCAATGTTTTTTGGTGTCATATGCTTATATTTCATGGTCAAATTTTTCATATTACTCGGATTTTTGTTATTTCCTCCCCTCATTTAAACACTTAAATTATCAAATGACTTTGTCTCCCTCTTCTGGATAACTGGACTATTAAAGTCAAAAAATAAATAAAAAAAGCATAAAACTTAAGAATAAATCAGGATAAACTTGACAATTTACAACACCTTGGCAAACCATTGCATGTATGTATTATGTATCCTAAAGCATACTGAGACTTCTCTGTCCCTGTTTAATTTAAATCACAAAATAATGCATGTGAACTGGAAAAAGTACCTTCTTTCATTTGATAGGCATCATTTTCCATGTCTTTTGTGTTCTGTGTAGCGCCTTCGATCGTGTAGAGATCTGAAGCCACAACCTCTTCGCTTTCTTTCACAGGATCAAAGCGTGTATACCACGTCAAACGACTGATCTGCAAAATAACAAACCCTTTTTAACGGACGTGTGTGTGTTTTCTCAAGGTTTATGAAAAGACATTTCTGAGTACAAAGTATGTTTTTTGTGAAATTGCAAACTGTGTGTGTGTGTGTGTGTGTGTGTGTGTTTACCTGCTCTGGTTTGGGCTTCTCTGTAGCCAGACTAACACACACCACCACGATGAGTGTGAGGAGAGTGAGGATGATGGAGAAGTACAGGAAGTGAATATATTTGATGATGTCAGGCCTGGTGTCGCTCTCATAGCACAGCGGTGTAGGATAGACGAAATCCAGGATCATCCTTATACAGCCCACCAACATGCCCACTATCAGACCCCAGAATGCACCCTACACCAACGTCACAGGAGAAAAGAAATCAGTTCATGTGTTTATAATTCATTGATAATATATATTAATAAAATACCTCAGAAACTAATTAGGAATGCACTGTATATAAAGTGCTGTATGAGTGTGTGACCTTATAAAGTTCATATACTAGACAAAGAGTACATTATGGAGGTTAAAAGATCAATAATAACATAAGTAGAAATTATGAGACACTAAGTGAAAATTATGAGATAAAAAGTTGACATTATGACATGCTGTCATAATTATAGGATAAAAAGTCATAATTATGAGATAAGTTGACATGACAAAGTAGAAATTATGAGATAGAGAGTCTAAATTGTGACTCATAATTATGAGATTAAAAAGTTGACATTGTGAAAATGTAATTATGAGATGAAAAAGTTGACGACATGCTGTCATAATTCTAAGATAAAAGCAGAAATTACGAGATAAAGAGTCTAAATTGTGAGTCATAATTATGAGATTAAAAAGTCGACATTGTGACAGTGTTGTAATTATGAGATAAGTTCATTATGAGATAAAAAGTTAATGACATGCTGTCATAATTATAAGATAAAAGCAGAAATTATGAAATAAAGAGTCTAAATTGTGACAGTGTCAATGTCAACTTTTTAATCTCATAATTATAACAATGTCATAATTATGAGATAACAGACCAGGCTTAAGATAGTTCCAGACTAAAATGCATGTTTGAGCTGTTTTAACTGAAAGAGACTTGAACTGACAAATCTTAAAATATGTCACTGCCATTGTTTTGTCTCAAGATTCACAGCAGTTTTATGTTGTTGTTTTTTTCAAAAGGTACATTTGTCCTATTTGAACTAAGGCCTAGTCCTGGCTTAATCTAAACCCTGTCTGTGAAACCAGGCCAAAAAGTCATAATTATGACAAAAAGTCAAAATTATGACAGTCGATTATGAGATGATGAAAATGAAAATTGAAATTATGAGACAAGTCAATTGAAAAAATGAATGTCAGACTTTTTGTCATTTCGCTTTTATAATTATGATTTAGTATGTCATAATTTTAACCATAATTATAACCTTTAACTACATTTATGATTTTCCAAAGCTTTTTTTTTTTTTTTTTTGGCAGAAATGGGCTTCCATATTACACATTACATAGTATAAGTTCATAGTGTATAGTAGGTCATTTGAGACACAACTACCATCTATATGAGTGAGTCATTATATATTCATTCACTGAACCGACTGTTCAAACATTGATTAATTCAGGAACTCACTCCTGTCTGTTGCGCAGCACAACACTTCTGCTGTAGCTTCGCTTTTGAACTATTTTTGTTGGTGGAGCAAAAATAGACAAAGCATACGGCAAAATTACGGTCTTTAATACCTCACACTATCAATCGTGTTGTTGGTCTTGATATCCACTGTGACTTCTATGGCAAAACAGCCAACAGTGCTTGTGATATTACTTTATTTTTAATTTAACCCATGATATGAGTGTGAATTTACATAAATTACTAATGAATACGTTTAAAAATTTGATGAAAACATTAAAAAGGAAGAAAAAAACCCATTTCAGTGCTTGATCGGTTTTGTACCTTCTCATTGGTCCGTTTCCAGAAGCATCCCGCAAGGAAGACGACCGTTATGGGGGGCTGCAGGTACATACTGATGGATTGGATGTAGATGAAGAGCTGCCCACCCTGACTGGCCTGAACTAGAGGAATCCACAGCACTGACACCACCACTAACACCAACACAAACACTCTTTGACATGGAAACACACATACACAGTAGTTGAAACAGCTGACTTTACCAGAGAGCTAAATATAAGTATTTGTATAATGACAATACTAGATTAATTTGCCAAAAGCAAAAGCTCGACCAAAAGAGAATGGGCTTTATGCACAGCTGCGCTACTTCCTGAACTTCAGCCAGCTCCTTTGTTTCCTGTCTGCCATTATTGGACAAACTGATTAATCCAGGTGTGTCTGATTATTGTAACTGAGGTCAGGCACACCTGGATTAATCAGTTTGTCCAATAATGGCAGACAGGAAACAAAGAGCTGGCTGAAGTTCAGGAAGTAGTGCTGCTGTGCATAAAGCCCATTTTACAGGTTAACAGCTTCTAACTATCCAGTGGGCCACCAACATTATAAGACATTAATATTTGGTTTAATTTAAGTTCTGTTCAATATCAATTTGACAAAGAATACCGACACAGCTGACATTGGTTTTAAGTTGTGTTATTAACTCTTTTCCCGCCATTGACAGAAACTTCCGGCTTTCCGTGTTTTCACTGTTATACGGTAGGGGGCGCTATTACGCATCTTCTGAAAGAGTACAGAATCAGAATCTCCTGATAAAAACACAATATGTAAGCAGAAGCATATGTAAAATAACGTGATCATCAATATTAAACAGCATATATATCAAAACCACGTAGTGCTACTGAATGAAATGTCATCGTCGACCCAGGACTAGGTACTGTGAAGCTTTTGGGGGTGTTGATGGATCTACTCCTATATCGTTCTGAATCTGATCCAGACGTAGTCTTTGACAAAAATACAATTTCTCAGCTTTTTGCTCAAAATGTTGCTTTTTTTTAATGAAACCTACCCACATTTAAGTGTTGATAAAAAAGAATGCATTAAGCTAGAATAAAAGTTTTTTGTTTGTATGTTTAAAAGTAGAGGCACTATTATTTTGATATATTGCATGTTCAGATATTCATAGATCATGTTCAGATCATTCATTCTGGGGGCCATGTAACTTGTGAAGATGAAAAAACTTTTTTTTAAAATGCTGTCAGTGAAAGAGTTAAGGGACTAAAATTCAACGACTGATGTCAAACACAGACAGTCATGAGGTATGTTAATCAAAACCAAATGTCTGCCAAATATCATAATGTTAACGTCCACACAACATTCAATTATAATATCAGTAGATGCTGATATTTCATTGGCGTCAAGCCAACGTTGGGTTTGGCATCAACACAATTTTCATTTCTAAACAAAATTTTAAAAAAGGTCCAATGTTGGAGGTTGACGTCAAGCCAACGTTGGGTTTTTACATCAACCCAATTTTCAATTTCAACCAAATTTTAATGACTGTCTAATATTGGAGTCTTTCTGACGGCCAATTACTTTTAAATACAAATAGGCTCTTTACAGGCTGAAGAAATTGATGAATTTGCCTTTAAACTCTAATGTATGTAAACCAGCTTGTTGATGTCACACCTCCCCACAATCATGAGCTCCCACTCGGAGGCAGTGCGGCGGATGTTTCTCCACAGGTCCATGGTGAAAATGGTGCTGGAACTGTTGAATATGGAGGTCAAAGAGGACATGAGAGCAGCCAACATCACAGCCATCATTAAACCCCTCAAACCTGGACAAACACACAAGAAAAATTAGTCTCAGCCAGCAGATCTAGAAACTAAAAAACAACCAACATACGTAAAGAAATCAAAGAATCTCAGTGATACCTGCGGGAAGGAGCTCCATCACCAATTTAGCATAAGCAATGTCCGAGCAGCCCACAGGATTCCCACAAACCTGTTTACACACATCTGGGTCTCCACAGCCCACCTCGTCTACAGTTTTCATACACGCACACACACACACGTTAATATGCATTTCAATACAACAAACTGTACATTTAGAGGCCTTAAACTTTGGTGTTTGTTTCAGTGGTGCACCTGGGTAAAGTATCCTGCTGATCATGCCTGGAATCACCATCATGAAGAAGGGCAGAACTTTGAGGTAAGCGGCGAGCAGAGATCCTCCTTTAGCATGCAGAATGTTCTTGGAAGCAAGCGAACGCTGCACTATCACCTGCACACAGGAACAACAACAAAATATAATCAACAATCTAAATATAAGCAATAATCAACAGCAGCAGCAGCAGCAGCAGCAATCTACAACAGCAATAATCAGCATCAGCATCAGCAATCTACAACAATAGCAATAATCAGCATCAGCAGCAGCAATAATCTATAACACCAGCAATAATCAACAACAGCAGCAGAGTTGTCATGATAAAAATATTATGTTTGGAAGGTATGTTGTTGCTAGGCAGTTGCTAAGATCTTATGAATGACTACAAGGTGGTTGCTAAAGAAGAGTTCTAAAGGGTTGTTCTAAACTAGATATAAACTAGTTTAGAACTAGTCTAGAATGACCCCTGTGAAAAAGAAGTATGCTTTAGCTACATTTAAAAGTATTGTGCACATTCAATATGACTGCACTAAGTGCACTAGAGTATACAAGAGTAGCTAGATAGAAAGAACTAGAACTTCTAGACAGATCAAGAACTTCAGTCTAGCAATCTAGAACTGGATCTAGACCTTCTAATCTAAAGTAAGAAGTTAGAGATAGATCAATATAAATATATAGAAGCCATCATACCCATCATGGGTAATGTGTCTTAAACAAGTTCAATCAACACTGCTGGTCGCTCACCTGGTCAGAACACCAGTACCACATGGAGGGCATGGACATGCCCAAGATTACTCCCGGCCACGGCAGGTCAGAGGTCACAGGGTGACGGAATATGTGAAAGGCATCATCACGAGGGATTCCGCAGGTGGTGTTGGGCACTCGGATGGAGGGAATAGCTTGAGGGTACTTGTCCAGGACAGCCTGAAATCCCCCAACCTCTGCAAAACCTGACATCAAAAAAAATTTATACAAAAAAGAGTATATTATTATTGCATAGAAGCTTCAAAATTTCCATGAACATTATTGTCGCAGTCACTCACTGAAGCCCATGAGGATCAAGGCTCCGACCACCATGATGACAGTCTGAACCGCATCGGTGTAGATCACCGCTGCCAGACCACCTGTGAACAATCAGTCAAGATATGGTTTAGAAGATTACAAGACTTCCTCATTTCTAGGATTAAAGGGCCGTTCACAACAAGATAGATAACCAGAACTAGTGATGGCCACTTTTGAAACACTTCTTCATGAATCTTCGAAACGTTTGCTAATCAATTGTTTAGGACCAGTGATTCAGAGCATGTTTCAAACTGCCAAAGCCACATGATTTCAGTATATGAGGCTTTGTTAAGTCGTAACTATTTCGAAACCTTTTGAGATGTAGCTAGACAGAACTAGAACATCATTCTATGTAGTTAGAACTTGAACTCTAGGTATATAGACCTTCTAAAGCGAGAAGTTAGAGATAGATCTAAAACTTAAACCTACTTAGACAGACCTATAATTTCTTACTGGATGGATTGATAGATACTAGAACATCAATATAGATAGATAGTCCATATACAGTAATATAGATAAGAGGATAGTTTTGAAATGTCGATCTCTGTGAACCCATGAACCAGTGTTTATAGTTTTTATCTGATTTCAGATCAGTTTGATAAATTTGTCAACATTTAATGACACATTTATATAATAAAAAACTAAAAGTTTTGATTTACCAAACCCTCCATAAACCAAACAAAACAAGTCCTACAATTGAATAAAATAGCATATTATACACTACAGACACTTCATATTCCATGGTATCAGACGATTTGAGACTACACTTTCAATAAAACATTTGCAATTGGTTTGTAAAAGGTGTTTTTATGCATGTTTGGGCTGAGTTTTCATCGCAATGCATTTATACCTTTCTGGGGTGCGTTTCCCAAGGTGAACTATGGTCGCAAACCATAGTTCACTTCCTCGTTACCAACACAATTCAACAGAACTTGCGACCATAGTTTACTGCATCACCATTGTGTGGCATTTCGAGCTCTTCGAAACAGTAAATCAGTTTGAAAAGAAACTGGTTCAACATTTGAAGTTTCGAAAAGCTTCGTTTCTCCTATAACTTACTATAAATAATCATTCTTACTATCAATAATCAACCAATTCCATTAGAATAGAGATATCCAAACCATATCGCTAACTACATGAGGGAACGATATCGTTGGTATCGTTTTCAGAACCGATGAGCGATAAAAACTCTGACAGCCAATCAGAATCCAACTAATTTAAAGAGATTAAAAGGGATTGTTCACCCAAAAACGAAAATCATCCCATAATTTACTCACCCTCAAGCCATCCTAGGTGTATATGACTTCTTTTGAAGCCCAAAAAAGCACATCCATCCATCATAAAAGTAATCCATACGGCTCCAGGGGGTCAATAAAGGCCTTCTGAAGTGAAACGATGCGCTTGTATAAGAAAAATATCCATATTTATAACTTAATAAATTATAATCACTGGCTTCCGGCAACTGCCGTACGCGAGTCGAGTTCTGGCAGAAGAGTGACCTCTGACCTTTCAGAAGGCCTTTATTAACACCCTTTAAAGCGGCAGATGGCGTCTTTATGTTGTCGTGCTTTGGTGTGGACGCTAACACCGTTATGGTTCTTGGTGTGAACAGCCTTCAAGAGTAACAAAATATCTGACCTGCGATGGTGTACAGAGCCGTAATGCCGAGAAGCAGAACCACAGCGAGGTAGATGTTCCACTGCAGAGCCTGCTGGATGAACACAGCTCCTGCATACATGTCCACCTGCACACAGACACTCAGGCAGATCTATTCAAAGCTGATTACCAAGTCAGAGTCAAGTTTATTTATCATACTTACTGATATTTTGGTGAAGATGTAGATGAATAGATATAAAACACAAAGAAATAACTGTATTCTTATGCCACCAAATCTTTTCTGTAAATACTCAGGCATTGTTGTGACCTGAAAAGAAATGGAAAATAATCCTAATTTACATCATTTGTATTTAATTCACACTAATTGCAAAAACAATTAGATAAAGACAGTTGTATGTGGGTGGGTGTGTGTGTGTGCGTGTGTGTACTTGTACAACTGTCTTTGTGAGGACCAGTTTGAGTTTTAGACCATTGGAGTGAGGACAAAGAGAGTAAAGTGAGGACATTTTGGCCGGTCCTCATTTTCTGAGACCCCTTTAAAGGCCTGTTTGAGGGTCAAGACTTAGTTTTAGGGACAAGGTTATAATTAGGTTAAGGGTAGGTTTAGGGTTCGGGTTCGGGTTCGGGTTAAGCACTTAGTTTTGATGGGTAAGGTTAGGGTAAGCGGCTAGAGATTGCATTGTGTCAATGAATGTCCTCATAAAGATAGATGTACAAGAATTTGTGTGCGTGTGTATACACTTCAGTCCAAAAGTTTGGGGTCAGTAAATACGTTTAAAGACATTATTCAGTACGGATGCATTAAATTGGTCAAAAGTGTCAATAAAGGCATTAACAATTAATGTTACAAAAGATTTCAGTTTTAAATAACTATGTTCAAAGAATCATCATAGTTTCCACAAAAAATATGAAGCGGCACAGCTGTTTTTAACATTGATAATGTTTCTTAAGCATCAAATCATCATAAAAGAATGATTTCTGAAGGATCATGTGACACTGAAGACTGGTGAATGCTGAAAATTTAGCTTTGATCACAGGAATAAATTACATTTTAAAATACATTCAAATAGAAAACAGTTATTTTAAATGGTAATAATATTTCACAATACTGTTTTTACGGTATTGTTGATCAAATAAATGCAGCCCTGGTGAGCAGAAGAGACTTCTTCAAAACATGAAAAAATTTTTACCGACCCCAAACGTTTTACGGTTTTAAATTGAAAAAAACATCCAATCTGTTGCTTGAGATCTAAATGTATGTAATACTGTATCAAATCTGTTGTTTTCTCACCCTTGATGCAATATAGATGGGTAAAAACAGCCAGCCCAAGAGCAGCACCATCAGCATGCCCTGCAAATGAACATGAGACATTCACTTTTTCCATAATGCACTCTATAATGTGGTATATTCAGCAAATCAATGTACTCTCTATCTCTTAAATTGTATATTGTGTGCTCACGTTCCATTCATAAGCAGTGGCACCGATACCAGCAGCCGCCCCAGAGCCTGCGAGCCCAATGAAGTGCCCACTGCCCACATTACTGGCAAACAGAGAGGCGCCCACCTGCACATGATAGAAGATGGAAAAGATGTGAGCTGGAAATTACATTTGATCTGTGAGGGGCCGTTTACACCACAACTAAACAGAAAACTTTTTATGTGTTTTTTGGCCGTTCATTTATACGACAATTGCGTTTTGAAAACCTGAAAGTCAAAAAACACAAACTTCTGAAAGTGCAAGTTTTTGAAAATGATACATTTATCGTCACCGTGTAAACTTGTAAACTAAAAGAATTTGTGAAAATGGTGACGTCATGTGCATTACATGTTCACTCTATAGACGCGTAGTGTTACTTTACAAAGTGACATCGCCAACTACTGGCCTGGAATGAATAATACAGCCGTTTCAAAAAAAGCGAAGAACATTTTCCCAATTTTTTTGTACATTGTGGTCGTGTAAACGAACCCCTACTACAGGCTCAAATTCGATTTCAATACTAGATTTATTTTTATCTAACAAAAAAGTATTTTATAACATGAATCTCTCCAGATTCATGCCTAATTTTCATGAATATAATGTTCCTAAAAATATTAATTTTTTAATGCAAAATGTAATAGCTTGTTATTTTGTTTGTTTGTTGATGTTTTCTTTTGGAGACACCATCACTTTTTTACTCACCGGCCACCAAGTCATGGTTTTTCCGGCAAGAAAATATCCATCCACTGTGCTCCTCTTGGTCTTCCACATGGACTGTTGGATGAGCAAAGGTTATAAATATGCCATATACAAGATGGTAAGCCATAAATGCGATAAGTAACACATTTACTGGAGTAACATTTTGTCACTGTGAAATGATATATTTTAGTTGTTTCAGTAAACTTACCCACAAGCCCACAGCCAGAACCAAGAGGAAGTAGATAACAAGCACTACTATATCTGTGGTGGCCAGGGTGGTCGGCGGAGATGTGACCTCAGCGGTGGGGGAAGGGGACACATTGGGATGCTCGGTGGCAGCCATGAGGTCAAAGGTCAAGTTTCTCAGGTGTGTCACTTTTAAACAACAGATGGTGGATAATCTCCCTCACATACACACATTCAATGGAATGATGTCCAGACGTGACTTTATGTCTTTACTGATTATACATTATCTAGCCTGTATTCGCATGTTAATGCTTTTTCTGACGTTTAATAAGATACCAGGTATGTTACCACAGAGGAATGTCAAATGTTTTTTTCTACAGAATATAAAACTAAAAAGTTAACTTATAAGAAAGGACCACAGGGCAAATATTTCATAAAACTCACTTCATAAAGCACAAATAGAGACAGCATTATACTGCAGAACTCACATTTTCTGATTTCACTTCAGATCCAAATTTGATAAAGAACCCATACAAAAGACCATGTTTCCTAACCGATGTGATTTAATGCATGGATTTAATTGGTTTTACTCTCAAAAGAAGAGAGAAATACTGTAAATGCAAATATGCATACATCAGCCAGCATTTTTCAGGTTTCATTAAGGTGTAGAATTTGGTGGTATTATGTTTGCATTAAAAGAGTTCCCACACATTTTGACCAATGAATTTTTATGAACATTACAGTTCATAATATTGAAAAAGGAAAGATAAATTAGATTGCAGTTACCCATACTAATCAATATCCAAGTATTTATACTAAATAACAACATATGTATATATTATACTGGATTTAGACAGTTTTACTCTCAATAGAAAAGTAAACATGCAACTGACAACAGCCTGAATTAAACCTGAAAACATCTAGAAATACTGAAGCCTGATAACACCATTGTAACACAACCACCAATGACGTTCAAGTGCACAAAATTGGCACTTATGAAGCCATCAGAGAATAACTGTAGCTGGACACCACTTTTCAGCGTAGAAAAAATGATAATAAAGCGGCGAATCTCTGCGCTTATGAAGTAGCAGAACTGAGGCTGAACTGTGCCGTTCAGGCGACCCCTCCGGCCTCTGAGCGAAGTGATTGGGAAGCAGTGGATCTCGCTGTTTAAAGGCCCCTGTAGTCAATCATTTTAACCCTTAAAACTATTTGATCACCAAAATTACATATTTAAAAAAAAATTCCTCAAAAAAAATTCTTCATGCCTTAAAATAGCTTGAATGTAAAGCCCAATTTATACTTTTGCGTCGAACTCACGCCGTGGCTACGTCATAGGCTGTGTTGCCTACGACATACCTTGACGTGCACCTCTCCAAAAATGTAATAACGCGTCAATTCTACGTGGACCGCAAGCATGTGATTGGTCTGCTAGAACCCCTCCCTCGGGTTTCACATGCACCCATGTGTAACTGCACATCAACGCAGACAACAACGCAGAAGTATAAACGAAAACCAATGTGTAGCCTAAAGCGTAGAGGCTCCGGCGTAGGTATAAATAAACAACGCAGAAGTATAAATCAGCTTTAACTCTACACCCTTGCCTCATTTAGTATTCGCGGTTCTATGAATATGCAAATTAGCCCAGTCTTCACTCACTCACACCAGCTCAGAGATCCACTTGTTGAGGATCATACGTTGATGTGATTGGTTACAAGGTAGTTTGTGACGTCAGAAACACAAGCGATTCCAAACCGCTTCTTTGGTTCACTGCAGTTTTAAGGAGAAAATACTCTGCAATGGTGTTGACTTATGAATTTTCACATAGTTTGTCTTAAAGCATTTTAAAAACACCACATAGAAATATAAACAACATTAAAAGTTTGATTTTCACCACAGGGGGACTTTAACAATCAACTGAAGTCAAATAATGCTTGTTCAAGCGGCATATCAAGCCGCTATCAACAGTGACAAGGAAGCAGTGAATCCCAGTTTGCTAACACAGAATCAACTGCAGTTGAACCATGCTGTGTCAGGGGCCTAAACCTAAACCACTGCAGTGACAATGAAATAAATATGAGGATAACATAACATCAGATGTCCCTGCTGTTTCAGAGGTTTTACTTACCTGCCCTGCAATGATGAAAAAGCCTAGTGGACCTGGTTGAAACACCAGCCCCAAGAGAAGGGGCTGTGCCTATCCGTCCGCCGCAAGCACGTTCTAAGATGATAATAACATGAACGCTTATGAAGAGAGAAATAAACAGCTTCTGACAAAACAGTAGTTATGGGCTTCCTACCATAAAACTAGCTTTCCTGCACTGACAGGATCCGAGAAGCTAGCGAAGAATCGTCAGATTATAGAATCTGTTGAGTGGGCTCGAACACCTATAGGGCATTCCATGTTCTGTGAACTGTAAGCCAAAGCCATCGCATCCACAATTCAATGAGATAGACTCTGCTTTTAACCAACAAATCTTTAGTGCAACTCCAGCAGCAGGTTTACTCAGTGCAAAAGCTGATATAACCTGGGCCCTGAACTGTGTTGAGAGCACCTTAAGACCATAACCTTTTCTTAGTTTGAGAGGAACTCTACAGTAACCTCGGGCCAAAAAAACATGCAGGACTCGCTGACTGAAAGAGCACATTTTCACGAACATGCTTAACTCATGCGAGTGCAAGCGAAAGCGCTGTGTTGAAAGAGAGCACTTTCAGCAATGCCGACTGGAGTGGCTCGAATGGAGAACATGTAAAGGCTTTCAGAACTAAAGCCAAATCCCAAAATGGGCTAGATGGGCAAGGAGGGTTTAGCTGACGTGAGAGACAGGCACAACAGAGCGGACAGTCTTGCTGTCGTCGTCATGAGTGGATGAGAGCAAAGTGGCAGTACAGTAATGAGGAATTACCGGATCTGGTTTAACACCGCGCCTGAATGACAGGAAAGCAACTGCAGTGCTGGTGCTTTATAAATCACATGACATCAACATAATGCCCAAATATCAATAAGGTGGCAGTCATGCCGAGAGTAATTATAAATTGGGAGTGCTCCAGTGAAAGGTGGGCTCACATCAAAATAAAACCCAGTTCCACTCCCTGGGGCAAGCACACAGCACAGTGGAACAATCATAGCACAAAGACAACTAGGGATCTCAGCTTAGATTGTGTGAATGAGTGACTGGAGCATTTTGCGCTTATACAAGCTGTTTGTATACAAGGCCTGAGGTGGTTGGAGGGGGCTGCGTATATCTGTAGTGAGCTCTGAACACGGCAGACCACTGCTCTGAGACGGGGACTTCTTATATTGTGTGAATGAGTAAACAAATGGGATATTTTTTGCTTTATACAGGGCAGATTGCCGCTTCGAGGTGGGGGGCGGTGTATATGGACTCCTAAGGTTCACCACAGGTCATACTCATCATCATCTGACATGCTAAAAGAGACCAGGCCGTGGGCTCCATAAGAGGGGCGGAGACTGTCCCTGGTGAAAATCACAAGTAGTTCAGGTGGAAGCGAGGCACACGGATACTGACTTGGCGTGAGCTCGTCCCCTGACTGTCCTGTCTCAGCTGCTGCTGCGTCTTGCTCTGTGGCTCTTGGGTGGCAGAGGGCGGAAGCAGGAGGCCAGTTTATCATCAAAGACGATGTCGATACAGAGATGAAGGATCCTGACACTCATCACTTCACAGTGAGGATAGCCATGTCCTTCCAAAGCTGAAAGAAAATTTCATACTCACCGGAACGCATGCAGGGGAGCAGCAATCCAGGTGCCGTCCGCTGGTTGGAGTAAATCTCATTGGTAAGCAGTAATTGGCTTCTTAAATACAGAACAGCTGTCTGAAGGAGAGATATTGCCACCTTAGGGAGCTTTCGCGTCCCTATTTCACACGCTTGAACGTCATTGGCCGTTGTGTTACAATGCTGTTATTCCAATGAAGCTTCAGTATTTCTAGGAGAAAGGTGTTCTCCCCACAGGGTCAGCTCTGACACAACGTTGAAACCGAATTGAAAGGGAATTGTTTTGAGAAGTGTAAAGTTGCAAATAAAGTCTGCAAACTTGTTATGAAAGGTGTTTGCAAAAAAATCATTTTAAAATAAAAGTTACAGCATTAGTAGTAGCCCATTACTAATTCTTCTTACTGACACTAATATCCATTAATGCTCATGTATTTCACATTAAATATAATGAACCCTCAACAAAATAAAACAAACAAGCATACTAACAATCAAAAGTGCTTTTTCAGCCTAAAGAATTAAACAAAGCTGAATCAAAGACTGCAAACACTTTTTCAATATAAGTACACTTACTTGTACACATATGGCCATTACTACATAAATAAAAATAAATAAATGAACAAAACTAACCTGAATAACGGGTCAGAAACAGTCAGAGGTCTCTATCCTAGTCAAGGGTCCATTCAAACAGGAATTTACAGGGTGTCCAGTGAACGAACCCAGAGTTTCTCTCAGTATGATCCCTCTCCGATCAAAGGGGTCAAACTCCACTTGCCTTCATGTAACACTACACGCTGGTTAAAATGTAAGGGCGTTTTATTACCAAAACAGTAATGACAACAGAACGATGTTGCAACATCACTTATACAGAGTTACTTAGTAGAGGGAGGCACCAACATTTATTATACATGATACATTACAAAAGAAAGGAAAACAAACTCTGAAATAGCCATAATGTAATTTCTCAAATGAATAAACAATAGTAAAAGTGCTGTACTGCCCTGTAAATGATCATAACTCTAGAAGTTTGTATATTTCTTGCATTTATCACCACCAACCATTAATTCACCTTCTATGGCACTTTAAAGACGAAGGGCCCTATCATACACCCAGCGCAATGCAGCGCAGAGCGTGACGTGGTTTTTTGCTAGTTTCAGCCCGACGCAGTTATTATTTTCACGTCCTGCGCCACGTTGTTTAAATAGCAAATGCATTTGCGCCCATTTGTGCGCCCATGGGCTGCTGGTCTGAAAACGAGGTGTGTTCAGGCGCATTGTTGGCGCGTTGGTATTTTGAGGCAACTGAAATAGACTGCACCATTGACCAAACCAACTGAAACCTGGTCTAAAGTCAATGGCGCCTATTTATCTATAGGCGGGTCCACAACGCGCGAACACTCTGCTTATTACACACACACAGGGACACGCAGCGGCACACAAACATGCCAAATAAGGATTACAATGTAAAAGATTAATATTGTGTACATTAAGATATGGAGGAATCTGGCTTATCCCGTAGATGGTCTGCTCACACGCTTTAACCTCGCGCACGAGCAGTTCCGTTTGCGCTCTGGAGACGCGTTCGGTCTTTCCTTGCAAATTCCGCCATGTAAATAGCGAATCCGCCATAGCGCGAGCACAACTGGCTTTTATAGGGAATGGGAGATGAGCCTCTGATTGGTTTATTGCACGTTACACCCAAAACACACCCATTACTCATTAAGAGAATAGGAACAACCCTTTTAGATCATGTGCTGGGCACGCTAACCATTTTTCCCGTTGTTAAACTAGCTAATTTAAAGTGGATTCGGACACGCCCTAAGTGCACTTGCGCCCTGCGCTTTAGACTATGCGCTTAGATCGTTAAAATAGGGCCCGAAGTCGATCAAACTTAAAATTCTTCTTTGGGCCGTCCTATCCATGATGAGAGCACGAAAATTAGCTATTAACACTGTGAAACAAGCCCTAAAAGAAAAATTCTAAGCATGTAGGAAACTTTACATGACTGACATTACAATAAATAACAGTAAAAAATGAAAGCTATGAAATGTGCTTTGATCATAAGGTAAAAATATTTTCCTTACATTTAGTTTCATTTCAACCATGATGCAATTAAAATGAATTCACATGATAAATATTATAGAAATATTTGTACATCTGGGAAACCAGTCAACACTTAGATGAAGGCTCAACCACGTGTGATATTTTCACCATTTTTTTTTTTTTTTTTTACAATCGGACAGTTTAATACAAATCAAGTCCAGTTTAATGTTTTTGAACATTCAGAATAGCACTTAAAAGAATGATACAAGAACAATATGATATGGTAATAAGGAATTAAAGCAGATAAAGCAGCACAAAGGTTAATTTTTAATAAAAAGTTAATATTTAAAAATAGCAATTGCATATAGTGAAATCATAATCTAGCTCAGCATTGTTTCTGTAACTAGTAAAGCAATAGGCCTATATCATCTACAGTAACTGCCTCTCTTGTAAAATAATATCTCTCTATCAATGCAGTTTTTTTGTTGAAAGAAATCATCATCAATAATTCATAATATATTGCACTTAAACATTCTGCATACCAGGAATTACTTTTTATCAGTTAAGACATTAGTTTAACAAAATACCTGCTTTACAGTACAATGACCAAGAAACAACTCCGCACCAAGTTGTTTAAATACATTTAAGCAGAATTAAGACACATTGTTAAAGCACTTTTCTCCTAAACGACACTTTTATTAATATATCAAGTCAGCCAAATAAGACGCTCACAGTCCTAATTAAACTTTACATTTAATATATCTTATCTAACTGCACTTATTAATGTTTACAAATCCACTGCAAAAAGTTTGGCGGCAATTCTTGCACCAACTTTTGGCTCGTCCATTTACAAGAGGCAAAAACATCCCGGTGTTTGAGTACCAAGAACAATCAAACAGTCCATCCTGTAAATAACATCCTAGAGCAAATGTTTTTAAGCCATTTATGATCTTTCCCTGCACTATTTGCTCTACAACAGAAGCTTTCCTGTCCGATCTGTGCCCGAGAGTTCACCTGTACAACTCACCAGGACTCATTATATTGTTACTGTACACGTGTCCTTGAATTACCGTAAGGCTATCACTAAATCAGACTGGACAGGTATAGGAGTGTATGTAAGTGAGCGTTTATGTACTGTAAGTCTGTGTGCCTCATGTTGGGTGGTTTCGTCACCAGGCTACAGGAGAGGCTGTGCGAGGGCTCCTGGGGCTGCGCGGAGGGTTTTCTGTGGTCTGGATATCACTCAAAGCCCTCTAAAAACAACAACAACAAACATATTGAAATACACATACAATACCGAAAAAATATAAACTCCTCACCCAGACTCATGGTACATAAGAAATATCATAAAATCTAATCATTTTTCACTATTAAGTCAAGACACTGCAGGCAAAAAGATTTTGTCAATTTTGAGATTTTGGGCTATTTGGCTTTTCATAAAGTGTTGTTTCATACTAGTGGAAATAAAACATTCAAAATACACTTTTAAGTGTTAATGTTTATAGCACTTTATTTACATGTGTAGATTTTAATTAAAGTAATTTCTGTGCCAGAAATTTCTATTTCAGTGCACTTAATGTACATTGTAGATACACCAAACTTTACCGTTTTATTCCTATCTATATTCTGAAGGTTTTTACAGAGGGGTCTGTTCATATGTCATTTACCTGATTTTATGCAATTTTTTTTATTATAACATTTTTCCCCCATTGAGTGTATTTTCTAATTTATGATAGTTACCCAAAAATCCCACAGAAAAAAAACCTTTAACTCTAATATGTCGGATTTTTTTGGAAATTTAGTGTTTATTTAAACAGATAATGCCTCATTTGCATATTTAGAAAATTTGTAATACAATTTTTTTTTTTTGCATTTCTTAATCTCAATCAACCGGGGAAGTATGGTGATATCTTTTAGTAACATTTCTACGCGATTCATCTTGGGTATCTTTAATTAATATCAGTTGTTAATGTATTTGACAATGAAATTCATGCTTTTGTTTATTGTGAATATTGCAACTTATAATTCTTTGATTTTTGACCGTGCATCAATGACATTCTTTGTGTTAGTCTTGTAACAGACATTGTTAATGTTTGGTAAAACATTAGCGAGTAGAGCATGTCTAAAAACAGCTCTCGAGTGAGCTCAGATGAGGGAAGGATGAGTGACCTATTTTTCCACCTGTCTGTGCTAAAAGCCTTAATGCATTTCTTTGCTAGCATTCACCTCATTTACTAGATTGACATGCAAATTGAAAGATAAATATCCATCAGGTTGTCTAATACAAAGCTTACCTCAAATTTGGCAATGAACTCAGCGAAGATACCAAAGAAACTCTCAGTGGCGGTGGCCTTTCCATCCTCCCCAAAGAATGAAGCGACTTTGCAGAACTCTTCCATCGCCAGCTGCTGCAGAGACTCCAGAGACTGCACTGCAGGGTGACTGTTTTCCAGAAATCCCTACATGCAAGTAGTTAAGGTGGTTTGTGATGAATTTGGCAAATATCCAGCATATCCCATGGTCGAAATGTTCATATAATCTTGTCTTGCTTTGTATCTGACCTGGATCTGCTTGGAAAAGTTTAATACAAAGTGTCACTATTCCATTTTTGCAACTATAAGACATGCTAAAACTCCATTCTCTATGCAAATACATCTACTGATGCTACTAGACACATCTTCAGTGATGTTCCTGGAGTCATTGGGTGTTTTAATATCATACACCCTCATCCAGGCGACTCAGCTGTGGCTGGTCAGACACCAGCTTGTGTCCAGTTGGCAAATCTAGCTACCCTGCCCCCATGGATCTCCTCTCTTGAGCCATAGCCATCTTGAGGCTTTCTCTGCCGCTTCAGTGATATTGCGGATGGCTCTTCTCCTCCTCACTCCTTCAATGCCTAACAGACTGAAGGCTCTGGACAGGGATTGGGCTCAAAAGCCCCTGCATCCTACCTCTATTGGGAGACACTTTGCTCTCCATCTGGCTTGTCGACACTCGCTGACCAGTCCCTCGTACTTGGCAAGCTTCCTCTCAAAGGCCTCTTCCAGGCGGTCTTCCCAAGGGACTGTAAGCTCCAACAGAACCACTTGGTTGGTGGACTCAGACAAGAGAACGACATCTGGTCTTAAGGTGGTGGTTGAGACCGGACCTTAAACTTGAGTTGCCGCTCCAATTCCACCAACAGCTGCCAGTCCCACGCAGTGGCCAGGACGCCTGCAGATGTTTTTGCATCTGGTCTTGGCTGCTCTCCAGCACTGACGAAGAGGGGCAGGAGCGCTTGGCCTACTCGACTCCTGTAGCAATAGCTTCAGCGATGGCCTTCAACACCTGGTCATGCCTCCACCTGTACCTTCCCTTTCCCAGTGCCTTTGAGCAGCAACTCATAATGTGCTCTAGGGTTCCACGCTTGGAGCACAGTGGGCATGCTGGTGACTCCACCTTGCCCCATATGTGAAGGTTTGATGGGCTGGGAAGCACATCGTATTCCGCCTGGATGAGAAACTTGATCAGCTGTGGCTCTGCCTTCCACAGCTCCGCCCATGTCACCTTCCTCTCGATCGCGTTCTCCCATCGTGTCCAGGGACCCTGTTGCCACATTCCTACTGTCCTGCAGGTTCTCTCCTCCTCGACCACTGCTCTCACCTCCTCCTGGACTAGGCAGCGCTTTTCCTTCCCTTTGGTGGTGTCCAAGTGGGGAGTTGAAAAGGAACCCAGTCCAGCCCTGCCTCTTGTTACCATCCCCACCAGCCTTTTGTGGTGTAATCTTGCCTCTGCTTGTTGAACAGCCTCCTCAGCCTTCCACTTCCGACCAGTCCTCATTTCAATTCCAGCCATTGCCACCTTTGGATCACTTGAGTCTCTGTAAAGCAACACTTCCCTAGCTCTCGTTACCTTGAACTCCTCTTCCAAGGACTTTGGTGGAAACCTAGAGTTTCCACATGTCAGAGAGAAAACATGTTGCATTACACAAACACATGCATGTGGCATGTTGCAATTTACTTTAAAATTTATAACAATTCTATATACATTCACCTTCATAAATTGAATAATAACACACCCAATGCACATTATCATCATTTGGTGGATGTGGTATAAAAATCTTGCTAAATTCTAGTTGAAAAAGGTACATCATTATCTCTGACCAAAGTTTTATTTGAACGCAGCTGACGTCATAATTATGACTTCCCAACTGGTAAAAATGAACTTCCCATGTGGACTTGAATGCACCATAAGATCACATCTAGCCATTTTAGATATTTTGATGGAGGATACGCTCATAACAACAGCAAATCGATCCTCAGCGGCGGCTGGCATCTGCTGGCAGGCTAACCGAATGTCCTGGATTGTGGCATGTAGGTCGTCAAAGTCAGAGGTGATGTTTCTCTGATTCACTGTGGAGAACAAATCAATGGCAAATATTAAAGAGATCTGCAGCACCCTCTATGGAAACCAACATTAAATGGGAATGATGATCCATGTCTTAGACATAACTTGATGAGGAGCACCATGGATTTTGTAATCAGTGTTTGAATCTTTAGCCTTCATCCATGAAACATCACTAAAAAACCGAATGAATTCGGACTGCATAAGAGAAACGTCCTGAGGAACTGGACTCAAGTAGATGTTCACCTTTGGCTGCTTGTGGCACCGTCATAAGCTCCTTCCTAAAGTCCAGAACCTCGGGAAAGTGCTGGCACAATGATTTCACCAGGATATGAAGAAATGTTGACTTTCCATCCACTGTTTTGGTGGTACTGAGCTTCAAGCAGAAAAATGGAGAATTGTAGTTATATAAATGTTAAAAATGAATGCTTTAAATAAACTTTTACGAACGAAACCTAATGATGAACCTCATATGAATTAATCTGCAAAAGATGCATATACAGCGACAAGGCTTACTTCAGTGAGAAAATTGATCTTAAATCCAGTCGTTTTATTGGTCTTTGGTTGGCCGTTATTCAGATAATTCCCCATAGCCAGCACAAACTGGAAAAACAAACAAACAAATAAGTTAATCTACATGTCATGATAAGAAGATCATTTTTATCCAACAGTATTCAGTGAGTATTATGAACAGCCTGCCTTAAGAACATGTCAACAGTCTTTTATCTGTGAATGATTTTCTTTGTTTGATTGCATGCCTGGGGAGAAACTAAATGACAGAAGGAATTATACCTCCAGAATCTTGGCCAGTTTTTTGCTGTTCTTGAGCTCCATTGAAGCTTGGAAAATACAGTCGTAGGCCCCTCTCATCTCCTCTGTTTTCTCTTGCAATGTAGTCTTAAAATGCAGGCTTTTCAAGCGGGTCTTATACTCGGGCACCGAAAGCATCTGAATATATACAAAAGCAAAAATTGTTAAAATTATACACACACCAAAAAAATACAATAAAACATATACTTTAACATATAATGATGGCACAACAAAAAAATCGTAATGATAAATATCCTGCTAAAACAAAATAATCATAATTTATTTATCAAACTCTATCATTACACCTCTTATTCATCATGTACCTGTAGGACAAACTGATCAGGCTCGCTGAGTTTGCTTGGGTCATCACTGTACTGCTCGTACTGTCTGACCTCATCATCATCTGGGGCATACAGGAGCAGTTGTTTAATATGTGGGGACTCCAAGCGTTCGCTTGACATCGTCATCAGCACCTGGTGTAGCTCGCCTGGCGACAGCTTCAGATGGGCAATCAAGATTGCTATAAAAATGATAGAAGAGACGATAAAGTGTGCAAGGAACATGTGCTTGCATGCTAATGGCTAAAAGCTAAGATGCTCATCGTTTAACAGTTGGGATGGTAAGCGAAAAGAGCTGTTATCAAGTCTAATTTAAAACCAAAAATACTGTGACGAATCAAGACAAAAAAGGACACGGTCATTTAGAAGTATATACTTGACTGGAAGCACACATGAACATCATCTAAACAGCCCGAAAAAGGAAAACGAGAAAAATTCCCTGACTTCAACCATTGTTTGTTACTCACAAGCATTGTAGGCTTTCTTACGAGACAGAATCTCCACCACATCTTTCTTCTTGAAAGTCTCCACCTGAGGTGAGAACTCTGGAAGAGAGACTGAGACATGAATCGTACCGTGAGTGAAAAGAACTTATGAGGGTAAACACTGATTCAATTGGTAAAAAAGAATAGTCATGTCCTATAGTGCCTTCAAGTCCTCTCGGGGAGTTCCTACATATGAGCTTGTTAGTGAAATTGGTTGGAAATGATAGGAAAACAGTTTTGTCACACAAGCCTGCCTCCTCATAGACTGGAGAAGAGCTTTCTTTTCTTCATCCACAGTAAACAAAAAAATAATTTGTACAGCCAACATTTACAATTAAAACTTAATTATGAACAATCCCATTTCACACTGCAAGGCGGAAAGTCTGGGCGTGAAGACATTTACCACTGGCACCACAACATTGTGTTGGTGTTCATCTTTCTGACATAACTTGAGATGCTCAAAAGATTAAAGGAATAATTTCCCCTGCATATTTCTTTATTGGGTTTTATATAAAATAAAAAAATAAAACAAATAAAAAACAAATCAAAAGCCACTTTTCCATTGACGGGCCAAGAATTCCAGGCCGAAAATGGTTGGTAATCCTGCTGTGCCGAACCAAGCTCAAGTGGAAATACAACTGGAACCGTTCCTTACCGTTCTAAGAACCATTCGGCTCAGCGGTGGAAAAGCGGCTAAATGTTTTATGGATTTATATTAAAGGTCAATGACAAACAGCTCATTGGACCAGAAGTTCAATTTTCCATCATATAAGACCGTTTTTCTCAAGGTCTCTCAAGGTGAGAGTCCACCCTCCCCAGTTTTTTCTTGCAACCCTTCAGTTCGAGCTAGATTCATGATATGTGCAAGCTATTGTTGTCTCAGTCAAGGAGGACTGTAACTCCTTAAAAGCTGCCGTAGGCATCTTAGTGTCCTCTTTTACTATGGCTCTTGTTGTCTGAACACTCGGTTTTCAAGGACATCCAGTTCTGGGCAGAATCACAGGTGTTCCTCATTTTCTCACTTTAAATGATGGACTTTACTGTACTTTTAAGTATTAAAAGACACAGAAATATCCCATTATCTTTGTTCATTCAAAATGGAGTTCAGTACACTCTACAAACAACAAATGTTGCCTACTACCTATTCACCGCACTGTATCTTTCTCTTTTAAAGCAATTGGTGATTGCTGGTTAGAAGCTGGTCAGCAGCTTGTTTGCATCAGCTTGGAAATGAGTAATACATATAACTTTTCTCACATTTTACTCACCAGGGCTCTTTTGTGTTCCAAAATGAAGCTCCAAGTCTAGGTATTTCACCATGTCACTCAGCTTGTCATAATCAGAGTCTTCTTCCAACTGCAGTGAGAAAACACATCTGTCCTTACACACTTCATTCTAATGGAATAAGACAAACACATGACAATGGACCTCATGAAATGTTCCCCATTACTACAGACCTCTATATATGTCTCAAATGGTATACTACGTCCTTTCAAGGTCTCCTCCAAATATTAGAGATTTGTCAGTTGTGAGTGGTTTATGCTTTTACCGGTTTGAAACCGCAAATATAATAAACAACCACTTGAATCAGATATCCTTAAAACTTACCAGAACTGCTACCAGAACTGATGTAGAACATTGTCTAAATTTATTGAGTCAAGAGTAAATGCTGTCTAATAAATCTCTAATAACAGCTATTTGAGACATAAGCAATTCTTAACCACACAAGCACTCAGCTTTTCAGGCTGGTTTCAAGGCAAACTACTTTACCTGTCCCCAAATGGTTCCCTCAGAATTTTCCACCTGTTCCCAGCGTAGCCTCTTTACACTCATATGACTGGAATCCGATTTTTGCGGTGAGGCCTTTGGTAGAGGAGGAGGCACGCAAGGTGGGGGTAAAGGTGGTGGAGGAGGTGGCTCCACAGTGGACCCTTCAGTGCAGTGGTGAGTTTGAGATTGGGGTGTACTTGGTGGTTGTGTTTGGGACTGGGCTTCATGGTGGCTATGATGGTGGTGGTGATGACGATATTCATGATACATGGGTTGAGGGCTCTGTCTGGCCTGTGCAATGGGGGGAATCTGAGGGGTTGAGCGATGCTGTTGCTGTTGCTGAATCTGTTGTTGCTGCTGAACTTGCTGCTGCTGAATTTGCTGTTGCTGAAGCTGTTGCTGCTGCTGAAGCTGTTGTTGTTGTTGAATCTGCTGCTGCTGTTGAATCTGCTGCTGCTGTTGAATTTGCTGCTGCTGTTGAATCTGCTGCTGCTGTTGAATCTGCTGCTGCTGAAGTTGTTGTTGCTGCTGCATCTGTTGCTGCTGAAGCTGCTGTGGCTGTTGCGGCTGTTGTGAAGGATGAGGTTGGAAGGTCGACAGAATCTGTTGGTTCTGGTGAGTTTGGTGGGGCTGGTGGATCTGGTGGTACTGAGGAGCCGACTGGATGGGCTGAACCTGGTGTATGTGTTCAATCTGGTGAATGTGGCGG
This sequence comes from Abramis brama, assembly GCF_963993115.1. NCBI lineage: Eukaryota > Metazoa > Chordata > Actinopteri > Cypriniformes > Leuciscidae > Abramis > Abramis brama. The sequence continues at coordinate 19,799,815 of NC_139963.1, read as the reverse complement.
CTTGGCGGAGGAGGCTGGGTGGGTGGGTAGGCTTGATGAGCTTGATTCATCTGTTGGAGGTACTGTTGCTGAGTCTGCTGAGATGGTTGAATAGCTTGAGAAACGGCTTGAGCCATGTGTGCTCTGTGCATTTGTCTATCAGCCCTTTCCAATCTCTCAATTCGCTCCAAATTCTCCAAGCGTTCCATGCGCTGGATGTGCTCCAATCGGTCAAGTCTATCCATAGAGCTTGAGAGGTGGGCCTGATGACTCTGATGCATCTGATAAGCATGTTGTATTTGTTGATCTGAATGCAAGGGTTGGGGCTGCATCTCATAGATATGTCTATCCGATCGTTCTTTTCTTTCAATCCTATCAAGCCTATCCATAGAACTAGAGAGTTGAGTCTGAACAGTCTGGTGTGAGTGACGGTTTTGATGAACTTTGATAGACTGAGATTGGCGACTTGGTTTATTTTGATACATTGGATGCATCTGGTGATCCTGTTCCATTTGGTGGTGTTGATGAACCTGGTGAGCTGGATTAACCTGATGGTGCGTCTCGTACATTGCATGACTGGGGATGGGTGACTGGTTCATTTCTGGAGAAAGCATAGGGGGCAGAGATTGATGCATCTGCTGCTGAAATTGCTGAGGGTGGCCAGCTGTTGGTTGAACTGGAAGTGAGTGGTGCTCCTGAAGGACTTGGTGCTGAGTCATCTGCTCATCACGTGTGGGCAACACCTTGTGAATGGACTGTCGTTTTGGAGGCGGGTTAGCCCTTGGCGGAGGCGGAGGAGGTGGTCCAGGGTGGCGACGGATGGTCAACTGTCGAGGTGTGTGGTCAGGGGTGAATCTAGCAGGTGTAGGCTGGTCGTTGAATTGGACAGGGGGAGGGGGAGGAGGAGTCAGAGGGTGTGGAGGAATGTGCTCAGAGCTGGAGGAGTAAGTGAGAGAGCTGGCATCATCGCTGCTACTATGCACTTCGCTTGGACTGCTTAACTCGGGAGGTATGTATGGACCCTCTTCCTCCTCTTCTTCCTCCTCCTCCTCCTCTTCCTCTTCCTCTACCTCCTCTTCCTCATCCTGGAAAGTCATCTGGACAACATCCTGGTTTTATTTTTGAAGCAAAACATACAAATGGCATTTAAGATTAGCCACTGTACTTGTCAAGCCAATGAAGTATTGTCACAACAATAAAAAGCAAATATCAAAGCAATTAAGCATTCTAATATACAAACCTCTTCATAGTCATTCTCTGGTGACAGGAAGTCATCCACAGATAACTGCTGTCCAAGCTGTTCACTCAGAGCCTCCATGAACAGATCTGTGTCTGGGGTACGAGGTGGACGCGAGAAGGTATAGCGCTTTTTGCGAATGGGTGGACTAGGAGGGTAGTCAGGAGGAGAGGGTGGAGAGAGAGGTGGGCTGTCTAAACTGATGTAGGGGTTGGACTCAGCACTTGTTTGAGAGGGAAGACCTGGAGGGTAACAGGGGCACTGAGGACTGAGGGGAGTCTCCTGCATCCAAGAGTCAGCCTGTGGAGGAGGTGGAGGTGGCGGAGGAGGAGGCACAGACTGTGCTGATGCAGATTTGCGGCTACCTGAGAGATGAAGATGAAAAACCAATGGTTAGGAAGATAAAATGTCTCTGACATTAGACTCAGCCTAAGATGAAATCTCCACCTATTACACAAAGAAATGACAAGGACATTCTAGAAAATCAGAAGCTACAATGCACAATGTACCTGAAGTGGCCCGAACAGATGGAGAGGAAGAGTGTGTCCTGACAGACTGTGAGGAAGCGTGCGGGAAGACATCCGCGCTAACCAGAGAGTCAGGAGCAGGAGGAGCTCGAGTCTTCAGGGATTTGGATCTCTTCCCGGCATAGACATTCTCCAGCTCGGCATACACAGCTGACAGCTAGACAGAGCACAGCGATTGGGTTGTTAATATAAAGACAGTGCATTTGTGTCATTTCTCAACCGTTTCAGTGTTTGCAAACCTGTACAAATCAAAGAAGAGCGCTCACATTAGTCAGATTGTTGGGTGTCTCTGGTAAGGATGTTCCATCCCCTGATTGTCTCTCTCCAGGAGTTAGTCTCATAGGCGCCATTTCCACTGGCTCAGTGCAAATTCCTTATGATGAAAGAAAATAGCCCATCAACTATTTTGGTTTGCTAAGAAAGCTGATGAGAAATGAGCTCCAGGTTTCTACAATAATGTCTACAGTGCTGTTTTCATGATCTGTAATGCTAATTTCGCTATAGGTTGTGTTTCATGTGTAAACATGTTTCATTTGAACTCATGCCAGCATGCCAGACCTCCAGGTCCTAGGGGGTCAGTGGAAAAATTATAGAGAATTTTGTTAAATGTATTTCTTTAGGGCTGTCAAAGGTAAACGACATGTTTAACAGCCATTTTTCAAACATACTTACCAATTTTCTTTTGTAAAGGTTAGACAGAAATCATGAGATTAAACCACTATTTTGGCTATAGACAGTCCTAGTTTTTAACAGTAAGATAAATCATATTTGGGGGCCATTAGCATACAAAAGATTTTGAAAACCACTGTCCTATGCTATATGATGCAGTGTAATACAACATAGTGTTTGAAGACAGCCTACCCATGCCCAGGTGAGTGCCGATAACCAGATCATCTGAGCTGCGTCCCCTCACACTGCTCCTGTAGGTGGTTCCTGTCACCTTCATAGAGCTGCTGCGACGGTGAGGCTCATGGGCTGGAGGTTCGGGA